>NC_137868.1:20344677-21060177 GCF_963924005.1 Protomyctophum bolini | reverse complement strand
GCAGCAGTTTGCTGGCTGGCATGCATTGTGTGATGAATGGGAGAGACCTTTGGCCCGGTGGCAGCATTTCAAAGCAAGCAGGGGACGCAAAAGACAACGCTCGCCGTAGGCTACATCTAGCATGTTGTAACTCACAGCGAAGTCGCTCCACAAACACGCGTAGCCTATAATACCTCCATCGCAAAGACTCGCCAAGAAGAAGGAAGAAGAAGTAGCAATGGAACTTCTCTGTTGAACAAAGCACATCTCAGATTTGTTGCAGTAAATAACACAGTTGTTAATTAACCACAAATATGTAGTAAATTATTTTGAAAATGGCCAATCTTCCAGTCACAAATCGTAACATTGCATGTTGTGAGCTTGTAGATTATTGAGGGGAGTATTTATTTCTTCGCATTATGTTGTTTTTGTCCTATATTTGGGACGCCAGTGTTAAAGTGGCTAAGTACACTGTCCCAGTTTTTCTAGCCTGGGAAAATAATAGCTAATCCTTGGACAATTGTCCTTTTCTGTGACGTTCCAAGCAGCTTCATACGTGCCAACACAGCTTAACAACTGACCCACGCCCCAGTGTAGTGCCAGTGCATTGCCATTGGCATGGTACCACTGTACCACAGTGAAGCAATGCCACAATGGGCCAGGTCTGAGAGTTGCACTTTCCAGCACATCAGCATTACATTACTATTAGTAATAGTCTCAAAGAATGAACCCATATGGAATCCATATGCACAGTCAGCCAGGATTCCCCAGAAGGGGTTAACAATAGCCAGGGCCAACTTGTCATGCATCAGGGGCACATGGAGGCTATGATGTAGTACCTCTTGGTTTAAGACGGCTGGAGCCGTCGGGAATTCATCAAGCTAGCTGTTTCAGTGTGAACTGAGCAGGGGTGGACAAACTATATACTCAAGTAAATACTGTTTATTTTCTTTTTCTTGTACACACTGGGGCAGTTGTATTCTTGTATTTGTTTTACTGAGGATAAGATTAGTAATAGGGTTACGTTTTGGCACCGTTTTACTGAGGTTAAGGTTAGGAATAAGGTTAGGTTTAGGTGTAGTTTACTGAGGTTACTTTTAAGCGTTCCGAGGTCACCAGATTTGCACCCGGGGCGAGCGTTTTCGTATTCCACTACTCAAGTAGTAGTAGTAGTAGTAAGAAGCCTTGCCGAGCCATGAGGCCCATAGGGCAGGAACCTATCTCCTGTTTCTGTAGCGTGAGGCAGCTTGATGTACAAGTTCACCCCCTTACCCCCAATCCAACCCTTGATGCGGAGTGTCAAGCAGGGAGGCACTGGGTCCCATTTTTAGAGTCTTTGGTATGACCCAGCCGGGGATTGAACCCTGACCTCCCAGTCTCAGGGCGGACACTCTAACCACAAGGCCACTGAACTGGTGTCTATTACTCAAGTAGTTACTTATATTATACTAGAATTCGCAGGCCCGCTCGTACCATGCGTGGCAAAGTGGAGGAAGGAAATTGTGGGAGCAATGGTAGACAAAGTCACAACATTTCAAAATGTGGTTCTGAGTGTATTTTTAATGGAGGAAAAGTGTATTTGTATGAAAGAATGTTAACAGTGAATGTGTAGTAAATGAAGCTGCAGTGCCATGAGGTTGCACAGAAACAAAGGACAGTGATGTGTGTGAAGTGTTTGATCAGCATCATCGTCAGTGATGTAGTTCAATCAGAAATGGGATTTGTGAGAATGCAACCACCTTACTTCAATGGGGATTGTTTAGGGAAGAAGCAGTTGTCCGTGCAAGGGTCTCAGGTTGCAAAGGAACATGCCATTGAAGGGCGTGGAGGAGTGGGGTGATATGAAAGGGCAAGGGCACTGTGCAGCAGTATGTTTTTTGTGTCCAGCAGAGTTTCTAGTGTTTATCTGTCACTCTGGAAGAGGTTTAGTGTACTTGCCAATACAGAGGAAACGGGGTGCCGGCCCGATTCCGGCTAGCCACCCCGCGTCTGAAACGGTTAAGAAATGACATCTGTAAACCCAGTGGACTCTCTGTGTTCACAGTTTGTGGACGCCAGGTTTTCATTTGTATAATAGGATAAGTAACTGTCCACCCCTGGAACTTAAAGGGATAGTTCAGATTTCTTTTACTTAAGCTGTATGAAATACACTAATATAGTGGTTGCAACTGTATTAATTGATTGCCCGAGTTCCGTGTTGGGAGTTCTGCTCTGGTTTTGGTGGGGGGCACAGGGGGCCACGCAGTAAAAGTAAATTAATTCACAAAACTAACGTAATTTGTATTGTTGACCTATTTCTACTTTCGTTCAACTTTGACCCCTCTATAACAATTTTTGGGGCTTAGTAATATGGACACAAAAAACATAATTCTGTGTGATAGAGGGGTCAAAAATGAACGAAAGTTGCACTAATATTTTAGCCTCTTCACTGCATCTCTGTAGGGCATCACCACGCCTCTTCACTGCATCTCTGTAGGGCATCACCACGCCTCTTCACTGCATCTCTGTAGGGCGTCACCACGCCTCTTCACTGCATCTCTGTAGGGCATCACCACGCCTCTTCACTGCATCTCTGTAGGGCGTCACCACGCCTCTTCACTGCATCTCTGTAGGGCGTCACCACGCCTCTAACGCGGTGCTTCACTGCATCTCTGTAGGGCGTCACCACGCCTCTAACGCGGTGACAAGTGATGGCTACAGGCGTCAGTTTGTATAGCTTCATGTCACTGAATGCCATTGAAAATGACTTGTAGCCTGTCGCTTTGTGACTGCTAGTGTGAATGCAGCATCAGATATAGCCACAGTCCAGCAAGCCTCTAGCCTTCCAACAGAATATACACAGAAGAATGCTCAATCAGAGACTGTGCAAAATGGACCCAAATGGTCCCCGTCTTTCAGAGTTAAAGTAACACTGGATTTTACTGTGTGGTCTAGTGTACAGAGAGCTTCTGTGAACATTTATATTCAGGAATCTAATTTAGTTGCATTCTTGAATTAGAATAAAAACTTTTCAATCAAATCATGTGCACCAAAATGAGGTGCATTTAATCAAAAGCATAACGGAAGTAAGAGCTATGTTACATCCAATCTAGCATTTAGTTGTCTTGGCAGTGAATGAAGATGAGCCTGTAATGAATGCACACACCGCTTCCCAAACATTGGACGGTCTATGGGGAATTCATGGAGCAACAAGAACTGGCTTGTTTGGAGAAAGAGAGTGTCCGCTACTTCTTTTTTTTTTTTACTTCTGTTTAAAGCAGTCGGATGTGCTGTTTGTGGGGAACAGTAATTTAAGGCTGTAAACCTGTACACCTCCATGCTGATGAACACCCGGCCGGTATGTCCAATACTTGTGCCACTTCACACCACTCTAACACATCTACGCACTGATCCGTCTACTGATTCTGAACTCAGATGTGTGAAGCTGAAGGAAGGGTCATTCCATTGTTGAACCATCCGTTTCAGAGTGATGTGATAATCGTGTGATTTTCCACGTTGTGCCCCAGGGGGATAGAAAAAAGAGTGTGATTAGTTGTAACTGAGCAAAGCTATGCAGCTTTTCCTCGCTACTGTGGAGAGGATGACAGCGTGGAAAGCATGAATCTACATTTATACATGGTCATCTCTCGCATTAACCATTCTGGCTGAGCTGGTCGCCCCCCCTCCCGCCCCACCATTTTCAGTTATAACTGCAACTTGCATGTCAAAGCTAGACAGTAGACATGAATCCCCCACATTCCTGCCTTAACCACGTAGACGACCTCTAGTCTAAATGGACCTGAGCTGCTGCACTAGTTTTTTCCCCTCTACACCAAATCTCACCAAAAATAGCTGTAGATCTGCTATTTCTGGCAGAAATCCCCCCAGACTAGGGATGCTGTGCTTCAAGTGGTGGTGTACTTTTTCAAAACCACCAACAATAATGCAGATCTACAAGCTCACAATGTATCTCTCGCTGTCTCTCTCTTTACTGTTTTTGAATAGTCTCGTATAGCTCCTTAAAATGTAATATATCAATATTATACATTCCTGTGCATCGCTTCCAGCCATTATTCAAATGGAGATGTGCATGAGTAGAGAAAGCAAGGTGGGGAGAATGGAACTGATCATTTTTAGTTGGAATAGCACGAATTGTGTGTGTGTGTGTGTGTGTGTGTGTGTGTGTGCATGTGTGTTCATGTGCGACTCTGAATGTTGTATATCTGACTGTCTGTGCTACGTGTGTGTGTGAGAGAGAGTGTGTGAGAGAGAGAGTGTGTTGTGCTGTCTGTGCTGTGTTCCGTGTCTGTATATGTGTGTGTGCGTGCGTGTGTGTGTGTGCGAGGGAGTGGCATGTACAGGATGCTGTGTGGCAGACTGAGGGATTGGGCAGAAGGGTGTGGAGTCAGGCTGACGGTACCGTTCATTACACGCACCAGTGCTCACACACAACCCTGTCGTAGGCTCCGAGCCATCACTCACTCACGCACACACACACGCACACACGCGCGCGCACGCACGCACGGACAAACACACACACACACACACACACACACACACACGTCCCCGCAGGGAAAGAGGAGACAACAGTGATCGCTCTCCTCCCCCCTCGCTCTCTCTCTTACACACACGCACGCACACATACACACAAATGCATATGAATGCAATTATACATGTCCCTGTATACTTCATTCTATTCCCACACACACCCTAATGCATTCGTTTACAATTATCCTCTCTCTCCCTCTCTCTCTCTCTCTCTCTGTCTCTCTCTCACTCCCTCTCTCATCCACAGACAAACACACACTGACAGTCATGCACACACATACACATTTGATTCCTCCACATTGTACAGTACAGTCCTTTGTCTTCACTCCCGAGGGATGGGTCAACGCTGTCTGAGATACAGTTATCCTCCCTATAATGAAAACTTTCTGAGTTTAATGAGCGCATTTGATTTGCTGTAACTAGTTAATAACTAGTTACTAGCAGCAAATTCCCTATTACATTAAAGCTTGCGCTTTACTTTCATTTTCACTTTACTTTTGTTACTTTAATGTAGCAAGAGCAGGTACAAATTTATTTCCAAATAATTAAATCTGTAAACATGTTCTGATAAACAGCTCCAGTGGATCAGAGGTCATTGCCATTTTGGAACGATTCAGTGTGGAATTTGTGGGTTTCCATCAATGTTTTACTCTGTCCCATTCCCCAGATTCAGGTCAGGAGACTTGACAAATGATTCTGTACCTCAGTGACCCTCTGGCCCAATCAGCATGGCCATCGAGATGAAATTGCGGTGAAGATAATATTGCTGGGAAGACTCATCATTAATTACTGCCCCTCTATCAATATCTAATTATACTGGCTGTCTGGTTGAGCGAAACAGAAGATGCGGAAAGACTTTATATTGGCCATATAGCTGCCGTCCCCTTACAGGAAATAGTACTATCCACTCTTCCACCAAGGCCTATATAAGAGTCCGATTCAGTTATAGTAAGTAGTAGTAGTTCCATATTTTACATATGTACCACAATTATACTGGTTCATTCAACCATATAGCTTTGAACCCATAGCAAAGAGGACATTGAGTTTAAAATACTGTAGTGTGTGAAACCCTGCAGCATTCACAGGCAGTGGACGTATACTGTATAATGAAGAGAACACTGGTTGTTTTGACAGTCAGTTCATCACTCCATAGGTGGATGCGGCATACTGTATTACATCCCTGGCACAGTTAGGCTGGTCTACTCTGGACTGATAAAAAATATTCCATTAAGTTAATAATCATCATGTGGTTCTTGATGTGCCCTTGTGCATTGGCAGACAGTGCATTAGACGAGGGGGTATCTAGTGAGGAGTAGGCCAGTTGTTTTGGCAGTATAAGATCATTGCTGCATTAATGTGTTTCCCTCGAGAGGACAGAGCTGCAGCTGTCCTTCAGTATAAGGCACTCAAACACTTCTTGCCTCAGTAAACAATTGGCTATGGAGGGGGGGGGGGGGGGGGGGGCTGCAATGGTTGTGGTTCGTGTGTGTTTTGTAATAATAATACAAATCTACAAAGTAACTAGTAGTAGATAATAATTGTAGCGGCGTAAAAGTACAATATTTGCCTCTGAGATGTAATGGAGTAAAACTTGTAAGTAGTACTGGAAATTGGGGGGGAAATAGTACATGTACCACTGGGTGGGGGTAACAAAGAAAATGTCTGAATGGATTGCCTTTCTTCTATATTTCAGGCTAAGAAGGGAGTGGTGTTTTAATCATTCTCAATTGATCCGGTATTTGCATTTTTGCAGTCTGTTGCATAGGGGAATTAAGTCAGAGTTCCGCAGCTACGTTACGTGTGTGTGTTTGTTAGTAGGAATTAAAACAAAGATGGACCACCGGAAGAGGAGGACTGAAGGAGAGAGGGCCGAATTGAGAATTTAGACAAAAACTGTTTATCTGTAAAAGCTTTTCAGAAGTGAATTACTGAATGCTTACTTACTCATTGACACTATTTCGTATTTGCAATGGGGGTTTTACATATTGCAAGGATTTTAATAATCCACACTATCAATTGAAATATGGAAATGGGAAAGAACCCCTCACTCACACACTCACTTTGGTCAGAAAAACATCAACATTACCAGTAAGACGCCCTGAGGGCGAGAAGGTGCTGAAACAACAGAGCTTCTTAATACGGCACAGTTAAGAAGCAGGAGTTAAACTATTAATCTGGTGGCCACTAGGTCAGATGTAGAGTTGCTGGCCGGCTCATATATGCAGATATAGGTGATGATCTAGTCTTCTCCATGTATGGCTATCCAGGGTTTGATGAGGTCAGTGTTATGTACAGGGTTTGATGAGGTCAGAGCAACATATGGAATGTCATAACAGTTCAGCTCCATATATGGAGATCTAAGGGTTTGATGAGGTCAGATCAACATATGGAATTAATTCTGTGCTGGTCATATATGGAGCGTGTCTTGAGTGTACAGGGTTTGATGAGGTCAGATCAACATATGGAATGAATTCTGTGCTGGCCATATATGGAGCGTGTCTTGAGTGTACAGGGTTTGATGAGGTCAGATCAACATATGGAATGAATTTTGTATTGGCCATATGGAGCGTGTCACGAGGCGTGACTGACTGACGGGAGATGCAGGTTTCCATAGTAAACTGCGACCTATATGGTTGCAAACACAGATTACTTTTTTCCTACCTTGATCAAGGAAGACATACGAGCCTGTACTCCAGCAGTACCTGTGGATTAGGCCAGTGTCACTCTGCCACCTCTATATCTGCACCTGCTTCTTAAAAGAACATAAAAACCGTGGGCACGTTGAGGTCAATTATCTCCAGTAAGCCTCTGAGCCCATTGTAGTCCGGCAGCCGACAGGCTTTTTTTGTTGAAAGTGGGACATTTCTATAGTCTTTTTTTATTGGCCTAAAATATTGTCTATACATTCATGAATCCACTGGCTCGGTATTGAGCAATTTGTTTTATAGGGGTTTATATGTGATCCTACCATTAACATCCTATATAAGGCAAGATTTTCAAATTTTCATTATGGTTTATACAGCACGTGACATGTCAAACTAGGGGGTTTTCATGATTCTGAATCCATTCCAAGCATTAGTTTTGCACAAAAATTGTGCTGCCATGGGGATGTGGGGAGGAGGGGGGGGGATATATATATATGTCAATTGTTTTGAAAATACTTCTTTGTACTGTAAAGAAAATCAATAAACATATGTTTAAAAAAAAACGGCCATAGCCACTTGCCCCATTTGTAATGACGGCTATTATATGGGCGTTTTAGCCCAAGGAGTGTTTTTCTGTATAACTAATGCTTGGAATGGATTCAGAATCATGAAAACCCCCTAGTTGGCATGTCACATGCTACTTAAAGCATAGTGACATTTTTGCCTTATATAGGATGTTAATCACATATAAACCCCTATAAAACAAATTGCTCAATACCGACAGCCGGTCAGCAAGTGGATTCATGAATGCATGTATATAGACAATATTTTAGGCCAATAAAAAAAGACTATATACCAAATTTCCGACTCCACAAGCCCAGACGACTTCTGGGAGCGATAATCAATGTTCCCGGCTGTCAGCCGGTGCTATCTCCATTGTGTGGCTCCGAAGCCAGGAGAGTATCTGAATAACTCCTGCCTTGTGAGGCTGGGGAAAATGCTTTGTCATTTTTCGGATCGTTCAAACACTAATACAAATATAATATTCTTATAATGGCATGTGTATTGTGATCTCTAGCTTTTCACAGTATATCCTGCAGTATAGTGTACACTGTACAGTACACTTTAGGACAGACCTAAAAAAGGAATAATTATATCTTATTTTCACAAAGGTAAATTCTTTACCAACAATGTGTAGCAGTACAATATATCCAAGTTGACATGATAAATGCCTCAGCTCTTCTCAACTGGACACATTCCAGAAAAGAAAAAGGGAAAAATATTTCCTTAGTGCAGTCAAGATGGATTGAGGTCTGTGTCAGGAGAAGATTAGCTGACCCCACAGCTGTGAACATCGGATAAACAAAATAAACTCTCCAATTATTTTGGAGTGAGTGGGAAACATTTTTTGTGTGTGCAACAATCTGCCTTAATTCCACTTACATCCTCTCCATCCATGCTTGTCAGGTATTGAAATTACAAATGAAGAATTAGAGAAAGCGAGAGCTGTGTGGTGAGGATTAAGGTTTGTTTTCATTCTTTTTTCTTTTCTTTTTTGATAAATATGAGGAACGGGGAAACCCGAAGGTTTGGGGTAACCTTGTATGCAGGATTATCTCAGCTGGCTTGTTGTTAGGCAGCTGTGCTCTCCTCATGTTCTTCCAGATATTTGACCTTAGAAAGGATTTAAAAAAGAACAGAAAAACACAACATGTTGAATCCATGCTTTGTGAGTCAGAGACTCCACAGTTTAATTCCTCCAATCACTGTCACATGAGAGATAGTGAAGTACAGTACTCCTGTAATAGTCTCAACTCAAGTTCATGTGCAAAAACATTATTATAGCACATGACGCTTAAAACTAATACTGGTCAGTAAGTAGGCTACTACCCTCCAACAGGGTCATCTACTTCTACGTTTATTGTACAATGGCCGTATAGACTTGTGAGAGCTAATAAAAGTAGAACATAATAAAGGATGATATTAGCATGATATTGTATTTAGCATATTTAGTATTGTATTCATGGCATGGTATACATGGCATGGTTACATACTCATTTCTACTTTTTCATACACAGTCATTACATTATGTTCTGCATTGCTTCACTACTATGACTGGGTTTCCAATTTCTCATACTGAACAACATAGTCTGGCCTCTTAAACCCAATTTCAAAGTACAATGTGCTTTGTCCAATGTATCAACACCTCAGTAAATGAAACAATGTTGTATGTATTGCATATCATCTGAGCATCATTGTATACAGCCTGAACTTCAACTGTCCTGACCTGAGACAAAAGCTCCAAGGGCAGACTAGTAAGATACATAAAGCCAAGTGCATTAATTATTCACTGCATAGGGGGCTTGTCAGGAGCAGATAAATGACAGTGCTCTTCATTGTGATTTGGGTTAGAGGATAAAGGTGCGCTGTTGCCTATTATCATTCACTTTATCTCCTCAAATACTATATCTGACCTCTGACGAAAAAGAACCACACATAAAAAATGCAGGGACCATCACACTGTTTTCTGCCGAGTGCTTGACATGCTTGTACAATTGTGTGTGTGTGTGTGTGTGTGTGTGTGTGTGCGTGCACGTGTGTGTGTGCGTGCACGTGTGTGTTTGTCATGTGGTGGTGTATGCACACTATTGCATGCAGTATGAGTTACTTTAGATCACTGCGTGGGAAAGCAGCATCTCATCATCTCTTCAAGCCGACATGCTCTGTCAGAAAATGGACCATCTAACTGCAACTGCAATATCTTTCCCAGGGGATTACAACGCATAACAAATAAATACCATGCGGCACAACGATCACATTATTATTTAAGCTGGACTGGTTATAAGATGCTGTGTATGGCTTCCCATACATATAGCTGACTAAAACTAGATACTGTAGATGTATATGACATTTGAAGGACTTCAGTATAAGGACTGTATAAATCCTCCAAGGACAAGTTCACACAGTTATAAGGACATGTAAGTTCACACAGTTCCTCGTTGCGGAGAGATCCAGCACAATGCGTCCTGCTCCATCCACCTGCATGAAAAACAAAACAAACTCTCCCATCTCCTCACATAATACAATGCACTCACGTCTTCTCACTTACAGTATAATTTCATTCTACCACCCTCACACCTGCCTCTCCCCCTGCTCGTGGCCCTCCGCTGAAGGCCCATATCCTCCACCTGCACTGCCCGATCACCATCACTGCAGCCAGGCATGAATAGGATGTCTTTACCAAAGGAATTTCGGTATCAGCCAGAGCACGACGATGTATACTGGCTAGGAGTGTGTATTCACATCAGGGTGTACACATAGTTAAATGTCTTGGTAATGCACAGGCATGTGCTTCGGCAATGATTAGCATTTTTTCTCACAGCCAAGAGCGCTCTATTCTGAGAGTCTCTGCGGGAGGCTTCTTTTTTAGGGCAGCTGGGGGTTTGCCATCTCTTAGACCTGTTCTCTTTATCCTGAGTACTTTGAAGTCATATAAAGTGACTTTATGAGAATATTTCAACTTCCAAGAAAGCCCAATAAAAGCCAGCTAAAATGGATGATGTATATGGCCCTTCTGGCTTTTTACACAGCCTTGGACAGGCATTCATTCAAGTTTGAATTTAAGCACTTTAAGTCCTATTTTATACTTTGTCGTACAACTAAGGTAAACTGTACAACCAAAGTGCTTTGCTCAAAAAGCCCCTGAGCAAGGCACTTAATCCCTGGCTGTTCCAGTGGAGCTGTGTTGGCTATAAGCAGACTGCGTGTTTGAACTGGGCATGTCCCATGTGTTTATGAACACAACTGTGTAAAAGCCTTGCTGAAAAATTGCATGCAAGCTCAGCAAAGCCATTCCCTGGACAAATACAGGTTATTAAAAACTCACACTTTCCACAGTACTGCATGTGTCATGTTCTGTATTGACAGTCAATGTCTCTCTCTCTGTGCTTCAGAGGTTCTACCAATTATAATAACGTTTGTGTCCTTGAATGTTCCACTCTCCTAAAAATACTGTCCCAAATGTCGTAAAATTGCCTTGGACTGGTTGTCATGGTGTCCAGCTTAACTTGATGGAAAACGTACAGCTCATATGAGATCACTTTTTTGAGCTTGCAATCCTGTCATGGAAATGTCCTGTTGTCCAATTTGTGTACACTACAACAACAACAGGGAAGCTCATTTAATCGGTTACAGTTGTAATAACATATTGGAATGTCAGCATGGGCACTGCCTTTCCATTTTATTTTATTTTATTTTATTTGGTGGTCAGATAAAGGGGGGAAGCACCCCCTGTAACAGGGAGAACAGGTCAGGTCTTGAATTGCCCCTCTCAGCAGTTCAAATCTCAGAGACAGTATTGGAATTGTGTGCGACTGTAAAAGAAATGTCCCCTAGTTTGATCGAAATTGATTTCTTTTTTCCTTGAATTGTTTTTCACAGGTACAAGTCTGCTGATAGCTTGTTTGTTGTGGCAGCACTCGAGCTCAAAGCATCTCAAGCTGCTGGTAAGAGTAATGGTGTGTTGAGCAAAGCAATGAAAAGGCGTGCCATATACTCTATGGGAATACAATGAAATATGCTGTATGTACTGCATAATACATAAACCACATAAAATTGAAGAAATAATTAGCTTTTTTTGTGCACGTGTGTCTGCATCATGTTTTGATTATGCTACTGCTGTCATCTGCAGGGCAAATACAGAATTGCATCTCCTGGGTTTTGTTTTATTTGCTTTTCAATAAAAAGAAAGAAACTACATAATAAAACAGGCCTGGTCAGAAATAACGAGATAGTCAAAGCCATAGAAAGTCTTTCCTCAGTCAACAACAACAACTGGTACTTGTATAACAATTAAAATAGGAAACGACATGCTTTAAATCAAATTATGTTAATAAATCTTGTCAGTGGGGGCCAACTGGCCAACAAAATCTCAGTATTACATGATTGGCATTGGTGACAAGGGATGCAATGCCATTTGAGTTGCATGCTGATAGGCAGAGAATAGTGAAATAATAATGAACATTTTTCATCAATATGGAATGTGTCCACTTACCATCTTTGTCCATATGGGACATAAACAGGTTACCATTCTGAATATTAAAATTCTCAGGAACCATGCAATCAGGTAACCATGGAACCAGGGAAGCTTTTTCTAATAAATAATAAAACCGGCAAAACACAGTATGATGCACTAGTGACTAGTTAGTTGACTATTTTAAAAGAAATTAGTTGCTGACTAATCTGGTTAATTATAGTCAAGTGATATACCTCATGGAAAGGAAACCATTAAAATACTCAATCATGTCCTTTATAGGCTATTTGTAGTGTTGTAGTACTCGAGTCCTTGACTCGCCTCGAGTCCGGTCTCGAGTCCACATTTTCCACATTTTCATTTACTTAATTAAGGGACCAAGCCCGAACAGACTTCTTGGTCTCATATTGAATTTGTCTGTTTTTTTCTTCTCCTTCCGCAAAAATAGTCTTTCCCTAATGGGACTGATCGAGGGTAGCCACTAGGAGGTATAAGTCGGGACTTGACCTGCGGCTGGGTCACCTGAGTGAAGGGTATGATGTTCGAGAGACCCGAAACCCGTTGACCTTGGGATACATGAGGATACGTACCAGGTGCATCCATGCAATGTTTTTTTTTGTTTTTTTCTATGACAGTCAACAGTCAACTCATCAACAGTTGAGGTCAATCATTACTCAAAGGTTGACTGTACAAATTTCACTTAAGCCAATATTTCCCATTTAGTTTGACCTTGAAAATTACTCATCATCAAACTCAAATAGCTAAATGTAGTTGAATATCTGCATCTTTGAGTGTAAAACATTACTCTAGCATAAAAATAAATGAACTTATGAATCTGAATTCACTTTCTAATAGTAGGCTAAATTATCAAGGTCACAAGATCATTTAGCTGAACAGCTATTTGCAGGATGAGCATTTTCTCTTGTATTATTTATCTGTGTTCTGTTCCCTGTATGTATACAAAATAGTCCAGGGACAGCTAAATGTATATACGGCATACAGAAAATGCAAACAAACCATTAATCACGGCCTGCAAATAAATAAATAAACACTCAGGAAATGCATTTCTTGAATTCATTTCTAACCACATTTAGAAAACGCTGTTTAGTCACAAAGCAGATGTAAAAGTAAAGGAGATGTTTAATATTAAACAAACCAAAATTTCGAATGGCTTATTAACAATTAGCTTACTGTAGGTAAGAGCGTATTACTTCAGACTCGTACATTTTCACATTAACAGAGTCCATGTGCTTGTATGGAAACCTTATGATTTACTTTGTTGAATGATTGCTGCCACTACTACCCCAGCCCCTACCTCATCTCTTTTACATTGCCAAAGCAAAAGTCGAACAATACAGTCAAAATAAAATAATGTATATACAATATTATACAATTAAAAGAGAATAAAGGAATGTGTTAACAGAACTGTGTTACAATCCATTTTAGGAAAACTAGCATACAAACACATAAGAATTGTACATGCTGTCAGAAATAGTTATATAGGAAAGGTTAGCTTGGGATAAACTATTGAAATAAATGGCAGAAATATTTTTATATTTTGAATTCACTATATAAAACTTTTGTGACAGACATCAGCAGCTTTTCAAATGTGTTTAAAGGTATAGTTGCACTGTTTGTATGTACAGTAGTTCTATACCGAGATTGCATTGCCGAGCCATGACCCATATGGAAAAAAAAGTAGAAGAAACATATATGTTGTCCTGTTGCCTCCAATAGTAAGTATTTACATTTTTTATGTATGTCATTTACATGTATGTCATGTAAAGTACATACTAGATTTTATATGTGAACTCTTGAAAGTGGCACCTTTCATACAATCCTCATATAAGACAATAAAGTGAATCATGTATGAATCAAGTAAACAACATGTATGTGATCTATGAGGTAAGTACATGGCAAACTGTATTCTCCTTACATGTTCCATACAATGTTTGTAGTTTTAAAT
Organism: Protomyctophum bolini; assembly: GCF_963924005.1. Taxonomy (NCBI): domain Eukaryota; kingdom Metazoa; phylum Chordata; class Actinopteri; order Myctophiformes; family Myctophidae; genus Protomyctophum; species Protomyctophum bolini. The sequence goes on along the minus strand of NC_137868.1, from coordinate 21,046,028 downwards.
TATATGAGATATATCCTTTCCATATATAAAAAAAATACCATTATAGTATGTATTTTATAGTTTGTAACCATTTAATTTACAAGAAAAGTATGCTTCTTTTATAGGATTTTTATAACATTGTTATATGTCAGCCAATACATTATACCTTATAGTTATAAAAAAAACATATGTTTTATCTATGACTATATATAAGTTTTTATATGTGAAGTGTATGATAGGTATAAAAAACATATGCGCTATAGACCCCTGGGAGATAGTTGCTGAGATAGAGCACCACACCTACTATACTATACCATCAACTCCCAATTCTTCCCGCATCACTTGCCGCACCCAAGCTGTGCTACTCATACGCTGAGTTGCCAGTGCCCAGGATCGAACCCACGAACTTGTGGTCTTAAGGCGAGAGCTCTACCGACTGAGCTACCCAGACACATCCTGACATATGTGAAGTGTTTGATATGCTCTCTTTATGTTTTTTGTTTTTTTTAGAAGATTCTTATAAGTTACCATAGCAGTATAAAATGAAATGCATTGGGAGGGACATGGGGGGACATTGGTGGTGACACTGGCTGGGGGGGCACTGGCTGGGGGGGGGGGGCATCACACTGGGGAGGACACTGGCTGGGGGGGCATCACACTGGGGAGGACACTGGCTGGGGGGGGCACTGGCTGAGGGGCACTGGGTGGGGGGTGTCACACTGGGGGGTCACTGGCTGGGGGGCACTGGGTGGGGGGTGTCACACTGGGGGTCACTGGCTGGGGAGGACACTGGCTGGGGGGGGCACTGGGTGGGGGGATCTTAAATAATGTAGGAGTCATAAAATGGGAATACAACTCATTATTTTGTCATCTCATGTTATTTCATTGTAAGATTAGGTTTTGTTTAATGTGGATGTCTCTGTGACGTACATGGCCTGTATTGTATGGTTTCTATACAATATCCTATCAGATTCTGGGTTCACTGATGTTTGCCCAACTCTACAAGTTTGACAACACACAATTACTAAGGATTTTGTATGTGGATTTACTGCAGTACTTATTTATAAGTTCATATATTTCAATTTATACTAATTTACTAAGAATATTGTATGTGGATTTACCGTCACATATAGTTCTTATAAGTTACAAAATTATATAGGTTTCACTTTACAAAAACTTACTATGGCTCTTATATGTGCTTTGACTGTTATTATAGTTCCTATAAATGACAAAATTGTATAAGTTTCACTTTACAAAAACTTACTATGGCTCTTATATGTGCTTTGACTGTTATATATAGTTCCTATAAATGACAAAATTGTATAGGTTTCACTTTACAAAAACTTACTATGGCTCTTATATGTGCTTTGACTGTTTTATATAGTTCCTATAAATGACAAAATTATATAAGTTTCACTTTACAAAAACTTACTATGGATCTTATATGTGCTTTGACTGTTTTATATAGTTCCTATAAATGACAAAATTATATAAGTTTCACTTTACAAAAAAATACTATGGATCTTATATGTGCTTTGACTGTTTTATATAGTTCCTATAAATGACAAAATTATATAAGTTTCACTTTACAAAAACTTACTATGGCTCTTATATGTGCTTTGACTGTTTTATATAGTTCCTATAAATGACAAAATTATATAAGTTTCACTTTACAAAAAAATACTATGGATCTTATATCTGCTTTGACTGTCATATATATTAACTACAAGTTTCATGTAAAACATATACAAATTTAGTAAAACTTTTTCCATATGGGGAGGCCCATAGGGCAGGAGCCTATCTCCTGTTTCTGTAGCTTGATGTACAAGTACACCCCCTGGACATGACGCTAGTATGTCGCAGGGACTTACCCCCAATCCACCCCTTTGTGTGTGTGTTAGGTGGTGAAAAACAGCCATGCTGTTTTTGTGCTCAGACCAACCCAGCCATCCAGCCAGCCACCCACACACATAGCTCCGTAAAGGAGTGGTTGCACCACTCAAAAACATCCTACTATAAATGCGCCACGTCTCTGCGTGTGTATCTGCGTGCGTACGGTTGTAATGCATGTAACTCGAGAACCGTTTGCCCCACCGCCTTCATATTTGACAAGTCGGTCGGACACACGGTTCTCCAGAACCACCACAAAAGGCTCTGCTCAGGATCTGCCAGTTTACCTAACCAGTATACTTTTCACAGTCAGTTTGCACTCTTCAGGCACAGGCAGACAGACAGATACAGAGATCTCCATATACAGTATGGGCACAAAAGGGTCACAGACAGATAGTTAAAATGGGTGCTATGACAAGTTGACAACAGGTATTATTAGGTTCCCAAGTTGCATCGTTCTCAAGTAGGCCGGTGGTCTAGTAAATATAAATGGTTAGACAGCTCTGAAACAGAGCTAGACAATATAGCATTTCAATGTTTTGCATTCACTTGGTATAAAACCTTCATGGCAGATATCAGCAATCTATTAAAATGTAGTTAAAGGTAGCTGCTCTATGTACAGTATTGCTATGTATCACGGTCATTTGGTGTAAAGTAAACAGCTCACTTGCTGCTGTGTTTGCACACATATCTTGCATATACCGTATATGACATTAGTCAAGTTTTCTAATTCTCCTTGGGTGTTGTAATGTGGGAAGTATCTGCGTATGTCTTTTTTGTTTTTGCAGTGATTTCTCTCATTTTGCCTCTCTGCCTGATGTCTTGGTGCATTGGGCAAGTGGTTAGTAAGTGTAGTTCGTTTTGTGTGCAGTGGGTGCACACTACAGTGTGTCTTCTCTTGGGAGCCAGGTCCTAATTCTGATCTGCATGCATGCGTTGTTTGGCATTTTCTGTTGTATGCAAAAAAATCCAATAGATCCCATTTTTCAAGTTCTTGATTGGCAAGTGGTCCCAAGACTACGCAACCATAGAGGGAAATTGGGTTCTATAATGGCGTCTATAATTTGTAGCCAGATTTGTATTGGGATGTCTATGATGTTTTCCTTTGATGGCATAGAAAGTCGTATAGGCCTACAGCTTGTTTGAAGTTACCTGTGCTGCTGATGTTTGGGCCAAGTTAGGTATAGTTTGTTGCATGTTCTAGTCTAGTGCGTTGTATTTCCCTCTCTCCGTCTCCGTCTCCCCCCCCCCTCCCTCTCTCTCTCTCTCTCTCTCTCTGTCTCCCCCTCTCTCCAACGGTCTGACCTCTCTGAGTAATATAGTTCTTGGTGGAAATCATGGCTCTAAATTGCCATGGAGAACTGGAACCATTTGGAATTTGACCAACACACACATCACCAATCAGCTGTGATTGTATTTGTAATTGGAGAGGAGATGTGTGTGGTTCCGTGGCACAACACAGTTGATTGTGTTTGAATTGCCAATGATGGATTGAAGCTCAGCTGCAGCCAAGCTGTATGCACTGTGCCCTCTAGGAGAAAGGAGTCAAAAATGTGTTTCGTATTGCATTCCCAGAAATACATAATTCCTGTGTATAAAATTTGCTAAGCTTTTCCAGACATGCAGTATTTGTAGCCTGACTCATGGCCGCAAGATTAGAAAGTCTCCATTGCGCAGTTATTGTTAAAAATGCAATGCACACGTTCAGTCCTTCATCTTTGGACCTACATATATCACTGCTGGCCAAAGATGAATCCCACGGGAGTCTTTTCTCCTCTGCTTCCCCTGCGTTGTCCCCCTCTTAAGTTTCCTACAGTCTGTCTGAAGTGCCAAGGAGAGTGGACTTCCAACTCTCCTTATAAAAATATGTGTGGCATTTTGAGAAATGAGCAGCTGATGCTGGACAACAACAGGCCACCCAATTTGACATTGTGCTAGAAATAACAGTATCAGGTCTGGTTTAAGGCAATGCAGCAGTATAGCCTAAAGGTTAGAAAAGCTAGATAGGCCACTCATTTTATTCCAACCCCAAAGCGCTCCAATGAATCTGCACAACGGCCAGCATTAAAATGAAAACTGATGCTAAACGCAGCACTTTGTGTGAAAATTGATCTTTTAGGCCAGGCACAATAGAACAATTTTCACAAATTGGACTATCAGTATTAAACATTTGTTTCCAGATTTTAAGTTATATCACCATAAACTGCTTCATCTATTTTGTTGGGGCTATTAAGGAGAGCGAGAAGAGAGGTCCCCACATAAAGGGACCGCTTTAGTGCTAGTCATTCCGGACGGCTTTGTATGTCTTTAGTTTGTACTGCACTGTGCACTATTTATTGTCTTTTGTATTGTCGTAAAAATACAAAATAAATAAAAAGCTATAAAATAAAGATATGGTTGAGCAAACACTCAAACACACAACTCAAAGATTTTACTATTTTCTGTGCACAGTTGAACAGATATTTAAACAACAGTCTGTGGAATGTCAGTGTTCGAAGTATCTTTACTTCATTTTCAGAAAAGAGTAAAGACGTGTGCTGGCTGAAGACAATGTGGAAGTATCCAGGTCTATTTTCACCCTTGAAAAGAGAGTTTCAGATTATTTCCCCTGGCCTGAAATTATCTAGACATGGCACCAAGAGCTCTTTGACACCTTTGGATGAATTCTATACCACTGCTGACATGGAAAATCCTTGTGACTCCAATTATGCATTTTCTTTTTTTATTTACTTTAATTGAGGGTTCATGGTGTTGTATTTGAGACAACATTTTAATAACCCCAAAGTCTGTCAAACTCATTCATTCATGTTGTGAACATTTCTAAAGGTATATTTGCCAATATGAAAATGTCTAAAGTTGACTTTTTGAAGATACATGTTGTTCCTCAATAGCACCAGCATGCTTCTATTATTTGCTGGGATTATTTGATATGTTTCACTTCCCCACCTTTTTTTTTAATACTGTTTTTATTAGGCATTTTCTGTATGACAATTTCAGAATATTATCGACAATGATAATAAGTAATTCAGTTAAATAAAATGAAAAAAATAACAGGCAATGTAAATGTTCCACATACAATACATAATAAAAAAGACATATAAATGTGATAAACATGAAAAAACAAAAAACTGTTAAACAATGACAAGTGTGAACAGACAAACAAAACAGACAACAGGACAGACACTCTTGCTCTCAAACTTTTCCAACATGTTGTTGTAAATTAAGTGAATTACAGACATTCTTTTTTAAATAAGAAAAAAATAAAATAAAGAAAAAACACTCAGTTCCTTTTTTTCCTTTTCTTTCTTTCCAATTTTCTATTGTGCTATCTATTGTGTAGGAGGGGTTAGCGTGCACCTATTGAAATATTCAATGAAGGGTTGCCATGTCTGGTAGAATCTATCTTCACTCCCTCTCAATTCAAACTTAATCTTTTCCAATTGTAAGTAGTGCATAATCACTTCCTGCCATGGTCATTATTGAGGATTCTGTGTATATTCCAAGTAATCTGAAGTTGAACCTCCTATGAGAGCAAATGTCTTTCTCAGGTCATTTTTATTTGGGATGGTTCTTCTTAGTGTAATGCTTCAGAGTATGAAAACGTTCTGGATCTGCTTTAGTAAAATGTCCTAGTGCTTCTGTTATAGTGCTAGTATTATAAATCGAAATATTGTCTATCCTTTGATCCTTTCTATTCGTTAGTCTCTCAGATTAGAAACAATTTAGCTTTGTTTGTGTTTTTGTGATAAACGTGCAATTATGAGACCCGTTTCACCATTCAGTGAGTGTGTCTTATACTGTATGTCCAGTAACCTGGTAAACCATCCCATCGGTCACATTAATTCACATTATCATGTGTCTTCTGTCAATCACAGGGCCCTGAGCATAGACACTGATTGGCTGTTCCACTTTTTGGTTCATGCAAAATGTCCACCCAGCTATTGGGGCCAGACAGAAGACTACAGAAGACACATGATTATGTGAATTTGCACGACTGGGATAGTTTTCCAGGCTATATGTGTACAGTACAATCTGTGTTAATTAACTTTAAATGGACCTATTTTACACAGAGATAAATGTACACTATTAGGCTTTGTTAATTGAAGCCTCCTGAATCAACTTTACTTCCTCAGGAACAAATGGCCAAAAAAGTAGAGGTACTGCCAGCATATAGTATCTTCGTCTCTCCATACTCCTTACATCATGTTTGCTGAATTCTGCTAAAAATTTAAATGCTGTTTATATTCAAATACAAACTCAAAATGCTATCAGTTAGACTTTACAGGCTCCCCAGACAGAGTGCCATAATATATTTATGTTTTCAGACCCGTCATCCATCATCCTATCAAATTACCATAATAGGATCATTATTATGGGAGATGTTAATCTCCATGTTGACAGTTCTTCTGACTTTAAAGCAATGAATGTTATGAATGGTTTATGTCAATGTACCCACACAAACAACCTGCTCAGTTGCCGTTCAGTTAGAGTGTCCGCCCTGAGACTGGGAGGTTGGAGTTCGATCCCCGGCTGGGATACCAGAGGGTAAGTCCCTGAGACAATTAGACAAACTAGCGTCATGTCCAGGGGGTGTCAAGGGTCCGTGTACTTATTGATAGTTTTTTTTTTGATTGAATCTTAAGAATAACAAACGAGAAACTACACGTTCCGCACGGACCGTCAAGCTGCCTCATGCTAAGGAAATAGGAGATAGGCTCCTGACCTATGGGCCTCATGGCTCGGCAATAGAAATGCAGAAACCAAAAAACAACAAATGTCTGTAGCCTATCTGTGTCCTTGGGTCTGTGGAGGACGCACCAAATCTGTCTGTGAGGGGTGTTGGCATTGGCATCCCTGATTGACCAGCCCAACCCATCAGCATCACCGATTGTCCAAGCTTCATGTTTCTGCCACTGCGGCAATATAAGTGGTAGGCTGTACAACTCCAATCGCATACGCCCATGTACCTGCATATGTCATCAACTCGATGTCTGTAGATAGATAGGTATCCCGCTAACTCCATATTTTGTTGATCAGTCGTACGGTTACGACGGTTACAACATATTTGTATTTGGTTGTTTTGGAAATATTAAGAAAATAATAGCCAGCACTCCAAAGCACTTTTGGTACTTTTCATTCATGGATGCACTGACAGCATACAAAGACGCGTTTCAGCGTTTGGGAATATTGCCACAGTATAATTTGCACATACCTACGTATGTGAAATTAACTAACTATTAGTATCCGCGCCATTAATACAACACACAGGGAAGAGTTAAGTGTCTTGCTCAGGGACACTTTGACACATAGATTGTGCAGGCGAGTTGAACCGTTGACCTTCTGATTGCCAGAGGCCTTTCTATGTGACTAAATATGTAGGCTACATTAGGCTTATGGGTGGAGACGTGGAGTAATGACATAGGCTAGCTAGGGTATGCCAGAGCCATAGAGTATAGACAGAGTTCAATGTCGTAACTCTTGGCTCTCGGGTATGCGTGTGACATCATCATACCCCATACATGGAAGTTATGCGGGAACGCCTACTGAGTGGCAAAAAACTACTTTCTGGCCTTGACAGCCCATACATCCAAACAGAAAAGCCCTATCTGATTGCATTAAACGACGTTAAGCGATGTTAAACTGACTTTACCACTCGATTTGCTACTCACTTTATGCATGCGCATATATATCTGCATGATTGAAGCATCGTCACATTAAATGGTAGAGCAGCAAGTCTGGTGTCCTTTCCTTTCTTTTATGTACATTATTTCAGCTAAGCATCAATGTAAGCAATAGTATGCTGTGCGTATGACAGTACGGTACAACATACAGTACTGTAATAGAGGGATCTGAATGTAAAACAGAAACAGGGACTTGAGACATTATTATCCAAATGATACTATTGTCATAAAAAAGATGAAGAGACCAGCTTCTGAAAAAAGCGAAATGGCTAGATTTTATTCCCTGGCCTATACTATGTCAGAATAGAGTTTAGTTTTATAAGGTTTTTATTTTATTTTGTTGTATTCTGTTTTACTTATAAGTTATAATCAGTACTTTTCACTGTGTTGCAGTTTAATGTACAAATATACATAAATAAAGTGGGTGATTGATTGATTGATTGATTGATTGATTGATTGATTGATTCATTCATTGAAGGGGCTTCCAATGCTCAGTACATCTCATTATGCTAAAAATAGAATAGGCTCAATAGAGGAATGGTGTTTTCAGCTGACCTTGTCAGAACATCATGGCCCTGTCCAATCAATGTCTTGGGCCTGAAGGGGAAACAGGTAGCCTCATGCACCCCGGACTGCTTCCTTCCAAAAATGTGACATCAAGATGACAACAACGTCATTGTGGTATCAACTCACAGTCACAGAGGATGAGGCACAGGATGCATTAAAGACAGTGAGGAATCCATCCATGGCAGGTCTCACAGCACCATCTTGTGTTCAACACCAGGAAATGACAGGCGCATAGGATGCACAGCAATTATCTTGCCTTATACACTGTCGGCCACAATTACCATCTGTCATTATTATTATCTGTCAAGTGTCGGCTGTTTTTATTTCTGGCCTGCGAACAAATATGATGAATTGCCCCCATTTATGTTGACATCAGCACAATGATAAGGTATCATACTTGGTAAATTAGGGTGTGATTTATTGAAAGTTGAGCCATTGGCAAATCAGTGTGATTATTGTATGTGACACCTCTACTTTAATTACTCTGAGCAGTTCTGTCACCAGTGTGTTATGGACAATTGTGCATACATGGAATTGTCGATAGAGATATAATCTGTATTAATTTATCCATTTGCAACTCAGAGAGTGCACATGGTGTACTGCAGGGATACTCAAATAGATTTACCTGTGGGCCACATTACAAAAATGGCAAGGGGCCAGGGGCCAGTAGATAAAATTACGACATTAATGATACTTGATAACTTCTCTCTTTCAATTGCTTTATTTTCGCAAAATGTATCAAAGTACAATGTGCATGCACACAATATGTAAATAAATAAATGTGTTACATTTTCTTGCATAAACACAAAGAGCTGTTTCCATAACTGCACAAATTATTGCACATAACATGAGTAGCTGTTATAATAACATAATAACATAACATGAGTAGCTCCAGATTTTTTTTTCTTCTTTTTTTTAGATTTTCATTGGTGGGCCAGTCATAATGGTCCTGCGGGCCTGATGTGGCCCGCGGGCCTGAGGTTGAGTATCACTGGTGTACTGTACACATATTTGTACACTCTCAGTGTTAACACTAAGGATTTGACTATGCATTTTGAACTTAACAGTCTCACTACAAAACAGTTACATATTTGTTACTTTGCCTTGTTGTCTTGGGATGCACATACAAGGATGCAGTTCCACAGAGGAGGCAGTAGAGGCAGTAGAAGGAATGTGTTGTCTTGCTTAAAACCACTTTGCTTCTGGAGTCACTATAAAATGCACTAACTATGAGTGCACCCATGTGGATATTGTCCATTTTGGTTCAGAACTGTAATATAAATGAATAGTGTTTTGGGTGTGTAAGAAAACTGTAGGTTATATGATAACCCTGGTTATAACAAAAACATTTGCGATTGATACAGAAAAATCTTTCCATACACTCACAAGGCCTGTACCTTTAAGGCATCCTGCAAAGGCTCTTTGTGTGGTGCCCCTCTGCGACTTCCGCTTCTCATAAACCCTTTTCTTCTGCCTAAGCAAATGTTTTGGTTAGATAACCAGGGTTATCATATACGGTTATTTTAACCTGTAACATTTGCTTCTAATTACGCATGTGAGACTCATTCGTTATCACTGAGAGAGAGAGAGAGAGAGCAACTATCCCTGGCTGAACCCGCCCTTGGACGGTGAACACGCCTCCCCTGGGATTTATCAATCTACCATTCAGACCTCGGCCTGATTGGAGAGATAGGTACACAATCTCAAGGTCCAACGGGTCCCTGACCCAAGGACATTGCACACTTGCCAGGAGCTGGCAACTGAAGTTGCCCAGACTCTGACCTGACCATACTGGTCTGCACCCCCTAATTGACATGTCCCTGAGGACAAGAACTAGGGGGCCTGAGGGCGGTTCCCACACTCCTCAACAACTTGCAGGACTGCATGAGCCACGAGGGCTCAGTAACGTCCAGGTTGTAAAACCTTGCAAAAGTTGAAGGCGACGACCAGTTCGCCGCTAGACAGACATCCTGTACCGATATGCCCTTGTATAGAGCCCAGGATGCTGCGAGATGGCACATGCATGGGCTACACAGAAGAGTGAGCTCTCAACCCCACAGGTGGTAGAATACCACTGCTGGAGTAAGCCACCTGAATGGCCTCCACAATCCATTGGGACAGCCTGACCTTAGTCACCCCTTGACTCTAGTACCCCATGCCACAAACAACTGACTTCCTTTCCTGAAGGAAACCGTTCTGGCCATGTACACCCTGGCCCTGACCGGGCACAAGATGTGTAACCTCTCATCCTCAGCTGACGCGAAAGGAGGAGGGTGGAAGGACCTCAGGTCCACTGGCACAATGGTGGCATTAGAGTTCTTAGGGACAAACGCTGGGTTAGGCTTAACCGTCACCCTAATCTTGTCCTCATTAAACACAGCAGTCCGGGCTTACAGACAAGGCCTGTAAGTCACTGACACGTTTAGCCGTCGTGAGGGCCACCAACAGGATGACCTTTAAAATCAGGGCTTTCAGACCCACCGTCTCCAGTGGTTCAAATGGGGTCTCTGAAAGAGAGACAAGTACCAAGGTGGAACCAGAGACCGGGTCACCGGGCGTAATTTCCGCACACCCTTCATAAACCGCCTTATGAGGGTGTCCTCATAAGGCCTTGTTATCAATTCCAATATGGCAGGATGATATGGCCGCTAGGTTCACTTTCAGTGAGGAAAAATAATTGCCTTTATCCAGGAGCCCTTGTAGAAAGCACGGGGTCGTGCAGCACACCAGCGCTCAAATACCTTGCATGCTATGTCGTACACCTTGATGGTAGACGGAGCTCTGGCCCCCTGAATTGTGACAACCACATTCGTAGTCCTGAAGGTTTATCCTCTCACGGGCCAGACCCAAAGGTTCAGTGCCCTCGGTTCTGGGTGGAACATCTCTAAACATGCCTGTGTGAACTGGTCCCGCCTGAGTGGGAGCCGCCACGGCTGGTCGTATATGAAAGGGGCTATGTCCGACCTTCAGGTGACAGGTGACAGGTGACACTTCCTGTTCTCCTCTGAGGCGAAGATATCTGCCACTGGGGTCCCGAATCTGTGCCATATCTGGGCCTCCATCTGCGGGTGGAGGGACCAGTCCGAGTAACGGAGTGGTCCTCTGGACAACAGATCTGCTCCTGCGTTCAGGAGCCCTGGGACGTGGCAAGCTTTGACCAAGATGAGGTGCCTGTGGCACTATAACATCAGTCGTTTCGCCAGAGCATGCAGTGTGGTGGACCGTAGTCCGCCCTGCTTGTTGATGTAACACACCGTTGTGGTGTGTTGTGGCCATGCCTCCGTGGAAAAGGTCAGTGGGGGTCATACCCATCTCTGGGACGATATGGCGATCCAAGAGGGTGGCGCAGAATCAACCCCGTCATGGGGTGTACTGTATATCCATAGCCACTTCTGTCTTTCTAGGGAGATGCAGAGCGTCATGGCTTTGCCTAGTGCCTCGACAGCTGTTTTGGTGAGATGCTTGGCTTCATCGTTGAGGCATGGTCCTGGGAAGAAGGAGCAATCCCTAAACTTATTTGCCATATTTTTTACTATTTTAAAACATTTTAAAATAGTTCAACTAGCCAATCTACCTTCACACATTGTAGATCAGCTATTTGAACTATTTTAAAATATTTTAAAATAGCACAAAATGGCAAATAAGTTTAAGGGATAAGGGGTAAGGCAAGATATAGCTGCAAATCTCTGCCATGGTAAAGTGTTATTCATGTTGGTAAATATGGATCAGTCTTTTACGTGGTATTCCATGCATCCCCTTCATCACCATGTGCTTTAACACAGTGGTTCTCAAACTTTTTCATGTCAAGGACTCCCAAATTGACACGTATTATAGCCCGTGGATCCCCATATAAAAAGATATGCCAGGGACCCCCATGAGAGAAGATTTGTACGGCTCTAGCAGTGATTTTCAACCATTTTAATTTCAAGGACCCCCAGATTTGCATTCATTATGCTACGGACCCCCATTTAATGACATTTCTATCTCTGGGACCCTGATTTATATTGTAAAACCAATGTCAATTTAACCAATTGGTTCCATTTGTACTCTCAGAGTTACAGAGACATGAGGGTTCATTTGGTTCCTAACTATCCATTAACTCCCTCAAGGACCCCTGGGGGTCCCTGGACCCCACTTTGAGAACCACTGCTTTAACCAGTCCAGGACAGAAATGAATGTTTATTCAATTCAAGCAGATGGCACATGCATGGGCTACACAGAAGCGTTTGTTTGTTTGTCTGTTTTTAGCACAAAGGGCACATGTGCATGAACATTGCATGAAAATTATTCATTGCTTTGAAATGAGTCCACTTCATGTTAAATGTGCACAACAGATTTATTTTTACATACCTTCCACCACTTTTTTCATGCTCATTATTACACATGGATTTAATTATTTCTTGCCTCTCTCTCTCACTCACTCCCTCCCTCTCTCTCATCTCTCATGTCACTCTCACACACACACACACACACACACACACACACACACACACACACACACACACTCTCTCTCTCTCTCTCTCTCTCTCTCTCTCTCTCTCTCTCTCTCTCGCTCTCTCTCGCTCTCTCTCTCTCTCCCCCTCTTTCTCTTTCTCTCTCTCTCTGTACTCAACCCCACTCCGTCCTCCACACCCTCTCCAACATCTGTGTCAGATCTGAAAACTGAAACAGCACCCTACTCAGCCACACTTAAAACAAAAAGGCCAATGACCTTGAGCTCCTCCATCAAGTCCTCAGGAAGGTCTAAAAACAGACTCTCTTCTGTTCCTCTGTCCCCGGCCCAATTGGTTCTGCTAAAGAGAAGTGGAACCACAGGACCTGAGAACAGTGAGAGTACCAGGTTTTTAGATGGTTCAAGGGGTTAAACTTTATCCACTGCATTTCCATTACAAAAGGCCCCTCAGACCCTCTGCAGACATGACCTTGGGGCCTGTCAGGGTGAGACTCAGGAAGTGCGCTTGCTGCACTCTCCGCTATTCATGTGCTGGCCTATAGGTCGCTGTCTGTCATCCCCCCACCCCTTGTTGGCCAATGGTCCATTATTATGCGGATCTAATGACAGGGGAGAATAATCTAGAAAGCCTTTATTAGAACGAGTGTGGCATGGAGTGCTCAGTAAAGACAGAAATACTGAAGGTGGGTACCATATCAGTATCACCAACTTACTTGAGGGTGGGTAGGTGCAGTAGTGCAGTATAGTCAGTATATTAGTAGATCGTTCTATTTTTGTTTTTTATGTTGGGTATTTTCATGGAGTAGAACACAATGGAAACAAGATTTGGCTTTTTTTTTTAATCCACATTGGTGTTTTTATAGTTGTATTTTAATACCAATAAAGAGATATTCTATTCTATTCTAGTGTTAATATGATATATTCGTTGTAATTGCAGGCCTAGTTATAGTTTATTTATCCCATCTAATTTAAATACCACTAATGAAACACGTCAGACTCGGCAGAACACATCAGTGGCATACAGAAACATATTTGAAATGACCACAATGTCTATGGTTCTAGAAAGCCACAGTAAAATGATGACTTGCATGGTCCATGTGTATGGTAGGTTTAAGGGACTATAATAAAGTCTAAAGAGCAGAAGAAAATAGAAGAAGAAACAGCATTTTTGGCGGAAGCCAGTTGAAGGAAATTATTTAAATTATTTTTTTCCCCCCCAAGTGGTTATTGCCGAACTGGTCCCACCTGGGTCCAGTTGAGTTTGTTGTTTTGTGTCTTGTTAGCCCTACAGGTCGAAACATAAATAAAGTATCTTCTCCTCTTTTTAAACTTTGAGTGCCCGGATCTCCTTTTTTATCAGAAATGATTGAATGGTCACAAAGTTTCGGGTGTTTACTGTTTACAGTTCCCCAATTCTTGTGAGGAAGTGAAACAAAGGACACTTTCAATTTGCATTGTCATATATTCTGTGTTTGCGAAGAGATGGTGTACTGTAGGGACAAAGGAGGGGAAAACAGCTGGGGGGATCCAGGTCAAAGAAGTATTTGAAATCAGTGTCACTAGTACTTTAAAGTGGACATCCAACAATTACATTTCTTTGCCCTAATTTCTTGTAATTGTATCAAACAGTTTTACCGGAAATAAGTCATATGTAAAATAAACTGATTTGGAGTGTGTCATAGCTCATAGGCCCTTTAACTAAAAGTATACATTTGACAGAGCAACTTTTACTTGCAGTTGAGTAATATTTGATCAGAGACTGGCATTCTGTCATTGAGGACGAGGAGAGTTCAAACTTGTTAGCTTGCTTGATGCTGTTGTTTGGTAGTGGTACTGTTGGGGAAACAATCAAGTAACTGCACAAACAAAATCAGCATTGCGGGTGACCGCAGTTCAACAGGAGGCAGCACACTAGTTATAGACTGGATTTTATTGATGTATGGCTGGATGTATTTTATTGACTATTTAACAGTCACCCCTCTGGCAGGGAGACTGTTTTAGTTCTGCTGGAAATCTGCGCCATCATGTTTGCACTGTATTGGCTAGATTAAACAAAAACACATTAGGTAACACAAGTGTTTAGTAACATTTATGCCCGAACCATGCTAAGCTGGCTCCTTTCCAAGTGAAGAAGCAGCGACTCTACTCCGAGTCTCTCTCACGTGACTGAACTTCTCCCCCTATCTCTAAGAGAGATGCCAGCCATCTGTCTGAGAAAACTCATTTCGGCTGCTTGTATCCGCGACCTTAATCTTTCGGTCATGACCCACAGACACAGTTCATGATGACCAGAGGTGAGAGTAGGAACAAAGATTGCTCGGTAGGCTCAGCTCAGTTTTTGTACAAGTACAAGCTGTACAGTGCGGTACAGCGACTGCAATACCGCCCCTGCCGCTTCAATTCATCGGCTGATCTCCTTCTCCGTCCTCCCCTCACCCGTGAACAAGACCCCAACTTACTTACTTAAACTCCTTCACCTGGGGTAATGTCTCATTCCCCATTTGGACTACACAATCAATCGGTTTCCTGCTGAGAACCATCTATCTTATTAACTATAAATGCACCAAGTCTCTGTGTGTACGGACGTCTGTAATCCACATAACTATAAATGCACCAAGTCTCTGTGTGTACGGACGTCTGTAATCCACATAACTATAAATGCACCAAGTCTCTGTGTGTACGGACGTCTGTAATCTAAATGCACCAAGTCTCTGTGTGTACGGACGTCTGTAATCCACATAACTCCAGAACCGTTCGCCTCACTGAGTCTGACTTCAAATTCGACACACGGCTCTGCCCAGTGTCCATATATGGAGCTGGCCTGTTCTGACATCATTCTGATGTGTGCATACTGTAGACGTGTATAAGACTCCATATTTGGGCATGCCTGACAAAGAACTCCATATATGGGCATAAAAGGGACACATACATAATATCTGGGTGGGGCATTAATTTCCAACTTGCATCGTTCCAAGTTGGCCAGTGCCCAACGGGCACCGCTCTAGTATCTATAAATGCACCCAAGTCTCTGTACGTACGTCTGTAATCCACGCAACTCGAGAACCGTGCGCCCCACCGACTTCAAATTCGACACATGCGTTACACACGTGTGTGTCTGCACTCCACAGGGAGTGCAGACAGTGCCCGGTGTTAGTCGGTCGGACCCACAAAAGGACTCTGGCCGGGCTCTAGACAGGGCCACTGCCCAGGCTCCATATATGGAGCTGGCCTGTTCTGACATCACAAATAGATATTTGGGCCAGAGGATTTGGGCATGCCTGACAAAGAACTCCATATATGGGCATAAAAGGGACACATAATGCCTACATAATAACTGGGTGGGGCATTCATTTCCAACTTTCATCGTTCCAAGTAGGCCAGTGCCCAACGGGCACCGTTCTAGTATCTATAAATGTCTCTGTACGTACGTCATAATCAATGTAACTCGAGAGCCCCACCGACTTCAAATTCGACACACGAGTTCCACACCACCACAGGGAGCGCAGTGCCCAGTGTGTCCGTTGGATACACCATTCTCCATAACCAGCACAAAAGTCTCTTCCTGGGCTCTGGACCTGATCAGCCCTTTATCTCCATGTATGGATCTGGCCTGTTCTGACATCATTCTGACATCTGCATAGATTCCATATTTGGGCATGCCTGACAAAGAACTCCATATATGGGCATGAAAGGGACACATACAACTGGAACCACTGCAGCGTGATCTATAGTATGAGAGTGAAGACACCTCATATTGGGCATGCATTTTCAACTTGCATCGTTCCAAGTAGGCCAGTGCCCAACGAAAACCGCTCTCATCCCAGCCGCTGTACACTCGATTGAGAAACGGTCCAGCGAGAGCTGAAGGTATATTGGACTGATGGTGCCAACAGGACCACAATACCACATCATTTGTAAAAAGCCTTCCCTCTCCAGAGCAACATTAGCAACTTCCTCCTAGGGTTCCCGGGGCATTCCCAGGCCAGTGTGGAAATGTAATCCCCCCATCTGGTCTTTGGGGTCTCCTCCCAGTGGGACATACAGCGAGGACCTCCCTAGGGAGACGCTTACACACAGACAGTGGCAGAATTTCTGTCTTAATATTTAATAATGCTGCATTCAACACAGTTGCCCACAACATAGTAATAGACAGACTGGAAACCTGTGTGGGACTTGAACAGTAATCTCAAGAACAGGGACTATCTATCTGCAGAGTTCCACAAGGCAACTTTCTGGGACCTCTTCTGTTCAACATTTACATCATCTCATCTCACACAACCCAAGCCAAGAATCTTGGTGAAGACCTGCATTTTAACAATGACCACAATTACAAAGTCAGTCACCTTAAGAATATATTAAGAACTAAAGGACGTATGTCTCAGCATGATTTTTAAAACGTCCATGCATTCATCTGCAGTAGAATAATGAAACAGGTGTCCCGAAAAGATCAATCAGATGACTGCAGTTGATTCAGAACGCAGCTACTTGAATTCTTACTGAAACCAAGAATGTCGATCATATCACTCCAGTTCACTTTATACTGGCTCCCTACAGTATGAAGAATTGATTTCAGAAAACTACTGCGTGTATACCAAAATTCAAGGATTTTATAATTTTTAAAACAAACAAACAAATCTAAGAAATTGCAAAAATAGTAGTGAAAATAGCACATCGATAACCTCGCAACGCTGCATGAAACGACACATTGTGAGCTTGTTGATCTGCTATACTTTCACTTTCAGTGATGTTTTCTTTTCATTTTGACGAGAGCTGCTGATGATTGACATGAGACTCATTTAAGCATGGTACAGTTATTATTTAAGCACTTTCATGTTTTCTGCTTTCATTCAATCATTCTTTTGCACAGTAATTTTATATTAAAATTTCCATAAATGTCCATTCATAAATGGACAATATTTGTTTGTTTTTGTGTCCGGATCTCCGCTTTCTTTCTGGACAATATTTGTTATCGATGTCTTATTGCTTAATGTCTTGTGTAAAGCACTTTAATTTGCCTTGTGTTGAAATGTTCTAAATAAACTTGCCTTGCCATGCCTGGCCTTAACAGGCCAAAATTTTACAGAGCAGTCAAGTGATGACTATAGGAATGATTTACATCTAGTAATAATAGCCAGGCCTCTTCCTATCTTTGCTGATACCATGTCAACCTGCCTGTAACATGAAACTGTCAAATATCATAGAATAGAGAATGTTTGTAATTGTAGGCTACCGCTGTCCGCATAGAGCGCTACTGTGCACCACAACTTTGAAGTCGTATGGCTTCGTGTCCACAGAGTGCGTTTTGCACCTGTCTGGCATTACTGGAATGCAACTACATTCAGATGTTTTTTCCCTCCATTCAAAACATTTTCCTACTAATTTTATATTAGTTTAAGGTTATAAGTTTGGGTATAGTTCTGTGAGATTGCGGTTAGGTTTAGGCATAGGTTTACTGAGGGTATGGTTAAGGTTAGGTTTAGGCATAGTTTTGCTGAGGTTAGGGTTACGGTTAGGTTAGTTTAGGCATAGTTTTATTGAGGTTTAGGGTTGGGGTTAGGGTTAAGTTTAGTTTAGGCATAGTTTTACTGAGGTTTAGGGTTAGGATTAGACATAGTTTTATGTTAAAATGTTAAAAAAATATATTCATTTTTCAAAGTTAGATGTTCTTTTTTAAATAACAGTACAAGCTCAGGTCACATCACAATGATGATCGCATCAGCTTGTAGATCGACTATTTACTTCTTCTTTTTAATGGTGATGCATTGGAAACCCCCCCTCCAAAGGACGGTGGACCCCACTCTTTCAAAACCACTGTCTGAATTAGAATTAACTGTAGGTCTAGGCCTGGGCTGGCGCAGGCTTTCTTCTTACACACCAATGCAGCCTGTGTGCATGCACGAGCAGTGCGCGCAGACCGGGCAGACGGGAGCGCGCGTGGAGGCGGTCCGGGCTGCCTCAGTTTTCTGTAATCGCTTTTCTGTCGCTACCTCCAGTTAAATAGCAAGGACACGAGAGCGAGCAGACGGCCGTGTAAGGATATACTTTTCACCTGGGATTATAAATACGGAATACCCCATCGACGGCCAGCTGCCAGGTAATATTAACTCACGAATGTAGCTCGTCTCTCGTTTAGATGCGCATAAAGTAAGTAAATGTCCCGCTGAAGTGGCGTTTTTTCCAGTGAGGAGGAGGAGGAGGAGGAGGAGGGGGGACGTTCCTCCCTTTGTGCCGAGGTAGGGTCAGTGCACTCCTCCATGCACACAATGTGGACACTCCGCGAAAACGTTGAGGAATCGTCGCACATTTCGCGAGCCGCTCATCTTGCCCTGGTTTTTGTCGTCGACTGGCCTCGATCGGCCCCGTCTGGCCGCTGTGGACGATCACAGCGAAAGGCGTTCTCTGCGTATTTTTCCCCGAGTTTAAAACGGCCGAGGCCTGTATTCTTTTAAATGCCCCGTGGTAGTGCGTACCCACCGCGGCTTCTACTTTTCCCCCTGTAGCCCCTAATGATGTTATTATTGCTGTGTGGACGGGCTCCATTTCACTCGGAGGGGGCGGCGGGGTGTGTGCGTGTTTGTTGGGGAAGGGGGGGGGGCGACCCATTGTGTTTGTCGTCCTTAATGTTGTTGACATATCCCATTTGATCGATGTCTTTTGATAACAACCACAATAACAGTAAATCCCCCCCACCCCCCTTCACTTGGCCTTTGATGGATTTCACAGGCTGCAGTCTTCACACGTTGATGTCACATCTCAAACGTTTGCGGCTGTTGGCGAGTCGATGCATGTTTCTGACGAGTGGGTACATTTAGGCGTTGATGTCCCTATCATGGATGGAACAACCCCCCCGGGAAAGGCGAGCCGTTCGTGCCACTTTTAGTTCACGGTTTTGATTAACAGCTTCCCTTCTCCCTGGGATATATAGACTGTCCTATCAGTTTCAGTTGTGTCATACAATATGTTTATTTTAGCGTTCCACGAAGAGCGCTTGGCATAATAGTTCAGGGGCAATCTATGTGCTCCATCACACAGGGGGCACAGTGGTCTGTTCCATGTGTGTCTCTTCTCTTCTGAATGATCTATCACAGATGAAACGGTTACAACTTAGTAATTGCATTTGCTCCCACTCAGCAGGTTATCACTAAACATTTCATCAATTCAATGGGTGCAGCTATTCTACAGGATTTCCAAACCCTCATCTCCCCCACTGTAAAACTAGAAGCATGGATCTCGGAGAAGAGAAGGCCACATTCTGTTTTTCTTTCGTGTCAATGAGTAATTAAATTGACTTAATCGTGTGGGTCCTAATGAATACCCCACCCACTGTCACATTATATAGGCATCGTAGCTTTATCCCCTGTCAGATCGTTGTAGGCTGCTATAAATGTCTACCTTCAGCCCACTCTCAGACTCAGCATGTCCTGCAACAGTAGCCCATTCTATTTTAGCCTGCAAGCACGACCAACCACATCCATTACACGAAAACCCTTAACTTTGCTGCCCCCAAATGTACATTTTTCTGAGATTTATTGACTTTATTGTGCACTCTATGGCAATTTGCAGTCACTTAAAAATCCTCACTGTTCATTTAACTCGGATAAGTGTACAAATGCAGTGGTTCCCAAAGTGGGGTCCAGGGGACCCCCAGGGGTCCTTGAGGGAGTTCCAGGGGGTTCCCAGCTAAATGATAGTTAGGAACCAAATGGACCCTTATGGGTCTGTAACTCTGAGGCTGTACAAATGGAACCAAATGGACCCTAACCAAATGGCCACTCTCAGAGTTAAATTAACATTTTACAATATCAATTGGGGGTCCCAGAGATAGAAATGCCATTACATGGGCGCCCGTAGCCTAATGCATATCAAACGGGGGGTCCTTGAAATTACGGTTAGAGAATCTCTGGTAGAGCTGTAAAAATCTTCTCTTATGGTTATGAGCGTCTGTGGGCAGATAAGTGTCAATTTGGGGGTCCTTGACATGAAAAAGTTTGGGAACCACTGTACAAATTGACCCAACACTGGGGATTTCACCGTCTTTCCTCTCTCTCTCTCTCTCTTTCTCTCTCTCTCTCCCAGAGGTGATCTGACGTGCCATTCTTCCATTTTCAGGGCCCAAGATGTCCAGCGAAGTGCAGAGACCGGACGACAGCCCCAGCACGAGCGGGGGAAGCTCGGACATTGAGCAACGCGAAGCGGCGCCACCAGAACAGGAGCGGGAACAAGCACAGCCCAAAAAGAAAGAGACCAAGATATCAAGCAAAACTGCTGCTAAACTCTCCACCAGTGCCAAGAGGTAAGAGCGTGAGTCTGGTTCAGACACGTGGTATTTAGGCAGGGCATGTTTGTTTGAAGGCCTCTCTCTCTCTGCCCCCGGGTGTAGTGTGTGTGTGTGTGTGGGGGTGGGGGGGGGGGGGGGGGTGGAGTTAAATAAAGCCAATAGGGCCCGCTGGCATTGTTACTTTGATCAGTGTTTCTATTCAGTATGCCACTGAACCCACATAAAGAGGGTAATTTATACAGATGTCAGATACTCAAGGTGGTAAAAAAGGTACTCGAAGAGATACTCAAGTGATGCTCAAGATGGCCTGCACTGTACAGTGTAGATGGCCTACACTTCTTGGAGAATCTTGATTGAACCATACACAAATGTATCCATTTGTAACTCTTAAGAGTTTACAAGTGTACATTCTGAAGAGTTAAATGAACAATAAGTATTTTAGTGCATACTGCATACACTGCACCAATTCCCCAACCAACCAGCGCCACTCAACCCCTTGCAGACAAGGCAAGTGTTTCTCAGAAAGGCAGGCGATGACAGAATTATGCAACGAGTTGAGCAAGCCTCTTTTTATGACAAAAGATTGATTTTATGATCTCCCTTTGTGTCTGTTGTAGCACCTACTGCAATCCCCCAACACAGGGTCTTCAGAATGAACAAAACTGTAAAGTTTTCTGTTTGTAGTCAATGTTATTGAAGCATGAAGATTATTGATATTCTGCAAATACACCTTGGCAACAGAGTTGGAACAATTGCCCTTCAGTTATTCTTTGGCATCTGCTGTTGAATGTCATTGCAATACTCTTTATGTATGCCATTCAGTTCAGTAGAACTTTATTGATCCCATATGGGACATCAGTGTTAAATCTGCAACATAAAACATACAATTCAATACAAACGTATACACTGTATAGCAGGTATGCTTCGAAACGGAGTTTGTTTTATAATCCATATTACACTTTTCATATTGATTTGATTACAGCTGTCAGCTTTACTACTGTGTAATGACATACGACGCATTTGTAATTGCGTTGGTAATGTTTGCAAAGAGGATAAAGGTATTAGTTTAATTCTGGATCACTATATAGAATTAGCAGACATGTGTTGATCTGTAACAACAGATTAAAACATGAATGTTTTTATTTTCCAGGATTCAGAAAGAGCTTGCCGAAATAACACTAGACCCACCCCCAAACTGCAGGTAGGTCAATGTTATCTTTCTAACTACATCTTTAGATCTCTGTACCAGAATGGAGCTTGTATGGACACACTTCTCTTATTGTTAGACCATGCAAATTAATTCTTCCCTAATGTTTCCTGAATAAACAATCTATGGACAAAAGATTGAGCTTTAATGCTCATGCCTTTTGTCTCTCTGCTGCCACACTGCCATAATGCTATTCCATGGGTTTTGTTTCGGGGATGATAATATCTGGCAGATTAGTGAAACTCCTGCCTATTCTAGGGTTGTTTATTCCTTAAAAACACATTCAAACATGGGAGGAAATGCAGCGATGTGTCTTCAAATGCTGTTTCAATTCTGATGTGGTCCCCCCTCGTTCTTATGGGGATTTACCACAGACAATGGTTATTGTGTGCCACTGCCACGGCCTTTGGCCCTTTGAGGAAGAGATATGTCGCTAGCGAGTGGCAGACCACATGTGTATCATCCACTCCAACGTGACTAAAGGCATCCCGTGGGGACGCATCGCAGAAGCCAGCTCCTATTAACTTAAATAACACAAAGTGACATTGTCATTGATTATGCCTTTGTTTATTACAGCACTAATTATCCTCCAAATCAGCACTCGGCGCCAAATTTAGAAAGAAAATGGAGGCCAAACCTAGATTCAGGATGTTTCACTGCAGAGGAAGATGAGCTCTGTAGGGTGTTGAGATGTTGACAGGCACCTGTTTAAAATGATTAAGGAAAATGACTTCATCTGGTGATATTAAATTACTTAATCTCAGAAAGCTTTGTTGAGGGAACAAATTGATGGTTATAATCCGAAAGTCTAATGATTTTTACTTTGTTGCATGTCTGTCAAAATGTCAGATCTACAAGCTGTGATGTGTTGTGAGCTTGTATATCTGCTTTTTTCAGTGCGCGACACAATGTACAAGTTGTGCAACCAAGTATAAACCAGGCTGGAGACTTAATGAGATGTTGTTAGTTTTACTTACAAATAATCTATTTTCAAAAGGTATCCATATTGCCTGGGAAATAATAAAGTAGATCAGACGAAGAATCTAAATCCATAATTTATTCTGCCCCCCCCCCCCCCCCGAAAAGGCCTTTCTGTCCCCACCCCTTATCCATAATTTATACATTATGGATGATTATTGTCTCAACTGCTCTGTTCACTCAAATAGATTAGTGTTCTATATAGAAAGAGAACGTGACTTCACACCATAGCCAGACCTGCCAACACGCACAGCTTCTGGTTAGGGTTAACCTGTCTTTGGTTGATGTCGCAAAAAAGGTGCGTGGTGTTGTGTGGTGTTCTTGGCGGGTTGCCGTCTGTGAATAATACTTGTCAATAAATGGAGTAGCATGTGGTGCTCCAAAGGGACAACTTCAGCCGTCATCTATCCTTATAAAGAGGGTCTAAAGCTCACATTAGTGCCCTGCGCCTCGGAACGCCACAATATGTTAAATATATTGAACTGAGCCGTCTTGTTTGAACGAGCAGTTACATTTGGTTACACTACCAAACGGAGTCTACAGCCAGCAAGCAAAGGAACTTTACCAACGCAGACTAGGCTATGTATATCTATACATGTGCACTTAAATAAGATGATCATTGTAATTAACGGTAAATTACGCATAGAAATGTGTTTTTATTTAGGCAACATGATCATTGTGATGTATGTTCATTCATAAAGTCACTGAGGATAGACAGACAGCTTTCACATTTACCCTTACATTTATTAATAGACTATATACCTGCCCCCCTACCCCCCAAAATGTTATGCGAGATTTTCCGTGTGCACATGGTGGTACTCATGGCAATATCTCAAGGTTGGCAGGTCTGAATAGCTGAAAACCTCAGAAGATGGCGCCACCTGGGGGGTGGGGGGGGGAGCAGCGGGGGGTGGTCGCTCGTTCTTGTTAGCAACGATGGAATCAATGTTTCAAAACTCATTTCCCTTGTGAACAATCAGTGTGCAATTTACATATTTGCACAAACAAGTGGAGGCAATGTCGTCATTTGTATGCCACACAACACTTGCTTCTGGCCAGGTTGGCCTGAAAGGTTATTCATTTCATTCCCCCAGCACAAATGGAGTCACAGCCTGTTGGCCCCCCTTCAGGAGACAGACAGTCAGAGTTGCGCGGTAAAGAGATTCACCTCGGTACATTCAACACCCAGAGCTGGGGGCCAGATGTATTTCTTTCATCTGACTCTCTCTGAGAAGCTCAGGCAGGAGAGAATTTCCCAACCTTGTCATTGTGCAGTAAAACAGTCTCTTCGGTACCATCTAAGTCTTGTTGTTTGTATGATTGTATCACTCATGGAGATGTGAATTGGATTATGCCGTGGTGCACTGCACAGTATACACAGCTTCAGTGTACATACACAGTAAAATCCTCATTTGTTAATTTATCAATTTGTGACGATGAAAATGTATTATACTCTCGCAGTTAAATTAAATGTGAAAATACATTGACAGAGCTTTTAAAAGAGTGTTATCAAAATATTGCTTTCCCTCCAGAATATATTGTTGCGAAGTAATCATTTTAATAATTATGTCTGGTCCAGAATTATTGTTTTGTTTACCTCTAACTGGACCGCCCCCCTTCTGTTTTCATTGATTAAGGTACTTTTTCCCATGGCTCCAAGCATCATTACAATGTTACAAACTACCTTATATACTTAATGTATTTTAAAGTTAATACATCCGTTTTCCTTTGAACAAAATTCGTACAGGTTTATGCTATGTCACTCACTCTGCAAAATGCAGAAGAGGTATTTAAATTCCACCCATAGCTTTATCTTACTCACAGTATTGTGGCAGTGCGCTCATCACCCTGACTTTGTCATGCATCAAATTCAAAACAATGAGAACATTTTGAAATTCAGTATTTGACATGGTAATAATTCTGTCATACACTTATAATATGTTGTACATATTATTATATCATGTAAATTAAGCAGGACTTAAAAAAGAAAAGCATTTCTCTGGAGTGATCTAGGTTAGAATCTAATTCTATGAATCTGAACTCTTAAGCCAGAACGGCCTACACATAATGGGGAACAATACTCGGTTAAGGATTAATTTGAAAGGGCCTAGGACACTTCAATTAATATTGTTGAAGCACAATTGCCGTAATTCTCTTTCAAAGGAAGAAACCCTTAGATAAAATATGGACAATGAATGGCAGACTTAATTTGTAGATTGTTTGACTTTTTGTCTTGTTTAACTGGTCAGTTTTATTTTTTTGAGCTTTTCTATGCCTTTACTGATAGGTAGACAGTAGTGTGACAGGAAATGGGGAGAGAGATTGGGGTGGGGGGGTCGGGGGGTGATGTGCAACAAAGGTCGTTGGCATCGGGACTCGAACTCGCTGCATTCTGGATTACCAGCCTAGGTGCCAGGCCGGCCCGGGCCGGTGGAGTCCGTTCTGAACAAGGATTTAGCCATATCCACCCCCCAAATCCTGCTTATCCATTGACCACAGTCATAGACTACTAGCTCTCTGGTTTCTGGCTTTAGCGCTGTTTGTGTTCACAACTGTTAAATTGTTGTACTTTTTAACTCATTACACACAGACAAAACCAGTCCTTATGGGTCTGTTTTGTAACTGTAATTTTCAGAGTTAAATTAAACACTGCATTTTACAATCAACTTACAATTAATTTACAATTTAACAATCCCCCCACCCTAACTCCCAGGAATGGTACACAGATCATCAATCACAACACAAATGAATAGATCAAAAATAGTAGTTACACCACAAGGAAAATATGGGAAAATGGAATAGGCATTGCATTGGCATTTTGAATCTGAGTGAAGGGAATTAATATTCCCTTATCATTCCCCTTTCATCCTCTACCCTATTCTATCATCCTCATTTACTTGTTCTGATGGGCTCTGGTCGAGGGAAAGAAAATAATTTCTACCTTTTACTCTACCATTTAATCCCAAGCTCTTTTGTGTCCCATGCATGATCAATTGAATGCATTCACACCTCTTCTTAGTGTACTGGTTATGTGAAGCCTTAGCCTTGCACCTTCTCACATCCTTTCTAGTGACTGCCTGTCATTTGGCACATTGGGATGTCGGAATTCGGACACATTGAGAGGGGAAGACCAGTTATGGTCGAATCATCTTGGGAGTTGCCTTTTAATTAAATAAAGGCTATTCCTCATTTTAACTTTGAGTGCCCGGAATGTTTTTTTTTCTTCCTATGCCTTGATCCTGTGTGAGCATTTCTTTTACTATAGTCAGTTTTGGATTTCCTTTCCTGTGAGCACCTGGTTATTCCTTTTTTTTCCTGATATTAATGTTAATTTAACTCTTGACAGTTACAAATGGATAACATTTATACCAATTTGACTGTATAGGAGTGACGGATAATGTACGTTATAGGTAAGGAAGGTGAGTGGTGTTCCTCTTAAATAAACTAGATGGAACAGCACAACACCCCCCCCCCCCCGCATCTAATTGCTATGATGATGCGGTGTCCCAACAATGCCCAAAACAGAGCCGTCACTCCCTGATGACATCATGGAGGGAATGTTCTTTTCACAAGACACCCAGCTGGTCATTTCGTCATGTGTTCACTGGCTCCCGTCCCAGACGTGAATATATGTATCTCTATCATTATCGAGTGTCACCAAGAAGCTTCCCTTTGTCAGTGAGGTCTCTTGACCTCTAATTGTCTTTTAGCTGATGGGGTAATTTTCATTTCTGTGGCAACTGCATGTGTTGGTGGTGCGGTGCGCTGTGCTGTGCGGTGCTCCTATGGGAGTTTGTGCGAGTGACGCACCCAGAACCATTTTTCACAGTGTTGAGTGCCATTAAGCACAGCAGGGAGGGAGGGGCATCAATATTCATGAGAGGGGCGGAGACATGGGGACAGGATGGGATAGTGAGTGAGTGCCAGAATGCCTCCTGGACATTCTGCTGTCATCTACTAGTAACTTATAGAGTTGTACGGGAATCAATCTATAGGTTTGCTTCTCCACAGGAAGCCTGTCTGAAGTGAATAAATATAGCAAAATGTTTTCAGATATTACATTTATTTGACCATAGACATCTTGTCTTGTACTATGATGTATACACTCATTATGTTATGGGATTTCCTTCAGGATCAATCTATCTGAAATATAACTGTGAAATATGTTTGAATAGAGTCATCATACTTTGTTGTTACATTGTTGGCATGTCCCTCACCTTTAATGACTAGTTGACTATATCTATATTTGGCAAAATGTGTGAAATTGAATAAGAGCACCTTGTGTCACAAAGCAGAATAAACAGACATGCATTGGCCCTGCTGGTCTTAAATGCAACGTATACTGTAGTAATGCAGTACATAGTGATGACACATGGTGCAAGAACAAAAGGATGTCACCTACAGTGAAAAGGATCTTAAGACATGGTTCTGGTGTTATGGGAATGGCTGGCATTCTTTCTGCATCTCCTATTTATACTCCCAGTCTGCCGTCATTCACGTCTCGTTACAGTAAGTTCAGAGTGGGAAAGTATTTGCTCCCAGTGAATGAAGGTAACATATGCTCTGCTCGAGACCTCAGACATCAGCTCATGTTAATGTGTCCGTAAAGCTTTCCGACGCAACCCTTGTTTGACAGCTAATGCCCGTCTTGATTCATGCGTGTCATTGAATTCTCAATGTCCTCATTTGCGAGGTACTTTCTGGCAAACATTTGTCCAGAATGTTATTAATGGGTTTGCGGCGAAACCATGCATGAAGCACCGACATTTAGACATTTTGTGGTGGAGTGTTGTAGCCGTTATACAACAGCTTCACAGAAGCAGTTTAGGTCAGAGACAGTGACAGAATGGTAATCCTAGATGATGTCAAAGCAAACAGAAGAATCCCTGGCAAGTGAACAAATAATAAAAAAGTACTATCTTAACCCATTCAGGCCTGACGTTGAGATTTAAAAACAAATGTTTTCTAAATCATGACATTTTTCTGAAAGATTTGAGGCACATTTTAACGATTTTTCAAAAATAGCAGATCTACAAGCTCATAGCTTGTAGATCTGCTATTTTTCAATAGCTAAACCCTCCCAGAATGGGTTAAAGCATTGTGTTTCTACTTTAAAGTAATAAATAATCAGCCCTGATAAGTAGATCTGAAGTGTCTATTTAGTGATCGTTGTCAGTTAGTGAGGAAGGGAATTCATTGTTAATTCTATAACTTTTGCTTATGAATGGTCAGGTCATTTTAACGAGAATTCATGTAATTTATAACCTTAATTCTCAGTCCTTTCTGGACTTTAATATTGTGTTCTGGCTTGGATCAATGGAACTAACATTTAAGTATCAAACATAACTAACCTAACATAAATTAAACATTAAATTAACATAACTTTAAGTTCTTATTTATTTGTATAACTTTATAATTCTATGACTTTATACTACTATTATATTAACATAAGAATATTTGCCAATTATTTGTGGGCCCACTTGCCTGCCTCTGATTGGCCCCCATAATAGGGCGACAACGAGGCATTCTCACATTCTAAAACAGCCAGAAAACCCCTTTCTGGCATCCAGCTCGGTAGTGTCACTGTGCCTCAAGTCGTTAGTCATTAGACTCTCAACCCACACCTCCTGGTATCTAATCCCACTGCCGGCACTATTTTTCCAACAACTGCTACTACTTTTTTTTTGGTCCGATAAAGTATAGTTTTTTTGGCCAAGTATAGACCGTGACGGAAGGGCCCTGTCTCAAGCGAATTTGAGCCGCTCGCTTAAGCCGACTCAGCCCCGTTCGAGTTTTAACCCGATATGCACAGAATAGTAAAACCCCATCCCCCAGAGTCCCACAAGTAGGGAAAGTCACGGGCCATCACCATTTACACAAAGCCGGCAATGCTTGCGAATGTGACATGACTAGACAAAGCAGTTCCCTGTGCGTCACAGAAGGGGACGTTCGGTAGACCAATCGGAGGCAGACGGGGGCGGGTCTTTTCATAACTCTTTTGCTTATTAGATACACGCAGGCCAAACGGCTGCTTGGAGTAATTTTGGAGACCATACACAGTCATTGGTCAGTCAGTGTTAATTGAACTGATTGTGTACAAATGGAACCGCATTTGGTTACAAATGGACAAAATATAATTTTTACTGTGTAGTCTTTAATCATAGGCCAATGTGAAAAGGGTGCCATTTCTTCTTACGCCTTGGATGGCAATTGGATGATTTGAGGCATTTTGTTCCAAAAATATGTTTTGCTAAATTCCGACCTGTTGGTGGCGCCAATGTGAAAAGGGTGGGATATATTCCTCGGCCTAGTAGGAAAGTCTGTGAAAGATTTCACGTAAACTGTACGCTGCGTTCATGATTTGAGGCTTTTTGTTCAAAACGGGCCAATCCTGCAAACTTTGAAAGCCAATGTTAGCCAATTACGATGGAATATGAAATATTGGACAAATCTGTCTTGAACACATGACTAGAGATACTGTGTAAAGATTTGCAGGATTTTTGGAAATTGTGTTTTACAAAAGTTGGCCTCCTGGTGGCGCCACGGGCCATTCTGGAAAATTTGGTTCATCGTTGGCATCTAGGGAGTGTGTCTGCAAAATTTGGCATCAACCAGGTTAATGGTGCACACACATAAACGATTAGAAGGGGCAGCATGGTTTAATAGACTAGTTGACTAGCTGTGCACGTCGCTATTTTAAACTGCTTTATTTTCTAATTGTTCTTCAACAAATAGCTTATGCATTCTTGTGTCATGGTTAACATTACAGTTAGCCAAGAATATTCACTACGATTTAGCTGTATTTAGCAATATTGTGGGTTTGAGGTCATAAAGTCCTCATTGTTGGGACTGAAACATCTTGTGGTGTTGTCATCCTCAACTCCAGGTACACACCGCTGAACTGTGGGTTAAGTGATATTTCTTTGAGTCATGATGATGTGCCGTTCATGCATGCAAAGCTTGTGTATTATGGTAATGATAGATGCTATACATTATTCATTTGTAGCCGGAGGCAAACGTTTGCACTGCATAAGAAGCTCTCTGCAGGCAGCACCTTGGACACGGGGAGGGAAAATTGCTTACCCCAACAAAATGCATGTACCTCGGAACCATCTCACTGAATTAGAATGGAGGGCTAGGGGATAATAAACGGAGCCAGGGTTTTATTTACAGCATTGTAAAACATGAGCTGCTGCCACAGTGACGGGAAAGAAAAACTTCCTGAAAGAAAGGACAGATTTTTAAACCGCTGCCTCAGTGTATACATCCTCAGCTCAATACCAACGGTTGTTTAGATTGATTGAACCCAGCATGTGAAATTGCCTTCTTTAGGGTTAAAATCCACCCTTGGATGTGAAACTCTTGCACACATCTTATATACAAGTGAAAAGGTGTACCCATGCTCATTCTTCATGCTCTATCTCCGACCGAACCACACTTTTACCACACATCTCTATATGCAAAATAAATTCGCCACCCTCCCCGAACTGACATAGCCTATTTTTTAGCCGTTCAAGTTTCTTATTTACTCTGCAAATATTACTTTTATGAAAATCACGATCGAGCCAGCAGATAAACGGGTGCCACAACACGCCGAGAAACAAGGAATTTAACCACGCTACTTGCATACACTGCAACTCGCTTACAATTCGCAAACCTGGCAACACTGCCTGCCTCTTACGTCACCAGCTCTGCTCCTCCTGGCCTCCGTAGTCCGTCGCGCTCACAATCTGTCGCAGCCATCTTGCTTTTCTTTTGGATGGGCGAGTGGACATTTAATGCTAATAAATTAATTATAGGTCCAGCAAGCAAATCATGATGGTCTGATTGTGCTCAATAGGTCACAATAACATTCCGAAATTAGGTGTTGTGTTTTGTATGGCATTTTCCCCAGTAGTAGTTGCATATCTATCTCAGCTTTTGCCTGATAGCACACATGCTAACGTCAGCAGCCATAGCAACATACAGTGTGCGCAGACATAACATGAGTTGTTTACAACACAAACACACGGCCTTTTCACCACGCAATACACACAACAGCTCGGGAGTTATTAAACCGAACGTGGACGCTGTTTCAGTGTTACATTTGCTGCGCATATCGGAATAATTGTAACGGCATGCATGATAAATGTAACAACGCTAAAAAACACCATTAAACATATCGTTTTCACCTTAAAGCTATTACATTTCATTGAAGCAACTCCTTAGCATTGTTTTCATACCATGGATGTGATAAGATAATGTATCAAACATAAGGGAAATATTAAATAGGATCGGGTGTACCAGTTTGGCCATTTCTTTTTTTTCAATGGGGCAATACATTGATTAAACAAACGTTTGATTGATTGAGTTGTACAACGTTATACAACCCTAAACTAATTTTAGAATACACTACACAATACAATACAATTTTAGAACATATTTTGCACGTTCCATTTTTTTACTCAGAGATCCCTTTAGCTACACATGTAATATTTCCAGGCAACGGACCTACACATGCTATTTTTTAGCCGTTCAAGTTTCTTATTTACTCTGCAAATATTACTTTTATGAAAATCACGATCGAGCCAGCAGATAAACGGGTGCCACAACACGCCGAGAAACAAGGAATTTAACCACGCTACTTGCATACACTGCAACTCGCTTACAATTCGCAAACCTGGCAACACTGCCTGCCTCTTACGTCACCAGCTCTGCTCCTCCTGGCCTCCGTAGTCCGTCGCGCTCACAATCTGTCGCAGCCATCTTGCTTTTCTTTTGGATGGGCGAGTGGACATTTAATGCTAATAAATTAATTATAGGTCCAGCAAGCAAATCATGATGGTCTGATTGTGCTCAATAGGTCACAATAACATTCCGAAATTAGGTGTTGTGTTTTGTATGGCATTTTCCCCAGTAGTAGTTGCATATCTATCTCAGCTTTTGCCTGATAGCACACATGCTAACGTCAGCAGCCATAGCAACATACAGTGTGCGCAGACATAACATGAGTTGTTTACAACACAAACACACGGCCTTTTCACCACGCAATACACACAACAGCTCGGGAGTTATTAAACCGAACGTGGACGCTGTTTCAGTGTTACATTTGCTGCGCATATCGGAATAATTGTAACGGCATGCATGATAAATGTAACAACGCTAAAAAACACCATTAAACATATCGTTTTCACCTTAAAGCTATTACATTTCATTGAAGCAACTCCTTAGCATTGTTTTCATACCATGGATGTGATAAGATAATGTATCAAACATAAGGGAAATATTAAATAGGATCGGGTGTACCAGTTTGGCCATTTCTTTTTTTTCAATGGGGCAATACATTGATTAAACAAACGTTTGATTGATTGAGTTGTACAACGTTATACAACCCTAAACTAATTTTAGAATACACTACACAATACAATACAATTTTAGAACATATTTTGCACGTTCCATTTTTTTACTCAGAGATCCCTTTAGCTACACATGTAATATTTCCAGGCAACGGACCTACACATGTCAGCTACCATAAACCACTTCAAGTTATTAGGACGAAATAACTGACAGGAGTGACGGTGCTGTGCTGTGAGTAAACTAATAGGGGAGAGCCGCCAAGGATGTAACATTTTGCACGTTTCATTCTTTTACTCAGAGATCCGTTTAGCTACACATGTAATATTTTCAGGCAACGGACCTACACATGTCAGCTACCATAAACCACTTCAAGTTATTTTTTTGATAAAACAGGTCGGGAGTTATTCAACCGAACGTGGACGCTGTTTCAGTGTTACATTTGCTGCGCATATCGGATCAATTGTAACGGCATGCATGATAAATGTAACAACGCTAAAAAACACCATTAAACATATCGTTCTCAGCTTAAAGCAATTACATTTCATTGAAGCAACTCCTTAGCATTGTTTTTATACCATGGATGTGATAAGAAAATGTATCAAACATAAGGGAAATATTAAATAGTATCGGGTGTACCAGTACCAGTTTGGCCATTTCTTTTTTTTCAATGGGGCAATACATTGATTAAACAAACGTTTGATTGATTGAGTTGTACAACGTTATACAACCCTAAACTAATTTCAGAATACACTACACGATACAATACCATTTCAGAACATATAATATTGGCCAATATGTCAAATATGTAAATATTACATATAATGGCATTGAATGGAAGCGGACCATTTGTAACACATGTTACAAATGACCCGCTTTTGCAAGTTTTCTTTGCAGTTGCTTACAGACCAGAATGAACGTGAATTCCGTCTAAACACGATGCAAACTAATGAAGAACATAAGCATGAACACATCCATGTGGATTTTTATTCACCAACACCAAAGACAAAAATTGTACCACACATATACTCCAGGTGTAAAATTAGACGCATTTTGAAGGTAAACACTTCAAACTTCAAACTCCTGGCCACGTAGAGTACGTTGCTGTACACATACTGACGCGATGGCGTCATGGTGGCGTTGACCAATCAAGATATAACGTCCATGTTACAACCGTGAAGCGTTACAACCTTGGCGGCTCTCCCCTACATTTGTTACTAACATTAGGTTGTGGCGAAGTAGACACGTGGCCAGCAGATACTGTGTTTTGGACAAACAGGCTAGGTATTGGTGTTGATTTGGGTCAACTGGACAAACAGCGTGGTGTTGTTTTGTGTCTGTGTTTGTGTTGGAGCGCCTCAGTGTGGCCGTACAGGTCATGTGCAACCTCTTCCACAGAGAGATGGAGACACTAAATCTCAGCTGGACAAACATGTTTGCATGCATGCATCGCTGCCTTGCATGCTGTGTGCTACTGTTGAGTCTGTCACTTACTTTGACTGATTTATGGCATTGTCTTTCTGTTAAAATCCAACTATGTTAATTTAAGAACTCTGGGCATATAGGTCATTGTTTATTCACTGTGCACACGTGTAGCCTATTGTATGTCAGACTGTATGTCTGTCCCACAGTCACAATCCTTTAGTACTTAGGCTGTGGAAATATTCAGGACAAAACAATGGTACATTTCCAATAACCCATTCGTTACTACATGTGGAGTCAACTCCCGCCATTTATTTCTTCCCATAGTGCGTGGCAAAGTCGCTCTGGGATGAGTGCGCGCGTAGCGCGCACGAAATTCTAGTAAACTACATGTGTTCAGCCTTTTCCCTCGCAAAACAGGCTTGTTGCCGAATTAACCATCCAGTCAGTAATTGCAGTATTCATTGTGCAGATGAACAGTAAAAGGCTTGATTAAAAACTAACCATGTCATTTGAGACAATAAAGATGAGAAACTGGAGGAAGATGGTGTCACCTCGGCCGTGGAGCTACATGGTGGTCTTGGGGCTTTTTCACGGTCGGGGGGGAAAGTAGATTGCTTCATTAAAGTCCCTGTTCTGATAGCCTCAGCAGCCAGGCTGATAGAATGGAAGATCTTAACTAAATGAGTATACCATTAGGGGGGGGGGGGGGGGTAGTGCCTGGGGGGGAAAATGAACTAGAATGGCGAATAATACACCTAATAGCTTTATTTTGCACACGGCGGTATTCACAAGCTGAAAAACATACTGATTTACATTAAATTACGGGTTTACTTTTCCATGGTTATTTATTGTTTTGACATAGAGTGTTGACACTCACTGCTTTTCACTGATAGTACTGCCATGCTAAGCAACTGCCCTTTCGCTTGCTGGCTTGCTTTTGAAGTGGGCAGGTTTTGTGCCTGCTGATGTTGCTATAGTGCTGGTACCACTCACACTCTTTTTAAAATGTAAAATTATGTAGTCTGTAAGTAACTTTATTGTAGGCTATTTGCACAATTGTGCAAAGACAAAAGTTCTACATTCTGAAGTAAAAATGTTATTGCTTGTTAGTGGTAATAAAGTTGGTGGAACAATTTCATTAATACAAATGATTAATGTCAGCTATTGACATTTCATTGACCATGTATCTGCAGTATCAAGATATTATGAAGAACAAACATTTATTCCCTGCATTCCTTCATCTCTTGTCATTATACTGGAAAACATTCTTTGAATGTCCTTTGCATACATTTAATTTAACTTGGAAACCTAATATGTAATGCACGTTTTCATAGCACCCGTTTTAATTGTCTGTGTCCCTTTTGTGCCCATACTGTATATGGAGATCTCTGTATCTGTCTGCCTGTGTCTGAAGAGTGCAAAAGGAGTGGGAAATTTGGTATATAGCTTTTGTTATTGGCCTAAAATATTGTCTATATACATACATTCATTAATCCACTTGCTGACCGACTGTCTGTATTGAGCAATTTCTTTTATAAGGGTGTATATGTGATCATACCGTAACAGCTTAGTGCCCGAGATAACAAGATAAACTTACGTTTGTCCAGGACACCATGCCTGAGAAACTTTTTTTATAGCATTTTTAGACGACCCCTCACGTCCATGTAAACATGGCCAAAA
The DNA here is from genome assembly GCF_963924005.1 of Protomyctophum bolini. Classification (NCBI taxonomy): domain Eukaryota; kingdom Metazoa; phylum Chordata; class Actinopteri; order Myctophiformes; family Myctophidae; genus Protomyctophum; species Protomyctophum bolini. Next base: position 21,010,557 of record NC_137868.1, on the reverse strand, counting down.
TCCCTGCGTGCACGCACACACACACACGCAGTCTTTATTTGCATTATGGCTGATAATGCACTCAAAATGCAATATTCTGGGCTTCATTAGAGCTTAATTTGACTTTGATATGACAAACTGCAATCGCATGGACAGACAACCTCCATTGCTCTGAAATGAGACGGCCTCCTTTCAGTTCCGGTTCAAACTGAAGTAAACATCTGCTAGCTTTTTCAGCTTTTTCCCCATGCCTGATAAGGCTGGCACTTCATAGGTAGAGGTCTGGCGCCCTCTGGTGTTGAAGGTGTTAACAACCCATATAAGGCAAACATGTCAAAATGTCATTACGTTTTGAGTAGCATGTGACGTATCAAACCAGGGCTTTCATGATTCTGAATCCATTCCAAGCATTAGTTTTTCACAAAAAACACTCCTTGGGCTAAAAACGGTCATAGTCGTCAAGACTCGTCATCACAAATGTGATGAGGTCAGCACATTTTGGGCAAGAGGCTATGGCTGTTTTTAGCCCAAGGAGTGTTTTTCGTGCAAAACTAATGCTTGGAATGGATTCAGAATCATGAAAACCCCCTAGTTTGACATGTCACATGCTACATAAAGCATAAAGATTTTTTGAAAATCTTGCCTTTTATATAAGCTGTTAATGGTATGGTCACATATATCCCCCTATAAAAAATGCTCAATACCGACAGCTGGTCAGCAATTGAATTCATGAATGCATGTATATAGACAATATTTTAGGCCAAAAAATAAATAAACGATATACCAAATGTCCCACTTTAACTATTTTTTTGCTACGCTAGGTGGCAGCAAAGTGTAGCTAACCTTTGCCAGGCGATCCAGTGATTTTGTACCTAGTAGACGTCCCATAGCTGGGGGGTACGAACATATTCGTACTTAACTAGCTAGACTGGTTAATTAATCAAATGGCAGGTGTGGGGTTGCCATGACAAGGAGGCTGTAAAAATCTACATGTGAGGGGACTTAGGCTCGTTAGGTCTACTGGCAGAGCCTGATCAGAGCCTTTTGTGGTGTTTCTGGACAACTGTGTATCCCACCGACTCAAGGCGGGGCACTGCACTCCCTGTGGTGGTGTGGAACGTGTGTGTCAAATCTGAAGTCGGTGGGGCAAACGGTTCTCGAGTTACGTGGATTACAGACGTACGTACATAGACACCAGGGGGGCAGTCAGACACATATTTTGTGAGGCCACTAAGGAAATCGGCATTTCCTGAAAATTCATATAATGGCCTGTTGTGGCGCTGTCATTGGGCTCAAAAAACCCCATAGCTCCATAGAGATCCATGTATTTGGGCCCAACTTCACCTAGACTGTATACCTTAATAAACATGGTCATGAATACTTTCTGCTTCCAGTCACTAGTTTAAAGTCTCATTTCTAATGTCATAATATTCTTTTTGGATAATTATGGTTTATTAAAATAATTACCATAAAGTCGCGTATGTTCTGAGGGGTGTGGCCACCGTTACAATCTATGAACGGGACCCCCCACCCACTCGTGTCAAAATAAAAACCAACAAAGAAGAAGGGGGGAAGTCCCGCCTCATTGTCTGTGCCAGCCAATGGCTCAGCTGGGCCCAAACGGATCTAGAAAGATGGCGATTTACAATTCAAGGACTGACAGGCTTCATTTTACATCCATATCAGACCCGGAGAACGCTTTGTCCATATTTATTACAGTCTATGATAGACACCTATGTGGTGCATTTATAGTGGGATGACTAACTAGCTTTGCAGAACATTTTTTCTATCCAGTTTTAACTCCCCAACTTTGCTGTTCTGACTGCTCATTCATTTTCAAATTTGTTAAAGTGAGCAACTCTCCAAGACACTATAATCTTTGATATTATGCCAATGTACAGTAAAACTTGGATATGCTTCAGTGATGCAGTCCTTACTTTGTAATCCAGGACTTTTTTTAAATTCTTTATGTTCTGTTTGATGAGAATACAATTGCCATAGATGTAAATGCAGGGAGTTCCATATTTTAGACCCCTGAAGCCTATAATAAATTAAGATTGAGACGTACAGGCATTTGGAGGTCTGAGGTGATTTGAGCTACGTGTTGGATAATCATGAGCCTGAGAATTATAACAAAATAGATTATGGAAAAAGGTGGGAAGGGTTTTCCCCAGTGAGCCATGAACAAATAGACCAATTTGAATTTGGTTCACTTGGTAAACACTGAGGACACCTAATCGACTAAATAAAGCCTGAGAAGAATGTCTTGGATGTACGGTACACAACTTATTGTTCTTACAGCTCATTTCTGAAGACGGTATAATGGCTCAAATTTGGTCTGATGAGTAGTAGCCCAGACTATATTACAATAATTAATATACGGATAAATCATAGAATAATATAACAGTGGCTACCTCAGAGCTGATCAAATGACGGGTTTTACGTAAGATACCAATAATACTCTTAGCAATTTTTGTAGATAGACATGTGATTTTTGCACTATTGTCAAAGGTTATTGCACTATTGGATTAAAACTCATCCAGTGCCACCAGTTGGGTACCAGTTTTGGCCCTCGTTGCCACCGAAGCCCATTATAAATAAAAATAAAATAAAATTAAATGATATTGTGCATGTCATGTGCCTGCACACCAGATTCGAAGAATTTTCTAAATATGGATTAAAGATATTTTTTTCTTTTTTTTTTTAAATGCGTCCAAAGGCACCATTGGCACTCTCGGCCACCAGGGGGAGGCGTCCAAAGGCGTCAGGTGGCACTGAGACAGTTGTTTAATTGCTTTAGATATGAGCACCATCTGAAATACAATATTTTACCCGTTGGGACAGCGGGTCAGTTTATGTCAGATTAGACATGGTTGCACAAATTCAAATGGATAAAAAGGTATTTGTTATGTGTAGTTCTGTTTCCAATATTTAAAATGTGCATCTGTATGCGACAATGAATGGTGTGAAGGTGTCCCAAGTCTCTCCCTCTTCTTATCAGCACAGAGAGTGAGTGACATCGGCTGATCATCTGACTGCATCTCCTCTCTCCTCATCAATTTAATCACAACCTGAAGTCTCAGGGGGTGGGGGGGTGATTACCCCACAGACAGACAGACAATAAATGCAAGATTTGCGACTTGACATAGATTAGCCCAGCTCTCATATCATAAGATAAAGGTTATCATATGTCGGCATAATCTGTACATTGCCCCGTGTCTGGGGATGAGGTAATGTAGATGATTGAATAGGGCAGAGAGCACCCTAGTCTGGCACGCTGCTCTGTACCATAGGATGGAAAGGTCATTCAATATATATGGAAATTAGTACGACTTTCCTTGCTTATGGATCATGTCTTGTTACTCTGATAGTGTTCATGATGTGCTGAATTGAGGTGAGGGGTATGAATGAGGAAGTAAGCCTGTAGTACATTATTTTCCATGAAGAAACCATTTTCTAAAGGGCCCCTTGCATCAGTGGCTTCCTGCGTTTCCAAAGCACTGAATCTCTTGTTTTGTTTTGTGCATTGATACGGCTGTGTTTGTCCAAGTGACGCATATAACAAGATCAATGCAAGGTGCAATTACTTGCTCATCTCTTACAGTTTCAAATATGTTGACTCGACTCCTTTTTTGCTTTAGATTGCTGTCTTTTGCACAGAGAAGAATTGTTGATTCTATTAAAAAAGAAATGATGAAGTGCAAACGGGGGAGATGGATCCTTAAAGACTACCCTTGCAGTAAAAGCCTGAAAGTGGTGTGAATCGTGGTGAGACGTTTTATTTGGGTGTATCATTGCAGAGGCAGCACTCCAGCCAGCTGTCGAAGCGAGTTCCCACATGATTGTAATCTCCGAGGACAGGGCTGTGGCAGATTCTCACGGACACCCGCACTCTAATGTATCCCAGACTCAAGAAACAAATGACCCAGATACTCACTGAGTCAAGGAATTCTGCCGACATCTATTGCAGAACGCAGATGTAGCATCACTCTCGCATGTAGTACTCTCACTCACTCACTTGCACAGAGGGTGTAGGTGTAGGCTAATTGTGGGCAGCAACAGACCCAAAACTCGTGAGCCGTGATGTATCATGTTAATGTCATATATTTGTGCCATCTGTCTGAGTTGAAGAAAAGTGTTTTCCCAAAGTCAGACGGAGGAGAGAGAGCTTCTGTTTTTTGTTTTGTTTTAGAGGTTACACCATCAGGCTAATTGAGGCTGCACAATTTTAGGTCTGGTGTCATATTATTGGGCGGGGTTTGCTCTTCTCTCTCCTTGAGCAACTTGTCATTAGGGATGTAACGGTATACAGTTTTACAGTATACGGTGCTATCGGTAGTACGAGCCTTTGCTCGTACTACTGTGCCCACAATAGAAATTAACCCTTTAGATTTTATACCTCTTCAAATGCTTCCGTCATACAGTATGGAGAACGGAAGCTTGGATCTTGAGTAAGCGATAAAAGCGGAATTGTAGCCTCCTCCCCACTTCCATTTAATGGAAGTGGAGAGGAGAAACAAATGTATCCTTATATCTATCTATAAAAGCACCGAAAACAAAGTAAAGATATTTTACATTTCAAAATATATTTTTGTGAACGTGACTTTCAGTTAATAAAAACAGAAATGTTTCTTCAAATCATGGACCATAGTGGCTTCTCTGTGGATCTCGGGTGTCCTGTTGATGAGGTCATAATGGTGACAACAGTGATGGATTGACAGATCGATAGACAGACACAGGGACACACAAACGCTTATCTGGACTGCTCACACCATAGGCACCACGCTGTAAAAAGCTTGGTGCGTTGAACACGCAACGGGGTCTAAAATACTGTGCAGTCAGACCTTGAAGCCTAGAGCCGTGTGGAGCTCATATGTCTCCATATTTGAGCAAAAACTCCAGAAGCCTATTTGAGCAGAATTTGTGGGGAATATACATATGCTGTTCTAGACCAGTGGTTCTCAACCTGTGGGTCGGAACTCCCAGGGACGACCCCAAATTATTTTGTGGGGTCCCCAGATAATTTGCTTAATGTGCAACATTTTCTCACTCAAAGTAAACAAACCAAGATGCTAAATTTAAGGATTTAATAGCTTTTTCAATACCTCTAAAAGAAACAAAAAAGAACATTGCTTGCAGTTAATTGCACGAGTCGGTTGCAATCAGAACTTGATTTTATATGGATATATTGCCAAGGTCAAGGTATCATAAACATAATGGTTAACTGCTGCTATTATCCGCACATTAATGTAGGCCTGTGTGAATAGGCTCCACGTAAAGACTTGCTGACGGTACGATTCAGCTCAAGTCTTTATCTGGCTGCCCTCTGCATGCCAGCTGGAGTTTGTTGCGGTGACCGCACCACCACTTACCCCTCTCTCTCTCACATTTATGATCAAGTAAGAGACGCTCAGAGCCTGAATGAGGCAGCTCTCAGGAGCAGACGCCACAAAGCACCACATGCAACCTCTGAGCTGGTGGGGGGGCGGAGGTCTCCAAGCAACGGCCAGTGGTGGCATGCACATTCAGCTATTGACTTAGCCTTTACGCGGGGGCTCTTGTGCGGCTGTCAGCGCACACAGCAGTATCGTGGCTGAGCGGAGCCTCTGCCATGCCGGCTCGTCTCTTATCTTCGCGTCTTATCTTAGCTACGAGCTCAAAGCCTCAAAGGGGGTGAAGCGTCTGCTTCCATTTGGAGGTGCTTTGAAAAGGAAACATAGTCTCTTTATATACCTCAGAGAGGGAGAAATTTAAATCATACGATGGAAATGGGAACATTACCTTGAGGCGTGTGGAGCACACAAATGCATGCGTGTCATGGATGGAACATCGCCTTGAGCATAGACCAGGTGAAAGGAAGTCTGATTTCACCAACTGAGAAGGTATTATATTATACAAATCTCAGTTGTCATCTTCTCTCCTCTGCTTACCACATAATCAAATATTTGGGGTGTAACGGTTCATCAAACTAGTTGATTTAATTGAGTATAAACAAGCTAAAATTGTTAAAAGTGTGAGCTCGTAGATCTGCTATTTTCACTATTTTTTACTCTACATCATTGTGCGACAAAGTACAATATTTTTTTTTGGATGGATAAAAATCTAATTTAAATAAGAACCACTTCTCGGTTATTCGATTAATCGAAAAAGTAATCGCTAAGAAAATAATCAACAGTTGTAGCCCTATCATATGTCCATTGTCCATGGGTACACACACTGCAGTCAATCAAGGAGCTTGATTGATTGCACCCCGATTAGACCCATACTGTTCCGACTTATGAGGTTACTGCACACTTGTCATTCCTGTGAAATGTATTTCTGTGTGCGATCACCTCCCTGCTCTTTTACACACAAACTGAAATACCACCTCAACATTCATTTGGCTCATTATAGGAACAAATGGCTAAAATGTTCCTTCCAATGGGGGTGTGTGCGTGCGTGTGTGTGTGCGTGTGTGTGTGTGTAATAAGCATTTTATTCAACCCAAAGAAAAAGGATCCAACAGATTTCCTTTGTCCCTGGAACAAAACGAGTCCAGATTTGTGGGCCCCTTATCAACACCAAATGTAGTCTTAACCAATTCCCCAGAGAAGACGTGATCATAATTAACTAATTAAAGAAGGCTTAGGAGAGGAGAGGGGCAATACGAACGGGCAGCAAAGGAGATTAGCGGGAATTTGCATGTGTTGACACTGAAGGAGGAAGGTGGTATCTAATGTCTAAATTCTATTTGTCCATTGTCAAGGACACACGGAGCCAAATGCTTGTTTCATTCTTTGCTATTTTATATCATTATTATGAAAGTACCGTAGAAATCAGTTTATGCCAATAACTGTCTTTGCGAGCACGTAAGAAATACAATTTTAATTACATCTTTTGTAACTAGTGTCGACTCCTCACACATGCTCTTGAATATCATCAGGTCAGAATTAAAGTCTGGTAATTACACCAAATCGGTGGGATTGTTCATTGTCCCAGGCTTTGTGATCTGGACATTGTCCCAGTTCTCCTCCTGGCGCTGCTCCAGCACAGGGTCTTACCACAAACAACTGTGGGGGAGGGACATCTTAATATGGAAATGCATTAATTACCAGAACCACACAACAGATGCGACCTTCAGCCTTGTTCAACATAGCTACTCATCTATAAAAGAGAAAAATCACTTTGCAGTGGCTGCCCTTTAAATGTCCCCAAAACTATTCTATGTTTAGTAATTACTGATTTATTGTATGATTATTGCATGTTTTGTAGAGTTTTGTCTTTAACCACTTGAACCCCAGAATCCCAATGCTGGGGAAATGGCAGATCTACAAGCTCACAACAAGCCATGTTGCAACACACTGAGAGCTTATAGCAAAGAGATGTGATATAGATCGAATACAGTTCAACTCTGTTTGACTAAGTATAGAGGGTCTAAGTGGGTAATGTTTTTGTTTCAGTAATGTGTTAGGAATGCCTTAACAGCACAATTCTATCTAAAGCCAAATCTCCTGCTTAAGAAAAAAATTGTACTGGGCCAAAATCCCCATGGCTTCTTCGTCATTTGCAAATCTCCCTTCATTAGCTTGTCAGAAGACGGCATTTAGCTCCTCAACAGCTCTTTCATTTCAATCTCTTGTCCTCCCGCTGGCAGTTTGAACAGCAGGGTATCTATTCCATTGCACCTCAATGATTAACATATTAACGCATCTTCTGTTTTCCAGCGCTGGCCCCAAAGGAGACAACATCTATGAGTGGAGGTCGACTATCCTGGGACCGCCCGGCTCTGTCTATGAGGGAGGCGTCTTCTTCCTGGACATTGCCTTCACACCTGACTACCCCTTCAAACCACCCAAGGTCAGCAGCCAGTAGTCACAGCTGTCTTACAGCTTGTTTAGAATTGTTCAGCAACTGCGATTTGAAGTGGTTTCAGGCTCAGCTTTAATGGATTCTTAGGTTTTTGTTTTATTACGTGTTGTCCTTTTTAAGTGGTTTTCATTATCAAACACACTGTGTGTGTGTGTGTGTGTGTGTGTCTCTCTCTCTCTCTCTCTCTCTCTCTCTCTCTCTCTCTGTGTCTCATGCTCTGACTCTCCATACTCCCTGTTTCTTGCTCTTTGAGCTGTGTAACCGGCAGCTTGGTGTTTGACAGCAGACTCAAACAAATCCACAGGCTCCGGCCTGGCTCTCTGTAGCCAGAGGGCTTGAGTGTTTCCGCCTCCCCCTCCCACCCTTGCAAGGTGATCTGCAGCCCCCATCTCTCTAACCCCTTTCCTCCACGCCGTTCTTTTTTCACCCGTAGCTGCCATACACTGTCTCACACAATGGAAATGCTCCAATGGATCCTCGCTCTGAATGCACTCTTTGGAACTCGCAGATTTTCTAGGTCCAGGGATGCCCCCCCCCCCCCCCCCCCCCACACACACACACACACACCCTCCACACACAAACACACATTTATTTTATTTTATTCGGAACAGAGCGGAGCCCTCCCGAATTGACGAGCTGCGTGGATGAGTTTCAGCTGCATGGGGGAGGGGCTTTGAGCCGGGTGAGCGCCGCTTGCTGGGGGGATTATTTATAAAGGCCTGTCCTGTGTGATTTTGGGAATGGCAAGGCTCATTAGAAGTTTCCTGTGGAAGGTCGGGGTCAGGCAGGCCAGATGTTGGTGATTGAAGTAGGAGAAGGGGGGTGTCAGGTGTCACGACCAAACAGTTGTTAAGCACAGGTCCAAGCTGAGGCAGCTCTAAACAGTTTGTTTGTTGGTGGGGTCTTTTGCTAAATGAGAATGCCACCCGGCCGCTCTAACTCCATCCTTGTTTCCTTATTTGTCCTTATTCAGGGAGGTGGGGGCTTTTGTTATGAGCACAGTGATCACTCGCATTAGCTCAGACCCCTTAGCTATCATTACAACCAGTTACATGTGCTCAGCAATGCGATACAAACAAACAAATGATTTACGATCGTCTGATGCACTCACCATGGACAGCCCTCGCACCTTTTGAGATACAGCACTTTAAAAATCCTGTTATAATGGAGGATCAATTGAGCTGGATTTGAAAATCCCATAGCTGGTGGGGACGGAGGCTCTCCATACTAACCGGACCAATGCTGCAAGGTAAATTGATGGTCGTATATGGAGTATACGGTTGTCTACAAACATACGTGTATTTAGCACCAGTAGGTACCGATAGCCTAGCTACGTTTTATAAACGTAAATGGCATCAAAAATGTTAAACAAGCAGTGTACACTACAGTCAAGTCTATGGACTTTTAATGTTTGTTCAGAGCACTTTACACAAACATTACCAGGCGCTCCTCACTTCACACAAGTGTGATTTTCTTTAATTACTTGGCTAATGTAATGATATTGTTACTGTGATGTGGCTAAATAACATTGTTGACCCAGTCTCCCACAACCCACAGTTTATACAGCTTGCTGGTGCAGTGTTCCCTCTCATTAATTTACACTGGGTGGTTATTAACCCATTCTGACCTGAGATCAGATTCTAAAAATGTCTTCTACATCCTGACAGTTTTCTGAAAAAGCTATGTTTCCATGTCAGTCGTTCTTCGATTTTTCAAAAATAGCAGAACTACAAGCTCGTAGTGTGCCACTTGGTGGCGAGCTATGAGCTTGTAGATCTGCTATTTTTAAATAGCTAAAGCATAAAATGCTAACACCAAAAGGGGTTCCTGCCTATAATGGGTTAATTACTGTTCTGGGAGTTGTATATCAAAACAAGGGTCACGTTGTTATTGTTTTGGTAGGCCTTCAATATACACCACGCTGCCCTCTGTTGGCTGGTCTAATGACATGAAATGGAAGATGTTCCAATGAGAGCTATAGATGGGCCTTTTTAAAGGATGTTATACATTTCTGCATGTTCACAAGATTCAGGTGAACAGTGCCCCATAAGTCCCTCAACAATTCAGTTAGTCAGGAAGTCATTTATCAAATACTCCTCACTGGCTGTAATAAGATAAAGCAATCTTATGTAAACGGTACAAGTCTGGCTAGATGCATGCAATGTTTACAGGATTGTGTTAAAGAGTCCTCAGTGGAGTATTGGCACATTTTGCTGTCAGTGATGCTGATCCCCTAGGGTAGGTACCCTCACAAAAAACATGCAGTAATCCTGGTCTCTAAACTACCTCCCCCTGGCCAGCCGGGGCGCCTGATGGAGGGGAAAGGATCTGGTCAGAATAACGTGTTCCTTCCACGCACTACGTCCGGCCGGGGAAACTCCCCTCTGTCAGGTGAAAAGAAGCGGCTTGGACTCATGCATAGAAGGAAGCATGAGGTCAGTCCGCTGCCCTCCCCAGGTTGGCAGAGGAAGTGAAGGGCCCAGGATTACATTAGATAATTGACACTGGGTGAAAAAATGGGTTGGGAAAAAAAATTGTGGGATACTGATTTGTCAGACTTTTCAATGGTGTCTCACCACTCGTTCAATCTTATTGTTTGTTCTATCCACACAGTGATATACCAGGGCTGGGGAGGATTTGCCAGTGACTGGAGCATTCTAGAATTCACTATCCATTTCATCAATGCATAGAAATTGTGAAAGGAAGGCTTGGCTGATGGACGGTAGTTGTCCATACTGCACAGGAGATAAGATAACCTGACGCTGCCAGATCCAAGAAGCTTGCTACACAAGTTTGTTTCACAGCTTATTGGGATCTGGGATCTCGGGAGGCAATTCGATGACGGGGCTGTTTATTTTTTTCAAGATACTTGGTAGATGATTGGATGGGACCGTCTGTCTATCACCGTGTGGGCGTGCAAACACAACCAATCATATTGACGTGTCTATATAGCTTCACATCCGGTTTCGCACATATCCCGCCCTTAGCTCACGCTGTTTGGTTCGGTACAGGAGCTGTTCGGTGTTAGCTCAACTCCCTGAGAGATCCCAGATGGTTGTTGTGTTGGGGAACATGGTTACCCAATACCGCCCCCATCTGGCAAAGTCAGGTTAGAGATAAGAAGCATGCTCTTTCAAATGCTCCTTATTCGGATTGTAAATTGCAGTACAAATGAATGTACCCTTGTTACCCTACAACAAGAATAGCTGAAGCTTGACCTTTGTTCTGCATATAAATGTCACATTTGGTCAGGGGAAGTGCGAGAGTGACCCTATCCTCTCCCTCCACTATTGTGGAGCATATAATTTAGCATGGCACATAACCCTCAAATGCTGCAGTGGCCAAATTTAGAGAACTATGGCTCCCAGGTGGTTTTAACCACTGGGTCTTTTTGCAGATTATGCTCTGTGGAGGTATTTGTTTGTGTATTCCATCCAAGTTTCCCAGCTCAACATGGTTGCTTTGAATGCTTGGCTTAATTTGAAATTCAGAAATCTCCACAAATAATGCAGGATTTTTTTCATCAGCAAGGCTTGCCAGCTGCTTACTCACTGCAATAATAACAGGAAACTAGGGGAATAGAAGATATGTGGGGGAAAGTGAAGGGATTGTCCGTTATGCAATAAGATTTCATCAGATTTCCTAAAGACATAATCCACCCTCCAAGTTTAGGTGAACAGATTTACTTTGGCTTGTGTTATACAGGACTTTATTCTTAATGAAACTTCATGAAATGGAATTTCGATATATTTATTTATATCGGAGTTCAAATTAGTTAATAGGACAAATCTAGCTCTGGTCCATAGTTTTGGGAGTTCTCCTTAACGCAATGGTACTTTCTCCTCACACCCATGGTAGCACAGTGGCCGCAGCCTCTCGTCCTTATAGGCCAGTCAATCTAAGATTTGACCCAAAAGAAAACACTCTTGGATTGACTGGCCTATTGGTAAAACTACACTTTAAAAATACACTTTCACTACTCGCCAAAACGGTTTTAAGATGAACACTCAGAGCCCCCCACCTCACGTTTAAAATACACTTTTTGACCAAAATGTAAACTAATCTACCGGATGGCAGAAATGTTTCAGTCACTCCGCTGTGGCCTCTGCAGATCTGTTAAGATTTTTACTAAAGATGAGATGGTGTGATGGTGTACATCCCTGTGGTGCGTACGCAAGAGAATCGAAAGTCCCATAGCATTAAGGAGAACGGAGGTAGGAAAAAAACACCTCTCAAAGCCAGGGTCCAGGTAGCCATAGCATTTATTTGTATTTATGCAGCGGTGGGTAGTAATTCATTTTGTTTAGTCTGTTACATTTACGTAAGTATACTGTATTTGTGAAGGAAAAAATATTACTTTTACTCCTTTACATTTGGGCCAAATTTAAAGATGTAAAAGTAAACCTTTTCAAAGGATTTGGCCACATTGCACTTGTTAATTGTATTTTCACCCACTTAAATGTACATTCTATTGGTTTAATTCTACCAGACAGCCATTTTATTTTATTTCTATTGGATATGCATTTTTTATATTTTAGACATTTCAATTACATTGTCTCCACCAGGCCGAAGGCATGGGGAGAGAGTATGTTTTGCACTCCGTCCGTGTGTGTGTGTGTGTGTGTGTGTGTGTGTGTTCGTGTGTCCGTCTGTGGACAGCTTATCTCTGGCACCATTGGCTTGTTATTTGTTTCTAATAGCTGGGGGGGCAGCACCAAACATTTGAAGAGGACCTGTGATGTCATGAGATACTTTTAATTTATGTTTTTTCTATTCACTTGGTCATTAAGGTCCACAGAATGAGAGGTCTGCTCTGCCGGAAATATTGTGGAAAAAAGTTATGGCCATTTTTGTATACCCCACCAACGGCAAAATGTCATCATACTTTAAGTAGCATGTGACAGTTGATTTAGTTGACTAAAATGTATTTTGGCAGTCCTTGATGCCGTCGTAATGACTGATTTTACATTTAAAATAGCCGATCTACAAAACAGTCATGGCTTGTTGTGAGCTTGTAGATCTACTATTTTCAGCATGCAACCTGAAAACTAAATCAACACTGGTGTTTTGCCGGAAGTGTTGGGCCTGAAAATCTGTTGGACGTATTTCCCCCGGATACGTTAATTGTCGGCCAATCACAACACTCGTTTTGTAAACGGTTTTGTCTTTTCCTTGGGCGGTGATTCCGCTACTTTTAAAACACTCAACTGGCTAGGTCTTGCCCATCGTGCATAATAATGCCTCTGTATAACACCTTCTTTGTTTTTCATCTTTGTCAGCCGAGCTTAGTTTTAGCTCAATTTTATTCACACTTTTAGTCACACAGCAAAATAGCTGATCTACAAGCTTCAATGCATCGCACGTGAGTTTGTAGATGAGCAATTTTCATCACATGAGAAATCATAAATAAGATATCTGTCTTTGTTGTGGCAAATGCACACAACTGTACCACTCATCAACTGAAAAGAGGGGGTGTTCAGAACAAATATAAATCACCAAATGAACACACCACATAAATGCACAAAACTACACATAATGTCTCACAACATAATCCAACAGCACATTCAGCGAACATGCCCCCAGTGTTCAGACCTGACAGAGCAGAGAGTTTTGTCATGACTTTGAAAGCTAATCTTTGCAACTTGACAATTTTTCTAAATCATTAATTTGGCTAGTTGCTTAATAACACTCTGTGGTATGACAAATTGGGTATGGGGGGCTTTCCGGTAGGAATTGCTTGGTGGCGTGAGTGGTTTGATTGGTGTGCTTAAGAACATGGGTCAGGTTTCTGTATACCCCTTATTATTTTCTTTGTACGTGTTTAACTTTACAGACCAGCTACAATGGCTTTATTGTGAAATTTCCTAGTCGTGTCTCAGCCAATCACAATCTCAGCTGACTGGCTCTAAATGCATCTATAGCTACACTGTCTTGTGTCGGCACTCATGCGCTGCAAGGCATAGAGAGAGAGGTTCTTTTTTTTTTACCTTCTATTGTTAATTATAGCTCCATTATGACCACGGACAAGATCTAAAAGTGTGAAAAACATTTTAAGTTGATCAATAGTTGTCAGTTTGTCTTTACACTGAGGCCACCAAGAGAACTCTCCGCACATTTGATGCACTTTGCAAATTAAGTTGTCTTGTTTTTGATTCTGAACTGTGCGTACCTTTCCAGGTGACGTTTCGTACGAGGATCTACCACTGCAACATCAACAGCCAGGGGGTGATCTGTCTAGACATCTTGAAGGACAACTGGAGCCCCGCACTCACCATCTCCAAGGTGTTGTTGTCCATCTGCTCCCTTCTCACAGACTGTAACCCAGGTAAAATGACAATTTACTTGTTTTCAGATTATTTTCAAAATAGGAACAGTTAATTGTTATGTTGAGTAAATCGGGGCACGGGTCATGTTGAGGCTTCCGGTCGGCACAAACAACAAAAACATCTTGCATTTTAAAACATCTGATGAATTTCAATCAATCTTCTGCAGGGTTTCCACTACTCTAGCATGTGATTATTCTATATGACCCCCTCAGGACCGTCTGTGACATTAATAATAATAGATATAGTTAACACTCAAATTTTGCAGTGGAAATGTGATTAGGTTGAAGTTCTTCAAAACGACTGTGGCTAACTACTGTGCCTTTAAAGGTAGCTGCTTATTGTGGGGTTCGAAACCCCTTCCAGGGCGTAACTTGTCACAGCCACACTGATCCCGATAAATCAAAATGGGTCCTTTGAATTTGAGAGCTAGTTTATTTCATCCATATTATAGTAGATCATTTAAATAAATAAAACAATCATAAAATAAAATAAAACAAAATAGTCAAGAACTGATAGCAGTGTTTCATTGACCTGACTTGCACATTGATTGGGGACAGAGTACCTATGTTCCCCACCCGGCAAAAAAGGTTTTGTTTCTTACAGCGATAAACGTAACCTAACCCCTAACCTAAACCTAAGGTAAGTAGGGAACATAGGGATGACCACGTCCGCATTGATTGAGGTGCCTTGGTCACAAAACATTTGAAAACCATGTACTAGTATAGAGAATAGGTAGCTTTACATTTGTTAACGATACATATAACAAAATTCTGAGAAAAATACACAAGCCTAATGAACTATTCGAGCACATCCAGCTAAGGAAAGGTGTTTTGTTTCATACAACTGTGTGCACAGTTCAGGATGAGTTCCAATTAAACTGGGTAGCACGGGTCCACCCGGAACCGAATACCCGAGAGCCGAACCGAGAGGCAAGCCATCTCGGGCCCAAATATTGACTTGTCCCTCGGGCAGGGTCTGCGCCATTCCAAATTGTGGGTCTCGGTCGGGGCTTCTGAAATGTAGTTACCCGAAAGGAACCGTGAGGATCCGAGCTTTAAAACAAAATCAATAACGATTATAAACAGTATGAATTATCTGGGTGAAGCAGTGTTGACAAATGCATCTCTTGTAATATAAACACTGCCCTCCCTCCATTTACTGTATATTTCACAAATCTTAAGTTTTGCTGTTGTCGTTCCACAAGTTCTATCCACGGTGATCAAAGATCCATATTTTTGAACGAGAGGCAGGTGAGAAGTCAGAAATGAAGAGCTTAGTATATCCATCAGATCAAAACCACGGAGAGCGCCCTAGATTAGGAGATACGAGGCATACTTACTGCAGCGGTAAACTAGGAAGTGACCGGGACCGGGGGTGAACGAAGAGCGAAGCGTATGGTGGCCTTGGAGTCCAACTAAAAAAATAATAATAATCTGAATATTCTTCTCTCGTTTGATACCATTGAAGATGCGCTACAGTGGCTAAACATGTCCTAGCAACCTGTCTGTTGGATTGCTTATGACGTGTGGGCACGTCTGGTGGACTGAACCAGTTAATAAATATTTCAGTGTTCTTATTTACAGAAATATTGTGTGATAGAGCTGTACTGTACATTTACCCTGAAATACCTTGCTTTGTTATCCAAAGTGGATTACATTTTTTTCCCCCCAAGCAGTGGCGTACAGGAGACTGTGTAGTGTGTACACTCACCATTTGTGGCTGAACAGCTGTGATAAGCAGCAGGTTCATGGTTCAAGCCAGGCCAAGGTGCTGAACCCTGAAGTTCCTGCCAGTGATCGTTGGTTACATATACAATGACTTACACATTCTTTCTTTCTCTGTTGTTGCAGCTGACCCTCTGGTGGGAAGCATCGCTACACAATATCTGACCAACAGAACGGAACATGACAGAATAGCCAAGCAATGGACAAAGAGATATGCCACATAGACTCCCTGTCACTCAACCGTTCCCTTCCTTTACCACCCAAGTCCCTCCTCATTTTACCTCTCTCTACCTCTCTCCCCCTTAGTCTGTCAAAGCACATTCACTAAGTGCAACAGTATACCTGTCCCTCTACTGTCCCCTCTCCCTTGTCCCTCCTAACCTTTTATTTACCTTTTCTGTGTAAAGAACTGTCCTTTGTTCCTTGTTGACTTGAAAGCTTCTTTTTTATACAAAGAGTAGATTGGGATTTTTATTTTCCAATATCTGAATGTTGGAAGTATTGTATTGAGAAAAAAAAAATATTATAATTATCATACGCATTGTCCTTCAGCTATACAATATGTAATCTCGTTTTCTTAGTGGCACCTGGAACAAACATGCAGAATATATGCTTTTACTTTTTTTCTTCTAGTGTGTGTTCTTTTCTTTTTGATTTTGTATTTTTGTCATCAGTATATTATCTGCATGAAATAGGAGGAAGATTTGCATCAATGGAAATTTCATGCTTTTCAACTCCCTCTGGTTTTGTTTGTACTGTACGTATTTTTTCAAAGGCTTTTGAGGCAGACCACAAAAATATAGGTCTGCCTGTGAAAGAGGCAGGACTTGTATATTTACTGGCTACCCGCCACCTCTGCAATTGCAGAGTGGTTTGTTGTGCACTTGTATTACTGAAGCACCCAATAAAACACACTGTGGTTGGCTTGTGAGAATGCTCTCCTCTGTGTCCGAGTTTCTTGTGCCATTGTGACCACCATAGAATGTAGACCTGACCATTATGGCCAATTCAATGATGATCAACTTTAATCTGCTTAAATCATCACCATTATCACATCACATGAGCAGTCCCATTAAACATAGCTCAGATTAGGCTATTGAAACTGTTTTAAGATATGATGATGTCTACAAACCTTCCACAGTAGCTATTATTACAGCAATTTTTGCCGTTATTGCATTATTGATTGTAAGCCTATTATGTTGTATTGAATTATGAGGTTGGTGGTGATGTATGTGTGGAGTTCGGGGACCCACAGAGGTCCTTGATGTGGTTCCACTTCCAGGGGGTCCCCACTCCCCAGAAAACTATCAATATTATAGCCTATCATCAACATCAGTTTAACCAATAACCAAAACAAATATTTCATATTTTGGTAGCCATGATACATGACTGCCATGATGATTGAATACTAGAGTCAAGAACCAGGGCTAATACTTTGGCTGCTATTGGAAAATATCCGATCTAGTTCACAATGCATCGTGACCATTGTGAACTTGTAGGTAGGCTATAGGCTACTATTTTTGAAAATAAAGAAATGTGAATCGTTTTGAAAATAATATCTGTTATGGGGGTCACTTCCCTGGCAGAAAGTCTTTTCAGATTGGCTTACATATAAATCTGGGGGTCCCATGATATGAAAACGTTTGAGAACCACTGTTGTTGTAGGTCGCCTGTCCAGCTGTTAATTGTAGGTAAGGTGGATTTACTTTCTCATCTTGATTCGATCGACTGTCAGCCTCCCTCCATCGCTACTGCAGGCAGCCGCGGTACTTCCGTTCCGTTCCGCAGAAAGCAATAATAGGCACCAGCCAGTCAGTGGTGGAGGTCCAGACACAATAGAGAGGGTAAGGTTTGGTCACAAAACGGCTTCTTTTGTTGCACATTTCCCTACGAACATTGTTAAACGTTATGTTTATATATATTTTACATCAATTTACGTTAGCATTGTTGACAACTAGACAGCGACTGATACGCAAGCAACAACAAGACCGTCTTGGTTTGTGGGTTGGTTGCTCGGAAATGGCTGTGATTATTTGCTGGACCGGAACAGTTAGTGGCTAAATGCTAAACGTGGTCTTCGTTGATGTACAGGAATGCGAATTTCTTTGTGTCTTCGGTTGAAAGTGCTCCATATCAGTATCCTATGCACACACATCACGTCGTTGAGTATCGCTCAGCGTCGTTAAATGATCGGGTTACGGTATTGTTAGCAAGCGACTTTGCCTGTTCCGTTCCAGCAAGTAGTCTGTTTCTGCCTAAAGTCAAGGCCTTGAAACCGGCTGGTTTTCGTTGCTGTTTGGGGGGACTGACGGGAATATAGAAGATCTACAAGCTCACAGAGAGTCTCGACGCGACTTGTTGTGAGCTTGTAGATCGGCGCGCGATATAATTGTACGACGAAAGGCTTCAATTTAACTGATTATTAATGAGAATAGTTCCACCATCTCAAGTTAATTGGCTCTCATGTCGCCGTATGTATAGTGATTTCAATTTCATTAACGTTATTAGCTGACTTGTCATCCCAATGTCTATTCTCTTTACGGTAGTTATGCTGATATTCCATATTATAAGTCTGGATTTAATTCTAACCACCTATAATGTAATGTAGCCAGTAGCCTACTGCAATTGTCGGATTTAAACTCTGGCATGATTTTCGTTTATATCCAAGATTTAGATGTTTACGACATGGCAGTGGTCAGTGTCATATATATATATATATATATATATATATATATATATATATATATATATATATATATATATATATAAATTAGTGTCATGCCCATTGGGAAGATGACCACATGCCCTAGCACTAGTGCATCATATTACTTGGATGGATGTCAGTATTGATGACATCAAAGATCTCCGTGCTTTAGTTCTTTTTGCTAACTGATTATAAAATATTCAATATATGGGCATAAAAGGTATACAGACAGACGGTTAAAGAGATCTCCATTAAACCAACATTGCAAAGTTTATCAAAGAAAAGAACAGTTGCAAAGTAAAATATATTGGCAAAGATGTGAGACATAAGTTCCAGTGGGACTGGTACTGGTTGACATGGACAAAACGTTTCATTCGGGGGTACAATGTCGAAACACAACCGTAGGGATTGCTTCATAAAGGTTGATATGCCGCCGGGAAACGTGATTTGTTCACTTTGTTCAGACCTCATCATACATGATGGAACACATGGATTTAAAGCCCTTGAGGATCATGTCAAATCCCCAAAACATCTGTATAAAATAAAAACTCGGCGGACAAACTTTTTGAAAGTCAGGTTTCACCTCAAGCGCCAAACGGCATTGTCCAACACTGCAAACCAGTCATCTACAAAACCCCTCATGCATTTTGATGATCACGTCAAAAGCCAAGAGTTATGTATCATATTAGATTTAACTAAATTAGAAAGTCTTAGGGATGCACATTATAGGGGTTCCAGTGTCAAAAATAGCAGTTTTGCAAGCTTTGCATCAGGCTTTACATTTTGTGTGGCGGATCATTGGGCCCTGTTTGCTGTATAGGTAGCTGATGCACGTGTGTGTGTGTGTGTGTGTGTGTGTGTGGCCTCCCCTCTCTTTTGTCTCTGGGGAGATAGAATCTAAAGCTGGAGTTAGACTTTGTGGTGATAATGTAGGCTTACTAATCTTACTTCGAGAAGTTTAAGCATTCTAGTCAGTAACATGGCTGAAGCTATTCTGGAACATATTGCTTCTATTAGCATAATCCATAATGCACACCAGTAACATTCAGGTGTGGAATAACGTAACTAAATAAATAATTGCACACAATTCTCTTAGTTTTTTTTCCCCCTCTGAGACCCACTTTCACCTTTTACTAGTGGTGCTAACTAGATAACATCACAGGTGTTGAACCTGTACACGAGACATACATAAAAATAAATAAAGAACAGCGGCTTGCTTGAACCTGGCAACTTAAATATGGATTGCTAGCAAAGTACAGAGTAATGCCTCAAAATCCTATCACCTTCTGTGTGATGCACCTTTTTTGTCTTTGCTTTGGGGGGTGAAGACTATTTCCGCCTCCGTCCGTTTATGCGTCCATGTGTGTCTGTGCAGCTAACTTTGAACATGCTGCTTTACATGTTGCCCTAAAACAATAGAACTGTACTGTAAGGTCATACAATAAAACATTCTTTCCTCTGAATTCCTTGTAGGAGGAGTGTTTTATAGTGTACTGTATACCATGTCTTCCAAATAAAACTGCACACTGAATATCAGTGAAACTAAATGAAGAGAATGTTGTGTCCAAACTGGTCGGCTCCAAACCAAAGCCCATTTACAAAAATACAAGTCTTGTCCACACTTGAATTGAAAAGTCACTTTGTGGAGCAACATGATCTTGTGGTGAACTGTAAACTAAGCCTAACAGTACGTTTTAACAGCGGGCGAGCATCGGCCGACACATCGCCCAATCGATTGCGCAAGTAACAAAGCACTACATATATGTAACAAACACTAATGTGTCAGAGAATACTCAACACAATTGCTATCTCTAGTTACTTGTGCGAGCAGTGCGCAAGTACTGTTTTCTGCTGCGTATGTCGGTGACTACCTCGGCCAGTCAGGGATTGTGTATTTTTGGTGGTCCCCTCTGCCAATCAGGAACCACCGTTTTTACATAAACATACATAGTTACGTCATCAGTCAATCGCTGATTGGCCGAGCGACGGCACCAACATACGGAGCCAATTCATTTGGCCGAGGGGGCCACCGACATACGCAGCGCTCTGATTGGCCGAGCGACGCAACCAAAAATACACAATCCCTGATTGGCTGAGTGACAACACCGACATATGTGGATGACATAACCAATTTGAGTTTCAAACATAGGACACTTTTACAATGCATTGTAGTGGATATCTCAAACGAGATTTATATAGACATATAACTCAGATGTTTCAATAACTTGATTGAAGTCTGCTTATGGCAAATTAAATTGTTTTTAAAGCAGGAAAACGATATGCACATCCCAGTTTCAGAACACGGTGCTGGACCCAAAAAATTTAATTGTTTTGACATAACTTAGAAAGGAGGCTGTGTTTCTATTTACCCGTTTACCAAAGAAGCTTGCAATTTACAATGGGAAAGAGAGTATACATAGGCAAGACATCCTCGCACGTTGGGTGATCTAGAATAGACCAGGGGTGTCAAACTGGTGGCAGAAGGGGGGAGGGATGGTAAGTTGACAAGAGTCAGAGGTAAGTTGCGCGCTCCGCTCAAAGCGCAAGTTGGCAGCTCGACAGTGCATTTCTAGTTCTTGTCCTAATTTGGAATGGATACATTTGTGACATTGTTTTACCTCTATAACTGTATCTCTCTGTACTTCACTATAGGTTCCTGCTTTTCTCCAATCCAAACCGGTATGTCGGATGAGGATTCACGTGCCAGTACTAGCTCTTCATCATCACCCTCGTCCTCCAGCCAAAACAGACAGAGGGACACACCTTGCAAGAAACGTGAGAGCAAAGCCATGAGCAAGACCTCCAAGCTGCTTTCCACCAGCGCCAAAAGGTATAAACGGCTATCATTGACTTGACTTTTCACAACAAAATGGT
The DNA here is from genome assembly GCF_963924005.1 of Protomyctophum bolini. Lineage (NCBI taxonomy): Eukaryota > Metazoa > Chordata > Actinopteri > Myctophiformes > Myctophidae > Protomyctophum > Protomyctophum bolini. The sequence goes on along the minus strand of NC_137868.1, from coordinate 20,989,102 downwards.
TGAGAATTGAGATTAGATTTACTGGTTAGTATTACGTATTACTCATCACTCATTGTCCTGTATAAGGAAGGTCCCCATTCATTTCAAAATAAACTTCAAAGTCAATGGCTCTGGTCCAAGTGCAGGAAGGCCATCAAATAAAACTAGATTTTAGTCCATTGAAAAAAAGTAATTTAATTTAAGGATTAAGGTTAATATGTAGACTATCTGCAGTGAAATAAATTGATTTGCACTTACAATCTGAATTGATCCATGCTCAGCCCTGCACCAATCAAAGTCACTGGATTGGTATAAAAATGGGGACTCGGAGGAAGAATTCAGAATCTTAACAAAAGACACTGGTGTCTACATGGCAAGAAAGAGACACTAGTGTCTACATATGACTGGTGTCTACATATGACAAAGAGTCACTGGTGTCTACATACATATGACAAAGAGACACGGGTGTCTACATACATATGACAGAAAGAGACACTGGTGTCTACATATGACAAAGAGACACTAGTGTCTACATATGACAAAGAGACACTGGTGTCAACATATGACAGAGACACTGCTGTCTACATATGACATGAAAAAGACACTGGTGTCTACATATGACAAAGAGACACTGGTGTCTACATATGACAAGAAAAAGACACTGGTGTCTACTAGGGATGCCAAACGACTCATATGTGACGAATCGAGGCCTAAAATCGACGTGTCGAACGACTTTTTTTCCTTTTTTTCCCTCATTTTTATATTTTTGTTGTTGCTGCGCAGCAGTTGAGGAGAACGCAACTATGCATTCCTTTAAGCAACACAACTTCTGCAGCTGCATCCATATGTTTAGAATTTGCATCAATGATCAAATCCCAATAATAAAAAATTAACTTTATTTTGTAAACAACTAAACTGAAGGAGCAGCGGCGCTATCGGCTAGTAGTCCCAACTCTGTGTCTGCAGCCTGTCACGAGCCCCGTAATGAACTGATACTGGATGCACGTTGTTCGTATTTTAATGTCATGTCGGAGAATAAATACAGTATGAATGACGGCGCGATTTATTTGACAACTCTGTCCTGCTTTCTTCACGAGAAGAGAAGAGCGCTCACCGCTCAGAACAGAGAAGACCTGTGGCTGTCAGCTCACTTTACGGCATGTTAGATGATATGTGAACCTGGGTCTGGGAAGCTCAGAGCTGCAGCCATTGGCTCATGATACGAGCACACGACCAATGGGACAGATCATTCAGTGTTGCTAAGATACCACCCCCCACCACACACACCCTTGGACGATGGGGTCCACAGCGGCACTGACAGGCGCAGCAGCACAGCACAAACACGTACCTCTCCCATTTGGAAAACATTTGAAACAGCAACGTTTATAACGTTTTACATTACAAAAAAAGTATAATATAAATAAAAACGATTTTTCGACTCGATTTTCAACATTTTTCAACATCCCTAGTGTCTACATATGAGAGAGACACTGGTGTCTACATATGACAAAGAGACACTGGTGTCAACATATGACAAAGAGACACTGGTGTCTACATATGACAGAGACACTGGTGTCTACATGATGGTTGGACAAGCTCCTCTTGGACAAGAGGAGCTGATGGCGCATTAAGGCTACTGTGGCCTCAGAGCATGCACATTCTTTTGAGGGCCAAACTGAGGGACAACGACGGCCATGGCCTTCGTGGCCTCTGACATTTCTGTTGGATTTTTTTAACCCATTTTTCACCCCTGTGTCAATTATCTAATGATATCCTGGGCTCTCTCTACACACCCTCCGCCAACCTAGTCCCCATATATGGGGACATGGGGAGAGCAACGGACTTGAACTCATGCTTCCTTCATGCCTGAGTGTCCAAGTTGCTCCTTTACACCTGACAGGGGGGAGTTTCCCTGTTTGGATGTAGCACGTAGTGCGCGGAAGGAACACGTTATTCCAACCAGTTCCTTTCCCTCCATTAGGCTTTAAACGGTGCTTTAATGTTTGTTTTAAGCAGTGACATCATGTGGCGGCCACAGTGGGTGCCCATCACTTCACAAATGTGATTTATGTGTGTTTGCAGGATTCAAAAAGAGCTGGCGGATATCACACTGGACCCTCCACCCAACTGCAGGTATGTTTCATCTAATCTTCCATTGATTTATTGATTGATTGAATGTAAACAGCACAGAGTACAGTCAAACACTTGGTCTTAAAAGGATAGCACCAAAAATAGTCCTTGCGGTCTTGTTTCCATTCGGGTCCTATGTGTTCAATTCATAAACATGACATGAAAAATAACATCATCATCACAAAATATAAAACACTATGAACAGAGTGGAAGAAAAAGAACAGGGGTGTAAAGAGGGGGTGGGGGTGATCTCCTGTCTAAGGGAGAAGATATAATTTCCTCTCCCTTTGGCCTAAGGTGGATTTTCAGGCCTGTTTTAAAGGAAGCCAGTGATTATGCCTTGCCTGTGGTGTATTCATTGAAAAGCCTGAACTGTGTTGTATTCAGTGGCATTTTTTAAAATTAAGCTAAGAAGCATTTCCATACAACAATATTGATGTTGACATTGATTTGAAAGAGAAACAAGTGAGAGAAAGATACATATAATCAAACTAGCGAAAATAACCGATCTACAAGCTCGAAATGTGCTGTAGATCACCATTTTCACTAATTTGTGATATTGTACAAGGCCAGCTCAGTGGCCTTGTGGTTAGTATGACTCACCAAGGCGTGTGTGTCTGTGTGTGGAGCCTTTTTTTAAGGGGTTAACAAACATGCGATTAGTATAATTAACTAATAACTGGTCTGAATATTGCCATAACTGATGCATCAGGCTGAAACATGACAATGAAGCACAGTCTGGTGCATGGCTGACTGTCCAATAGTATTCATGCATCTTGAATCTCCTCCAGCACATTTAGATCAATACTTTTATTTCTTGTACTCATTACTCTCTGGGGGTGTTCCAAGACAGTATGAAAGGGGAATAAAGGTTCAGTTGCTTTAAGAACATCAATATGGATCTGAATGCATAGACTCATATCAGTGATTTGCTATAAAGGGATGCATCTTATGTCTTTAAAAAAGGATTACCAGCACTCACTTTGATCCTTTAACCCATTCTGACCGGGCACCCATTTTGGTGTTGGCATCATGTTATGCTTTAGCTATTGAAAAATAGCAGATCTACAAGCTCATATCGCGCCACCGAGTGGCGCGCTACGAGCTTGTAGGTCTGCTATTTTTGAAAAATTCGAAGAACGACTGACATTTTTAAAATCTGATCTCAGGTCAGAATGGGTTAATCAGACCAGTGTGTGTCCCGTGGAAACCTCGTATGAATCTGATCTCAGGTCAGAATGGGTTAAGGATTTCTTGTTTGTTCAAGTCATACACCCCAGCAGAAGATCAACGGACGTTTTGGCCCACAGACCTTGCAGTGAATTGGTGTTTTAGAGGCTCTAGCCCCTCCTACATCCAGCTTTTAGTTCACTTTTAGTTACCGTCCAACAAACATTAAATTCCCATTGACAATGAATGGAGAAATAGTGTCTGAGCAAATGGGCATAGTGTCTATTTTTTGTCATGATGATGTACAATGATAAGAGCGCCCCTCACACGGGTGTGATTAAAAAAAAAAAAAAAAAAGGCTTTATGCCTCTCTTTTTGAGTATCTTTTAAAAGCTCAACCAGACCGCTTTGTGCGAGACACCCAGATGACACTTAATGTCTGTCTCGTTTCATTCACGCTGAGGAAGGCCTGTGGGCCAAAACGGATAGTACGCTTACTCTGCCCACTGTAGGGGTGTGTTCAACAATACCATTACCATATTCTTAATTCCTATTTAAGTACATACGAGACTGCAAATAGGTTTCAGAGTTAGAGTAGTGTGAAAATGCCTTTTGTTGCTTGCTGCTTCTGAAAACCTTTTGGTTAATACTGCCACTTCCTGGCATGGAGTAATTTCCTCTCTGACACAGGCGAGCAACAGACCCATCAGCTGACCGTGCGGTGTGTTAACAGTGTGCATACTGCAACCGTTTAACACCTGACTAGGGGTGCAACAGATTATTATTAAAAAAACCTGTGCTTCTTTATTTTTTGATTAATCGGGAAACATAATCAATAGAATAATCGTTAAATGATGATCTATAGTTGCAGCCCTACCTGACATCTGACCCTACTGATCTGCTGACGGTAGTCTGGACTCTGTATTAGTCAGGGCAAGTCAGTTTGGTGCATAGGGGCTAATGACGGGTTAATTTAGTGGTTGGAGTTCAACTGTTATTTTTTCTTCCTAACAATTTTCTATTCACTCTGCTATCTGGTGAAATCTACTATACCATAGTGAGGCTGACATTTCTTTCTTCTTGCAGCGCTGGTCCTAAGGGAGACAACATCTATGAGTGGAGGTCGACCATCCTGGGACCGCCCGGCTCTGTCTATGAGGGAGGTGTCTTCTTCCTGGACATTGCATTCACACCAGACTACCCCTTCAAACCACCCAAGGTACTGAGTTCAAAATGTCATAGCTCACTTACCCATTGAAACCGGGAAAGCATAATTTTAGATATTGCCTCTATGGCAACCACTGATTTTAGAAGGCATTTGTAGAATCGGCCTCGGTCTTGATGGGTTAATGCCACACTACCGATGTACAGTGCCTTCGGAAAGTATTCACACCCCTTCACTTTTACCACATTTTGTTTTGTTACAGCCTCATTTCAAAATGGATTAAATTCGTTTTTTTCCTCATCAATCTACACACAATACCCCATAATTATGAATATTTTGTTATTTTATTAAAAATAAGAAACTGGAAAAACACATAAGTATTCACACTCTTGAAGTAGTACTAAGTTGAGGCACCTTTGGCAGCAATTACAGCCTTAAAGGGACACTTCACCCTTTTTGCAAAAACATATATGTTAATGACGTTAAGAAGCTTTAGAACACTTTCATGGGGGTCTTTATGTGTGTAATATGTGGTTTTAGATATTTTAGATTGTAGCAGTGAGCCCGGTGTCTCTGATGTCATGGACACTGGGCTCACTTCCTTCCTGGACTACATGTTGTCTCAGTAAGACAGATCTCCCCCTATCCACAAGGAGGAGCAGAGCACCAAAGAATTATGGGAATTGTAGTCCAGGAAGGTAGTGAGACCAGTGTCCATGACATCAGAGACACTGTGCTCACTGCTACAATCTAAAATGGCTAAAACCACATCTTCTTGCTGCGAGAGTGAAGTCTAGCCAACACCAACTCGGGATTCCTGGATCGCTGCCCTCCACAAATAGAGGTCCCCATAGAGGTCCACATTTCTGATGCGGTCCGTCCATGTGACACCTAGTGCCATTCGTAGCATTCTTGTGTAGACTCCATCCAGGGCTTTTTCCAGTTGTACTGTGAGGGTCCATGTCTCGGCCCCATACAGCAGTACTGACTCCACAGTAGCTATGAACAGCCGCCTCTTGAGGTCTTCTCCCATGCCTGATTTCCACACTCTCCTCATCCCGTGCAAGGCTTTCCAGGCAAGTGCTCGCCGAACATTCAGATCCTTTTCAGTTGAGGCAGTCCAGGCCCGAGGTATTTGAAGTCCTCGACTTGCTGGAGCACCGTCCCGTCTGCGGTGGTAATGGTTTTGTCCTTGGTGTTTACTGTCATTACTTTTGTTTTCTTGGCATTGAGCTTGAGGCCGATCTTCATGCACTCCTTTTCTACTGCCAGTAGTAGCTCCGTTCCTTTCTCGACTGTGTCCGATATTAGGGCGATGTCGTCTGCGTAGTCGAGGTCAGTGACCATGATGGGGTGTACTCGCCTAGACTTCCTCGGGACCAGAGTGAACCCCAGCGCCTCCTCTTTGCCATTGATTGCTAGTCTCAGTGCGTAGTCCATCACTAAAACCACATATTACACACATAAAGGCCACTCAAGGACTTTCACAGAGTTGTCCTAAAACCAATCCTTCGCTATCTTAGCTGTGTGCTTGGGGTCGTTGTCCTGTTGGAAGGTGAATCGTTGACCAAGTCGGAGGTCCTGAGTGCTCTAGGGCAGGTTTTCATCCAGGATGTCTCTGTACACTGCTCCATTCATCTTTCCCTCTATCCTGAGTCCTGACATGTCTCCCAGTTCCTGCCGTTGAAAAACATCCCCACAGCATGATGCTGCCACCACCATGCTTCACCGTAGGGATGGTATTTGCCAGGTGATGATGAGCGGTGCCTAGTTTCCTCCAGACCGAAGCCTCTCCTCAATAAAAAGCACATGACAGCCGGGCGTCACAGCGCGCATGGAGTTTGCCAAAAGGCACCTAAATGACTCTCAAACCATTATTAACAAGATTCTTTGGTCTGATTAAACAAAAATAGAGCTTTTTGGCCTGAATGCCAAGCGTTACGTCTGGAGGAAACCAGGCACCGCTCATCACCTGGCAAATACCATCCCTACGGTGAAGCATGGTGGTGGCAGCATCATGCTGTGGGGATGTTTTTCAACGGCAAGAACTGGGAGACTTGTCAGGATAGAGGGAAAGATGAATGGAGCAGTGTACAGAGACATCCTGGATGAAAACCTGCTCCAGAGCACTCAGGACCTCCGACTTGGTCAACGATTCACCTTCCAACAGGACAATGACCCAAAACACACAGCTAAGATAGCGAAGGATTGGTTTTAGGACAACTCTGTGAAAGTCCTTGAGTGGCCTAGCCAGAGCCCAGACTTGAACCCCATTGAGCATCTCTGGAATGACCTGAAAATAGCTGTGCAGCGACGCTCCCCGTCTAACCTGACAGAGCTTGAGAGGATCTGCAGAGAAGAAGGGGGAAAATACCCCAAATTCAAGTGTGCCAAGCTTGTAGGATCATTCCCAAAAAGTATTAAGGCTGTAATTGCTGCAAAGGTCAAGAGTGTGAATACTTATGTACATGTGTTTTTCCAGTTTCTTATTTTTAATAAACAAAATATTTGAAAAACTTTTTTCACTTCATCATTATGGGGTATTGTGTGTAGATTGATGAGGAAAAAAACAAATTTAATCCATTTTGAAATGAGGCTGTAACAAAACAAAATGTGGTAAAAGTGAAGGGGTGTGAATACTTTCCGAAGGCACTGTATATCCAGTGAATTACAGAATAAGATTTATTTTTATTTTTGTTTTTATCTGCATAGCCTGTTTTTTGTTTGTAATAGCAGTCAATATTAGTAATGCAAGGGAAACTTTTTAATAACCTTTACTCAGGAAGTCATACTTGAACTTATGCTGTGTAGATAGAAGTGAAGACATCCACATCTGCTCATAAAATAGGAATATATATATATATATATATATATATACTAACTAACAAAAAGCCATTGGAGAAGCCCGCTTTGCATAACATTTTGTGAAAATCGATCTTGCTGTCATTGTAGTCTCATGAATGGGTATTTCCTGGTTTTCCAAAGTGCTGCTTTTCAGCCACCAGAGGGCCTTTCACTTTTGCTGAGTCACAATAAGGAATCCAATATGTTGTTTGTTAACAGAATGTCCCAGTTCATTCGTTCAAAAAGGATCAAGAACTGACTCTTCCGTAAACTTTTTTTATCATTACACATACACATGTTGATCTTTTAAATAAATGTCACAGAATCGGTGTTGATGATGAGGGGGGGGGGGGTAGCTAGTGAGATTGAGTCGGAGAGAGTACATGTGTCTGTTTGTCTTTCTCTTTCAAGGTTTCCGTTGTAAGCTGGCCATTGGCCAGTTAAAATCTTAATTAACTGTTAAATATAAAAATCTTGTTTACAACCATTAAATAGAATAGCCTTTTTTCTCTTTTTTTTAACGGTTAGTAGGGGCAGCCCGTATGACCGTCTAATCCGCGCACACCCCTAGTACGACGTAGTCACGTATCTGTCCTCCCAACACCACTGCATGCAGGAACAGCTGTAATAAAGTCCTGCCTGCTGTTTAAAGCAAAACAGCAAAAATATAGATTGACGCACAAATAAGTATGTTTCAAGTTTAAGAACTTCTGGTCAGAAAATATGCGTAACGGGGAGAGAGTTGGAGATAAAAAATACAGCAGACCCAGCGTGTGTGCTTGTGTTTTGGTTTCACTTGATCTGTCCACTGTCAAGGTTGTATTGGTGCCCCCGCAGCCCCCCTATATGTTGTTCATTTAAGGATTGTGGTGGCCCAATGAATATATAGGCTCCATATTAAGCTCTATATATCTGACCCCAGGTGCACACAACAGTCCGCATGGATAACAAGCTCAAACAACCATACCATGATAAAAACCTTCATGCATACAGACATAAATTCACACACTATAGCAGTCTAATGTCAATAATGAGTACTAGACAGTACTGGCAGTTGTAGTGGTCCAAACACCTTACCAAGACACTTTATGATGTTTTTCCTTACATTTGTTGCCTTTGTTGCAGTACCCAGTGTTGTCTCTGTCTTGGTCAGGTGACGTTTCGTACGAGGATCTACCACTGCAACATCAACAGCCAGGGGGTGATCTGTCTAGACATCTTGAAGGACAACTGGAGCCCCGCACTCACCATCTCCAAGGTGTTGTTGTCCATCTGCTCCCTGCTCACAGACTGTAACCCAGGTAAGGCTGTGGCTAGTTAGTTGCATTTTCAACCTTTTTGCCCTTGCAAGCTCTCCACTAGCCTACCCAGTCTAGAATCGTAAATATTTCATGCCAAAAGTGGCCTTCTCTACTGTCAGATGTAGGGTTTGGATACCAGTGCAAAATTGAAAATGGTGTCTTTGTCTGAAACTAATAAAAGGCACAAAACTATGGTATACATCAATGTTGCTTTACATCAACAAATATTGCAATAGATTATCTCTGCCCACAAAGCTGTCACGGCAGTTGTCATCCTTGTTTGGTTAGCTGGGCATTAAACCTAGACCCTTGTAAAACATTAATAAGTAGAGTTTCATGTTTGTATAATGTTTGTTGTGCAAGGGACAATAGTCCCGCTTATTACATGGCTACTCGATAAAGTAATTAATAAATTGAACCAAAAGTAACAACAGAAAGGTTTCATTACTTGCGTTATTGAAAGTATTCCATTATTTTATGCCAGGTCACAGTACATCCAGTGCAATGTGTCGCCTCGGAAATCAAAGAAGTGTTGATCAAATAGAATCAATTTTTTCGCTTCAAATGTTTTCAAAAACATTCTTGAGAGCAATTTTTGGTTGTACACGATGTGTGTATGTTTATGGCTGCCATGTTGGGTACGACGAAAATCAAGCAGCACAGCAGGTGTCGCTCTGAGCCTTGGATTAGATTGCGGTCTGTTATTGAGTCCAGTGCCGGTGGTCATTATCGAAAAATAACACACCGCTAAATTCAGTGATCGACCAATTGGAATCGAGCATTCAACCAAGCCGTGTAATAAGGTGTTGTAAATATGTCTTCACAGTAATCGTAGCCCCTACAGTGGTGCTGCTAAAGTCGCTTCCTGTGTTTAATAAAGCTTTTTTCCTACCCCATCTAAGACCAGTTACTGATAACCAGTAACTAGTTATCGTTACTAGTTACTCGGCGGCAGCATGTTGCCTGTGTGTATGGCGGTAAGTCCCGCCCAACTCTCTCTGATTGGCTTACCCCAATCATTACTCCTCTCTGCCACTTTCCCTTTCTTGGGAACGTGCTGTCATGTTCAGTTATACTGATCACAGATGCAGTATAACGTAACGCACACACAGTCACTATAACGGCATTACTGAACATAGTTGCCACTACGCCGACTGAATCACTGCTTTTCGCGTTGAGTGAAAAACGATCTGATTGGACCAAAACTGTACACCCACTCCTGAAGCGTATTATTGGAATGCCGTTGAGCCACGACGGGGATGTAAACAAATGGATTTGATTTTGTCCGCTTGTCGCTAAAAACATACACAATGGACGTGTTTGAGGGAGACACTTTAGAAGACACTTTAGAAGAAGTGTCTGTGTCTGGGACTGCTCGTATGCAAGGCTGCAGCTGGGTGCATCTCAAACAGCGTGGTGACTTGTTTACAAACGAAACCTCGCAAGATGTCCTCGCGAGAGTTGGGAATGCCGTAGTACTGCTTCAGTATATCTCCAACCAAAATAGTACTAATAATACTAATTTAAAAGACTAAAATAAAACCGCATGAGTTTTCCTGATGTCATAAACTGTCAGAATCAGCTTTTGTGATAAAAGAGTGACTTTGAGAGCTGTTCCCCCGTTACAATGGAAGTCAATGAGCGACTATTCTTATTTCTTAAATTGCTAATAAACAACACAATGGAGCGAACTAACTCATGGAAGGGACTAGTTTGCCCATAATAAGGTAAGAAAACAACTCAAACCTCTAAAAAAAGTGGCCTTACCCTTTTACTCTGTTTTATGCCTGGAGCCATTTAGACAATGGGTTGCAAAAATATCGTTTATGTAGAAGTAGTAGCCACATACCAATCAGAAGCCACGGGTCCATTTCACCCTTTTACATGTCCCGCCTACCTTGGAGATGGGGGTCAGTTTTAGTTAATCAAATCGTAAAGCCACTCAGTTAGATCAAAACATCTCTTTCCAGTCAACCAGAAATGGAGATTTCTGCAGAACAAAATGTTGTACATCCTATTTAGTGCTTTAGTACTCCAGATTTGTTTTAAAGACTCCTTTGCCGTTTCTTTCTTTTGTTTCTAATTATAATTAAATTGTGTGTCTAAACTAAATATGAATTCTTATTTTCATCTTAGCTGATCCCCTTGTTGGAAGCATTGCCACCCAATACACGACCAACAGAGCGGAGCATGATCGAACAGCCAAACAGTGGACAAAGCGATACGCAACATAAGCCCACAAGAGGACAGCAGTGTGTGTGTGTGTGTGTGTTGGGGTGGGAGGAAGGTGAACTCTAAACAGTTTGTGTTTGGGGGGGTATTTCTATTTCAGATTTTTAGTACTTTATTGTCTGGTATATTTTTTTGCTTCTTGATTAAGTTATCTCCTCAAATATGGTAATAAAGACAACAGTTGAAAAGGAACATTTTGTTTACGTCCCTTCTGTTTGGAAATGATTTGCTTTTTCAGATGTGGAATTATATTTTATGAGGATGTATGCCAGATATATTGTTGAACCATTTGTAATCAGTCAATTTTACATTTATCAGCTATGACTGATAATTATTTTACAGCAACCATGTCCTGAAGTGTTTTTTGTTTTGTTTTTATCTTGTGGTCGGTGGATAAATGTAATCACAATGGTCATTTTCATTAAAGAGGATTGAGATAAAAAGCTGGTTCAAAGTTTGTCTCTACAACTTTGTGTATCCCACATGAAATTTGACACAAGACCAGCTACAGACACATGCATGTGTCTCAGTCATGACATGACTGGACACACTGGTGGTAATGGTATCCTCTGACTGACTGGACAGTTGACTTTAGTGTTTACAACTGTGTTAGTTAGAACTAGTAAAGTTCTTTGTTTACCCAGGGAAGTGGACGAAGCTCGAGATGCTTGTTTAAACTGCTTGTTTACAGCCACACCCTGCTCATAGAACTTTCATGGTAGGGGTTCAATGCCTTGCTCAAGGGCACTTCAGCGGTGGTAATTTTAATGTGCCGGTCCGGGGATTCGAACTGGCGACCTTCCGGTATCAAGACCGCTCCGCAAACCGCTCGGCCACTGCTGCCCCGGGCCCTGAACTAGTAGCTGAATCAACAGTTTTTAGATGTGAAGATATCGCATAGTATAGGTGAGATTATTAAGCGTAGAGAAAATGAACTTGACGTGAAATACTTACTGCTACAGCAGGTATTTCATCTTTATTCGACCGCAGATATATATATATATATATATCTCATGCACCAAAAAATCACGTTTTATTTGACAGCCGCAACATGTGGCCAAGTCTTTCCAACAGCAGCCTCACGTTGGTGTATTTTTCTTGCTGGGTTCTGCTGTTGCTTCGCATACATACGTGCGAGCGTGCCTTTGCAACGTGACCGCTGTACCCCAGTTACGTTCACACTGAGTTGACTCCGCCTCCAGTGTCTTAAAAGTGTGTCACTGGGTTAAAGTGACTTGAGCGGCCAGGCAAAGGGGAGTGGCCGAGAAACACATTATTGAGAACATTTAGTTCTGACTTGAATACCTAGTACCCGATCATCATCATACTCATACAACAAGAGACTCTCTTCGGAGCAGCAACACAATTTGCCGTGGAAGATTTTTCCAGCATAACTACTCTCTATATTCGTCAAGGTTGCGTTGAAGGCTGAAAACAAGGCTTGGAGTTTGATGCTTTGAAGAATACCCTGGAACAGTTCTAAAGACTTTTTTTTATTGAAATTTTAAGTAATGACTATTCTATAACATAAAATGTTATAGAATTGTTTCGACTTGTTGTGACACTGGCGAAATCGTGACAGGCAGCAGTTGAGTTCATCCAACAGTCAACACAAGTCATTTGAAAATTTCCAGTTCAGAGATGCCTGAAGACATTGGAACAGCAAAGCCTGGTAAGAAAACAATATTTCTCAGTTACAAAAACAAATGTAGGCCTACATGGAGTTACAGATGTTCTAGGTTAGACAGGTGTGTACAAGGCTGCACAAAAAAGAATCAACATTTAAAACCCTACTAGAGTAACTTACTAGACTACAGTTTACTACCGCTTACTACAGTTCTTCACCCAGGAGGATGTTTGACGTGCTTCGCTACATAGTATCATGCATGGGTCTTTGTGGCACGTTGAACTTGTCACTTCAAGTTAAAAAATAAAACAACGCTGGAAACAAACGTTGAAATAAAACGCTGATTCTAGTTCGGTCGCTGGTATTGTGTGGAGCCATGGGTTAGGAGTACCTCTGTGCTATATATGGGCATTCGACACAACAACAGCGTTCCGCTTTCCTCTTCGCTCACATGGAGCACGAAGCATAGCCATGTGTCGCTGTCTCTGTCAAGCACTTTAGAGTATCTAAGGTCTCTGTGTACACTACACGCTACTCGGGACTCTCTTCTGATTGGTCCACTGGAGGCGGTGACGCGGTCATTGCATAATCAGTTCGGTGCGTCCTGGTGCAGGGGCAGACTGCAGGTCCACGTGAGACGGGGTCCCTGTGTGACCTAGATGTGTTCCTCTTTAACAGAATACATGACAGGTCCACGTGTGGGTGTGGGACGGGGAACGAGTGATCATGGGGACTGGTTAGGTAATCAACGGCCAGTTTTTACAGTGGACCTATATGTATGTGACAAAATTCATATTTCTTTCGTGACAAAGGATAAAAGAGGGTAAATCATTTCACGACATTATATGGTAGGCGTAGGCCTTATTCTTATTCCATGTCAAATTTGTGCGCACACACACATTCCTATTAATTGTGACGGAAATCGTTTGCTTGGCAAATATTACATAATCAGTCAGTGGATGTTTAACTACAACTGTTCTGCTGCTGTACTGCTGCACTGACCTAGGGCGCGTTCGTAAATACCTCACCGGAGCGCACTCGCCTATTAGTTTGCATTTCACAGTGCGCTATTTCCTAGTCTGAAAATCGGTAGGTGTGCAGTCTATGGTGTGCACAGACAGGCAGGGAAGCACAATCCCATAGTATAGAACTCCAGCGGGCTCCTTTATGTTGGATTCTATTAAGCAGGGGTTAACACAACAACATATAAACCGTTTTGAACTCCAATTAAGGCATATCAATGATTATCTGAAGAATAGCCCTTTTCATTTGTTTGATTGTGAACGTTTATTGTACATTGAATGTGTCATTGTGGAAGAAATAAGCAAGCATTTATTTTAGCCAGAAATGTGCCACAGTGCCATTGTAGTGAAAGAGTGCAGATTTAGTTGTTGCTTTAATGAGCCTATTAAAACAAGTCATTCATTGCCTTGAGATGCTGAACAGAGTTTGACTTGCAATGTCACACAATATAATTTCTTGAATCTGAAGGACGTGTAGTTGGATGTAGTTGGATCAATAATGGATCAATAAGACAGAGAGAAACTAATCGTCACTGTTTCATGTGTTCTTCTGTAGGAGGTGTCATAGCCTACATCTCCTCTGGCTCTGCCTCCAGCCCAGAGTCCTGTATGAGCGAAAGCTCTAATAGTAGCTACCAGTCAACCTCTCCAACCCATCCACGCCCCTCGTTGCCCAGTCGGGCTGTGGGCATTGTGGTGGACATCGCCCCCCCTGCAAAGCAGGGGCATCAGCGAAGCCATGGCGTGGAGAAGACCGGACGTTCATCTACCTCTACTAAGAGCAGTATCACCAGTAAGAACAATAATTATGTATTTAAGTCAACTCAAGCAATCAATGTTCAGGAAATAAACAAAGAATATTTCTCATGTACCTTTTCACTACCTTGGAAATTGATTGAGTGGTTCACCTTCTTTTGCAGAAATCAATGGAATGGTGCTGTTGTGCAAGGTGTGTGGTGATGTCGCCTCAGGATTCCACTATGGTGTCCATGCCTGCGAGGGTTGCAAGGTGAGACAAGCTCTGTCGCCCCTGGAATGCTGAAAAGCCATTCTACTAGTTTGATTCATTCACTGAACTACTTAAATAGCCTACTACTACTAAATACTAAGGCTAAATGGCATGCGTGAATCTCTTGGGTTCTCCAGGGTTTCTTCCGGAGAAGTATTCAGCAGAACATCCAGTATAAGAAGTGTCTGAAGATGGAAAACTGCACCATCATGAGGATCAACAGGAACCGCTGCCAGCAGTGTCGTTTCAAGAAGTGTTTGGCTGTTGGCATGTCCAGAGATGGTGAGAATATTATTATATTTTGTTTATATGAGAGTAAAAAAATGACATGTTTTAGGGAAAGAGAGAGGTCGGAGACCCCTCAGGGGGCTTACAACAGGTCATGCCAGGAAGGACAGGGTGGTGAAAGAATGCTCCTTGTAATGCTGGCAATCAACGAATGTCATTATTGACCTTTCCAGCTGTCAGATTTGGCCGCATCCCAAAGAGAGAAAAGCAGAGGATGCTGCTGGAGATGCAAAATGCCATGAACAACATGATGAGCAACAACACTCAACTACACAGCATGCTCCAAGGCCGCCAGAGCCCGCCCCTCTCCATGGAGGCCCTCCCCAACGACTGCAGCACATCTTCCCCTTCCTCCGGCTTGTACTCCAATCCCTCGTCTCCACAGTGTCCCCAGGACTCGGAGTCTGTGGTTTCCATGGACACCAACACTAGCTCCTCCTCCTCCTGCGCTTCGGACAGCGGCGAGGATGAGGCGCCCAGGCAATGCCACGACTTGTTCGCTTATGGCCAAAAGGAGTCGCCACGACAGGTCCAGGGCTACTCCTCGCCGGTGCCAGTTGCCGAGGAGACCCCAAGCAACAGCCGTATGGGCGTGCAGCAAGGGAACTGGAACCACTGGAATAACGTCAGCGTGGGGAGTTTCCAGCATGGTCACAACAGCAATGGCCAACACATCAATAATGCTGCCTACAGGGAAGAGAGGAGAGTTCACCAGCAGCCTCAGCTGAACAGTAGCCTGAGCTGTGAGGTACCAGAAGACGGCCACAGCCTTCAACAGAGGCAGCACAACATGAATACACCAACCGTCTTCAGTGGTTACAATGGACCAACCAGCAGTGTGGACCAGCGAGCACACGTGGTGGGTCTCGGCAAGACTTCTAGAAACTTTACAAATGAATCTACTATAGATACATGGTTTGCTAGAAGGAATTACATGGGTATGAATTGTATTGAGGCATTTCACCAGTGCTGATAGCTCTGCTGTCTGTTTGTCCAGGTATGTCTTATGAATGACTCACCCTTTGTGGACCCACACAAGCTCAGAGAAGAGATCTGGGAGGAGTTTTCCATGAGCTTCACTCCTGCTGTGCGGGAGGTTGTGGACTTTGCCAAGAGGATCCCAGGCTTCCGTGACCTACCTGAGCATGACCAGGTCAGCTTGCTAAAAGCTGGGACTTTTGAGGTAAGAAAGCAAACATGCAGTGCCTAAAAATATGTTATTTTGTGCATGCTTTGAGACCGTACAAGGGACCTTTTGAAATATTCAGTTAGTGATGTGGCTTGAACTGGCTTCTGAATATAGCTTCAACTGTAGCTCTCTTGTATCAGTGGAAATGAAAGAGACTTTACATGTACTTTTTTATTTTTCTTACCATCACGTCAAAACATGACCCATATAACACACTCTTGCTCTCTTTTGGCCCTTCCCCTTCATGTGTAGGTGCTGATGGTGCGCTTTGCCTCTCTGTTCAACCTGGCAGAGCGAACAGTGACCTTCCTAAGTGGCAAGTCATACAGCCTGGCGACACTGCGGTCGGTAGGAGCCGGCGAGCTGCTCAACTCCATGTGCGAGTTCAGTGAGAAGCTGGCAGCGCTGCGGCTAGACCAGGACGAGATGAGCCTCTTTACAGCTGTAGTGCTCGTCTCAGCTGGTAAGGATACTGGAACATGAATGTAGACAAATAGTGTGTGTGTTATAATTATAGTATGGTTGAGCATTTACATGCCTTCGTGTCAGTGGCGTGCACAGACATTTAGAGGGGCAGGTGCTCAAGTGAAAAAAGGGCACCTTGTGCAGCACGTGGAACCGACCGTTTTGCCTTAATAGTGTGAGATTTATAGATTTTGGGGCATAAATAATATATTAGAAGCTTTTTTATCAAGAATTGATCATGTCACCATTGTCCACATACTGTACAGTGTACACTCTACAAAAATAAATAAAGAAATTCAAAAGGGCACACTGCTGTCCAGAGGGCAAAGGGCAGGTGCTCTAGCACCACCTACTACCACCTAGTGTCTATCTGTGCACGCCACTGCTTCATGTAAATGGTTTGATTGTATTTGACAGCTCTGTGGCACCATTATTGAAGGAAAAAGCTAAAATACTAGGGAAATTATATTGACTTTTCATCTTTGTCCTTGGATTAGATCGCTCAGGGATCCGGGATCTAAACTCCGTGGAGACTCTGCAGGACAATCTGATCCGGGCACTGCGCAACCTGGTCATGAAGAACCATGGTGACGAATCAGCCACCACCTTCACTAAGCTACTGCTCAAGCTGCCTGATCTGCGCTCACTGAACAACATGCACTCAGAGGAACTGCTCTCCTTCAAAGTGCACCCTTAAAAGGGTTCTGAAGGGCAGGGTTCTATTCTCACCTCATCTCCTTTGACTAAAGGACAGTATTTCCTCCCCACAGTCACGACCACCACCAACAGAATCTGCCTCATATTCCCTTGCCACCACATTTGACCAATCCAGTGATTTCTTTCTTTCTGGAATGTATTGTAAAGTTATTAAGTAGGCTAGAGGAGGGTCTGATCGAATCTGAAATGTACTGTATGTATAGGCACAATATTGAAAATAGACAGCTTAAGCTTGTTGCACACGTGTCAAAGGTTCCTAGTTTTTCAGAGTTAGAGGCACCTTTCTATTTCTGACAGCAAGAAGAGTACTTATTTGGTTATATGAGAGGATAAAGAAAGCCCATTTTGTTTTACACATTATTGATTTTATTTGTCTCTAAAAGCCATTTAATTCCAAAGTGTATTTGCTAATGAGCAGTGTGAATGTGAGAAACAGTACCATGTATCATATTGAGAGCATGTTAGAAATTGACGCGCCCTTACTTGGTCCAATATTTAGACCAATAAATGTTTAAGACAGGCAAACTATCAGAAACTGTATATATGATTGTGTGTTGATTGCTGCTAATGCATGGCTATCCTTAAACGAACAACTTGACATGGTTCCTATTCCCTTTGCCTTGGGAAACCATTATTTATATAGATATATAAATATATATAAGCATTACAGTTTTATATGCTGTATATAAAAATATGTGAAGTGTTTTAACTGTATAGTGTTTTTTATTTCTGAGGGGTTGTGTTTAATCCCCTGTCAACTGCCTACAGTATACAATGCCTCATTATGGGGAGACAATAATGCCATTTTAGCAACACTACATTTGCACATGGTGTTATGGAACAGCTACCAACCAACTCAAAATCCATACAGTATCCTAGATCGTCATGTATGGGCTACATGTAATGGGAGTAGTACTGTACCTGTAAATGCAATCATGCTTCATGCTTTTACATGCTTTGTGTTTTTACTGTTTTTTCAACTTCCACTTTTTAAGAAACTTTTGTATCTAACTTTCTGGGCTTTGAGCACAGCACTTATTTCTGTATTACTCATCTATTTGATTGAAATTTCTGCTTCTTCCACTGGCAACATTGCAATATGTAAATAGCCATGTATATCTTTCATGAAAATAGGAATATCAATATATTATAGTATAAATAAATACAAGTGAAACATGACTTGTGTGTTGTTGTTGTTGTTGTTAATTAATTAAAAGTTGAGCCTTAGGTTTAGTAAAGATACTAAGATAGCATCCGGATAGTTAGAATTGTTTTATATTTGTGTATGTCAAATCACTTTCAGTCCAATATCAAGCTTTGAGACTGCAGTGCCTGAGAACTTCCACAAGGTGTTGCTCTCAGCCTACTGCGAGGAAACATGTTTGTCCAGGATTTCAAAACGGATTTTTATTAAAATGGACACTAAAAATATTTAGATTGACTTTCATCATGGCACTTTAGATACCTGCTTGCAGCTCTTTGATTTAAAAAAGTGTTATTGTAGGACATTTTAACAAACATTTAGTCAAATGAATGCATTTGTGCATGATATTTTAACAGCTTTTGGGCATCTGTAAAATTACAAGAATACTGGCTGTTAGGATATTGTGCTCTGGGGCAGCAGAGGGTTTCACATATATATACATCAGTCATATCATTCCACCTCATGCACACATGGTTTTTTTATTTGTTTTATTATGTTGGCATCGCCTCTACGTCACAACATTGGAGGCCGGCCACTGGAAGTACGACGTCATAAAATAGACGTCATCGCAACGGGACGGGAGACGGAGGAAATGTTTGGACAGCATGGTGTTGAGGGAGTGAGGCAACTGTTAGGGGGACGCGATTCAGTGTTACCGACCTGCACATACGAAGGCCACCGACCAGCCGCACTGGACTAGAAGATAAGCCACGGATGGATAGCGCTGTCCTACGTAGGCCTATAGTTTAAAGTGGGTTGTGAACTTGTGAGTATAGTGGAGCTTCGCGTAGTGGGAAAGTTTACTGACGGTCACTTGTTGCCATCCTGTGTCGGCGCTGTGCAAACTGCAAAGACTGATATATAAAAAGAGAAAATACCCTACGGGGAACAAAAACAGAAGAAAACCAACGAAAGCTATAACAACATTACCTACGCGGGTTGTTATCCCCGCACCTGAACGACTACCGATCCAGCACCTCGCTTCGGCTGTGGGCCAACGACAGAGCTGACCGTAGCCAACGGGTGAGTGGACCGGGGTTGTTGTTGATACGGGGGCCGGTGCCGTTTTTGATTTAGTTTGACACATGCACGCTCACACGCACACACGACCATCCACGTCTTTTAGGTCAGGGTAGCTCCTAGTTTGTTGTTAATTATCGAGCCCTGGGAGCAACCCGTGACAGCATTTCAAAGAGCAAGTGAAACAGAGGGAGTTGTGTAAAGGTGTACCTATCCTACCTAAAATAAAATAACTAAAATAAATAATCTAAACCCATCATGCCTATTTAAATCATACATAAACAGTTACTTCTATTTGCCTTTGTAGGACCTTATAATATTTAATATAATATTTGGTGAAATGACCATTCAATAATACTGTGGTCACAAAGAAGTTACAAGCCAGGCCTAACAAAGTCTGAGACACATCATCACAGCACCAAAAGAAAAGATACAGTCCAGTTGCTAAGGCCATCTTTGAGACTTGTTTTAGGAGAGGGTTTTAATTGATGACATTTTTATCTTAAAAAAACATTTGTCAGTGGGCATCACAGAGGTTATCTTTTGGTCCCCTGAACTCTGTTGTTAAGGGTGATTAATTCCGACAGGCCGTAGGTGTGAGATTAAGTGCTTGTTTTGTGACTCACCTTTGTATACAACGCCACACACGCACGCGCACACACACACACACACACACACATGCACAAGTTCCATACAAACTCACATTTGCAAGGATGCAGAGCCGAAGAGTTCTGATGATCCTCATGGGGGCTCCCCGCAGCCCCGCCTCCCCGCAGCCCCCCCCGCAGCAGTGGAAAAAAAGAAGTTGATGTTTTCACTGGTAGCCTACTTTGGGTAGACAGAATTGCGTTGGGGGGGGACTGTCGCGGCCGAGCGGAGCAAAGACACAGATTTTAACAGCTCGCACGCAACGCACAAACAAAGGAAAGAAAGAAAAGTACTTTATTATTTGTTTATTGAACCTGCGCTCGTCTGTTTTTTGAGACCTTTATTTAGTTTATGTCTGGAGCCTGTTCTTGTTTTGTTTGCCCCGTTTATTTTGAAACCATTACACTCACACAACACAAACTCCTACCATAATATCAATGTAACTGCCAGTGACAGTAATTTATTTAGTTTGAAGTCTGTTTATTCTTTATTTATTGTTTGTCTTATTTTGTTGTTTGTTTGGATACTTCCTGTAATTTGGCATACTTTTACTTTGACACCTCCTGTTACCTATCCATATATAGCTGAAGCCTGTTAGCTTCACTCACCTCAGACCAATAGACTAATTTCACACAGCCAGACTCCAGAGTGAGCAGAGGGAGAGAGCACCTGTGTGTGTGTGTGTGTGTGTGTGTGTGTGTGTGTGTGTGTGTGTTTGCACCAGACCACACGGTATGAAATGTTTGACTGTTTATGTGACTCTTATTATGTTTGTAGCCTACTCTTATTGATTAAGCAGTGTTAAAGCCTGTGACATTTGCAGTTGTAGTGAACTTTTAGTGACTGAAGTTGTCTATTGTCTACAGTGCCTGTCCGTCACACTATGTGTAAATGTGACCATCGGTGACTGTTGATGTGCCCTGAGGTTCAAGTTGGTTATGCAGCCCTTTAGCACCCTCGATACGCGGAGTGAGGTATACATGATTATTTATTTGTCTAGTTTCCATTTGGAGTATATCATTCATGATTGTATTTGTTTGGTTTTCGTTTGGTTGTGGTACTTTTGGTTATTGTGCATTTTCCTTGTCTTATAATTGAAATGACTTGAGTTTTGTATCACTGTATTTATAATTGACTATAAATTAACCATTTTTATTGTTGATTGTACTGCTGAAGTGACAAGTTTATTGCACAGATTTTAGTAGTGAAACTATGAGATTATTCGATTGTAACTGTATTTATTCTATATCCTTATAGTTTTCACGGTGTTGGAACAATAAACACACCCGTCGAGACCGCCCAAACTTGTCATTCTTTCATCAATCGAGGGGCAGCTACAATCAACCTGTTGCAGTCATCATCAATCACCATCGACAAACAACTACAAGTGAGTAAACAACAAGACGCCCAAGTCCCAAAGTGTGAGCACGTTGTTGAACCGTATATCTCTGGTGATAAAAGAAAGGCATATTGGCCCTACATTCAAGTTGAAATCTTCACTCTGATACAGACACAAGTATTGAAATTGGATCGATTGGAAGGATCTAACCAAGTAACCATAATGGATGTGTCACGCTATTGAAGCTAATGAAATGAGCGATACCATACGGATGAATGAACGCGCAGAGCGCAACATTTAATGTGGATTGGAATGAATTGATGTCGCTATTAAGCAAGCTTTGTGCAACGCTAAGTTTGGATCTGGAAAATAAGCGCTGCTGTTGTATTCTAAATACGGACGTCACGTCACGTTTTACTGATAATGAAGCGGATGAATTACTCCAGTATGAAAGAGGCCTGTCCGTGTTTTTGCTAATACAAAAACAGCTTAATTGATATAAGCATCAAAGCAATATTTTAAGTACTTTTTATTAGCAAGTGCATTCCATAGCGCTGGACCACACATGGACATCATAAACCTGCGACGGGAACAGTTCCTATGTAGTAAAAGATTATATCAAAGAAATAAAATATTTAACTGGTTTATATTTTACAATTTTAGTTATAGATTGCAAGTATAATGTTAAGGAATATTTGTCTTATTAGCCAGAGATCCTTTTAAAATGTTTCTATTACTGTGAGTGATATGGTCAGCTTCTGATGTCTTTCTTTCTAGATGTAGATGGAGATGACTGTAGATGCTGCTGGAACACTGAACCTGGTCTCCTGTGTGAACCACCCCATCCTGGCTGCTGTCCATGTGGACATTATGAGTGTTTGTATAGAGAGAAGCATGGCTGAAGAGCTTTGCATATCAGTCGTTTCTTGCTGCTGCCAAAGTCAAATTGTGATATCTGTAGTTTTTAGTTCATGGCCGCTTATGAGATGTAGATATAAGTACACTTGACTGGTGGAATAGCCTTGTGATACATACTGGGTGTGCTCTTTGGTCGTTCACAAAACAAACAAAAAAATGCCACAAACTCACTAAAAGCTGCACAAAAATCACACAAATCAAGGGATGTCCGACAGTCAGTGTTGGATATTGTCCAACTCCTAATTGCCGATATCAACAGATACCGATATATATATTATATGCAGGCTTTTTCCAGTGGTGGAAACATAACTCAAACTTTTTACTTAAATAAAAGTAGGCAATACTGCAATATAGAAATACTCCGTTACAATTCAACATGTACTCGAGTAAAGGTACAAAGGTTTTGGTATAAAATGTACTTAAAATACCAAAAGTAATTATTAATAATTACTCATTATGCAAAATGTCTCATCTAAAATGATCTAATCTCTCACAAGCTCACATGTGTCTTATTGTATTGTGAGCTTGTAGATGTTTTTAATGTAAAATAATAAATAAAGTAAAATTAAGGGTTAGGGTTATTCATTTTTAATGCCTTTATCGGCCGATAATATCGGACATCCCTAACAAAAACGTATATCAAACGTGTCAATACATTTCAAAGAATGCCACAAGTGGCACTAAAACTTCACCAATAAATAAAGAAACATCCACATGTTCCATAAATTAAATGCCACAAAGGTTTGCCGAAAAAATGAAGAAATTACAAAAAATAAGTTTCTTAAACATCTTCTGCCGTATGTCCATAGAACTTCAGCTCTGTTGTAGCAAGCCAGTACAATGTGTCATTGTCTAGGTCACCTAAGCCACGATCACCATTCGGTGGCCGGTATTTGGGGCAAATGGTCATTACGTGTTCCACAGTCTGTAGTGGATCCTCGCATTCACAGTGGGCACTGTCCGAGATGTCCCACTTCTGCTTTGAGGGTTGTCCACTCCTTGCAGGGGAGGTGCTGGCAAAGAACATATTTGGGGTCCTCGATGTATTCCACTGGTCCCTCTGTCTTGCCTTCACCCAGGATGCCTTGGAGGTGTCAGCTGGTGTTGTGTGGAGCAGTTCCTGGGCCTGTGTGGCAAAGGGGCACAGTGACTTGGTGTGTGTGTGTGTGTGTGTTGTGGCAAAGGGCACCGTGACTTGAGGCACGTGTGCTGTGGTGTCTCTGACGACCTTGTGGAGGAGATGGCTGGGATTCACTCAGCTGTGCCTTCCCGGTGAGGGCCAGCGTGGCTGCTTCTCGTCTGACCTCTGTTGGAGTGATTCCAGCGAGAACAGGCAGGCAGTTTGTTTGGGGTGGCCCATCCGGTGTTGAGGGCAGCATCCAGCTTCTTGACATGAGAGCTACTGCTCCAGACTGGGACACAGTACTCGGGTCGTCTGCATAGCCATACTTCATTGATGTTTTTGCAGGGAGGTCATGGATGTAGCTGTTAGTGTTGAACAGCAGTTACTGGTGTGGAACCGAAAAGCTTCACAAACATGCCAAAAAATTCTAGTTTTGAACCTTTTTAATCTAGTTTATTTTCAAATTTGTTTTTACTGTTTTGTGAAGCAACTTTGGGTACCTTGAAAAGTGCTATATAAATTGTATATAGTGTATTATTAAAAAACAGACACACAGCAATTGTCGCCACACAGACATCACAAATTCCTATTGGCAGCAGCAACAAGTGAGTGATGTGCAAAGCCACTCATAGACTATAACCACCATGTCTTCATTCCAGATGCTGCGAGGCTCAACCGGAGCCCCTACAGGTGGAAATCTGCAGTTCTCGCTGTCCATGGATGAATCTGCATGGGGGCTCTGAAGGCGGCTCAAAGTAAGAAAACACTTAGACTTTTCTATTACTGCGAGTGGTATGGTCGGCTTCTGTTTTAAATGTTCTCTATACATTTTGTGTATGATGTGAAAGGACACAATGTATGTATATCTGGCTCTTGGTCACTTAAATTAATCTTTCGTTCTTTCTTTCTTATAGGGTGGATGGGTCGTGGAAGGACAGAGATCCGTTCCAAAGCTTCACTCCCGGGGGTTTCCTCTGAGGACTTCTGATGAGCTGTGAGTAGGTAGATTTCTTGTTGGGATGGATATCTGTTGTACTGTTATGGTACGAAGTATAGCATGGCAGTATGATTCCTCCTAGTGGCACTGGTTGAATGTCTGTCAGCTCTCCAAGCTAATCAAAGTCTTAATGACACTTTTTTTTTAACCACTTCAACCCCAGCATCTCCAAATGCTCTCTTTAAAGGTCTGTTTTATCAAATCTATAGAGTGTTTAAGTGGTTCTGAATATGCAGCTCAACAAAAGCTAATTTAGTCCTTATTTCTTTCTTTCTTAGGACGGAGATCTGTGTAGATGCCGGAGGACTTCGGACCTGGGCCTGCCCGGTGAGGAACCGCACAGTAAGAACCGCTCTAGCCTTTTCACGATTATGAGGTTTCTTTTTACTGGACGATTATTGTCGCTCAAATAAATTGCAATTAAATATTTAAGTGTGGCCCGGATGGTTAGCTCAACTGTCTGGGCACCTATGCTGCCAAGCCAGCCGGACGGCGTGCTGCGGGTTCGACTCCCGACGGCCTTTGCCGCGTGTCACTCCCCATCTCTTCCCCCTTTCCTGTCTATATACTGTTCACTATCAGTAAAGGCATAAAAAGCCCCAAAACCAACATGAGGGCTACGGCTCCAGACTGGGGCACAGTACTCAGCGGTGGGGAACACCAGAGCCTCGGTACCGGCTGGACGCCGTATCGGTGCGGCACAGGCGGTGGTCTTTCTCTTGACGCTGTCAGGTGTTGTTTAAAGGACAGTGTTCTGTCCAGCTTCACCACAAGATATGATGGGGAGGAGTGGGACTGTAAAAATATACAAATGACACCACTGCTATCACCGAAGAGCACACCCTATGACCCTAATTGATCACGTCTAGGAATTTCAACAATTTAGGCAGTTCTCACATCCAGAGTGACTTACAGTAAGCAACAACACATAGTAATGCATCAAATTCATAAACAATTGTCATCAAGAATAAGAAGTATAGACTATCCAGACTATTGGCAGCAACAACAAGGGAGTGATGTGCGAAGCTCTTTTCTATGAAGCCATTCATAGACTATAACGGCCATGTCTTTCTTCCAGATGTACTGCAGGTCTCTCCAGGAATCTGCATTCCTCTGAAGACGACTCAAAGTAAGACCCTGTTAGGCCTGTCAAAAAGAACCCTAACTGAAACGTTTATTACTGTAAGTGATATGTTTAGCTTCTGTTTAAATGTTCTCTATAAATAAAAGTTTTATGTATATATGTTGTGACAGGATAGAATATATATCTGGCTCTTGGTCACTCTAATCAATCTTTCTTTGTTAGGATGAAGATCGCGGTAGACGTCGCTGGAACGCGGCTGCTGGACAGGGAGTGCACACACACACACACACACACACACAGGCTAATTTGGTGTGTGTGTGTTTTTTTTCTTTGTTAGAATGGAGATATCGATAGACGATCTGATGTTCCCTGGACAGAGATCCGTTCCAAAGCTCCCCCCCCCGGGGGCTTCCTCAGAGGACTCTGATGAGCTGTAAGTAGGAATAGTTCTTGCTTGTTTCTGAGGATGGATAACTGCTTTTGTACTGTTATGGTACGAAGAATGGCATCATTTACAGTAATCCAAATGTTTTAAAAATTTTAGGATAAATCTAAATGACACAATAGTTTGAGAGTCAATATCTCATATCATGAGCGTACCTCTTGGTCTTTGTAACAACTTGAATACAAATTACAAAAGATGTTGAGGACTGTACATGTGTTGATGCCTCCTAGTGGCACTCTGGTTGAATGTCTGTCAGCTTTCCAAGCTAATCAAAGTCTTTGACACTTTTGTTAACCACTTCAACCCCAGCATCCCTATTCCGTTCAGCAAAAATAGCAGATCTACAAGCTCACACTGCAACGTGTTGTGAGCTTGTAGAGCTAATGGTTTCTTTCTTTCTCTCTCAGGATGGAGATCATAGACACAGCTGGAGGCTGGAGCCTCTAGAGATGGAGATCTGCAGGTCTGTCCATGGATGGGAGGACGGAGGACGGAGATCTGGGTAGACGCTGGAGGACTTCGGACCTGGGCCTTCTCAGTGAGGAACTCAACGGTACGAACCGCTTTAGGGTTAAGGCTTTTTTAGGCTTCGTAAAAAGCCAATAATCGTCTGTTGCCGATAATTGGTCGATCCCTATTCTTAAACGTTACTGTAAGTGCATGTGTATGTTGTGACAGGACACGCACGCACACAGCAAAGCTAATTTGGGGTGTGTGTCTTTCGTTCTTTGTTAGAATGGAGATCTCAGCCGATGCCCGAGATCCGAAGCTTTCCCTGGGTGTTTCCGCTGAGGACTTCTGGGTCGCTGGGAGGCTCGGACGGAGCTAGAAGGTTCGGTAGACGCCACTGGAACCTGTTTAGGCCTGTCAGAATTTAAGGTTTTATAATGGCCGATTTTAATTGTCGCTCAAATAAATTACAAGTAACAATTTAACATTCTAAATAAAACTTTTGCTTTTGTAGGCTTTGTAAACAAAAAGCTGTACATGGTATAATTCAATAACTTTATACACTAAAAAAAGAGAAGTAAATTACAAAGTGACACATTTAGAGCTTGTAGATCGGTTGCTTGCATTATTTCTTTAAAATGTTTGACAATATATGAACATTTTCAACATGGAGACGATTATGACTCTAAAAAAGTATCTCAAATACTTGGCGATTAGGTAATTGTGACAGGCCTAAATCCTTCTAGTTGTGTTTTTTTATATCATGTTCTGTAATCAGTTAGGGTTGACTATAGACTTTTTTTAGGAACAAGATCATCATGCCGGTGAAGAGCACGTTTCTAGCCGATGGAGCAACTATTTCTGATCACCTTTGGAGTTACATCACAGCAAGGTAACTATACAACACACGCACACACACTATGATCATGACATGACATCAGCTTGTGACTGCAACTTGTTCCTGTTCGCAGATGACTCGGCACTGCTAGTCTCGGACAGGAACAAACTGCAGGTTGAAAAGGCCCTCAGCTCTGAACTCGGTAGAATATGCATCTGGCTCGCTGATAACAAACTATCTTTACACCTGGGAAAAACTGAATCCATTCTCTTTGGATCTAATAGTAATCTCAGCAAGGCAAATGGCTTCTTGGTTAGAGTGGGTGACAATATTATCACACGTAAAGATGAAATTACCTACCTAGGTTCCATCCTGGAGGCTAATCTTTCCGGTGATAAAATGGCCACCAACGTAATCAAAAAAGTCAACCAAAGAACAAGATTCCTTTACAGGATCTCCTCACTGGTCAACAAAAACACCTTGAAGACCTTAACAGGAGCCCTCGTTTCTTTGACTATGCATGCACCTCAAAGGCCCTTAAAACTAGGCTCCATGCAGACCTCCCAAAACAAACTGGTCAGGCTCCTACTTGGCCTCACCCCCCGAACCTACCTCACCCCTGCCCACTTTGACAGGCTGGAATGGCTTGGGGTCGACGACAGAGTACAGCATCTTGCAATGGGTCTGGTCCACAAGATTTGATACACCACCAAGATACCCATGTACCTGTCCAGATACTTCCTTTATGTTAACGAAGTCCACACCCACAACACCAGAGGGAGTGCAACGAACCATGTACAACCCAGATTCGGCACAAACAAGGGACTAAATTATTTTCACTCCTATGCCACCAAAATGTGGAACGCCCTACCAACAGTCATTAAGACATGTGAATCCCTTGACTCCCTTTTTCCCCTCACTGTATAAGTTTATTTTCCCTTTTTACCTCCTTTATGATGAATTTCTGTTCTGTTCTTTGACTATATAGAAGTGTCTTATTTGTACGTCTCTAAATGTTTTGATGAATTGAACATGGTGGACCCTCTTGTAAACAAGTGTAATGCTTAATTGGGTCGTCCACTTACAGTTAACAGTCTTTGTATTGAGTTTGTGCTTGACATGTACTGTAATTCTGAAAACTGTTAATAAATATTTCAATCAATATTGTTTTATGAACAAAGTAGCAATGAGCATTTCTTTCTTTTCTTTAGGACGTTGCTGGTCTCCTGTGTGGCTCCATCTGGAGGTCACCAGGGTTCTGAGTCACTCAGATCCTGACTGGTAGTGGTGATATGTAGATGTGATCAATCAGGGCTCTTTGAAAATAATAAACCAATATAAATAACTAGATAATAATATAAATAAATGGATAAAACGAACGATAAAAAAATAGATTATAGTAAAATAAAAGTAAATTAAAATAGTAAAATAAAAGTAAATTAAAATTAGTAATACATAAAATAAAATTAGTAATAGCATAGTAATGGATAAAATAAATATAATTAGTAATATAGACAATAATACATAAAATAAATTAAATTATCAATATAGTAATGCATAAAATTAGTAATAACAGTAATACATAAAACAAATACAATTTGTAATGCATGAAGTAAAATTAGTAATAACATAGTAATTCATCAAATAAATACAATTAGTAATATAGTTATACATAAAATTAGTAATAACATAGTAATATATAAAATACAATTAATACCTAAAATAAATTCAATTACTTTGTTGTTGTTATAGAATGACTTAAAAAAACAAACAAAATATCAATCACATCTACATATCACAACCAGTCTATATTTCCAGCAGGCAGGTGGACTGTAGACTCACTACAGCTGTCACAATGTGGTATACTTTGTTTTGACCCAACTGGCCTCCAAGGAGAGGCGAGCATGGAGCCGGACATCTGATGATACACGAGAGAAGACGCCATAGTCAAAAAAAATTGTAATAAAAGTAATATGTTTCATGTTGATTGTAATTTATGCATGATGCCATATATCTGTAAATATTCATTATTTTCTTGTTAATAAATTATTGCATTTATACCCGGGTGTCCGTTATGTGTCCATTACCCTTAGATCGCGCCGCCGCGGATTTATTTATTTCCCAAATGGTCTAAAAATGAGTTATTTAGCATACTTTTACCAATGAATTAGCCTATACACAGACGACTGATTAGCCTATTTTGGACGATATGGGTCTTTTCTCGAGTCAGTGTGTTTAGTCTCACTATAGTCTGTGTAGATTACCCGGCGGTGTTGCTGCCCCTCCCGGGAGTCGCGGCTCATGGCTCTTCACAGACGGCACAGAGACAGCAGTCACTCCGCTGAACGTGTCAGTGTTGCTGCAGTGGTGTGAACTGTGAGTTCACAGAAGCTGCCGAGTCACAGCTTCTTCTTCTGAATTACTTTATCTTTGCCTTGGAAAATACATTTTGCGTTTTGCTGTTTCCCAAAACAAACCAGCGCGCGCTACTGTTTGCTACAAAGCGACTGGAAGCGGACAAGGTTTACAGACATACCAATAGTAGCCAATCATATGCTGATTAGGCCAGTTGCTATATAGCCTACCTACCCGATCACCAGGGAGCAACAACACACACACACACACACACTACACACACAATAGCCTTCTATATAATGCTGCGCACATATATTATATATATTTAAAAAAATACCCAGCATAATTTTTGCCTTACACACGCCGCCAATAGGCACTGTACTGTAGGCATATAATACCTGGCTAGGTGAAAACAAAAGAAACCTGATTAGCATTTGAGTACTTTTAACACCTCTGAACTGCCGGCGGAGAGGTTCACATTTTCGGAGTCACAGAGGGTCAATAATTCCCAGAAAATCTGTAACGTTAATATTAAATGTCCACGAAAATCTTCATGGGGGCTAAAAGGGGCTATTTAATTCTTCATGGGGGCTACAGCCCCATAGCCCCCACAGACTCGACGTCGTTGCAAGGATGCATCATTTAAATTCAAAGTTGGTTCAGAATTACAATCTGGCTCAACTGGGAGAAGGGATATATTGTTATAACAAAAGCAAATTTGTGAAGAAGTGGCACATCGATAATATGCTTAATTCTAATGTTTTGAATAAGAAATCTCAAAAATATATGGAATGATATGCATTTATACATATTTTTATGCATATATTTGATGTATGTTTAAGTAATGTATGTACTGTACTGTACTGTACTGTACTGTACATGTGATGGGACCACTATCTATAGTGACAGCTGGTCTACCTGGAAACATTATGATATAAAGGTGACTCCAGACAAAATGTATTTTGTAAATCAAATTAAAATCTCCACGGGACAATTCAATCCAAGAATGGTAACAGGAAATGTATAAGAAAAGTATAATCGCAGTCATATAGTTATCTTCATCAATTCATCAATAATATGAAGGATTCTAACAGACAATAGAATCACGTTTCATAGTCAGGATTATGAATTCATCATTACTAAGCATTGTAAATGGGAATACATTCATATATTTGACTAATACACTACATTTGTTCTTTACGTGCCTAGTGGATACTGATAGATTATTTCAGTTGCACATGGCTCTGTAGCATTGTTTACACTCTTTAAATAATTAAGTATATGGTCAACATTTAGCAGCTGTCTAGACGGAGCTGTGAGAGCAGAGCTCCAGCCTATTTTGTCAAGTTGTCTTTTTGAAGATAGCTGAAATGGCCACAGTTTAAATTACCGAATCCAAGCTGCTCTTATTGTATTGATGATGTTGGACCATAAATACTCAAATCAAATACAATACAACATCAATACAAATTCCTGACACCCCTTGTGTTGAGCTACTTTGAATGAATCCCAAACATCACAATTACAGTACCAAAACATGACCTGTAGTATAGGTTGTGTTTAGAAAATGTCCCTAAATACATTTGCAAATGTCTTCAGTTTGCATGATAGCATATAGTAAGTATGTAAGACCATTTTATTTCATAAGCTTATGTAAAACAGGCACTGACCGAAGTGCTGCACAAAAATATTCAAGAATTTACATGTGAGAAAAGCTTACAACTCTGAAGAGGTGTAACTGTAGGCTACCTGAGAATCTTTATACCATCATACAAGAGTATACGGTAGAGCTCAATCTCCGGATATTTTCAACTTTGATGTACATTATTGAAAATAACCTGCTCTAGTTATAAGATCTTTTACAGTGCATTTTGCAGTGCATGAAGATGATGATGAGTTTATGGCATGTTATTTTAACATAGCTATATTTTCTGTAGGTATTATTATTTTTGGTTAGAATTCAAGTCAATCTTTCATTGAACAGCATTAAAACACCATAACCTTCACTGCACTGCTGGATTATCTTTTTTTAAGTCAAATCTCTGTAAGTATATATAAATCTATGGAAACCAAAGGGTTCCTCAACAAATATGGAAAATAGTTGACATGATGTCAGCTTGTCAGGTACAGTAGGTTTGTACCATGAGCTGTATTCAAAACTATTAATACTTTTATTTCTATTATTCTTGCTTGGTTAACACAGAGGACATATTTTGCTGTAGTTGTTGTTAGTTACAGTTGTATTCATAACTAAATATACAAGGTAAGGTTGTAAGGTAACATATTGCACTGTATATACTGTGTGCGACGTGTGTGCGTGCGTGTGTGAGTGAGTGAAGTATTTAAGTATAAGTCATTGTATAAGTAGTAGTAGTTATGTGGTTAGTGTTTGATTTGTGTATTTTTTTGTTGTTTATGAGAATTTGATTATTGGTTTACTGATATATATTTTTGGAAAAAACACAAAAGGGTCAAATATAAGAGATTTCTGCCTGATAGCAACTATAGGTTACTCCTTCTCTCCTCAGGGTTCGGCATCATCTCTTCTTTCTGCCGTGACTATAATTTTGTTGACCACAGAAAGACCTTGCTCGAGGCACAGAGCTACTGATAAGAACACTGACTTGGCCACAGTAGAGGATGAAACACAACTGTCCATAATGAATGAGAGGACACATTCCCTCAACAAGCTGACCTGGATAGGATTGCATATTGGCAATATTTCTTATTGAAAAATAATGATAAAATCCAGTGGGCAGTGGAGGCACTTCAACTGTGAAAGACACTATTAATGCTGCATAATTATTATTATGTAGCTATTTACCTATTGATTTATAACAATGAATTAAAAAACCCCATCATAAATAAAGTTTTAATACTTTTCCAAAAATAAGTAGAAAAGCCACAGGCCTTTCTGTTAAAATACAATTTATCGAAATGTATTGCATATTCCCCTCTAAATGACAGTTGACATAATAGTGTACAGTAATCAACATAAAACCACCACAAAAATGTTCACATGTACATTTAAAACACATTAAAATACAGGCAGCGTCACAGGTTTGCTCTGGCTAGCTTGTCATTTAGGTAGGCCTTTGATGGATAGGGAGACAAAGGACTGCTTAAGGAGGTTCCGCAGCCGCTAGCACAAGCAGACTCTGAATAGTCTAGCTGTTATTCAGGGTGGGGGACATGGGTGGGGTTTAAAATAATCTTCTGGGTTTGTCTGATGATTGTCTCATGACAGACATCCATGAGAGTGGGATGCTGCCTGACCACCATGATTTTCAGGTCTTTGTATAAGCTGCATGGTAATCTGGGCTTTCAGCTGTAGGCCTAGGTTATTGCCAAACCAAACTAATACCGCATGCCATACCGGTCCACAAGGCGCAGAATGCTCTCAACGGCTGATTCGGTCTGGCTTATTAGCCAGGCTACTCAACTACGGCATGCCTGGTAGAAGAGAAGCAACAACCTCTGGTTGACACAAAAGACCCTCATCTAAATATACATAAAATGTATTGACTATTTGTAGATTGTATGAAGGTTTGGGCCCTCACTCAAATTGTTCTGGTGTCAGCTAGGTCTCACCCCCTTGGCCTTGACTCAGATTTGTGTACTTTGTACAATAGACACATCTATACACATTGATGATCACATAAAAAAAGATTTTATTTTTGTTTATATATTATTATTCTATTGTAATAAAGGCATCTACAGATTCAATGAAAGTCTGAAAAATAAAAGTCAATCAGCCAAGGGTGGAAAATACTGCACTCTTCATTAAATTAAGCATTATATTTATATAGTATAATTATATAGTGCTTTTATATTAACTAATTTAACTTGCTAAGTGTATTATTGTTTAGCCATTATAGATTTATTTTGTTTATTTTATGGTGCAGGCATAAGCTAGCTAGATTAGTGTTGCAATATGTGGTTCCAGACCAGAGAATATGGTTGTGTCCAAATTTTCCTTGCCGTCGGATGCTCAATTTAAAGAGAGAGAGAGAGAGAGAGAGAGAGAGAGAAAAAGAAAAAACCATGGCAACCATCCATCAATCAAGAAGATGGGTTTTCTTTGTTGGCTGCTAAATAGGTCAGACACAAGCCTTTAGAAAATCTAATGCTGCTTTGAAAGGAAGTTTGATGGAAAGCTATCCCCTCTAAAGATGCTCTCGCCCTCTCATCCTGTTGCTGCTTGTGCAGCAGCCAGCATAAAAGATGTATTGCACCAATAAATAAGTCCTCAAAGATGACATGCACTGAGACTGAGGAAATTGCTGTCTGACTTTTCTGGCCATTTTGTTTTCCCTTTGATGTTTAAATTTACCATTGTTTGGCTCAGCATATTCTCTGATCGTATGAATACATTGTGTTATTTCCCATAAATATAGAACTGAGAAATTACATTGAATATGGCAGTTGACAGTAGCACCTGCTTTATTTTAGGATTCAGACAGGGCGTTAAGGGGATTATGAGAAACGACTATCATCTGCTCAAACAGAAATAATACAAAACCAACAATTTACACATTTTTGCCTCATGTTCACAGGATATGTCCAACCAAATCTTTTATACTGTATCTGCTTATTCATCCCTGGTTTGCTTCCCTCTCATACCTTGTGCATATATGTGACACACAAACCCAGTAACTACAGTTTATGTTCAAGCGACTCTGTTACTTTCTGTCCCTAAAGCTCAAACTGAACTTGCCAAACAAGCGTACATGCAGCTTGGAATCACTTGCAGACAGATCTTTAAAGACTTGAACACAGCATTTAAAAGTTTAATCTGATCTGATGTCAGACTCCCAACGGTCAGTGAACCTGCTTCCCTACATACATGGTTTTAATAAGTGTGCTATTATTTCTCTTGCCTAATGTCAGTTTATTTTTTCTCATGTTTGTTTTTATGTAAATGTTTGTTTATTGTGTAAGTTGCAAATTTGTACTGCTCAATGGGATTTCACCTGTAAATAAAGGTCAAATACAATATTTGGGACCCTGCACCACAACAGAGTTGTTTAAGATGTAAGACCAACATTAGGCCAAAAGACTAACCCTACTTCTTCATTGGGTCTCAAAGTTGCATCCTAGTTAGGAAGAGTATACAATTCAGTTCAGTCAATGCACTTTATTCATCATGCAAAATGTGGTCTATAGTTCAACAATATGATCAAATACACAGGCACTGAAAATAGACAGTATTTATTTTCTCAAGAAGCAGAGAAGAGAAGCATACTGGAAAGCTCTTTAAAAGGAACCCTGGCTAATGACTTAAGACAAATATGCCTTAAGACATTATACTCTCTATATACCCTCTATAACTAAAATAAAACAAAACAATAAAAACACCTTAAATATTGTATTTATTTCAGAAATAAAGAATATTTCACTCAATAGGAACTGCTCCTGTCGCAAATTGATGTCATATGTCCCATGTGCGTTCCAGCCCTATGGAATATATGGAATGTGCTAATAAAAAGTATTTTAAATATTGCTTTGATGCTTATATTAACCGTAGGAAGTATTAATTATTATAATTATTAGCACATGCATTCAATATATTCCATAGGGCTAGACCACACATGGACATATGACATCATCAACTTGCGACGGGAGCCGTTCCTATTGAGTGAAAGATTATCTTTTTATGAAAGAAATACAATATTTAAGGTGTTTTTATTTTTCATTTATAGTTGAAAAAAGGGCAAGTATAATTTATTAAGGCATATTTGTCTTATTAGCCTGCAGGGTTCCTTTTAATGCAACATTACATATGTAACACAAGCATGGAATACTTAGAAGATATTGTTTCTTTTGACCTTGCAGGGCATATGAAACTGTTTAAACCTATTTTAATGAATGTATGATGATTGATTGAAGTATTTATTAACAGTTTGCAGACTTACAGTACTACATTTCAAGCACAACTCAATACAAAAACTGTTAACTGTGAGTGGACAACAACATTACACTTGTTTACAAGAGGGTCCACTGTTTTCAGAGATAATGTTAAAATGTTCACCTCTTCCCAACCCAAGCAATTTAAAACACATTATAAACCCTTAATTGTTGTACACTCAGTTGAACTGACACTTGACGCCGAGACACACTGCACTGCGGGCGAGAGAAGCAGCTGATTGACAGATTAAAAGGGAGCCAGGTCATATGGGCGAGAATGTGATACTGTATAGTGGAAGGTAGAGATGAGGAGGGAAGAGGGGTAGGAGAAGGGCAAGAGAAGAAAGGGAGGAGGGTAAGGAAGAAGAGAAGAAGGAGGTGTTGGAAGAAGAGGTGGAGGGCGACGAGGGAGGACTGGACCAGTGGGGAGTTGCAGCAGCAGTAGTCTGCAGGAATGTTTCACATGCCTGTCCTCTGAATGACCCTCTCCTCCCTGGAGTGTGGGAGATACTAGGGGTAATTAGCCTCCTTTACCATTGGTGCTGCGCTGCCCTGCGCCTCAATGGGGTTAGCAGTGGCATTGAGGGAGACCAAGTGTATTTCTACTTTCTCACACACACAATAAAAGCTTTAGCATTCTTTGTCAGACTTCTTAGATGATAATGAAGGCTGTTTTCCACTGGGAGGGTGTACAGTCAGATATATATGTACACAGTAAAGTCCTCAGTGTTAATTTAACTCAGATGGATCCTTTTGGTTACATTCATACACTTTCTGAGTTACAAATGGATCATTTAACGTGCATGAATTGTGTGTACCTGTATCCAGTTGCTGGGATGGATGAAAATTTGCAGTTCATAATAACTTTAATTAAGTATTGTGGCAAAATCTCTGGATCTCATGTGCAAATGGCATTTTTATTTATTGTTAATGTTTTTTTTTGTTTAATGTATAGGCTTTTGGTCCAGGAAATCGGGTGAAATCAATTGAAGCTGATATATGCTCCAATTAATTTCATTATGCTGAAATGGAGCAGATTTTCCTACCATTCTTCCTTTCTTCTCATCAAGCCCGTCTTGCAGCTGACCTACTTTATCTTG
The DNA here is from genome assembly GCF_963924005.1 of Protomyctophum bolini. Lineage (NCBI taxonomy): Eukaryota > Metazoa > Chordata > Actinopteri > Myctophiformes > Myctophidae > Protomyctophum > Protomyctophum bolini. Next base: position 20,952,536 of record NC_137868.1, on the reverse strand, counting down.
TGGTAGATTTGATTATGACTCACTCTAACTGTGAATTTGTCTCACTTATGTCAAGGAGGGAGGATCAAAGTAGACGTGGATGAAGAGAAACGGAAGCTAATGAGAATAGATTTTTGTAGGAACCCCATGCATAGACCAGAGCATGCCAATGCTGTTGTTGCAACATCCTTATCTGTTTTGTTGTGATGCATGCCAGCCTGCAAGACATGCATGACTGTTTGTGTGATGCTTTTGATAAGACCACACAATCAAAACCTGGATATTTTTCCTGCACATTAGTGTAGGTACAATTAGATAATGCCTTAAAGACTTTAAGCAGAGTTCATATGTTATAAGAACATTTAACCTCACTCTAAGTTATCACTTATCATTATTCATTAGTGAAATTAAATGTATTTTATTCATATTTGCAAATACATAGATAGAAGATGGAGGTCTAAACAGCACATGGGTCTCTGGATGCATGGATTAACTGTTAACATAATGTAGCCAAAAGTATCTGAATAAAAAAATAAAATAAAAAGTAAAATCATAGACTATAATAATTAAGTGTTCGTGTATTGTATTGTATTTTATGAGACACAATCGCCACAATGTTATAGGCTCATTTTAGTACGAACAGGCCATCACTGTAGAGGAGAAGATCCTGGTACTTGGTGATGTCAGACCGTGGTTGGGTCATCTGAAGGTTAGGAGAAGGTTCATGGAAAGTTCAGTCGCATATATTAGGTAATTCTATCGGTCTCTGTGAGTGTGACATAACTAGTATGAAGTAGGTTGCAATGCTTTGAGACAGCAACTCATTCGTCAATTAAGAGAAGATAAGGACTCCTAAACAAACTTTGTTATGCTAAATAAGCACTCTGTTTTAGCCGACTTGCTGTGCTGTACGTTGCGGACGGTCTTGCGGAGTATACTAGTGTTTGCTGCCCGAGAAGACACAAGTATCTAGGCTGCTGATCGTACGTCGATGGAAAATAGAAGCGTGTGTACTGCTCACGCCCCTTTCGGTACAATATTCAGACGCTTATTATTGAAACGCCGTTTGGATCAATTACTAACTTTGTCTGAAATGCTGCATACTATAGAAAGCAGGGAGCCTATGCTACACAAATAAGGATTGCGTGAATTTGCGTCGTTCTTCACTTGCGTGTTATGAAGACACCTCTCGGAAGGACATCGCTTTGAATGAACGTAGAAGATGTTCGACTATATGGATTTTCTCGCTGTTGGTAACGTGGAGATTCTGGATTTTTATACAGCAAGTCCTTGCATGCTGCAGGACCAGGAACAATCTTTTGCCTCATGCTTCAGTGAGTTAACAGAGTCGGATTGGCAAGTACATCGGACCTCGCAATGTAGGTTCAACTTCACGCATGAGAATGTTTTCTTTTCTGGTGATTGATGGGCCCATGCATGCACGTAAATTATTATTTTTGCATCATAAGAAATTGTGTTTGATATATGGTTTTGCCTATTAATATATAGCCCTGTTGTGAGCCAATATAAAGATTATACAGAGCATGCCAGAGTACGCTATGATAGCCATAACATAAAGCTAATTTAAAAAGGTCTACATCTGGGGGACCAAATGGTTATATAACACTTTAAACAAGTGATTCACTATAGGCCTTTAGCCTACATTGTATCTTTACACTTTAATAATATAGATATTAAAACATTAGAAACCATTTCAACAAATGCCAAATCGTTATACAGTTTTACTAAAAAATAAATAAATAAACAATGTAGCCTATTCTAGCCATGCAGACAATTGGACCAATTTGCAACAGGCCTATTTGAATTGCTGTTATGCTTTGATTTTAATTTGAATCCCGCATCGAAACGGAAAACGGTTTATTGTTGCTACATCACTACATTTGTATTTAGAATATATGTTATATTAACAAATAACTAAAGTATAGGCTGTATTTTTTTTTTAAAGTGTGTATTTATAGTTTACTTGGCATGATGTTGCTCAAATAATGCTTTTTGACCATCAGCGTCATCTCTCAGGGCATTCTTTTCTGTAGGTTTTCACAAACAGTACTTGGAATAACAAAACAGCAGTAGGATATCTGTAGCGGGATGCCTGTTGGAGGTCTGGCTGTTGTCAGTGGTTAGGACTGTATAGTTTGGACACACAGGAGAACAGGATGGTCATTCTGGGGTCACTTTGAGTTCACTGGACGGTCACCAACTCAGGAGGTCAGACAAGGTCCAGACTGTGCCACCAACACACACACACACACACACACACACACACACACACACACACACATTTTAGTTTTTGTATTTTAATTGAACTAACAAGGTGATTGAGCTCAGGATGACATCATGTCTTCCATGGTGAAACATTGTCATTACTAATAATAGTAATATTATCCAATCTACATTCTCAAGTTATCTTAAAAATGAATACCCTAAAATGTTCTTCAGATACAAATGGTTGACTCTAAAATACAAATGAGGCATTGTCATATACATCAAACGACACCACCTAAATTGGGGTAACCTCTCCCCTCCCCCATTCGAATCACTTTGCGTAGCATATCCCCCCCGCGCACACACACACACACACACACACACACACACACACACACAGCCTGCCCTACACTGTGTTCCACTCTCTCTTCCTCATCAGTCAGTTGTGGCATGCTCCTGCATTGTTTTGCGTTGGGCGAGAATGCTGGCTAATGGGGGTGTCCTCTTGTTTGACCTGGAGATTCCAGGTTCAACTGGAGGCCACTGGTTCAAGGGGATGGAGATAAGCAATTTTTCTCTTTTTGTCTCCTTTTAAATGTCTTTCTTAGTTGCCTTTTTTTCTTCTGTCAGAGGTTCTGTCCTCTAATGGTAGAGATGATTAGGAGACAGCAGGGAGGCTGGCATAGCCTGTTCTCCCGGTGTGAGAAATGTCCAGGGTGGGATGCTTCTCGGTGGAATGACCATAATGCTTATCCAAGAAAAATGCAAGTTAGTAGTACGAGCTCATATAGGGCTGCATGGGATCCTTTAGGATTTGAACGATCCGGCTCCTTAAAGATTCCCTCTTCTACAATTTTCAATTTAGACATTTAGCAGACGCTCTTAATCCAGAGCAATTTACGATAAGCAAGAACAACACAAGGTAATACATCAAATGTATAGAAATAGTCATCTAGGATCATAAGTAAACTAAGAACCTATCATCTGTCTAACAGTAGAATATCCGTACATTGAAACTATAAACACTATAGAATGGCCCGATTCCTTCATGTTTTAACGATTCCTGTATATATTTAAAAATCCAAATATAATAACACAAATTCACAAATATAACACAAATTCAATCATACTTGCATTAACAGGCTGACAGTTTCTGACTGTATTGCCTTTTCACTATCTTAAAACTCGAATCTGTTTTTTGCTATAATAGAAATACAAATTTGAGTTAAACTTGGCACTGTCTTTGAGTGTTGTATTTTATGACATCAGAGTTCATAATGTAGACTGTAGAGTGTTATCTGATTCATTCTGTACAAAATACAAATAGGTACAAGGATGTCAGTTAAAATGCTTATGCTTATTACATAAGCACTTAGTAATTAAAAATGAATACCAAAAACAATATAAAATTGTAGTAATACTATTTTCCTTTTTTCTTTAATGTGAAAACATTCTTGTCTGTTTTAGTCTCAACTGCCTGTAAAGCAAAACAACATAAACCATTTAAAATCTACTCCATTTCCCTCTACACCAAATCCCTTCGCCAGCCAAAATATCTACATATCTGTAGAATAGATCATTAATTGTGAATCTTCTATTTTCGCCAAATGTTTATCCCAGAATAGGGTTCTTGTTGTTAAGCAGTCATGCAGGACAGTCTGATCTAATCTCCCATTGGTTCAGTAGAGCAGCTCAGGCACCAATAGGAAGCTGTGATTGTACTGGGCACCTACAACGTGTAAAGTGTGTCAGTGTACTGCAGTGGTTCTCAAAGTGGGGTCTGCGGATCCCCAGGGGTCATTGAGGGCCTTCCTTCTAAGATTGATTATTAAGAATAAGAACCAAATGGACCCTTAATGGTCTGTAACTCTGAGAGTACGAATGGAACTGAAAGGGGTATGTGGCCTAATGCATACCAAACTAGGGGTCCTTTGAAATTCAGAAGTTTGAGAATCACTAGTCACATTCTCAAACCTTTGAATTTCAAGGACCCTTTATAGTGACTAGTGTATTGTGGGAAACTGGGAACATGATAATGAAACAAAAATCGAGCATGTTATAGTTTTCTGATTATTGTAATTGAAAAATGAAACGCAGAACTTCAGTGCTAATTTTGTTGAAACTCATCACTGAGTTTGAACACAATGAAAGATGAATCCTTTACAGCTTGTTAGGAGACACTTTGAGAAAACTTTCCCTGTATTACAAACATTAGACTGTGTGCAAATGTGTACACTTTCATAGTTAAATAAACACTAATGGTTTTAGAGTTCAGACACCATGGCAGATAAGTGTGACCTCTGCATCATTCATTTTCCTTTGACAGTTTTGCTTTCAGTGTCACTCTCTCTTACCCCTTCTTTTCCCTTGTTATCATGTGTTAGCAGCAGTGGAGAGTCAGAGCTCTAGTTCTGGTTCAGAAGACTTATTTGCCAGTCCCCGATCCCCACTTCCCCCTCCTCGCACCTACAAGCCCTGCTTTGTATGCCAAGACAAGTCCTCGGGCTACCACTATGGTGTCAGCGCATGTGAGGGCTGCAAGGTAAGATTATAATAAATAATAATAATAATTAGTTCCCACTCTTTGGGGTGTTTTTTTGTCACTGTATATTTGCACACATGACATTTGTCCTCTGCATTTACCCATCCTATAACTACTAGGAGCATTGAGCACCATTCTACGGCGCTCAGGAAGAGTCTTGCTCAGGGATACACATTGCTGGCCTGGCCTGGAATTGAACCTGCAACAATCAGGGCATCTGGCTTCCCAGGCGGCCTCACTACCACTCAGCTAAGATTCAGGGGTCAGGGGCGTCATTTGGAGTCTCAGGGGATGTCAACTGCAACCCCCTATACTGCCTATAGTGTTTGCATCTAACCTCAAATTCAGTTATATTATGCATTCTCAAACCTCTGAATGTTTTCTGTAAAATAATCAGATTTTAGATCGACACTATTCAATCTCAATCCACTCATCCGTCTACATGTGACACATGTTATTTATAAACATGTGTTTTCTTGTCTGCAACAATACTGTCATCAATACATTTTTACATGATTTAACAGCAGCCTACTCCAAAGCTAATACAAAATATATAAATGTACGTATTGTTTTTATCAAGGTGATTATTATTACTTTCACATAATAATAATTAAAAAGCCCTTTTAACATTGTGTTGTGTTGTTGCGACCGTAGGTTTGCAAATTACTATGAAAAACCTGTCCACGCCATCCCGTTACGCCTCGTGACACGTCATGCCACATATATGGCCAGACCTCATCAAACCCTGTACACTCAAGACACCTCCCCCGCTGCCACCCTATGATCTCCATATGGAGCTGACCTGTTCTGACATTCCATATGTTGTTCTGGCCTCATCAAACCCTGTACACTCAAGACACGCTCCATATATGGCCAGTACAGAATTAATTCCATATGTTGATCCGACTCCCCATGCCAAAGCGCCAGCCCAGCAGTCTGCCATCAACCAGGCGGATGCGTGCACACGACCGAGACAGAGAGACAGAGAGACAGAGAGAGAGAGAGAGAGAGAGAGAGACAGAGAGACAGAGAGACAGAGAGACAGAGAGACAGAGAGACAGAGACAGAGAGACAGAGAGACAGAGAGACAGAGGGAGAGAGAGTAGGAGAGAACACAGAGCAAGAAAAACAACAAGCCAAGTGCAAGAGTAACAATTAGATCTCAAGAATGTCAAGATGAAACATGAGAGATCAAGTTCCCCAGATTGCAGATCCTCTGAGTAATGAATGAAATCATGACCGTACTCATGGGAGCATTTGACTGCTGTCTGTGCTTATTTACATCAAACTCAAGTAGACCTGAACTTTGGCCTCATAAACTGCCTCCATGCTAGGATCATAGTGTTTCAGTCAATACTATTGATAATGGCCTCCCTTTACAACAAATGCATGGTCTCTTTCACAATCTGTTTCCTCTTATTCCATAGAAATTAATCTTAAAATTATATTTGTGTATTATTGTTTAATGCTCTTTTTCGGTGCAATATCCTAATATTTAATCTAAGAAAGTAAGTGCTTTTAAAAGTTTTGTTCACTTCATTGGGGTCTTTGCAAATGGCTGGGTTTCCCAAAGGAAATATACATAGTGAGTGGGCGTGTGGTTTTTATATTTAAATGAGATGAAGAAAGTCACCACTCACATCACACATTTCTCTGCGAATGGTTTTACTACTGCCACATGTCGACAGGTGTGTGTAGTCTAAATAGGCTTTAGGGAAACAGGTTTGCTTTTAAATGTATTCATGCAAAAGGCCTTACGTGCAAAATGAGGACAGGTGCTCTAGTCTAGGTTGTCTATTTCTATGTTGTTGTGTTTGACAGTGTTTCGAGGGGTGTGTTCAAGCTTCATGCAACACAACATTTCTTTGGAAAACCCAGCCAGTCTGTGTGCTACTACACATTTAATAGGTGCTGTGATTTGATCATAAAACAAATTAATACTTTCCTCCTTCGCTTGTGTCTTTATAGGGGTTCTTCCGACGTAGTGTCCAGAAGAACATGGTGTACACCTGCCACAGGGATAAGAATTGCATTATCAATAAGATCACCAGGAACCGCTGCCAGTACTGTCGTCTCCAGAAATGCTTTGCTGCCGGCATGTCTAAGGAGTGTAAGTGTCTGGTGCGCTTTAATTATCAGGATTGTCAGCTCACCCTATTGATCAAATATTCCTGAAGTCCTTGTATACAGTCTCAAACACAATACATCTATGTATAGCAATATCCTGAGGTTAAGAGTTAAGAAGATAGCAGCCATAAAATATACATAGGGGAATATAAAATGGTTCAATAATGCAGTTTTTGAAAGATAGTAGGTAAATTATTTAAATCTTTTACAAAATGATAAGACACAGGGTTAACAATATATATATTGTTAACAATATATATATTGTTAACTGTGTCTTATCATTTTGTAAATCACTTTGGGTGTACTGTAGTCAGGTAAATATAGCAGTAGTATCCTTCAAAAACATAAAGCTGTCCACTACCCACTACTCATTTGACTCGAATGATAAAGTCATTAATTGCGGTGGGAGAGGGGGAAGGGTTTGGGAAGTAGAACATGTGGCTCTGCAGCCACATGTATCATTGTTAACCCTCAGCACTCAGACACATGCATTACATAAATACATCACATGTGTTCGCCTTGTGGACAATGTAATGCATAACTCCGCCTGCCGCCGCAGCCCATATCCAGTGATTGAGATGTAATTTGATCTCACTCACTGCTGGTGTTTACACAATGAGGGACTGGATAAAGAGCATCCAGTGAGAGCGAGAGGAGGAGAGTCCAGCGTAGCAGTGCACAGGCACGTCACTTGACGTCAGGCAGCGTGGCAGCAGTTACGTAAGAAATGGAACTCCCAACATGTGAACGGCTGCCCGGCCCAGTCATTGGGCTGCAGTGAAACGTGTTGACACACATACCACAGCGGTTATGAAAGGATAACCTTATTAAGTTACCTTAAACTAAGTTTGTGGACTGCCTGAAGTAGAAAGTTGTACTATGGCCCATAAAACGCTGATTCTAGAATCAATTTAGAAACCAAACTATTTACAAGATTTCGTATCATTTATGCATTCATCAGGCCTATCATATGTAGTGTAGTAACATAATAAAATACTGCTGTTTCAGATGGTTACCTCACACAAGGATAATTATTTTGTCTGACATTATTTTCAAATTCTTCTTTTTTTACTCAGCACTTTAGCAACATCATTTCAAGTCAAATAAAGTAACATAACTGGAATCATTAACGACCAGCATGACACCACTTGGAATCCCTTTCACTTATTTCTCCAATTTCCCATTTATCGTCTCACCCCTTCCCCAGCTGTGAGGAATGACCGAAACAAGAGGAAGGAGAAGAAGGAAGCTGTGAAAATGACCATCTTGGAGACGTATGAGCTGAATGCAGAACTTGGCCTGATTGTGGAAAAGATATGCAGGGCGCACAGAGAGACCTTTCCATCCCTCTGCCAGCTGGGAAAATACACCACAGTGAGTCACGATATGTTTTCCATTTTCAACTGTTTAGTTGTTGTTTTTGCTGCTTCATTTCCTTCCCAATTCCCTTCTGATCTGTGGTTTTATCAAGGCTACAGAAAAACATGTCCATGTGCTTAAATGTATGAGTAAAACACTGACCACAACACTGGTATTTGAGGGGCACTAGCCCCTTCTCCTATGTCCAGCTTTTAGTGTGTGTGCAAACATAAACGTTGTCCTACACAAACATTAAATGCCATTGACAATGAATGGACAATTTTGAGTGTTTGTGTAAACACAAACGATTGCGTAACACAAACATTGAAGACGAAGGTGAGGACGCAAATTCTGATTGGCCGGAATTAGATGATGTATGATGATGTATGATGATAAGAGCGCCCCTCACTTCACACGGGTGTGTGAAGTCGCTTGCACACACACGCACGCAAGCACGCACACACACACACACACACACACACACACACACACACACACACACACACACAGGTTGAGAACTCCTGCTCTACTGTATGGGTAGAAAAAAACGATGGAACAGTCATTTAAATAATTAATGGTTAAATCTGGAAAATGGTCAGCAGTAATGTCAAGTACACCATGTGTGGGCCAATCATACTACATCAATCAGTATGGTCTATTAAAGTAGTCGCACCCGGCTGACACACGCTGTGTGTTAATGTTATGTTTGGTCTAATACCGTACCGTTCACTGTGTGTTAATGTTATGTTTGGTCTAATACCGTACCGTTCACTGTGTGTTAATGTTATGTTTGGTCTAATACCGTACCGTTCGCTGTGTGTTAATGTTATGTTTGGTCTAATACCATACCGTTCGCTGTGTGTTAATGTTATGTTTGGTCTAATACCGTACCGTTCGCTGTGTGTTAATGTTATGTTTGGTCTAATACCGTACCGTTCACTGTGTGTTAATGTTATGTTTGGTCTAATACCGTACCGTTCGCTGTGTGTTAATGTTATGTTTGGTCTAATACCGTACCGTTCGCTGTGTGTTAATGTTATGTTTGGTCTAATACCGTACCGTTCACTGTGTGTTAATGTTATGTTTGGTCTAATACCGTACCGTTCGCTGTGTGTTAATGTTATGTTTGGTCTAATACCGTACCGTTCGCTGTGTGTCCATTTTCCAATGGCACATACGATGCAGGCAGTTCTTCATGCAGAAGATTATTTACTTCACCTGCACGGTAAAGTAAATAAATATATCATTCTGCATGAAGATACTGTTTTGCACAAACAGTATCTTTTTGGTTCCATAAACAGATTAAGGAATTGTGTCCTTCAAACATTTTGCGCCGCAGCGATTTAAACAGCGTGGTACACAGCAGTAACCTGAAGTAAAAAACGAACCATTGCCCTTCCGGGTCAAACCTCCCACCTATGCCAGTGAATCACTTCTTTATACATCACAGCGCCACCCCATGGTCACATAAATCCATTTGATATGTTTCACTCATCTGGCTCTTACTGTACATGGTCCTTGAGATGGGCAGTATTTGAAATACATGTATTTGAAATACGTATTTGAAATACTTTTTTGTATTTTGTAATTTGTATTTCGCTGGGATGGAAGAAATGAGATGTATTTTGTATCTAAATACTTTCAAATTGAGTATTTTCTGTATTTCAAATACAGAAAATACTTTTTTTGTTTTAATGTAATTTTATTCTCAAATGGACACATGTTAAACATTTACACTGCCTCAGGTTTAAACTGTAGGGGCAAAACACACACACCCACCCATACACACAACACTGTCACTTCTATTCCGCCTTCTGATTAATCAATCAGATTGATTGATTGATAATATTTATTAACAGTTTGCAGAATTACAGTACATTTCAAGCACAAACTCAATACAAAGACTGTTAACTATGAGTAGACGACCCAATTAATCATTACACTTGTTTACAACAGGGTCCACCATGTTCAATTCATCAAAACATTTAGAGACGTACAAATAGACACTTCTGTTAGTTAAAGAACAGAACAGGAATTCATCATAAAGGGAAAATAAACATATACAGTGAGGGGAAAAAAGGGGGGGGGATTCAGATTTTATGGGGGCCAGTTTCGAATTGCAGCTGTCCGTAGGTGCCCTTTGAGAGCCGTTTTGAAGGAGTCAAGGGATTCACATGTCTTAATGACTGTTGGTAGGGCGTTCCACATTTTGGTGGCATAGGAGCGGAAATAATTTAGTCCCTTGTTTGTGCCGGATCTGGGTTGTACATGGTTTGTTGCACTCCCTCTGGTGTTGTGGGTGTGGACTTCGTTTAAATTAAGGAAGTATTTAGACAGGTACATGGGTATCTTGGTGGTGTATCGAATCTTGTGGACCAGACCCATTGCAAGATGCTGTACTCTGTCGTCGACCCTAAGCCATCCCAGCCTGTCAAAGTGGGCAGGGGTGAGGTGGGTTCGGGGGGTGAGGCCAAGTAGGAGCCTGACCAGTTTGTTTTGGGAGGTCTGGAGCCTTGGTTTAAGGGCATTTGAGGTGCTGTGGTACCAAGAGGTGCACGCATAGTCAAAGAAACCTTGTATGAGGGCTCCTGTTAACGTCTTCAAGGTGATTTTGTTGACCAGTGAGGAGATCCTATAAAGGAATCTTGTTCTTTGATTGACTTTTTTTATTACGTTGGTGGCCATTTTATCAGAATACATTTTTTTGACCCAGTATTTGTATTTTGTATCAAAATACATTTTCAATGTATTTTGCCCATCTTACACTGCATTTAATTGGAAAGACATAACAAATACTCCTCTCTATCTGTCTCTCACATCATGTTTCCCCTTTCATCCCACTGCAGAATTCAAGCTCTGACCACAGGATCCAGCTGGACCTTGGGCTGTGGGATAAGTTCAGTGAGCTGGCCACAAAGTGCATCATCAAGGTGGTGGAGTTTGCCAAGAGAGTGCCTGGCTTCACCGGCCTTACCATCGCTGACCAAATCACTCTTCTTAAAGCTGCCTGTCTGGACATTCTGGTAGGGCTTTAGCTTCTACCAGGGCTTTAGCTTCTACCTTTCTGAAGGGGAAATAGGTCTGAGTAGATGCTATTGTTAAAATATAAAAAAAATCCCGGAAGAGAGAATGCAAAATCAACATTGAAACTTGCTTTCGGTGTGCCAGCTTTAAGCATGCACACAGTTTGAAGGCTATGTAGTCTATTGATAAGGATTGATAAGGAATCCAGTGTTAATTCGTGTTAATTTTAAATAAATTATCCCTAAGGAATTGACTGTGTATCTATGAGAGAGAGGCAGTGACAAAGGAGGTGTGCATGCGCGTGCGCGAGTGCGTGCGTGTGTGCGTGCATGCATGTGTGCGTGCGTGTGTGAGTGCACGTGCATGTGTTTTCCTTACATACCTTTCCTCTGTTGTCTTTCCTCTGTTGTTCACTGCAGACTGTGTCCTCTGTTGTCATCAAAGCTTTCTGTCTCTGCCAATGGTAATCCACTGCCTGGTTGCCCCACAGGACGTTTATGTCAAATCAAAGCGCTATCACATTTATTTATTTATTTCACCATGGGGGTGTTTTCCTAATGAGGCATGCTGGGACAAATATTACTGTTGCTAAATTTAACAATGATTTAACATGATCTGTCTCATATTGCCATACTTTTTTCTTTTTCTTTGATTCTTTACATTTTTCTTGCATACTTTGTCTTTGTTACATCTGTCATTTCTCTACAGAAACAGATGAATATATCAAACTGCCACACAGACAGTTATGCATATTTAGACGCTTCTAATTATAACTTTCAAAAGCTTTATTACAATCAAAGAGGTCTAAACAGGGTTCTGAACCGCTTTCTGCCATGATGCAGCTGATCCATTGATTGTAGGCCACACATGTTCATGATTCAAGTTTCTTGGGATGTACCATCTTATTTTCAAGCGTAGAGAGTAGACAAAACAAATGACATACCTACATACATGGACAAAACAAAACACATACACTAACTGTTGCGAACGTCACAGCCTCAGAATAGCATAAATTGACACATTTTGGGCATTAGTTTCACAGTTTATGGGGTTTTGTCTTTTTGAATCTTTTATCCTCTCATTGTGTCTCTCCTCCCTTGTAGATCTTGAGGATCTGTACACGCTACACTCCTGACCAGGACACAATGACCTTCTCAGATGGGCTGACTCTGACTCGCACCCAAATCCATAATGCTGGATTTGGACCTCTTACAGACCAGGTTTTCACTTTCGCTGGCCAGCTGCTGCCCCTGGAGATGGATGACACAGAGAGTGGCCTCCTCAGCGCCATCTGCCTGGTCTCTGGAGGTACTGCTGTTGATATTCAAGTATATGTCAACGAGTTTGTCCTGCAATGTATGTCCTCAGATAGCAGAGACAATGTTATGTAAGCCAGAGGCGGAGCCTTTCCAGCATATGGGTATGCTGGATTTTAAGCAATTAAAATCATATAGCCAATCATGTCCAAGTTAAATGTAAATAAGCATGGTGATGTTACAGGAACAAAAAACAACATGTAAATAATACAATCGTGTTGTGTGTATAACAAAATCAAAATTAGCACATTCATATTGCACAAGCCTACACATTTGTTTCCCTTCGAATTCAAATGCCAAATAAATCAGTTCACATTCTTATAGATGCACATTTTCAGTTCTTTCTCTCCAAGAAGGACAGCAAGAAGTGAGAGATTAACCTCTAAATGCAGGTAGGGTTATCAACATTTTTAAAAGAGTGCTTCCGCCATAGTCTGAAAACCCACCTTTTCAGACTCCATCATGGCCCATAGCACTTACCCTACCCCCTTAGATAGAATTTCTGTAGACTTAGATAGCATTTGATACAGACTTATAGCATGTTATGTAGACAGCACTATAATTGCATTTGTAGCAATTAGCATAGTATAGTATGTATAGTTTATATGTATAGTTTCATTATATAGATATTCCACTGTTACGTTCTTAGCTTATGCATGTTTCATGATAAATGCTTTTTATGTGATGTATTCCCATGCTCTTTTGTTCTTGCTTAATGTAAATCGCTCTGGATTAAGAGCGTCTGCTAAATGCCTAAATTGTAATTGTAGTCTGTAATTGTTGTCTGTAATAGTTCATATTTTTCAAGCCTATTTGTAGGCTTTTCTTTTCTATTACACACATATTATATTGTCTAGAATAGATAATAGTACATACCAACAGTCAGACACACTCCCAAAACCCTAACCTAACCCTAACCTCACAGGAAGCCACAGGTGATTTTGAACCCACAACACAGGTGGTTTTTATCCAGCACTTTTGTCCATTTATTATGACTTTGAGATTGTTTTTCTGTAAAGTCACTTGGTGGTTTGCAGTTTTTGGGGCTTGTTTCTAAAGTGTAGTGGCTTTTTGGGGCTTGCTTCCTAATGTTGTTTAGATCAGTGGTTCTCATTCTTCTCAAACATTTTCTTTCCAAGGACATATCCCATGGTTTTTTTTTATGTATCAGATCTACAAGCTCGTTGTGAGCTAGTGTATGATTTGTGTGGCCTAGTCGCTTCTTTTTTACTTGTTTTCGTAGATCTGGTTGCTTATTTCTCTGTCACCACTGCTGCTGTCCTGTCAACAGATCGTCAGGATCTTGAGGAGCCGTCCAAGGTGGAGGTGCTCCAGGAGCCCCTGTTGGAAGCTCTCAAGATCTACTCCCGTAAACGTCGTCCCAGCATGCCCCTCATGTTCCCCAAGGCCCTCATGAAGATCACAGACCTACGCAGTATCAGCGCTAAAGGTCAGAGTTAACAAGACCATTTTCATGAAAGTTAATGATTTATAACAAATTGTTCTTAGAATATTACTACTGTGGCTGCTTAATAGCAGTTGAGGGGGGTGATCATGCATATTCAGAGCCAAAAGTTTTGGGGAGGTTTTATTGGTCTAAGTCAGAGAACCAATGGTTTGAGGTATGCTGTAAATTAATGTAAATTAATAAATGTGAATCTAGCTCTATAACACAAACTCCACCCTGTGGTCATAGGCGTTATTGCACTGCTCGTTATGCGTTGGTCCCTACAGTTCATCTTGTCACTTCGCACTAACATCTAGCGCCCTCACATCTAGCGCCACGCGTAAAAGAAACGCTTCCCATCACGCACCTGCACTGCATTAACCTGCGTGTCACGTGATCGGTTGTATCGGCTGATCGGAAGAAGGAAATTACGGGATTTCACAGCCATCCACTTCCTGTTTCAGCTCAGTTTTAAAACCCTTTATTCTCGGAATCTAGGCTGCATCCGCGGTGATTTAACAGAATGTGATGTAATTTGCATCACAGTGAGTAAAACGTTGCACAATAACATTCAAATGCAAACTGTACGGTAAATATCCAAGTTGGAGGCATGCAATGTAGTGCGTGGGAATTCCTATGGAATGCATTAGTGTTTGTGCATGGAGAGATTTGTGCAAACAGAGTGATTTGGTAGAATACTGCTGCACCCCTTTTCAATTAGGGTAGAAGGATGTTCCCTTTTACGTATGGTGCCGAAATTAGCTGATTAACAAGCTCACAACAACGCAGCAATTGTGGTGTGGGCGGTGGGACTCTGTTAAATGCCTAAATTGTCAATTGTACGCATTCCCGGTGTTGACGGGTTAAAGGACTTCAGTCTAAATCAGGCTTTGATTTGTATACAGGGGCCGAGCGGGTGGTCACGCTGCAGATGGAGATCCCCGGCTCTATGCCTCCTCTGATCCAGGAGATGCTGGAGGACCTGGAGTACCTGGAGAAGCAGAAGAAGAAGAAGCAGCAGCCTGTGGAGACCGGTTCTGCAGAGCAGAACCACAGCCCAGCCATGCTCTCCATCTCCACACAGTACCTAGACACAGGATTGTTCATGTGAAGGAAAAAATATCAACAACAACACAAAAAAAAGACCCTGTCACAATATAATACCTCCAGCAAAATCCCTCAAAAGAATGACCACATAGCTTAATGTTGGTTGGCCACTTAAACCCTATACTTGGTTGACCGGAGTCGCCCAGGGCTACTAGTGTGCTTTTCTGTTTTCACTCTACTTTAAATATCTTCACTGAAAATAGTCTGCAGGCTCACAATACATCAGAACATGGCTCATTGTGACCTTGTCGATCTGCTATTTTCTGTAAAAGTTGTCCCCACAATACGGATGCCAGGGTTTAAGTGGTTAATAGCTTCATACAAGCGCAGGGGTCCAGAGGGTTTTTATTCTAGTGTTTTACCTCAGTTTCTGCCTCAACTGTATTTATATTTGCATGATATATCACATTGATTTAATTTCATACCTCAATAAATAGCAATACCTAGAATAGCAAACATAGCCAACTTGTGGAATGAAGACAAACTTAAATGTGTGAGCTTTTAACATGCAGTGATAACGTCTTATTTTAGTTGTGATTCACTCATGAGAACCATGAGCCCGTGTGAAGGGCTGGGAGGAGTAAGAACCATGAGAACCATGAGCCTGTGTGAAGGGCTGGGAGGAGTAAGAACCATGAGAACCATGAGCCTGTGTGAAGGGCTGGGAGGAGTAAGAACCATGAGAACCATGAGCCTGTGTGAAGGGCTGGGAGGAGTAAGAACCATGAGAACCATGAGCCTGTGTGAAGGGCTGGGAGGAGTAAGAACCATGAGAACCATGAGCCTGTGTGAAGGGCTGGGAGGAGTAAGAACCATGAGAACCATGAGCCTGTGTGAAGGGCTGGGAGGAGTAAGAACCATGAGAACCATGAGCCTGTGTGAAGGGCTGGGAGGAGTAAGAACCATGAGAACATGAGCCTGTGTGAAGGGCTGGGAGGAGTAAGCAATTTTTGCGTACAAAAGGGAAATGTAAATTATACAAAAGTTGAGTATTTACAGATAAAGATCACCTAATTACACAGAATGTTTATAACTGGTAGTAAAGTTCACAAACTGGTCTAACTGATTTTAAGATAAGATAATGATGATTATGGCTAAAAGAGAGTCTAATCATGCAGTATGACAGTGTTGACTTGATGTGTACAGTAATCACAGAAAGTACAGTGGGGTCAATGAGGAGTCATTCAATGGTACCTGCTGGCCCGCCCATATAACTGCAAGACACTGTGCCAACCAAATGGTATATCGGTAGTATATCGTTGCTGTCAGGCAGAAACCTCTTATCTCCATATATTTAAGAAAAGAACGTAAATGAATGCCCTACTACTTGATCATACTACAGCCCAGCGTCACGCAAGACAAGAGTATCAAAAGTAGCACATCCACAAGCTCAAAACACAATGTAAAGTGACTGAGTGTGAGCCGGTTGAGCTACTTTTGCGTTTTTTTTTTTAATTTAAATACTGATAAAGTGACTGTTTTGGACATATGAGGTTTCCACCCGACAGAGACAATGTGTGAAATGTTAAATAGCACATGGAGCCTTTCTTAAAGAGTAATGTCGGTCAATTTTAGGATTCTTATCATATTATAATTTTTTATTGTTTTGGTTGTTGTTTTTTCACCAGTTGAGTCATGTATATAGTCCCTATCACTGCAACCCCCAATGTTGGCCTGGGAAGGGTGTACACCAGTGACTCATCTCTGGGACCCCATTTGTACAGTTTCAGAGTTACAAACCCTCGAGGGACCATTTGGACCCCTACCCCTGGTGGTCCCCGGACCTGACATTGAGAAACAGTGGTGTAGACAACCACATGTTCATGAGTCACACAAAAGCATCAAAAGTAGCACACCCACACGTTCGAAACTCGCCGTGAAGTGACCACATTTTGAGCCGATTGAGCGACTTATGCCGTTTTTAAATTTGAATCCTGAAAAGTAACTGTTTTGGACATAATGAGGTTTCCACCCGACAGAGACAATATAATATGTTAAATAGCATATGTTAACTTCACATGGAGCTTTTCTTAAAGAGTAATGTTGCTCAATCTTAGGATTCCTCTAATATTATTTTTATTGTGTTTTGTGATCAACTGTTTTGGTGGTTGTTGTTTTTATGTTTTGTTTTTTAAGTGGTGCAAACACTTCAAAAAGGACAACTTTAGTTTTTTTCAACCAAGGTTCATGTTTTAGGTTAAAGTAAAAGATGAGTGTTTTTTTTCATTTGCTGCTTTCTTTCGTTCTAGGGATTTTAGCTGCTGGCATTTGAGCATGGGGATAAATATGTATTTTACAAAATGTTATAGGGATTTTTAAAAATTATTTACTATAGTCCTACTAGACCCCAAGAAATTACATCTGGCCACAAAAGATCACGGGATCTACTAAATGTGTCAAACGTACATATTGAGCCTATGACACACAGTGGCTTCCTCCCAGGCTATCTTCACATTCAGTAGATCCTGTGATCTTTTGTGGCCAGATGTGGGGTCTAGTAGGACTATAGTAAATAATAATAAAAAGAAATCGCTATAACATTTTGTAAAAAAAATACATATTTATCGCCATGCTCGAATGCCCCCGCCCCCTGCAATCCCTAAAACGAAAGAAAGCAGCAAATTAAATTAATTAACACTCCTCTTTTACTTTCTCTAACTAATAAATACATCGCATGGATGCACCTGGGACGTATCTTCAGTGATGTTTCCTGAGGTCAACGGGGTTTCAGGTCTTCCAACATCATACCCCTCACTCATGCCGGTTGATCAAATCCCGATTTACGTCCCAGTAGCTACCCTTGATCAGTCCATCAGGAAATGAGCAAGGCCACACAATCCGTTGCGCCGACCGGAACTACTCTGCCGGTACTGGGAGAACCAAAATCTGGCGCGTGGAAGGACTAGGCTCTGTGGGTTGACTCCTGACCGGGCCCAGGACCTGTGCGTTGCACCAGACTCCCAGTACCAGGCAGTGTATTCAGTGGTGGATTATAATGGCCCTCCTAAAGGCCTCACCGAGGTTTGTTGGGCTTACTCCTCACGGAGGACACAGGCTGGGGCGCTAACCCATACTGCTCACCCGGGTGCCGTCTACGTTCCGGCTGTCACCCGTCTCTCCGGTGGTCACCAGACTATACCTGGTTGTCACATACCGTAGTCTATTCCTAATAACAGCCTAAAACATGAACCTTGGTTGAAAAAAACTAACAGGAGCTTTGTGTGTCCGTGGGTGGGTGGCTGGCTGGGTCTGTCCAAGCACGAAAATAGCGTTTGGTTGTTTTTCACAACCAAGTGTCATTGTTGCGCAGCCTAAGACACACACACACACACACACACACACACACACACATATTAACTGTATATATGATGATTTCGGGTGTGACAGTACAGTACAGTAGAGGGACCCCCTGGGGAACCCCACTCGGTAACTCTGTCATTTCTCGACCGTTTCGGATGCGGGCGGCTCGCCAGAACCGGGCCGGCACCCTGGACGCGTGGGTCTGGGGTCTCGGGACGCCCACACGGAGTTGCACCACTTACTTCACACAGGTGTGATTTTTCTCAGCAATTGAGTCACAGGTCACGGCCAATCCCCCATGTATATACCGGTAGTCCCACTCCCTATCACTGCAACCCCCAATGTTGGCCTGGGAAGGGTGTAGAATAGATCAATGATTCTCAACCTTTTTCATCTCTGGGACCCCAATCCACACTGTGAAATAGTCTTCATTTAACTCTGAGAGTGTACAAAGGGTCCATTAGGATGAAACCAGAAACATCAGGGTCCTCCATTTTCAATTTATCATATCCATTTGGATCCCTGGTGGTCCCAGGACCAGACGTTGAGAAACAGTGGTGTAGCAGTAGACAACCACATGTTTCCAGCCGCTTTTTTTCACCTGATAGTGAGGAGTTTCCCTGGAAGGAACACACATTGCATGCAGAGGAACACGCTATTCCAGTTCTGCTTCCTGCTGAACAGGCACCCCAACCAACCTGTATGAGTGTCTAGTGACAGAGCACCCCCCCATACCGGCTTCCCAGTTCCGTGCACCCTTGAGCACCCGACCAGGCCAGAGGTGCCGTGGGGGGATTTAACCCCAGTTTACACAGTTCTGGACTAGAACGTTACCCCTGAGTCCACCCGGACACCCCTTATTTGTTGTCAATTTGGTCAATGATGATGCATTCTTACTACAGTTACAACTAGAACTGCACTCTGCCGAGTGCATACTTGCTTGTTGCACACTAGTAGACCATAAATGGCCTACTAGTGCACAAGCAGAGCGCGCATGTACTTTCGACCGCTACAAACCGTCAAATCTCAGTTTCTGCCTCTATGTGTCATTTGTAAGCTTGATTAGCAGTATACTGTGGTTACTTGGTTCCAAAAAGTGACAGCCGTTTTTTTCAACCGTTTTTATGTGTATGCAAATCTGTGCCTGGTTTGCTGGGACCAGATACCTGCATTACGTCATGTAGTAGAGCTGGGACCAGAGTACATGGTGTGTATATGTATGACTAGCTCTCAGTGATGACGTAATGTGGTATCTGGTCCCAGCAAACCAGGCACAGATTTGCATACACATAAAAACGGTTGAAAAAGACGGCTGTCACTTTGAAGAGACCAAGCGAAATTATTACTTGCGCACTCTGCTTGCGCAAGCAATAATGACCTTTTTTGTTAAACCCATGATGCATGGAGTCATTGCACAGAAACATGATAAACGTGACAGGACACCTTTTTCTGAGGATAACTTTATAATGTATTTTGACTCAGAACTTACAACAAATAAATAAATAAAATTAAATATATTAAAATCTAAAAACCTAGAAAAGCATCCATCAGACCCACAAAACGTGTCCTTCATCAGCTGTAGGACTTCACAGTGATGCCATAACTTGAGGATTTGTTCTCCGGTGTATGGCTTTGGGATGATTATTTGTGTTTACAAACATTGACTGGACTCTGTCTAGACCACAAGAATTACATGTAGTGATTCTTTGTTTGAATGGTGTTGTGCTTTAAATGATATGTATGTGACTTAACAATGTACATTCCATGACAGTGAAGGATTATGTAATGCATTATATGAAATTAAAATTAATAATTTGCAGAAGTACTGCGGTACAGTAGGTAACAAATGTCAGTAAGCAGCTGTCTTATGGACTGTAACAACTCATGTGCCTACTCGAATCATGTTTACATTTTCCATTTTGCATGGTTAGCTTGGTCCAATAAGTGCTATTATTCTCCTTCATGTCAAGTCAACATTCCACAGATCATGTTATTACAGTTTTATTTTATTTGATAATAATGTTCATGGCATATTCATATATAATATTACTGGATAGATCATATTTCAAATAGTTATTGGTATATTAAAGCTTTGTTTGTTTTATTGATTTCATTTGACCATTTCATGTTCTCACAGTTGTACTATCTAATACATTTCACCACTCTACAGCTGTTCTCTGGATGTCATGGGT
The DNA here is from genome assembly GCF_963924005.1 of Protomyctophum bolini. NCBI lineage: Eukaryota > Metazoa > Chordata > Actinopteri > Myctophiformes > Myctophidae > Protomyctophum > Protomyctophum bolini. Next base: position 20,931,917 of record NC_137868.1, on the reverse strand, counting down.
GACATTGCCCTCTGTAGGATATTTGAGAAACCACACTGCCGCTCCTGAAACGCTCAAAACTGCGGCTTGCAGTTTAAGGTGGACTTCATACCAGCATGACAAATTATTTCAACTGGAGCAGAAACAAATCCCCTTCAAGTTGTCATATTTATTAAATTACAACACAGGGTGCTATTGCTTATCTCTGGCTCTACTGATCATCTATTTAGATTGAAAGTGCATTAGAAAGCTTCACTTGAGCCGTCCTGAGTCAGTTATTAGAAGAAAAGTGTACATCCTTGTACACATAATATACAAATAATTACATTTATCTAAGCATGTATTAATAGTAGAGTGAAAACTGAACGTTTTAAGCAGTTGTAAGTTCCTACTTTAGCCAAGCTGCTGTTGTCATCTGTCCCCCTCCCTGCTATTTTCATTTCATAAGACTTTTTACTTTGAATGAGGCATGATTTCTGAATTGGGTCGTTTTTTATTGGGATGATGGAAGATTGGGTAGCTTTGTAAGTGTTGAATGGGATTTTTACAGTTGGAAGCTACAAAAAGCTTAATTTATAGGCTACTGTTGACGGTATTGCTTGCAGAATACTATATGACAACAGCTTGTCACAATGCGACACCCTGTCACAGGGCCATCATTATAACATGTTACCAGGCCCTGGTCATTGTCTCAATAAGGTGTGGTCATTTTGTGCTCAGTATGATGCCAGTATCATGGTCAGCATCATGTCAGTATCATGGTCAGTATCATGGTCAGCATCATATCAGGATCATGGTCAGTATCAGTCCAGTAACAGTCTAGTTTAATAAATCTGATATTCGGAAAACGATTAGCGGTAAATAAATAAATAATAAGCAATATAATACACAACAAAAGTAAAGCTTACATTTTAATTGGGTGTGGGGGATGGTATATTTATTTCATTACGAGCACTGGACCCAAAAAGGATGAGACAAACCACTGTAAGGTATGTGTGACAGTGTGACCCCACCCTGTCACTGTTTGCTGCTAGGGTACATGCCTTTCAGTAGCGCGCACTGTTAGGATATGCAAAGACAACTAAGAAGCAGCAAACGGATCACACACACACACTGCTCTCATCAGATTCCTGTCACTTTAAGCACAGGAACACTATTTGGGCCAAACCAACTTCCCCTTTAGGGAGGGGGAGGATTGCCTGTCACCGAGGGACATCGAAGTGTAAAAGGACCTTTGGGGAACTAAAGACTTTGAAATAGAAGAGCTACAAGCTCAACTGAAATGTGAATATATATGAATGTGTTTGTGCCAAACCAAGCAGAGTTGACATGTTGTAGATCATGTTGACCCCTATCAGTTGGTCCAGTCTGGTGTGAGGGGCCATGGGGGGTATATAGCTGCAGAGAATGAGTATTCCAGTCAGTCTGTCTGCTGGTGTTGGACGAGGAAGGGTGTCATGTCTCTGAGGAGGTGATGTTTTGCTTATTATTTAATACCATGGTTGAAATGCATAGATCTGTTATTGATATTTATTATGATATATATATATATATATATATATATATATATATATATATATATATATATATAATTATTATTTGATTTACATTTGAAAAGGCCTGATTTATAAATCCTTAAATTACTTATTATATGATAATGATTTATTTTGAAATGACAACTATTCTGACTGCAACTTGTCCAGGGATCTACAACCATTTCAAATGTGTCGTCATGATGTGCAATTCTGCATTGAGAAGTCTTGAACCTACTACTTGGAGGACCCCCAGTGTAAACAAGCCTTTATGCTTATCTGGGTACCGTATACTTCCAAATAGTCGCTGGGTCCCAAATAGTGACCTTATGATATTATTTGCATATATTTGCGCTACTGCCATGTTGTTGTTGCCTTAGATATTAATTCATATTGGATAAACAACAGGTGAAATAAATGAATGACATCTATACTATAGATGTATCGATATAGGCTTTTATAGCTTTTAAAAAGCACAACATCTCGGTGTGTTAGTATTTGGAAGATCTCTACTTGGCTAGCTCAGAGGTGTGTGTGTGTGTGTGTGTGTGTGTGTGTGTGTGTGTGTGTGTGTGTGTGTGTGTGTGTGTGTGTGTGTGTGTGTGTGTGTGTGTGTGTGTGTGTGTGTGTGTGTGTGTGTGTGTGTGTGTGTGTGTGTGTGTGTGTGTGTGTGTGTGTGTGTGTGTGTGTGTGTGTGTGTGTGTGTGTGTGTGTGTGTGTCTCATTTGTGAATTGTTGCATAGCTTGAGAAACACACAGGAGGGACAGCTCACTTCTTTATCCCAGAGCCATGGCAACTCTTTTCCTGGTCATTCCTAACAAAACAAGGTTATGATGAATATTGGAAACATGGAGATCATTTATCTGTTTTATTTATGGCTTTAATTTGCATTTAAACTGAAGCTTTTGTTAGAATGATACAATAAATAAGAAGTACAGTTTAATAATAAAACACTAAATTTGGATTTGGGGCATGTAAGAATAGAAATAATGCACATGGACAAGAACATTCCCAGTTCACCTGGTGTATGTAGCTTTATAGTACTCATTCTCTTCCAGCACCTCCTCTATGATTCCCTAAAATTCGAGTTGTGTGAGTGAAAATAATTATTTAACAACACAATTTTAACATCCACTCTAGCTTTTGTGTGCACCCCAGACAGCTTTTAAGTTGCTTGACTCAATATTTAGATATCTTATTTTCTTATTTTGGTTTTTACAATTTTTTATCCCACGATTTTGCAACCCATTTTTTCACCCAGTGTCAATTAATGTAATCCTGGGCGCTACACTTCCTCTACCAACCTGGGGGGGGGGGGGGGGCAGCGGACTGACCTCATGCTTCCTTCTATGCATGAGGAGTCCAAGCTGCTTCTTTTCACCTGACAAGGGGGAGTTTCCCCGGCCAGACGTAGTGCGTGGAAGGAACACGTTATTTCCGACCAGTTCCTTTCCCCTCCATCAGGCTAGCCAGGGGGAGGTAGTTTAGAGATCAGGATTACTGCATGTTTTTTGTGAGGGTACCTACCCTAGGGGACACGGGGAGAAAACGCCACACAGAAAGGCCTTTCGCCAACCCCGCCTCAGGTATGGACAATGATGACGCGGAGGAGAGAACACGCCCACAGCGTCCCCAGCGGGAATCGAACCCAGGGCCTTCTAGCTGTCAGGCGACAGCACTAAGATATCATTTTAACAGACATGTCCTATTCCTATATAAGCCCATTGAAAGTTCAAACATCATTAGTCTAATGTAAAACACATTCTTGGTTCTGGTGATTGACCAAACATGGAGTTTGAAGTTCAATGGGCTTATATAGGGGGGCATGTCTGATCAAATATATAATTATATTGAATGAAGCAATGTAAAAACTGTCTGGGTGCACAAAAAGGATAAAGTAGATGTTAAAATAACACCAGAAGTGTGACCCTTTATTTATTAAATCTAAATAGGCTTGCTTTATAATGTATACCGCATGTCCATGAGGGACTCACCTGTAGCTGCCCGAAGGTGATGCCATCCTTAAGATTCCCAACATCTGTAACATCTGTGTGAGGAACAAAATGGTTCACTTTTAATAGGACTGCAACAGTTAATTTGAACGAATCAATTTAATTGATTATTATTTACGCACATATATGTGCGCGCGCGCGCGCGCGCTCGCGCACACACACACACACACACACACACATGTTCTTTTCCACCATTCTAACAATTGCTAATCGATTGTAATTGTACATTGATACCTTGTTGCAATCCAGAGTGTATAGTTAAAGCTTGGTAACAACTCTACCTGGACTGTCAACAGTGTGGTGGTCACGACTCACCAGTGAATGAGTGGATCAGAGGCCACCAGTCTGAGCAGCCTGAGCCTAACTCCACCAGCTCTGCAGAGCCCTGGACAAGCTGCCAGAAAAAGGAGATGAGACCCATGCCAGCACAAGCTAAGCATTGAACAGTGGGAAAACAGCAACAGTAAATGCTCTTTATATACTGTATCTTGGCTGAAGTAGTACATATCACATCATATGTGATGTGATACTGTATGTACACATCACATATTTAAGATAGGCCTACATATCACAAACTTATTGTGAATATAGATATGGGCAGGTGTTTTTGCAAGATCTGTTTACGTTTGTAGAAATCGAGTATAATTGTTGATGGAATGTTTGGAAACCTTTTCGGAAGAGAAAGAATATAGCTTCTCAGATGTCAATATTGTCTTTTCTCACCATGGAAATTGAGAATTGTCTACTATACAGACCTTGCTGAGTTCCACTTTCAAATTGAAGGGACTGCTTCCATAGAGAAACAATGACTTTTTGAATCTTTCAATCACCCGTCGTTTGATGTTGTGATGAGGAGCTGGAGGGAGCTAGAAATGAAAGAAATATGATGAAGGTATGGGCAAACTGATTTAGTATAACACATCGGTTATGTCTAGCAAAAAGACATACATTACAATTACAGGACATTAAAAGAGGATGTTTGCAGATAAATGACCAAGCATTTTGGAAATGTTTTGATAGTTATGAATCCTAACGCTGAATACACCTCTGTCAGACTTGAAACCATGTTTGTATCACTATCATCACGTTAGTAACATGCCTGCTGTATAGTACCCTAACTTTTTGCACACATTTTCCGCCTTTCTCATGTATCTGAAGGAACTTTGGTTACTGGCTGGGCACTGCAAAACTGCTATAGATATGAGGATGAACAGAGCTGTATAGACTTGACAATAATGAAACTTGGACTTGGAAGAAACGAGTCACAAGAATCAGGACTTGGCTTGGACTTGGACCAAAAGAGTAAAAACCTGAGAAGTTGCTCACATTTCTCTGACATCAGGAACTTTTTAAAATGAATCCTAAAAGGACTGTCACCTGAGTAATGTATAGGATTTTATGCAGTTGGACCAAGAGTCGCTGAATGGGGTCTTCAATCTGACGAAGCATCTTGTGTGAAACAGAGATTCCTGCCGACACTGGGAAACCAGTCAAATATAATTACAAGAACTGCATAGTTTCATAATTGAGTGACTACTGTAGCCTTAACTGTTTTAAATGTCAATATCACTGTTTTTACTAATGTAGATGGCAATAGTGTATACTCATATAGTTTTATTGTACAGATATTCTACTGTTAGTCGGATGTCCTTAGCTTGCTTATGACACTTGATCACACTTTCTATGCATTTGATGTATTACCATTGTTCTTTCTTACTGTAAATCGCTCTGGATTAAGAGCATTACATGCCTAAATTGTAAATTGTGTGTAACATTTGTGTGTTTCTATTCATTTTATGTTCAGAGTGTACCTGGTCTAGGTTTACTGTTGGGAGCAGCATAATCACCCCTGAGAAAAAAGGCAAAATCTAGTTAGTATATTTGGTTATAAGTTATAACAGCAGCAGAAAACGTAATGGTGTGGCCTGGATGGCTGGTGTAGGCACCTAGGCTGGTAATCATGACAGCCTTTGCTGTGTGTCACCCCCCCATCTCTCTCCCCATTTCCTGTCAGACTATACTGTGTACCTCAAAAAACAAATAATGGCAGCAAATGTTTACATTTTTGCCACATTCATAAGTGCATGGTGAAGGGGGTCTTTATAAAAATGTAAAAATACTTACTCAGTTAGACTTTGATCCAGTGTAACAGATGCACAGGATTTAGCTGATCCTTTGAACAAACGCATAATGAATCATTTAAGACCTATATCCCTTGTTATAGGCCTATGACAAATAGTGAAAATGGACATCTACAAGCTCACACCATCTTGCATCGAGATGCAGTGTGAGCTTGTAGATCTGCCATTTTTGAAAGATTGAATTAATTGTAACTTTGCCCAAATATAGGCTACCTGTATATGCCAGGGTTAATGGTTATATTGGAAAAAGGCAGACAAACACCATCTCTTTGGAAACACTCAAAATGCTATATTTAGATCTTGCCGTAAACATTAATAACATTTAAAGGTGTCACAAATGACTCACTGTCATGTTTCCTCAAAGAAGCAGCAGCATTATCTTTGATATTAGATGAGCCAGTATCGTCATCCGATGCATCATCTAGTAGAAAACATGAACCTGTAATCATTTTCCATGAAAATGTTTCACAACCCAATGTGTTTGAGACCTGATATACACACAGATTCACCTTGACTTAGCTCACTGTGGATGGAGCTGCAGGCTGAAGATGGGAGCGGTGGCAGGGGTTCCGTCTGCATTGTGTAGGTAAAAATTAAAACGGCAATCCATAATGTTTTTGTGTGTGAATAAAACATAATGGCCAATCTGTAATGTAGCCTATGTTAACCCATTTTGGGGCAGGAACCCCTTTTGGTGTTAGCATTACGTTAAGCAGATCTACAAGCTCATAGCGCGCCAGCTTGTAGGTCTGCTATTTTTTTTTTATCGAAGAACGACTGACATAGAAACATAGCTTTTTCAGAAAACTGTCATTTTCAAACAGACATTTTTAGAATCTGATCTCAGGTCAGAATGAAATCTGTTAGGATGTAGAAGACATTTTTAGAATCTGATCTCAGGTCAGAATGGGTTAATACAATATAACGGCAAATTCAATATTAAACCTCTGGAACAAAGTATTACCTCAGACACGCTTGAATCCCCTGAGATGAAGCTGGCCCTATATTTATGCCTCTCCAGGAAGTACTTCTGCGCTCGCTTCCTGTCTCTCTCCGCTCTTTTCTCCAGTGCATGATGGGAAGTGTAGAGGCCATCCATCAACCTCATCATGATGTCAGCCATCCTGGAGCTCACCGCCACAATGTCTGGCCGCAAGTCTGCATCTGGATTCAAGCACCTGAGAGGATATCCCATAAAACACAGAGAATGACAGAGAACCAGCAAACCGACATGCTTCTTTGATGCTGCAAATTGAAAACAATGACTCTGCCAAGAATAACTGTTTTAAATGTTGGCTTTACTAGTACAATGGCAAAAATAACCTGTGTTACAATGGATCAAATGTTATTATTTAGTCCCTAGCTTGTGTTACTACGTGTTAATTGAACCAATGAAAATCATTGGTTCAATATTTATAAAACCCGCAGACAGCATTAATGATTTTCATTTTTGTGTTACACTTGCATGTGACTGCAAAAAGATTTGTTTAAAGCTTTATACCCTAACATGTATAACGACACAATGTGACTCTGTTTACACAATGCTGTAACCCCTCCAACTGTATACACTTTCCCCATTTTCAACTGTTTTATTGAGTGTGTGTGTGTGTGTGTGTGTGTGTGTGTGTGTGTGTGTGTGTGTGTGTGTGTGTGTGTGTGTGTGTGTGTGTGTGTGTGTGTGTGTGAATGAAAGGAAATGAGTGCATGTTATGTGAAAATAGTGCTCACCAAGGCTTTACAGAGCCAGTGGAAAGTCTTTTGAAATGGCGTGCATACTGTAAAAGTCAATAAGTCAGCGCAAGTCTAGTCTGAATTGACTTACGGTGTAGCTTTGATTTGAGTGCAACGGTCTCACCATTGAATCATATCTGTGACTCTCTCTGAGAATGTTCCTTCTGCAACTGGTTCATAAACAGCCTCCACGATCTGTACAAAAGGCGCAGTCACTAATTATGCAGATAAACTTCTGACAATAGGAATTCAAAGTGTGTGTGTGTGTGTGTGTGTGTGTGTGTGTGTGTGTGTGTGTGTGTGTGTGTGTGTGTGTGTGTGTGCTGGTGTGTGCGTGCGTGTGTGTGTGTGTGTGTGTGTGTGCGTGTGTGTGTGTGCGTGCGTGCGTGCATGCACAGTCAAATCCACAGTGTTCATTTAACTCTGAGAGTGTCCATTCGGTCACTTTTAGTACACTGTCTTTGGTTGCACACTCGCAGTGTTAAATGGATAAATGATGTTTGTGCAAGAGTGCATGTGTTTGTGCGTTACAGAACCTTGGTAGCAAGGGACAACATGTTGTTACTGTAGAATGGGGGCTGCAATGTCGCCATCTGGTAGAGGATACATCCTGCAGCCCAAATGTCAGCCTTCTCTCCATACGGCTCACTCTTCACCACCTCTGGACTAACACACACATGTAATGTAATGTTATGTTGTGTGTGTGTGTGTGTGTGTGTGTGTGTGTGTGTGTGTGTGTGTGTGTGTGTGTGTGTGTGTGTGTGTGTGTGTGTGTGTGTGTGTGTGTGTGTGTGTGTGTGTGTGTGTGTGTGTGTGTGTGTGCGTGCGTGTAAACGTGCAAACTCATAAATGTCCACACACATTTGTACAATTATGAGTACTAGTCTTTACCCGTTCTGAATATATGAACAGCAAATATATATATAGTAAATATATATATATTATATATACATTTAGCCTATATATATATATATATATATAGACAGACAGACAGACAATCAGACATTCGCTGAATTATTATTTAGATGTATATGTTCACATAAATATATAAAAGTTTGATTTATTTTTTATTTTTGTCAATCTCACCAGGAGTAAAGGATGGTGCCAACCACAGATGTCAGCTTGCTGTTCTCCTGTTTCTGCTTGGCAAGCCCAAAGTCAGCTGGAAATGCATGAAAGGCACGGGTTACACAATCTAATTTGAGTAGGACAAGGAGAGGGAAAAAAGAAGTGAATAACACTCGACTCACTGATGGTGACTTTGTCTTTCTCTCCCAGCATGACGTTGTTGGGTGTGAGGTCACGGTGGACGATCCTCTTCTCCTTGTGCAGGTACCTCAATGCCAGACACATCTGAGAAGGTTTAGAGAGACATTGTACTATGAACAAGGGCTTTGGCTAAATTAAACCAAGCATCAAGCAACAGTCTGCACCCTTGAAAGACTGGACAGAAAGCAGACTGTACTGTATATATTAAAAACATTATTACCTGTATAAATATGTTCCAAATTCTCTCTTCGGTGAATGTCTGCTGTTTCTCTTTTAAAGAGCTGAAATGGTCAGCCAGGGTCACTCCTTCAATCAGTTCCATAACAATGTACAACCTATCACCTAAAGAAAAGACAATTTTATCAAGACAACAGAGTGGTATGTTCTATTCCAGACAAGAATCACCTACAATAAGTGTGTTACCCATGTTGCAAAAGCAATGATGAAGCTAATAGCGACAAATAAATACCTTCCACAAATGTCCTGTAATACTTTACAATATTTGGATGTGTCATCTGAAGAAAGAAAACAAAGCATGAATCTGAGTTATTAAATTAGAAAAAGAGGAAGAAGAAACAACAACTATAGAACATGCACCTGTTCTTTGATAATGGTGAGCTCAGAGACTATCTTCTCCACATTGTTGTCTCTTGACTTCTTGTCTTTGCCAAAGGCAGGGTTGTGGAGGTTCACCTCCTTAAGAGCTAAGAGATTTTGGCCACTCTGCTTATGAACCTGTCAGGATCACCAACAGTAGTACAAGAATAGAAAAAAGCACATCAATTATATGTGTTGGGAGAATCCTTGACATCATCATGACATAAAGAATAATAACTGGCAAGAAATGGTATGTGTGTGTGAGGGTTCCTTGAGGGCTGTTCCAGGATCTAAACCAACATTAATGACTGCGGCTGATATAACTTAGAAAAATTGCAGTGTACCTTGAAAACGCTTCCAAAAGCACCAGTGCCCAAGTGGTCCAGTATGGAGTAGCCATTGATAACCCTGAGAGGAGGACGGTTTTGGTCTACAGCCTCAATGTTGTCTCTCAAACTGTCTAGCTCTTCCTCCTGCAGTATTACACACATACAGTACATAGTGTACCCTCAGTCCGTTTGTATGATAGTGATATCATAGGATATAAATGGTGTTCCAGGCAAGTATCATAGCAGCTAAAGCAGCAATGGGAGTTGTTTTAAAAGATGGTTTTCTTACACTGTACAGTGAGACTTTATTTTGCAGCACTTCATAGGCAGCGAGGTCTCGCACATAATGTCCAACATCAATAAACAACTCGAACAGGTCCGTGGGAAAGAGCCTGCAATGGAAAACAGAAGATTCCAGGACAAAGTTGGAGTTCATTTATAGCACATTAACTCTGAGAGCCAGTAAATTTATAATGGCACCTTTTAAACAGATGTCTGTTTCTTTCCACACTGAAGAGAAATCGAAGGGTCCGGAATGCATAGCACTGGTACCAGAAAAGAACAAATATCTCTATTACTTTGGTTCTATAGATAAATTATTATATGGAAAATAATACATATGCAGTACACTTTACCTGTAAAGATGTTGCTTTTTCTCCTTGGCTATAGGGTAGAATCAATTTTGCAACTATATGGATTCCATTCTCCTGTAAAACATGTTGATTCATCAGAGAAAAGTCATCGCAAATCATTCACGTCACATCACATCTTTTTATTTCTTTTTAGATTTCTTGGGGGGCTTTAATGCCTTTATCAATAGGACAGTAGATTGACAGGAAATGGGGAGAGTGATGGAGAGTGACATGCAGCAAAGGTCGTCGGGATCGGGATTCGAACCCGTGACACGCTGTCAGGCTGGCATTGCAGCCAAGGTGCCCGGCCCACCATGCCGACAGCCTGGGCCACATCACATCTATCCTCAAGCCTGTGTGCAGCTGTGGAGAGGATTCCTCACCTGCACCACGTGGTGAGCAGCAGTGTCATCCAGTACAAGCTCAGTCAGAGCTGTGCAGCATGCTGTATTTTCAGAATTCATATGTTATTCTTTTCAACCAATGTGTGCAAAATGTAACGTATAGTAGTCTAATACCCTTCACTATACTTTACTGGCCAACACAATCTTTGGAATGCAATAGGACCTCAAATGATGGTTGATTACCTGCCATATTGGCTGGTTAAGCCACATCAACCAGCTGCTGACTTTTGGGTCATTGTCCATACTCCATTCTGTGCTATCACAGACCATAACCTGAGTGGTAACGCAGTAGAACACTGCATAACCTTTAGCATAACGTTAGTCAAGACCATTTCGTTTTATGTACAATACTTATATAATAAGTATAGTAATAGTGTACCTGACTTCATGGCCATGGTGTTGTCCAGGTTCTCCTGAGGACTGAGCTCATCTCTGATGTGCTCTTTCTGGATGCGACCTGCTGCATTGGCACTAGCAAGGGTCTCAATGGAGGAGCAGTCACTGACATACTGCCTGTCACTGGAACAGTTCACAGAGCACTTCCATGTAGATAAAGTGTCACATGACAATGACATAACAATTATATTTCCTGATGCCAGTAGCCTATATTTGGTTGCACACCACATTGTGCACTGAAAATAACAGATCCATCTCAGAGCTCTTGTGTGTTAGATATAGGTTAAGTTTGGTGCATGACACCAGCGTCCAGACTAAATATAAAGCTTCGGGATACTGTCTGGGAAAACCTTTAGATGTAGCTAGCAACATGGAATAACTAATTATCCCAAGGCCGAAGGCAAGGGTTGAGATTATTTTTTTCGCCCCTGTCTGACTTTCTGGGGATAATCTACTAAACCGCTAGACCGATCAGTGCCAAATTGCATCCTGTACATCCTGCCAATAGGCCAAAGAAGTACCCCCATGCATTTGTCTTCACATATACATGTATACATTTTGTATAGAAAGTGTTAAAATTATGTTTTATGTGGCCACACCCACCAGTTCATTAAGTATACCTGGTTTTCAGGTGGGTAGTGATCCAACTGAACTGAAAACGCACCAACAGATGTTGTTGTCTGATAAAGGGGAAGGTGTTAGGGGAGGGGATGATATTGCGATGTCACTATATCTGGTGTATTTCGATTGGGCCTTTTGACTCAAAGGCTTTCAGCTTTCAGGAAGAAACCAAAAATACACAGGGAAGACAATATTTAAATTTTCTAACCATATTTCTATTTTGTGTAATGTTAATTCCATAGCATTAGCCTGGCCTAGCCAGCGTGCTTTCTGGTCTAGAGGGGTGGGCGTGCTTGGAGCAACCGCTGGAGAATATTGGTTCACTGATCAGATTTCGCAACTTTATTTATTTATTCCGTGGGCTATAAACATTTTTAGGGTCCCTGTGACGCCATGTATAGGTCAATACATCATCATACTGTACATAGCGCCTTTTTAAGGAAGTCTATGTGTTTATATCTATATGTTCCTGCACTATACCTGCATCGAGTTATCTTGGTACACAGAAGTTGATCTATTGAAGATTCTGACCTTCAAAGTACATAATTTTTGTTTTGCTTGTATTGCTGTATTGTTGTTTTGTTCTTCCTGCTTTGGCAATGTAAACGTATGTTTTCTCATGCCAATAAAGCCCTTTGAATTGAATTGAATTGAATGTGTTTGTCTGTCAGGGGCTAATCTCACAAACTGTCATTATTAAATATACAGTATCAACCTGTTGAGCAGTCGTAGCAGCTGCTGCACACCTCCCCATGTCCGTATCTCTGTCCTGGTGTCTGGTTCCTCAGACAGTTGGACCAGGACCCAGGCCACACTCCACAGCAGCTTCAGGTGCTGTCCATGTAGCAGGCTCAGTAGCACTGGAACGCCCTCCAACTCCCTCACCTGCTCTCGGACCTGACTCACCGGAGACAGGAGTCTCAACAGCTCTGCACTTACTCTGGGAACAACATCATATTCATGTAACAGTGATGTGGTGGTTTAAGCCTAATGGTGAGACTCTAGAGACTCTGGCGACCAAGATGTCATAAGTTTGGTCAAAGCAACAGCAAGCTGGTGTGTCTTTTAGGCAGGACAAAGAACCATCAGTAAAATAATGTAAACTAAATGCCTGTAGAGGTATGAAAAGACATGAATGTGTTTGCTTGATCATGTTGTTGAGGTATGATAAAAGAGAGAGGAATCTTATGGATATGGTAACAACAAGTCATATAAATATACATTCATTGTATTTCTCTGGAATGTCAATGTACAATGTGGTTACTGACCTTTTTGATAACAAGTCATATTCTTGTAGTATTACAAGCAGGTTTTCCACTATTGGCAGCTCTCCAATCCTCTCCTTGTATTGTGAGCTATAAGAAACACATGGTTTACCATTGATCAATGCATACATGCAACTGATACACTACCAAATTAGTACAGGGGCCAATAATGATATTTTCACAAATTGGTACCACCTACATTTTTGGTATCTTTGTGTTCCTGTGTTCCTACATGTCTCTAGTTTATATTTTGCCTTCCAATTCAGTAGCTTAATGCCAGTTATCACTCTTTAAACAAACCTACCCCCATATGAAACTGTGATGTTTGTATATCCTTTATATGACTTCTAGACAATACATTTTGGTAACTAGTGGTCTTAAAGATTTGATCCTAAGGTAATTTTCTCAGTAGAATCCATTTCTGATCAAGACTTCTTTGTAATGTGCGTATCTAATTAGATAATTTGCATATTTTAACATATTAGTGGAAGTAATTGCACGATCAATCAAATTCAGGTTGAATATGTTCAACTTTAATTTAGCATAGGCTATATACCTTTCAGCCAGTGTGGTGAGTGCCAGGAGAGCTCCCAGCAAGACACTGCTATCTTTTGTTGATAGGAGCTTCACCAGTGTCTTTGACAAGAAAGAAAAAACATGGTGTTTTTTTGCAGTGCAAGGTTGAGGAAAAAATAAAGTTTATTGAAAGTTCTTGTTACTAACCCTATGAGCTCCACTCTCAATGACCCAGGCCCGTTGCTCTTCCATTGTAGACAGCTTCTGAAACATGCCTGTCAAATAATTTGTAAACGAAATAGTGATTAGTTGGTATTATGGTAATAATAATAATATGGTGCTTTACTGTCTGTCGGTTATTATGGAGGTTTACTTACAGGTCATTGTGTCCAGCTTTTGCATGGCAAATGGCTGTTCCCCATATTCTAGATAGGTAGCAGTCACAGAATCCATGTACTAAACATATATAGAGGGGTGTAAAGCTAATTGAGAGTGGCAGATATAGGTCTAACAGAGAAAATGCAGCCTGTAAGCCTATACATTACACACATCTTAAATAAACATTTACCTTGGCAAGTAAATTGACTCCTTGCACCTCATGGAAATGTATCTGAAATGGGAAGATACCATGAATTTAGTATCTGACACCACTGCCATATCAAGCACAAGTAGTCATTACGTCATACGCTGGCACGGCGCATATGCATCAAACAGCGACATACGCATCGAAGCACTGAACGAAAACTATTACTTGCACGCTCTGCTTGCGCAAGTACTTACATTAGAATACTACAAGGGAATGGAAATTCTTCATATATTTTTGAGGGGCGCCCTCCTATATTCAGCTATTAGTGTAGAATTACGTCCTACACAAACATTAAATTCCCATTGACAATGAATGGAGAATTTTACGTCATAGTGTCTGAGCAAATCGTCTTAGTGACTATAATTTTGTTCTATACGCAAACATTAAATTCCCATTGACAATGAATGGAGAATTTTATGTCAGTGTCTGAGCAAATAGGTGTGTCTATATTACATAATGATGATGTATGATGATAAGAGCGCCCCTCACTTCACACAGATGATTGAAATTGATTTTGAAATACATTAACCTGATAAAGGGGATCTCTGATCAACAATCGCAGGCAGATCAGCACTCTAATGACATGCTCTGGTGGTGCATGGTAAATCCATTCACTGGAGAGGAAGGAAATAAGAGTCTATAACATGGTAATGAAAAGCATGAGCAGTGTAATTAAGCTTAATGTATAATCCTTAGCATCACATTGCTTTGTTAGCTTGAAAATCAGTTATTGTATGCAAGTGACAACTGACAACCATCGTGTAATGGAATTTGGCTGTGGCAGTCCCTTTGTATGAGTATTAGATGTTTGTTGCTGTACATAAGATTAACCTATACGGCTATACCAGTGATTCTCAACCTTTTGAATTTCAAGGACCCACGAAGTTTGATATGCATTTGACCCCCATCTGAAAATCTTTTGTGCCAGGGACACCCATACAAGATTTGGGGTGTTTTTTCAACATTCCAGTTTTCCACATTTTCAAATAGTCAATGTACTGTTCTATTGTATAGGGGTACAGGGGTGCGTTTAAACAGATATTACTGCCATATTAACACATTTTGCTGGGGACCACCTGGAATCCCACTTTGAGAACCACATGGCTGAAATGCTGATAGTTATCCAAAATAACAACCTACCTGCACAGTCTGTTCTTGATCAATGAGGTGAGGAGGCCAGTAAAGAGTTTGTGCAGTGGGTGGCTGCTGAAATGTCTTTGGTTTCTGTATGCTGTACTGTAAGTGTGAAATAGTTATAAATATCTCTGGCAAGAGACTGACTTGTATAGTGTAGGATTCTTGTTGAAAGTTCATAGTAAACGCATACCTGAATTTGTCAAGTTCAGAAACTTCGCTGCCCGTGTTACTCTCAGTCTTACTCGGGCTGACATCATGGTGATGATGTGAACCGTGAGATTTGGCTCCACTAACTCGTGGCTTGTGATGTGCTGCCAGCTGGGATGTAAGGAGAGAATAATAACAAACACAGAGTTGATGAAATAAGAGCTGTTTTGTAGCTTTGTGGGTTTCACCAGAAACACTTCTTTGACTATACCTTGCTGTGGTTCACTTCATGTCTGGGGGCAGGTTTTGCAAGCAAAGACAGAAGTCTCCTGAGATCATGTGAGGCCCTGTAAAATGTGCTTGTTAAAGGTTTTATGTAATTTCAGGTAAAGTAACAGCATAATATGAGATCTAATGAGACATTGGGGTTATAGCCTATTCAAAATAAGAATTAATGTTTGTAGCTATAGAACCTACTTGTTTTCAGTTCCTTTGGGTTTTATGGACTTTTCTCCTCTCACTTTTCTAACCTGGCTGGACATTTTCAAAAGTCCCCTTTGCTTCCATGGGTGTCCTGTAAAGGTGTACACAATGGTATACAAATACATGATCATGATCATAACATATCTAGAGTAGGCCTACAAATCCCAATGAAACAGGAACCTGGGGGTTAACTTATGCTATGTTATGTTAAGTTTTATAGGCCTATCATGCGCCTATTTAAATGATCGAGTTGGGCTGTTTTTACAGGTGAGCTGCAGTTGAAAAGGTGAACGAAGACATGATGACAAGCAAGTCTTACCCTTCCTTCAGCACAGCAACTAGAATAATCCAATCGTTGTTATTTCATTGAGTGTTATATCGTGGATCTCCTTGATCAAATTAAGTAAATAGTTTATTCTTGATACAGCAGACATCTTGGCGTCAACAAACAATTTAAGTCGCTTTATTTTCAACCAATTCAATCAAGCAGTAGCCTGTGAGTTCTGGTTGCTATGGATACAACTGACGCTTTTTGCATTCCGTCACCAGACCAGACCAGATCATTTAGACATTGACCGACGTCTAGGCCTTTTCCATCTCCAAACACACTGTTAATCAATCAATATTAAGTTAATTAAGTTAATAAAATAAAATCAAAAACCGATGGCTGCCAAATCATGATGCATTATAGAGTAGAGTAATCAATTGCATATGGCATGTGAACAATATTGTATCCCTACAATTACTATTTCTTTACCACAAACTAATGATGTGGTGTGGTAGGCTATGTAGAAAAAACGCGGCGCCCGTTTAACACAAACCACGCTCCGCTTTAAAACATTCTTTCTCATGAACGACTTTGGTGTAATAAGTTACTGTCGCGATAACTCGCCCAGACTGAAAGAATGTACGGACTGTCGCGAGACGCCGTTGTTCTTCCTCGAGTGATTCACGAATAGATGTGCGCTTGTTTCGGGGCGTGCGTTCGGTTTCCATCGGCGACCTTACGTACATTTTACTGCGTAGACAAAGCAAGTATCAAGAGAAGGGGAATGTCGGGTTGTGAATGATCGGTTTTTGAGGCGGCAGGGAACGTCAACATTATGGGTGAGAGACTGCTCGGCTACTGTCACTAGATGTTGATAAAACCTTGCTGTTAAGTAGTATTAATGCTAAATGTTTTTTTGCACCAGAATGCTGGCTTAGGGAGTTTGGCGTTGCATATTATTTAGCCACTACAGTTGTCCGAGCAACCAACGCCCAGTCGTCCCCCACCACTTAGATGTGTTGCTAGCTAGCTAAATGTTAGCATAGCTGCTAACCTAACGGGAGTGTCATTTCCTGTCTTTAGCTAGCTTTTTGTTACACATTCTGTGTCCGTGGTACTTGCTGTTACACGCTTAAGTTACGCCGAAGCTGCTGTTATGTGTTCCAAATGTGTTCCCGGCTGAAGTTAACTTAATTTAGTATGTTGGATTAAACGGCCAAACATTATTGGTAACTTGGCTCAGCTTGGAGGCTAACGACATTCGCTAACGTAGCTACACCATGGTAGCTAAACGCAACGTTAGCGAGTGCAGTTTCAAGTTTCTTTTAGGTGAGACCGTGTGAATGAGATATACACCAGGATTAAAAACTATCTGACTGGATCAGTCGGTTCAATGGCTAGAAGTTTAGATCAATTTTCCTTTTATCTGTGTGTGTCCATCACTCTGCGTGCGTGATTGTGCCTGTGTGAGTTGTGCATTAAAATGAGAGTGCCCTATGATTTGGAAAAGATCAGGGGGTTAGATATTTCCATTGAATCTGTATTGTGCTCGTACCTGGGACAGTTTTGTCCATGTTTTGACTTTTTAAGTCACTGCCCCCTGATTGATCTCCACTGAGCACACTCAACCTGTCTTTCAAGAAAATGGTATGCCGTTGAGGAACTATTCATTATCATTATTAAACAGACATCCTCCACCTCTGTTTCAGTCTTAAACTTGTCACCACTTCCTCAGATGTGCTTTCAGGCCTAACCTCACTGAAAACAATGGTGTCATTTGCAAACTATATTCAGAACGTCCTCGCATAACATTCTTCTGCTTTGTTAACCCATTAAGACCTGAGGCCATTCCCCAAATGTCTTCTATATCCTATCTAACAGTTTTCTGAAAACGTGGTGTTCTCAAACGACCACCCAAAATTATATTTATTTGGCACCCATCTCAAAATAATTTCTTCTAGGGACCCCCAGAAGCAAAGATTTAAGCTAAAAATGCTTGCTTTATATGCACACATTTTCATTTTTTTTTAAAAGTAGCAGCTCTGCAAGATAGTCACTTCGTGCACCACTATGAGCTTGTAGTTTGTTTTTGAAAAATGTCACCTTGTGTGTGTGTGTGTGTGTGTGTGTGTGTGTATATTATACTCTAAGGTGTGTATGTGTAAATATATAGCTAAAATGTAAAATGACACAGATGCTTTTGAGTAGGTGGTGTTCACCAAACTGATGCTGTAAAAAATGGAAAAAAGCATCACATCCTGTTGGCTAGACACCACCGTGTTCTGCGGTAGCAGCATTAAAACACATGGGCTGCTGTGGGTGAGAGATAGGTCAACGCAAGAGGCACAAATCCTCTCCTAGCCTCCGGCTAAGCAAACTGTAATGGTAAATGGGCCTTGCTTGATGGTGCCCGGCATTGACATTAAAAGACCTAGTGGACTGGAACATTGCATCACGCTAGCCAACTATCTGCACTTTTATCCTGGCCAAAGCGCACACCATTTCACTTATTGACTTGATGGCTTGTGAAACTGATTCCAAAAACATGTCTTTGTGTTCTCTCCTGATTGTATTATGACCCTGGAAATGCTGCCCTTTCTGCACGATCAAATTGCCAAACAGCAGTGAGTATTGGATTATTACTATTGTATTGTCTTTCCCTACTTTCCTTTATTTGTTTTAATGGCAGGATCTGCATTCCAGTATAAGTAATAATAGCTGAGATAAATTGAATAGTTTGCATTAAGTTAGAGCAAGGATAACTTATTGTAGTAATGTTAAATGGGATGATGAATTGATGATAAAGTTTGTTTTTCTTGCTACGTTTCAGCAACAAAAGAATCTGGAGGGATACGTGGGCTTTGCAAGCCTCCCCAACCAAGTGTACAGGAAGTCAGTGAAGAGGGGCTTTGAGTTCACTCTGATGGTTGTGGGTAAGAACACACGCTATACAGCCCTCACTTTTCCCTCGCTTTGTTTCAATCATTCCATTGTATTCATTGTGGTTGGCATTTTAAAGTCTTGTGCTGTGGTTTGTTATTTTGCGCGTGTGTGTGTGTGTGTGTGTCGGTATGCACATGTGTTTGTACTGTTTGTGTGTGTCGGTCTACACATGTGTATGTACTGTTTGTGTGTCAGGATGAAAGTGAGAGTATGCAATGGCAGTGCAGAGACATGCATACATGACTCTGGATTGGTCACTGGTAACTGTTGTGAGTTGGTTCAGGAGGAGATTATCCCGGTTCCTGTAGTTGACTTAATCTTGACTCCAGCTTCTTGGCTTCTCTTCCTCTCAGAACAGAAACATTTAGATTGACTATATCCAGAACGGTCCTCTGCAAGTTAAAATACATGCATTCTTGAAGCACTTGGATGTGGTAGTTGACACAAAGCCAAGACCTTCGTTGGCTAATCAGCCCCTGTTTGGAGGGAAAATGTTTCTTTGGGTCAAAACCATTTCCTGTGGTGAGATGAACAGAATGTGTCCCTGCCGCGTCTCTAAGAATAGCTCGTCTCCCATTGCGCGCTGTACAGTCAGCTTCTGTTCCAGCCTATTGCTTTACAGTGGCACTTGTTAAACAGGACCAATTCCTTGTGTTGCACTCCCATCATCATTGTGTTACTAGCCACATGCATGAGAAATGGCTCGTGCATGCACCAACACCTTGCATCAGCAGGGTGGTGTGAAAGAAGAAAGCTGAGAGAGGGACAGCTAGAAGGGGAAGGTGCAGCACTCGGCACATCTTGCATGCCTCACTGAGCACATGACACATCAACCTGTTTAGTTCCATACAGCTCTGAGTGGACCACCTCATGCCTCTGCCTGTAATCATGTCACATACGCAGCAGCACGTTTATCATCCACCCAGTTGCACATTGTTAGATGCACCACTATGTATGGACAATAAACTCAACTGTTGCAGTGTGCAAACAGTAAAGTTAAATACAACCATTTAGTAAAGGGTGGCTCTTCAAATATTGACTCATGGCTACCAACCAGAGCGGACAGTGCCAGTGGTCATTTCCATCCGCCTAATGATCCCATTCATTGCGAGCTCGGAGACCAGGCACAGAATGGCTGGGCATGCTTGAGAAGCCCTGCAGACAGCACAGCGAGCCATTCACTGTGTTATGTTGTTGTCTTTGCCCTTAAACAAATGCCAGTGCCTCCTCAATTAAACTGCATGGCTTTTCAATTATTTTTATGTTGGGTGATTTATTTATTAGTTTCCAGTGGCCACTCCGATTGTAATGCCGTTACATGGATTGTTAACATGGATTGGATTCTGAATGAGTTTGCTTTTTTATTTTCACATGTGTAAGTACCTTTACATAATGTGAGATGACAGTTTTCCCCAAATCCTGATGTGTTTGCCTTTTCCCTTATTTCTTTTTCCAGGTGAGTCAGGGCTGGGAAAGTCCACATTGATCAACTCTCTGTTCCTAACAGACTTGTATTCAGCAGAATACCCTGGACCTTCACATCGAGTTAAAAAGACTGTACAGGTAGAGTGCAAGTAAAATTGCATTTGACCTATTACACTGCTACTTTTGGGCAGATTTAGTCTTTATTCAAATGATTGCTTAACTAGAGCTAGTAAATGATCATGCCATGTATCCAGCTTCCAGAGAGGATTGAGGCATTGCCAAGTTGACTTATGCCATCCACCATTGTGCTAGTGTGTGCAATGTGCTAAATACGGACACAACGAGGTGAAACTTCTTCCAGTGTTCCAGCACTGTACTGCAGTGAGCTGAAAGAGCTTATGTGCCGAAAAATTGGCGTATCCCTTTACGCCTCCAAGGCCAATATGTTCCTAACCACAGATTCCGTGAAGCTCACGAGTAGGTGAAAGTTGAAGCATTTGGCTGATGCTCTGCATTTGAGATTTAGACAATCACTTCAGGAGGTTATCCCTGTTTTTTGTTCCAACAGTTGGCCAGTGGCCTTTATCTTTATGTTTATCTTTCCTAATCTCATAACACGGCCCACGGCCCAGAAGCCTGAGTGTTTCAAGTGCCATACATTCATCGCCGTCTGGAACCTGACTCACAGCACTGCTATTTCCAGATGCTCATTTGCTCCGCTGGTTCATCAACATAGTTGGCTAATAGCACAGTGTTGCAGTGCATGTCAGCACACGTTGCACATGCACAGTGTCATTGTTTTCTGTGTCATGTACACGTGTGCATTATGCCTAGAAAGAGCAGGGATATCTGATTGAGGGACAGATTAAGACTATAAAGCTAGAATGTTTCATCGTTATGCCTAATTCATACTTCGTCATACGACGGGTGCGACACATTGTGAGTTTCACAATGAATTGAGTAGAGATAAAATATTTTTCTTGTTGTGTAATTTTGGTTGCTGGGTGTTGCAATGAGAGAAGTGTTCATTTGTGAGTTCAACTAATCGCCTCTTCATGCTTGTTGTCAATCACTTCACATACTATATAAAAATTCTAAAATAAGAACGATTGAGCGATTTCATGTGTGAATATACAATCAAGCAGTCAATCCCAACTGAGGCGACATTTAAGCGAATGTCACCTCAGTTGGGATTTTCCAGATGCTTACGTTCGCATCATCATGCCATGTATCACCACAATTCATGGAGTGGTGTCTCATTTCTTTGCATTTAATGTATGTAATCAAGCCACTCAAACAAATACTTTCAAGTTCGGTGTGAACACACCATAAATATTGTAAATTCAATGTCCTTTTATTTAAAAAAAAAAAAGTCATGGTGAGCGAATAAGAATTCCAATGATTTTATGTCCTGTCGTCCTAGGTGGAGCAATCCAAAGTGTTAGTAAAGGAAGGTGGCGTCCAGCTACTGCTCACAATAGTCGACACCCCAGGTTTTGGAGATGCTGTCGACAACAGCAACTGGTAAAGAGCACCTCCATTTTGTCCCATTGATCACTGGTCAATTTTGCGTGTGGGTGGTTTCAGTTTCTGACTATGGATGTAATGTGCATTGTACAGCTGGCAGCCAGTCATCGACCATATAGACAGCAAGTTTGAGGACTACCTGAACTCAGAGTCACGGGTGAACAGGCGACAGATGCCCGATAGCCGAATCCACTGCTGCCTCTACTTCATCGCCCCCTCAGGCCACGGGTGAGTCTGGGAAGAGCATTGCCTTGAAATAGTTTCAGTGCATCTTCTGAGGCACTCGGACACACCATCAGGTTCAGGGTTGTCCACTGTAAAGCAGTCCATATATAAAGCCTGTCACTTTCCTGTAGCAGTTCAGTGGCCTCCAGTAGAAGGCTGTAATAGTACTTGGCAGCCCCTAGTAAGAGTGTGTGAATGTGTTTATTGTGCAACCCTCCTAGAGGCCATTGTAAATCGTGTCAGCTGGCCTGGAGAAATAGGGGTTAATCATGATCTCACACAAGGCATTCAGAGACGGATGAGATGGCAGTGTTTGTTGCAGATGATAGTGATGCCTAATTGGTTTTTTGTATTAGTCCCAGTCAGCCAATCCTTCTGTAGTAGTGGCAGCTCTGCTATTTCAGTGCTGAAGAGTCTATATGAAAGAGGCCGTACACATTGTGCTTTGGTGCTTGGGTCTCTTTCAAGAAGTGGTTGTGTGAATCACGTGTGGAGTTTCTGAATTTAAGTGCACATAAATGCACAGCTCTGCACTCATAGTAAAATCCTCAGTATGTTAATTTAACCATTAATTTATCCAATTCATATAGCAATGTAACAGTGATGAAGACTATGTCCTTTCTTCCTCCCTCCCTACAATCTTTCTTTCTCCCTCCATCCCTCCAACCTAAATCTGTGTCCTCTACAACACAATGTGTGTACTGTGTACAAGCCTGCCCTCTGTACCCAGACAAGCAGCACTCTAGTATTGAGGATGGTCAGCATATGCTTACTGCTTACACAAACACACACTCATGCACCAGCTGACCGCTCTCTCACACAACCACAGTAACCTCATGTTACTCAGAGCATGGCTCAGTACTAGACAGTTTGGATATTGAGCAAACTGTATTCTGCTCTCCATGTTCCCTGGAGTTATTCTTTAGGAACCCATTAGTCACTTTTAAAAATGGCTGAATCACATTCGTCCATTTGGGCTAATGCTTTTATGTGTGTGGTTACTGTAAGCTGAGCTTTTGGTTTCACATGTTTGCCACGACAAATGCCAAGATTTATAGTTGGCTTCTTCATTGGGTGCAGTCATTTATTATCTCCACTGTCACATTAGAATATCACGTCTGTATCTACATAGCCATTCTTATTGTGTCTGAAAGCCTAATCAAAAGTGTATTAGTGTATTATGGCTATTGATAAATAATTCTTTACTATTCTGTCTTTTTTCATCTTATTATGAATCTTTGAGTCTTTGTTGCTAAACTTTTAGATGTACCTGACATAAAGCATCATTATGCAATATGTCTTTGTACTCCCCAGCCTCTATGCTTGTGATTAAATCATGATTGAATAAAGAGTTAGTATGCAAGCCTGTTTATAAGCCTGTGCCTTTGTGTCCATGCAGCCTGAAGCCTCTAGACATTGAATTCATGAAACGGTTGCATGAGAAAGTTAACGTCATTCCGCTGATCGCCAAAGCAGACACCCTCACCCCGGAGGAGTGCACACAGTTCAAGAAGCAGGTGAGTCGTTCACAAAGTTTAGTCAAGGTACACTTTATTGTCCAAGGGAAATTTGTCTTGGGTTTTCACCCCTGCTGCAGCAACACACAAAACATCAGTGACAAACCAGTAAGACACCCTGAAGCGACCTCGCCCTAAAGGGCATATAGATGAAAGGGATTGAGGTTTTTAGGTCAGATGTAGAGTTGCTTGCGGGCTCCATATATGCAGATCTAGGTGAATCCAGTCTTTTCCATGTATGGCATTGGTTATCCAGGGTTAGATGAGGTCATTGTCATGATCTTCATATATGGAGATGGCCATACATGGTGGCGTGACGTGTCATGAGGTGTGACGTCATGTGATGTGACCAATGACCATATATGGAGATGTGATGGCACAAGGTGTGACCATATATGGAGGCTAACTAAAGGACGGATGGGAGATACAGGTTTTCATAGTAAATGCGACCTACTGTCGCAACAAAACACATAATGGCCCCTACACACTAGGAGTTTTAAAGTTGTCGGCAGATCGTTATGTATTTCACACTACAGGAGTCTTTTTAAAAGAAAATCGTCTGTCTTTGTGGCGTTCACACTAAACGATTGGTTGCCGACTAGGCATCGTCACACACTGCAAAAGTTCACCAAGATGCGATCCAGACCCGATACATATAGTCTACATTTGTTTTTTATTCCAATTACATCTCACGTACGTGCAGGGTGCCCATACAAGCGTGAGACCCGAGACTGACACAGGATGCCTCTCTGCATGCAGAGGGGGACACAACATTACACAAGTGCACACATAGTATGGTTAATCTAACCTTCACTGCTATTTCAGAGCCTCATTCAATAATTAAATATGAACAATAAAGTTAAGATACATTCTGACATTTGTTTTTTGCACATCAAACAAAAATAGTGAACAATGGTTTTATTTGGTCAACTCAATTGATCACCTCAGAAGCCCAATCTGATCACCTGGTAGATCAAAAAGAGGAGGTTGTCCGCCTCTGCTCTACTGTATATATACACTGTACTGTACTTTGTTGTATGGCAAAAATAGCTGACCTACTAAAGGCTCAGAACGAGTCACGATGTGCCAGGGTTAATGTGGTTAACTGTTGTGGAAGGAGGCATTTGTGTTTGATTATATGCACACGTGACATAACTAGATATAAGGCTCTTCTGATTTAAAGAGCAGCCTCTGGGGTCGTGTGGTTTTTATGTTATTTTTATGTTTAAAAAAAAGAGAACAAAGACAGTTCTCATAACTAGCAACTAGCTCCTTAGGTGCCAGAAGAGTTGGCCCAGAAATTAAATTTTGAATACCGGATGATTAGTTCTGATGTATCAGAATAAGGTAAAACGTCTGACCATGGTAATTTGAAATTGATTTGTGTAGGGCAGATCTGGATAACACTGTGTACAGACAGTACAGTAAATAGCTTTTGACAGCAGGAGAACTTGAGTGAGTGTGATAAGGTGCTCTAAAGGGCCTGTTATACTTGGTTGCACAACAAAATCTATAAGCTCACAATGAATTACGCTGTCAGTGGCTCGTTGTGTCAGTAAGCAACACCGGTGCGCAACTGAATTACAATGTATTGTTGAATGACAATTCCCCTAATATATGTTTCCAATTTCCAAACATGCATTGGTTGTGGTGTGATTGAAAGAACTTACAAAATACACTATTCTCTCTGTCCACATTCTGACCACAGATCATGCGGGAAATCCAAGAGCACAAAATCAAAATCTATGAGTTCCCAGAGACCGACGACGAGGAAGAGAACAGACTGGTAAAGAAGATAAAGGTAAGTGACTTGGTCTACACACCAAGTTACAAAGTGTTGCTTAGTGTTATGTCTAATATTTTGTTGTACAGCAAAAATCACGTCAACGCTTAAAGAAAATGTCATACTGCATATTCGTTCAAAGTATAGTTTAACCTTTATATTCAGAGTAGCGGATTAAGATCAATCAAAGGCTGAATCATTTAGGGAGTAGCTACTACTTCTGTTTCTAAATATTAGTATTTCAGAAAGGATATAAACTTGAACGTGAATTTTGGGATCATCCAAATGTTCCAAAATATCCAAATGTTTATCAGCTAAACTTAATTTCCACCCTTGGTCATTTACTGCCGGAGTTTCTCTAGAACAGTCTCTGCACACACTGCTAGCGTTTTTGAGCCTTTTCAAATGTTTAGCATTTAACTTAATTTCCTCCCGTGGTCACACATTAGTTGTTTTTTTGTCTCAGGACAAGTTGCCACTGGCTGTAGTGGGAAGTAACACCATCATGGAGGTGAATGGCAAGAGGGCCAGGGGAAGACAGTACCCCTGGGGTGTGGCAGAAGGTAAGACGAGAATGGACAACGGTTTACTACTTACCACTTGCTTTAATGCAAGTCCAATAAAGAAATAAACATTCAACTGTAGAAATGGTAATAAAAATTAGGCACCCTGTGGACTGAATAGTATGGGGAAATTGATCAGGTGAAACAAATTACCCTAAGACTTCAATCTGACCTATTTATTAAAAGATACTAATCCACTCAAGCCCTTCCACATTTGAATAACAACTATACATTTAATGCATTCTCCCCCAGGCCTCCCAGTGGCATGGTTGTAAGCACAAGTGGTATAGATTTACGAATGTCCCTCCTGGTGTCATATGTATGTTTTCTTTTCCATGTGTGAACATAATGTCCATTGCTTCTCTCCTTCAATGTCTCATTTTGATCTCCTTTTGTTGTTTTTTACCAAATTTAGTTTCCAATTTTTTCTGTTTTGTGTAAAACAGCTGAATAAATAAATTAAAAAAAGTTGCCAAAACTGAAAAAAAGGTTAAAGGAGATATAGACATGTTCCAGTGTTTGTACACAGTGATGTTTCCAAACAGAATTCAAATATGGCTCCACCACCCCCTCCCCCCGTCATTCTATTGGCCGAGCCAGGTCACTTCCATGCTGGGCACAATATACGCTGTAGAGTGCATTGCTGGAATTTGGCGGAAGTAATGCTCAAGGAAATGACGTGACGCTTTGACCAATAGTGGATATAAACACCCAGAGGGAGCCAAAGGGAGTGTGTGCTGTTGCAGGAGAAGGGAGCGTACCTATGTTCCCCAGGTTCTATGTTCCCCACCATGTAAAAAAGGTTCTTTGTTCCCCACTTAGAATAAACCTAAACCAGAAACCTAACCTAGTAATTTTTGCAATTCTTGTAAGACAAAGCATTTTAGCAACTTGGTCTTACTTTTAGTAGCAAATTCTGATTTAAGCTCAGTCTTTGAACAATCCATTGAACTTTAGGCCTGCCTAGGCTACTTAAACTAACACTGGCATAAAATACACTAAAACATAATTGCTCAGACTCTTCAACAAAGATGGCAAAAACAAAAAAAGTTCTGTACTTATACATACATTTGTATAGTACAAAACACTGAAGTCCTTAAACCAGAAACCTAACGCAACCTAATGTAAGTGGGGAACATAGGACCTGGGGAACATAGGGATGATCCCAAGCCGAACACCCCAGCATCATAATATAGGGGAAGATGGAGGGAAAAAATACCAACATTTGATAAAATGTTGTATATATTTTTAATTTTGGCTTAAAAGTTGTCTATACGACCTTTAAAATAAAAAGGTACAAAATAAATAAGTCAGCACCTGTGACCTTACACAGCAGTTGGTCTCACAAGATCACAGAGCCATCAGTCTGAGAACCACTAGCCTCTGTACCCATGCTTTCATTTTCGTCTGCACAAAAAATGAAAGCCTGGGGAAATGCATTGGCCGCTCTGGTCTAGAAGTCGGAGTCAACCCTTCCGGGTGGGCGTTGCTCCAAATGATGTGACGCGGTGCTGCACCATAGAGTATTAAATGGATAGAGACTGAACTGGCGCGAAGCTCCGCCCCCTCCGGTATTCATGTCAGTGGAAGTTGCTCAGTGGCGTTTTGAAGCACCCGGAAGGCTGCCGGAAGTACCGTCTATTTCCGCATTTTGTCGCTGATTCAGCATTTGGACACCAAATGTTGGTGTCCAAATGCGGAAGTGCAGCTGGGCTTTAACATTGAGCGCTCGGTTGCACGGGGTTTCCTCGTCAAGAATCCACGGGTCCGCCTGCAGTCCTTCCTCTTACCACTAGGGCCCAGCGCTTCAACATTGCAGTGCTTAGCTGGCCCCTGGTGCTGCACTAGGGGGGAGAGGAGGGACCGGGGCTGATGGACAGATCGGTGAACCAATCAGGGAGTGTGCAAATCTCAGCCGAGACCTGCCCCTCTAGACACGTTAGCTCAGGCTAGAGAACCACTGATTTCATGCTAATTGGCCATGTGAATGAATTGATTGTGATGTATTTGTTTTTTCTTCCTTGACCAGTTGAAAACGGTGACCACTGTGACTTCACCATCCTCAGGGACATGCTCATCAGGTAATGACAGTCATCCCAAAATGAACATGGAGTAGTTGGATATTAACTCATTTACTGCCAGAGTTTCTCTAGAACGTTCTCCACACACTGCCAGTGATTCTACTAATCTTTCAAGAGTTGTTTTTGTTCACCCACTGTTCTGATTCTCTCTGTGGTGTCTTTCCAGAACTCACATGCAGGACCTGAAGGACGTCACCAACAACGTCCACTATGAAAACTACCGCAGCAGGAAACTAGCTGCAGTCACCTACAACGGAGTGGATAACAACAGGTCCAAGGGTCAACTATCCACTAAGTAAGTCCTTGACTAATTAGTTAGGTTAGAAAAGGAGGTTGTTATTATTAACTACATAAAAAACTTTACCAGCTACTTCAAGCCTAATCCTACCAAGATTTTCAGAACAACGTGGGACGTCAAAAGTCGATGGTGAATTTCCAAATTAGTCTGGTAGAGTAGATTAGTGGTTCCCAAATGGTGTGCAGGGGGGCACACTGGTGTAGCAAGTCCAGGTGTGATGTAGGATTTTGACAACCAGACATTATTGCAATATAATATACAATTATACAAAATGTAATTTCATTTTTTTCGTCTTGATATATGTGCATACTCATTTACCAATATAACAGCAAATTCCGTATTCTAAAGAAATATATTTAAATGACTTTCAACCTGGTGTCCCTATTTTGGGCATGTCATTTTACATATACAAAATTATAGTAAACTTGGCACAATAACAATAAATATACAAGCTCGCAATGTGACACGTTGAGAGTTTTGTCCCTATGAATACAGGTGTACCGAGAGATTTTGAGTTTGTTGTTTGTGTGCCTTGGGCACAAAACGTTTGAAAACCACTGGAGTAGACCACCTTACCAGGCAGGCATCGGGATAAATTGCCACCTGTCATTGATTGGCCCAATGTGGGTAAATGTACTGGTGATTAATTTCTACTTCATCTGACACATTGACAGACAGCCAACAACTCCTGTGTTTTGAAATCTGAATAGTATAGCTAATAGTGAAATTTGTTTCTTAATTTGAGAAGTTGACTTAATGTTTTCTCACCTGCACTGCCACTGTTAAGCCCTTTTCAGAATGTTCATTTATTTCCATATTCAGGAATTACACGTATTGCAATGCAGTACAGTATGTTTGAAAGGCTGTATTGCATGCTATTATTCTGTATGGCAGTGGTTCTAAAACATTGTATTATAGTATGTATGTATAGGACTACAAATGGGGAAAAAATGGACCTGGTAGAGTAGAGTAGAGTTACAGACCTGTAAAGGTCCATTTGGAACCCCCTCAAGGTCCTGGACACCACTTTGAGAACCACTGATGTATGGTGTCAGTGTTCTGGCTTTGAAGACTAGTTCTCTAGATCTTTAGTTCATGTTTGTCTAGAGCCAGGGTTTCAAGACACTGACAGTTTTTTGACCTGTCCAACTGAACTATTAACGTGCTAAGGATTAGGGAACTATGTGCTGGATTGCACTGTTTTGTTAGTACAGTTGGATTAATTGTTGTCCAGAATGTAGATAAGAAAGAAAGCGGTTATATGACTTGTTTAGCTTAAGTCTGTGCTGTTTTCACATTATTTACTCATTCAGATCTATTCTACCTTCAGTAGTTAGATATCCAGTTGCTGTTCATGGTTCGCAGATGCTTTTCCACAGTGTTTTTACTATTTTTACAGTTTTATAGGTTATGTTCTTTGTCTTGTGTTAGGCATGTGACATTCATAATGGATGTTGCTATTGTAGGCAACCTTTCATTGAATTACATACTTTGCATACAAACAAGATCTTCATGAAATGGATGTTCAAAAGGGGACATTTTTGCTGCTTTCTAGTAACCAGCTATCGCTCACCATGCTAAAACTCTTAATTGCTGAATAGCACTAGCATCCTTATAATGCTGTCTTAACACACAGCTAAGCCTAATAAATTCACTACTAATGTATTGTTTACATTAGTTGATAACGGTCGCGAAAGAAACATTGGTATTTTTGTTCCTAAGCATCGTCTTTATTCCAATTTGCAGCGGAAAATCAAGTTTGAATCTTAGATCTTCATTGGTAGACAGTAGTTCTTCTGTTTTATTCTAGTGCATGATCTCATCACTGCATGCTATGTGTGTATTTGTGTGTTTGTTTTTTAGACTTGACACAGTTGAAGGAATGTAAGTGGTCATTTTTTTGTTTGTCATTTTAGACCCTTGTTTAAGGTGTTTTCTTGTTTGTAGCCCGCTTCTATTATCTCCCTTTGTATTCAGAATGTTCTCTCTTAATGTTATAATTTGGCATCCTTTCTTCTAATGTTACTCTTTGTACCATTTGGCATCCTCTTTTTTTTTCCCCCACTCTTTTGTTCTGCATTCCTGGTCGATGTTTTCATGGAATCATTACAAGGAAAATCAGTTGGGAATTAATTTCTGCTCTTCTAAATTATGGCAATTCTTTAGGTGTCTGTGTGCCTTTGTACTTATTGGGTTTGTGGCAAATTTCTATCCACCTCCAGCCATCAACATTAGTCCAGCCTAATAACATCCATGCTAACTCTGCAAATGTAACTAGCTTGGTCATCACTAACATAACATTTAAAGCAAGCCTTGGCTTATGCGCTTCACAGTTCAAAGGTTTCTTCTTTGCTTCAGCTTTTCAGTCCTCATGCTCCCTCCCACAGGCCTGGTCATTTGGTCGGGTGTCCTTAACCCTGTCCCAGCCCTGCTAGGTCCTGTCTACAACCCTCCTCTCGCACCTCGTCCCTTCAACTACTCCTACATGTTTCATCTATCCTGGGAAAGAAGGGCCAGTGTTCACAATATATACCATCTAACTGGTGAGGAGGTCACGACTGGTGAAGCTCTCTGATGCTGACTCTGTATTTGTGTGTGTTTTCCCTTTGCAGGAGCCCCTTGGCTCAAATGGAGGAGGAGAGGAGAGATCATGTGACCAAGATGAAGAAGATGGAGATGGAGATGGAGCAGGTGTTTGAGATGAAAGTCAAAGAGAAAGTGCAGAAGTTGAAAGACTCTGAGGCAGAGGTAAAACACATGTAACCGTAGTTAGTCAATGTCTGTTCTGTCTGTCTTTACTTGGGTGTGAATGGACTGTGCGAGAGACGGAGAGAGTGTTGATCAAGTCTAACTGATAATGCGATGTTCTGCTGAATATTTGTATGAGTTTATCTTTTGAGTTATTGAGAGAGGGTCTAGTTAGATTTTGTTACTACATGTGATTATTAGCATATTGATTTAAATATTGGATTATAAAATTGATTGCTATGTGTACATTATTTAGTTTTGTGGGTCTGTGTGATTGGCTGAGCAAAGTACATATTGAAGACAAAAGTGAGTGCATAAAAGTGAAGATTGGCTGAACACGTAATGTGATGTATGATAAGGGCCCCCCCTCAAATCACAGGTGTGATTTTGGAGTGGTGCAACCACTCCAATAGACGGCTATGTGTGTCCCTGGGTCTGTCCCTGGCTGGGTCCCTGTTGCACAGCCTAACACACACAGGCCAGGGATGAGGGCTTGTACAGTACTTACAGCACAAGTACAGTACAGCACCACTCACTTCAGATTATTATATTATACTTAAATTATATTATGCACAATGATTGCTACAGTCTGTTGCACAGTAAAATCCTGAACTCGGAACAGTACAAATGTAAACGTCCATTTGTGAACGGGTGTTTTACTGTGTGTCCTCATTCGTGTCCCTGCAGCTTCAGCGGCGTCATGAGCAGATGAAGAAGAACTTGGAGGCTCAGCACAAGGAGCTGGAGGAGAAGAGGCGTCAGTTTGAGGAGGACCGTGCCAATTGGGAGGCGCAGCAGCGTCTGGAACAGCAGAGACTTGATGCGTCCAGGTACGGATGAGGCGTGCTAACAAAATTTCTTTCAATTACCGGTAATAGTTTTCATGGTATCATGAATGAATAGGTATCAGAGCACTGTAAAAAGAGAGGCAACCATAGAATTAGTCCTGTCCTGTATAGAGCACCGAAGTCTGACGTCACTTTCAGTAGAGGGCGTCAGTCCCCAGGTTCATGTATTTGTTTAGTTGCATTGAAATCGCCATAGGAGGATTTTTAGATTGCTTCATATAAGAACTGTGTTTGAAAAATAAACATGTCACCCCGGCCGCTTCACTCATATGGATATGAAGAATCAACTGACTGAGAGAAAACGCTAATGTTACTGCTGCTGAATTAGTTCGATTTTCGCTAGAAGCAGACTGTATCATATATGAGTGACTGACTGTTGCAAACGATACAGAGACACCTCCCTGACAATAACGCCGAGACAGCTTGTTTATTTTTGGACCACAACGCTTATAGTAGACGATATTAAGATCACCCCATGTTATTCTCCATAGAGAAATTACTTCCGCGAACCAGGGGAATCGAAGGGATGAGCGAGTTACGTCAGGACTTCGGTGCTCTATTGCACACCAAAGTAGTGACCTCACTCCTGGGATATAGGTGTAAAAGCTGATGAGTGTCTGTAAAACAAAGACGGGATATTTCTAATATAGTAGCTCATGTAGCGTTATGTTTTTGTTCCTATTTGATTGTTGCAAAATGAACCTTTTTAGGAAGCCGTTTCTACCACTCAGAGCCTTTTATATTTACAAGGAATTAATGACCAGGCTACTGCCCCTTCCTGCCTGGGGATGAAGCCTGGACTCGAGGGCAAGGAAGCTTACAGAGGGAATAGACATGGTTACGTGACTGGCCATGACACTTTCATGGGAGCCAAACTACACCCGGAAGTTTGGCAGAATGCACTGGAGTCGATGAGAGCTCAGTGACCAGCTCATGAACAAACACTATTTCTGAATGACAGACTTTTGTAAAGTAATCGCTTTTGGAAAACAGACGATATAACGCATTATTGTCTGCTGTGTTGCTTTTCGATGTGTACACTGTGTAATGTTTATAGAGGTATGGTATTTAAAGAGCACAAAGTACCTTTCTGAACGTACCAAGTATCGCGAGACTTCCAACCGTTTCCTGTCTGGCAGCCACAGAAACGATACCTGCTGCTTAGATCCTCAGATAAAATGATATGCTGTGCACATCGAAAAGCAAGTGATTAGAATTGAAACAACCTGTGATATGTCTTCGTTTATATTCCTGAACCGATTATATGACAAAAGTCTCAATTTTTCAGAAATTTGTTATGAGCTGGTCCAGCAGGCTCCATTCACTGCCATGTATTCATTGAACTTCCGGTGTGAGTTTTGGCTCCCATGAAAGTGTCATGGCGCAGCCCAGTCACGTGTCCATTTCCTTTCCTTCTCTAAGCTTCCTTGCTTGAGGGAAGGAAGTAGCTTGCTTGTTTAGCCTTGAGCCAAATTCCAATACCCAAAATCTCGGCCACTCGCTCACTCCCACTCGGTCACTCGGGGTCATTCCAGCGTGACCCGGAAATGGTTAACGTTCCAATTGTTAAAGTGCTCCATCGAGGAGGCGAGTGGAGGAGGCGAGTGGGCTCTCCGAGACCGCATAGAGCGAGTGTACATCAGGTGCAGGCTCGGTGAGGTATTTTGTCTCCTCGTGGCGGATTTCCGCATCACGTGTACATGTTTTTTTCCTTCTCCAGTGACACATGTGGCACGGAAAACACTGCTTGAAACCCGATATTATGCTCGGTAACCTCTGAGCTTCAACCTGGTTTTAAGCACCACCAGGAGAAGCTGGTCAGAGGACCTGAGCGTCCGTGTCGGAGCATAGGGTTTCAGTAGTTCAGATAAATAAATGGGTGCCAAACCATTTAGACACTTAAAGACAAAGAGCAATACTTTGAAGTCAATCCTGTATCGCACAGGAAGCCAGTGGAGTGAGGCTAGTACAGGGCTGATGTGGTCTCGCTTACGTGTGCCTGTAAGTAACCTAGCAGCTGCGTTCTGGACTAGCTGTAATCGAGAGATGGAAACCTGGTTTACTCCAATATACAGGGCATTACAGTAGTCAAGGAGGGATGTCATGAAAGCATGAATTACAGTTTCAAACACAGAGCGGGATAGACAAGACTTAACCTTAGATAGCCTCCTAAGCTGGAAGAAGCTCTTTCTTACTACCTCATTTATCTGTTTGTCCATCTTTAGGTCAGAGTCGATTTTGAAACCTAGATTGGTGGCAGTAGGCTTCAAGAAGGGCTCAAGGGGGCCTAAAACACCAGGAGGGGACACATGTGTTTGTGTCGGCCCAAACACCATAACTTCAGTTTTGCTGATATATAAATTAGGCTATATTGTGCGCACCTCAAAAGCTATAGTTAATTTCTCTGTGCATGCCTGAATGCACAGACTGCTATGAATGACGGTGACAAAAATGTATTTATATGTGGACTGAACTGAATATGTAAGTCAGAGAGACTATAACCTACCTAATTCCTGTTAGTGTTATAGTGTCCGTTATTATATTATTTAAGACCGTCGGAGGAGGGACTGTCGGAGGAGGGGGGGGGTGATTTATACAGCAAAAAGGAACGCGGGTTGCGGGCAGGTCAGGAATTCCCTTCACAATCATATAATATAAGTGTGGGCATCCTGGTGCTTATTCACTATTTCAGGAATAAATAGCCTTGCACATGTTACCAATAGATACACATTGGCCTCGGGTTACATGCACAAAATGATGAATTGTCTATTCTGTTCGGAGTTCCAGTGATCCAGCTGTGTGACACTGTATTGTTCCACCACTTTTGCTTTGGCAATGTAAACCATAGAGTATTAAAGGGATAGAGACTGAACTGGCGCGAAGCTCCGCCCCCTCCGCTATTCATGTCGGTGGAAGTTGGAGTTTTGAAGCCGCCGGAGGGACCGTCTATTTCCGCCTTTTTGGGCGCATTTCCGCATTGGACCACCAAATTTTGGTGGTCCAATGCCAAAATGCAACCAAGCGCTCAATGTTAAAGCCCAGCTGCACTGGGTTTCCTCGTCATGAATCCACGGGTCCGCCTGCAGTCCTTCCTCTTACCACTAGGGCCCAGCGCTTCAACATTGGAGTGCCTAGCTGGCCCCTTGATGTAAACGTATGTTTTCCCATGCCAATAAAGCCCTTTGAATTTAATTTAATTGATACACGTCATTAGTGATTGCGGAACGTGCCTTCGCTTTGAAATGACAGCGTAGTACATTCCGATTTTAGAGGAAAATTCACTCCACCAGTGACCACCACTCTGTCCTCGCATCGAATCCTCTCCTCCTCGCTGGGGGCGGAGCCGAGGAGCGAGTGGAGGACGCGAGGGGAGCGAGCGAGTGTGAAAGTTGCGGTATTGGAATTTGGCTTTGGGGATGCCTTAAGGATGCATAATTATTTGTAAAAGATTCATAGATTTAATATGGAACCTCATAATATGATTTATTTGCTCTGCAGTCCCAGTTACAATGTCAATCATACTTGTACAATGTAAAGCAAAACAGGAAATTAATTCAACATTTATGCCATGCATCTCAATTTGTGTAAACTCATCCCTATTCTTTGATAGTTTTGTGTAGTGTAGTAATCCGACTCCGACGCAGAAGCACAAGTTAGCAATAGCCTACTCGGATATTGTATCATGACTGAAATTCATCCCACTAGTTGATGTGTGGTAGTAGGATAGAAAAAGGAATAGCCTACTCATCAAACTATGTATGAAGATTTGGTTCCTCAAACTTTTCTGTAGTTTGTTCAACTACCTAGTTGTCCTAGTACATACTGTATGTACTACAAATGAACACTGTAGGCATAATTCGTTTTAGTAAAATAACCATTCTCAGGACAGACAATTTCAGCAACACAAAACAAAAACAGGTTTGTCAATCAATCAGACTTTTTACTTTTTTTTGTCGTGTTTCTTTTAACATCTCTTTACTAAATAATTGATATATTATTTCTAAATAATGGATTTCTCTCATTTCAATACATTTTTTGCCAGATGTCTGTGCAAATATAGGCATTCCATCCCAGAGGGTACATTTTAAACATTTACTTTTTTAAGATGACACAGTAAACATTAATTTATCTTTCACTTCCCACAGGACTCTGGAGAAAAACAAAAAGAAAGGCAAGATCTTTTAAAAGCCAGTCAGTGGGGCCGCCTCATGACACCCCATGCCAACATTGCCAGTCGGGACACCAGTGTGTGGCACTGCCCCAACCCAACCCTCCCCTCTTCCACTCTCCTGTCCCTCTCTTTCTAATGTACCGCCACCACAACTGTGGTCCTGCTCCCAGCCACTAGAGGGGGGAGGTCTGTGGTCAGAACCACCACCAGAGATCTCCATAGTTGCCTCGGGACTCATCCAAGGAATGTGTTTACCGTAACAACAAAAGAAGATTACATAATACCATTTTAGAAAAGCCAAACCCATTATATTATTATTGTTCTTATTATTGTTATTACTGAATACTGTCCGAAACCCACCCCACCTCCCTGCTGCTCAGTTTTTCTTTCCCAAGGTTGCTATTTAATTAATGATGTCTACGTTTTTATGCAGAGCAACTAAATAAAACACAGACACACACACACACACACACACACACACACACACACACACACAACATGCCTAACTGTTGTACAATCATATTCTGGTGAGTTGTTTACTTGGCAGGTATAAAGAAAGATGTGTATATGTATGTATATACACAGTATGTGTGTATATACATACATATACACACCTGATCTTCTATGAGGTATTAAATAGAGAAATTGAAAAGGCATTAACAAAAATTTTAATGTTTTTAGTGTAACAGGTTAATTGTATCCTCGCAGACTAATATGAAACTGTATCAATGCAACATCTGAGGAACCGTGGAACTAAAAACAGCAAAAATGCACCTTGGGCTTTGATAAAACAGCTGAAGTTTTTTTTATTTTCTCCAAAAATGTAACTCTTTCTTTACTTCTGTTTAGCTACTTTCACTAGCCTCGGACCACCATTTATAACTTCATAAGTGTTATATTTCAGTTTAGTTTATTTTTATATATAAATATATTTACCGAGCCAGCTGAAGTAAAACATTTTGTAATATTAAGAGAACGAAAAGTGGTTTCTGCTGCAGAGCAGCTGTTTCATATAGATTCAGTGAGCCAGGACGAGAATATTTCGGTAAATCTGCACAAATGAGATCAGTGGGATTTGAATAAAATACAACACCACATTTTGCTTTGGCTATGTACTCCATCTGTATTTTTAATTTTATTTTTCATTCGTATTGTACAAAGTCACTTAATAAACCTGTGATGATACCAAAGTGTTGAATGCATTGATTATGACAATTATGCTATGTTGAGCACTTTTAAGTTATGTTCTACATTTACATGGTAATTGACAATGTACTGTACATGGTATACTTTTGGAAATGCATAGGCCTAATTCACATCCATTGACAACCACTGGATGGCACTGCTACGTCTAGACAATGGCAGCATACACTGATTATGACTTGCATCCATGGGGGGTGGAGTCATGCATGAAGGATTTTGATATTTACTATTTTTATTATTACAACAAGAAAGGGTCACCATCAGTATAGTCAACATGGATGTAGACTAGGCTATGGAAGTTGTATTGGTAAAACATTTGCCTTTTGTAGAGTCCTGCAAGCAACAATTATAACTACGTATCTGTTTGGTGTGTTATAACAAGTTCTATAACAAGTTTGAGTATCATTATGAAGCCACGCGCAAGAGGCTATTAGGCAAACAATAGCGGCTAGCCTATACTCTGTTATTATAAAGAAATGTACAGTATAGGGCTACTCTGCACTGCACCTTGGTCCACTCCTTGGAACATTATTTTGAAAAATGCGTCTTCTCCTTATTTGATACAATACGGCATTGCAAATTTCCGTTGCACATGATTGCGCATATGATTGCTATTGGTTACTGGATGTGTGGGAATAACCAATCTGTGGCGAGCCCGAGTCACGCCTGCCTCCTTCCTGCAAAGGTCACTCGCGAGTTCAACAAACCATGTGCAACAAAGATTCGGCACAAACAAGTGACTAAATGAATGCCACCAAAATGTGGAACGCCCTACCAACAGGCGCGACGTTAAGAAATGATCCGATTCCCTTGAGTTGAGCCTTGACTCCTTCAAAACCGCTCTCAAGGGCACCTAAACTGGCCCGCCTCCTTATATACTCTACGACCGCCTCCTGTAAAATCTGACCTGGTGACCCCCCCTCTTTCCCCTCACAGTGTTTATGTTTTTTTGTGAAAACACACGTCTTTTGCATTGCGTGGGCCACCGTAGATTGTCTGCCTACAACAAGCATGGACGTGATTAAAAACAATTCTCGCGACCGGGGAATCACACAGGAAGAACGAAGGGCAGTACACTGTCAACGTGACTTTCACGTCTGAATTATTTGTGTCGTTGTGAATACAAAACAATATTATTAATCATTCAGAATGAACAGACTCATGGTTCCCGCATTGGGCTGATGATTATTTGTGGGATAGACCTACACTTGCCGAAGAACGATGGCTTTTTTGTCTTCGAAGCTTGTTCAGTTTTGGTTGCTTGTTGTTGTCACATGTCATGTGATTTCTATTGACGCTACATCGAAAATGTGGCACCGTACGAAACTGGCTAAAGATAACGAACTGCAGGGTACCTTATACCCCCCGTATGCTTTGATCAACAATACTATAGATTTTAAGAAGAAGAGTGCCCCCCGGATCCCAGGATTTGAGCCAGGGGACAAGGCAGCCCCCTTCAAAGTGGTGACGTTGGCTGGAGAGTTCATTTACAAGCCGACGACAGGTCTGCCGGGGCAGGGATCTCTTATAATTCACGTTTTCACCAATAAATCGGGATTTTTAGAGTCTCTGTGGAACTCCGAATCATCTCTAAATGACTTGGTACAGTCACTGCCTCAGAGCGCTCAGGTGCTTTTCCTATCCCTCGATGACTCTGCGGTCAGCGATGTTCTCTGGATGAGGGATCAAGTCATTCGCGCAGCAATGCACAGGTGCCCAATGTTTCTCACACTTTTTCCTTATGGATATGGATTATGGACCCCCATCTGAAATTATTTTGTGCCTCATTGTCACAGTCTGGGAGTCCCATGTTGTTTGTACATTTTAACATGTTGTTAAAATGTAAAAAAAAAAAACTTCAACATTTCAAAGTTTTTCAAGGTGCTTGTAAAAACAGAGTTGTATGCTAAATAGCTAACACAACCCCCAAAAGTCATACTGAAAAACTGAAGGAATAGCCTCCCTGACATGTGAAGATGTCACATGACACCATCATGAAACTCCTTCAAAGTTAAAAGTGAGTTTGTTTGATCAGTTTATCTTTTGTAGTAATTTTGGTGGCAAGTGACACCACCATGTAATAACTTTGCTGGCAGAAATAACACATTTTCCATAAGATCTGGTGGCCTCAGAAGCCATATAAAATTTACATCATTGTGTGGTTTAATGCTTTATTCCAAAACTGTCTGTTAGGCACTCGCACCCCAATCACATCAGCTGGCTGGCCTCTGGACAAGTAGGCCTACAAGGCAGATTCTTGCGTTGCAGGCCATTGGAAGTGCTGAAAATGCTGCCTGAACAGTGTTTTACACTATTTTCTTTTATGTTCTGCATGGCACATAACTTAGCTATGAAAAGAGAAGGGAACCCGCACACTTGACCAGATGAAGAGCCTTGGCTCGAAACGTCGTCAATAAAAGTTATCTTTTGGAGCATACGAGTGTGTGGGTTCCCTTATCTTTTCATATGTTACTTTTTGAACCCAGCACCTCCATGAAGTGATGTGCGTATTTTTCTATAGTTTCTACACAACTTACCTAGCCTACGTTGTGTTATTGACTTGTGTGTTTTTGTAGAATTGGGAATGAGATCTTACTAGAATTGGTAGTACTGTGTCATTACTACCATTAGACCGACAACCTACGTCAAACCCTAACCTAAGCGCAAGCACGGGAGCAGCGCACACACATCTTTGGTGTGTCAGTCTGTTGGATCTGAGTTGTGCATCCCCATTGACCTTATGCAGACCACGGCCATCTTGCCATCAAGGTCATAGATCTGCAATTTCCCATTGACACGCCATTAAAACAGAAAAGTCCTATCTGATTGTATTAAACAACGTCAAACTCACCAACACTGCAGCTTGAATTATCTTCTTTCTATCTGCAAAGTGTTTGTTGCGTAAATACAATCCACTGTAGACTTGTTATGAGCTACTTCCTGTCAAGACATTCCTTGCATTTTTCTTTCCTAAGTATTGGAGTTTGGAAGCACTCGATTTTAGTAAAGCAACCTCCTGCAGCCTCCTGCATTGTGTGCAAATTCAAAACCGGTGGTACGCAGGGCTGTTGATATCCAAAGAGCACTCCCAAACTTTACAGATTGAAAGAGGATCATTCAAGCTTTCCGTACAGCTGCAGTGTTGGTGAGTTTGACGTTGTTAAATACATTTCTGACTTTTCTGATTGGATGGGGATGGGCTGTCAATGGGAAGTTTCACCTAGTTAGCACCTTGCTGGCAAGATGGCAGATGTTGGCTTTCCACGCGGGAGACCCGGGTACGATTTCCAGGCGTTAAAATGGTGCCGTGACCCGGATCTGGTTTCCCCGTGGGAGGAGGTCAAAAGGGGTTGAGTGTAGCAGAGTGGCTCACAACCTCAGCCTGATAGCCCAAAGAGTGTAATATCTCCCCAGAGTCATAGGGATGCCCTTTGGCTTAGTTGCTAAGATGTTGGCTTTCCACCTGGGTACGATTCCCGAGCGTTACACTTGGACATATTCCATCAACAAAACAATATTATTTTGTTTAAGTATGCCAGAGATGTTGATGCCATGGGGTCTTCTATGCTTTAGCACTGTAAAATAATGTAAACAACAAATGAACATTTTCATTATAATTTTCTTCACATTCGGTCTCATGCTGATTGAAAATCTATTAGCTGTATCCTTTTACTCATTGGAAAGACGAGTTGAGCTGATTGAAATGATTACTAGACTGAAAAGAGGCGTGATTCTGGTTGCAAATTGTGCCCATCGGGTGCACTTTGGTGGGTGAAAGGAGTGGGAGTCCTTGAGGCATCTGTGCCAGCTAGGGGCCATTGTCTCATAATCTGCCTATCTACAGTCCACAGGAGGTGATGTCCAGGTTGCACTTCTCTCCTGTGCCACTTTTTCTCCTGGGTAACTGGATTCCCAACGTAATCTACTCCTGGAGCTGCACAGGACACAACTGTGGCCTTTCTCAGGCTGTTTTCACCAGTGAGGGTAAGACACAGTCTTTGCTAATAATATTTGGGGTATAGTTTCTTCTCATGGAGACAGACCTTTTGTGCAACCATTTGAACCACTTATGTGTTTTTGTCAGTGGTTCTCAAAGTGGGGTCCGGGGATCCTCAGGGGTCCTTGTTCTACAAGCTCACAGTGCGTTGCAACTTGCGGGTCATGCATCATGAGCTTGTAGATCTGCTATTTTCAAAAACTAATTTTAAAAACTACTCAAAACTTGTATGGGGGCTCCCTGGCACAACATATTTTCAGATGGGGGTCAGTGATCAAATACATTTGGGGATTATGTTATGCAAGCCTACAAACTCAAAGTGAGTTTTTGAAGATTACATTTATCTTCTTTTTCCGAGACAGGGTGGAACATGCCAGTGATTGTCAAGAGATTAGATGCCAGATATGACTGGCTGATGGGGCGGTGGGGTCAGAGATCATACCAAGTTATTGATGCAGGAGATGGGTGCAAGACCTCCGCTTACGTGACTGGTGCCGTGGCCTGGGTGTCTGAAGGCAACTGCTCTTTTTTCACCAAGGTCAGTTGACATCTCATTCTCTGTGGTTCCCAAAGCTGAGGGGGGAGGGACGATATAGCTCATCAAATCTCTTGGTTGACCTACAGTACAAAGTCACACCACACAAGGCGATGTATTATGAGATTGTAGATCAGCTTTCTTTGGCCAATGATGGGCCGTTCTGCATAGTGAGTTTAGCATGGTGACATTTCAACTAAGTTTTCTTCTTTTTTTTTCAACTTTCAACTTTTACTTGTAACAGAGATTTCCAACATTGTTGTATTGCTACCTTTTAGAGTAAAGTACAACACCAACACTGAAATGGAAAGGTGATTTCACTCATGAGAAAAATGTTTTCCCACCCCTACAGGTCCAGAACATGGCTCAATCCAATGCCTCTGGTGTCCTTGTTTATGCTCTGCCCGGTAACTCCATTCAGGATATGAACTGTGTGGGGAATGAGTGTTCAGTGTCACTGGGCATACCTGCTGCCATGATGCACCTGGAGGTATCTGTTGCCCAGGCACTACGGTAAGACCACAACCCTGGACCAACAATGTCACATTGTCTAGTCACTTTAATAACACAGGGTCTTTGCATGAGGATTAATGAGTTCTCCCACAAAAGTTAGATGATGTGATTATTTTGTTTTTAGGTTTCGACAGCTGG
Source organism: Protomyctophum bolini (assembly GCF_963924005.1). Lineage (NCBI taxonomy): Eukaryota > Metazoa > Chordata > Actinopteri > Myctophiformes > Myctophidae > Protomyctophum > Protomyctophum bolini. The sequence continues at coordinate 20,889,356 of NC_137868.1, read as the reverse complement.
TAAACGTATCTTTCCAGAACACACCCTCCCCAAACTTCTTCTTTGCTATAGACCAGCAGGGGCAGCTAGCTGAGATGGGTTGGTTCCTCTACCCCACATTCAAGTTCATCAGCTGGCAGGCCCAGTGGTAAGACGAGAGCTAAAGCTGTGTGTCCACCAAAGCTTTTCTTCCCAGGCAGCTGAAAATCATCACCAGACTTGCGACCAGTAAACAATGTTTCACTTGCTCTGAGTAGTGACACAACGGCTGCGGTCTCGTATACGCAAGGATGCACTGTGCTCCTCGTCACGTAGAAAATAGCTCAACACATTAAAACTGTTGCGTGTGTGGAGCACCAATGCGACAAACAGTTGTTGCTCCGCATGTGAGGAGTGCCGATGCCTCCCTACTTCTGCTTGCCTCTGCAGCACTGTAGATTCAACAATATGAAAAATGATTGCAGGTAAATCTCTCTTCTTTGTAGGTTTGACTTCCATGAGGGTCTCCGGATCAAACTTGGAGCCCCTGCTCAGGTGGTCTCAGTGTTTGACAAGACTCTCATGCAGGGAGAGAAAGGAGCAGTTGCTACAGTGGACTTACCCTTTGGTATATTTTGTATCATTCTGAGTTTTCTGTACACTTTTCAAAGCCTTATATTGCAACCTCCATTCAACAGCACAGCACAATTAATATTATTCAGCACCTTCCATGAGGGGCATTATACTACTAACAAGTTGAAACAGTATGGCAGTACAGTTAAAGAGGAAAAAAAGCCCTTGGGGGAGTGTGTTTTTTACTCTGGGGGCAAGGTTATACGTAGATAACATTTTCCATGTCATTATGGGTGAAAGTCTTCAAAAATGCTCAAACATTTAAAAAACAAGCTGCTTTTGCACATTATGACCAAATATATAATAAGGCATTCATTTATTAAAAATAAAAATAATGAAAATAAATGGAGATACAGGTGTTCTTCCCAACAGACACAATATTTGTGATTGTTTGTGACTCATTGCAGACATGTTGGACTTTGACACACTGGAACTGGATGCATCCCTGTCCTGTCCGAGTGGGAGAGACTCCAGCTGTCCTCACTGGGACCATGTGGTACAGCTGTTTGTGTGCTGCGACCACTTCAGTGTCTACTGCAACGTAGAGCTGGGACGCTGGATCACTGCCTTCCGCAGGTATTGCCTAGGCCCTAGTTCAGTGGTTCTCAAGCTTTTCTGGATCAGGGCCCAATTGAAAATCTCAAACTGATTTGCCTGACCACTTAGCATGGATTTGCCTGACCATTTAGCATGGTAGCCAAATAAGTGGCCAGGTGGGTCGCCATGTGCATTTTCAGAGCATGTTTATTTTAATGAATAATCAATCGATTGTGTTCCACCTAGGATCGGTGGAACTAACGTAGTATACCTTAAGCTTGTATTTATTATCAATTTGTAACAATGTTATATTCTCGTTAAAATCTTAGAGTTTTGACAATTATTTGTGGACCCGCTTGCAATACCCTTTGCCATCATACTGCTGCTGTTGAGACAGAAATTATATTATCATATAATACAATTATACAATACTCGTTTATCGATAATTTTCTTAAGTAAAACCCCAATGTACTTTTGTCTTTCTTTTTAATTTTTGCATTGTTTTGATCTGAGATTTTGATCTGAGAAAGTACACAGCAGGAGGGTATTGTGGAGAATCATTCCTACAGAAGGTACATATGGTCCTTGAGAGTGGTTCATCAGTTTTCAGCAAATGTCCATACCATTCATTTGACATAAACGTTGAGAATGTCTGCACACCTGCAGCTTCCTGGTGAAGGGTGTCGTAAAACCCTAAGAGACCCTAATAATAAGGTCAGTTTAGGGCTGGGAAATATACCGGTATCATTATCAATATTATATCGATATTGTGATATGAGACAGATATTATCTGGGATTTCATGGTTTTAGCCGATGTACAAGCAAAACATTAAGCGCATGAGTCACGATATCTAAAGTCTTTGGGTTTGTCCATATCACCCAGCCCTAAGTCGGTTCCATATCAATCTGGGAAGTGGGAACCCATTTGGCACCCTAACATTTTGCCTCCAGGCACTACCTATTTTGTGTGAAAGAGGAACTTTTTTTGGCTCCTCCCCATTCATAGTACACTTCCTCCCGGGTGCTTCCTAAGTTCCTTCTAACAACAACGTTACATGTTTAAGGCAGTGATGCTGAAAGACTGCTGCTAGCAGGATCTGTCTTATTTCCATGCAGCTGCTGATTGGTTGCTGCTGTTGTTGTTTCTGCAGAGGTTTAGGACGTTGGCTGATTGACGTGTCGCCTCTCCTACCCCTGCTCAACAACAACAAATGTACCTTCAGCATGAGGACGGTGGCCTGGGCCATGCCATGGATGGCCTCCCTCAACCTGCGCTTCAGTAGCACAAATCAAACAGGTACAGTCCATTGTTAGGAATGTGTCAACAACAAGAATTCTGGTGATCGATCATTATAATCTTATAATAACATCCAGACATAATGATTCAGTGACCACTGCTCTTATCAGCACAATATAGGATTAGATTTTACCTGGAAAACTAGATAAACTAGATGACCTTTCCACTCAAAGCGTGTATGTAATGATTGTAACAGTCCTGGTTATGTTTAACATAGCAATAAGCAGCATCAGGTCCTTCAGCAAAGTTGCTGACTATGAACATGGAATTTGGGTGCTTTATGACCTATGCATACTGTACGTTTACAGTATACTATGATATTACTTCTCTCACCGACTACAAATCTGACAATATTTGGGCTCAGTGACGGAACTAAAGCTTTGGCTGATAGGAAAGCAAAAAGTACAAAGCGGGTACATAACAATACAATCCCCACTGTGACAATGTCCCAGAACCAGTTCTGAAATTTACTCTCACTCAAAGATAGGAGTCATTTCTCAAAGTCGGAAAGGGGAATCTATGTACGGGAAGGGGCAATTTGTCTGTAAATAGTGATTACTAGAAATGACAGAAAATACAGGAAATATGTGAACTTTTAACTGATTGTATTAGTGTCATCTCAAAACGTAAAACGGTGTAGTTGCCTCACCACGTAGAGAACTGTCTCTCCTGTTTAATTACGGTGCATAGTATATAGCATTACCAGCATAGAGAACATTTCATTAGTATATAGCATTACCACCATAGAATACGGTCTCTCCTGTTTCATTACATTAGTAATATGCAGCAGGGATTCCCAAAACTGTGCTGTGTGGCAAGCTGCCTCTAGGGGGTGCATGCCACTAGTGACTAGTGTAATGGAGCTGGTGTATACATTTATCTGAACTTTGACCTCACCAAACAAATTCCTCAGGTCAGTTCACCTTTTCTTTTCAAACCATGTCACTGGTAAACCTATGGTAACATTGGTAACATTGTACTGAAGTTGGTTCAGTACAAATCTCACTTCACAATCACATAGCATTATCATAGAGAACTGTCTCCTGCTTTATTGTGTAGCATTTGTCTCTCGCTTGATTTTTCAACTTCATGCATTATTCTTCTGACTGAACATTTCTTATTGTTTGAGAGGATCCAAGGCGCTCTGTTCCAGTGAAGTGAAAAAGCCTTTATTGTATGTTTTAAGGCATGGCAAAGATCATTACAATATTGGGAGGACCAACGCGCTTCGGCAAAGGGACCCTGACGAAGGCTGTCCCTTGGGACCCTGACGAAGGCTGTCCCTTGGGACCCTGACGAAGGCTGTCCCTTGGGACCCTGACGAAGGCTGTCCCTTGGGACCCTGACGAAGGCTGATTGCCGAAACGCGTTGGTCCTCCCTTTTTTGTAATGATCTTTTCCATGCCTTAAAAGTACAATAAAGGCTTTTTCACTTCACTGGAACAGAGTGCCTTGGATCCTCTTCTTTATTTTCATGATTAAACCTCGCACCTGTATTCAGTTCAACAAACAAAGGGCCACGGCAGCGCTCCCTTCTTCTATTCAATATTTCTTATTGTTTGCTTATAATTTTTATGAACGGTTATTTTTAAGGTTATTCAACTGTTCCACATTGCTCAGTTGATGCCAAATTTTTTAAAATGTTGATAATAATTCGGCACATGCTATTAATAATCTACTTTTCGCATACAGATCATCATGTGGAACGGCTTTACCCATTTCGTGTGATGTCAATGTACAGTGGGGGAACCTTTGACAAAAACTACAACAAGAGATACCAACCAATTAAATTCCGCATCCCACCTTCAACCAAAAAGGTAAAGGAAGACAAAGATAAATGATTAATGATAAATGATTGATTCATTATTTTATTTTATCCAATCTACTTTGTTGTTGTTCGGGGCCAATCACATGGTAGGGCACATTGTCATAGTGTTATAGATGGCAGCTGGTTCAGTGGCTGTTCATAAGGTGTGCCTACAGAGCACCCGGCGGAGGCTTGATAGCGTTTCCTTTAGCAGCTGCTTAGTCACACTGGTTCCATGAACTGATGTTCTGACCGGGGGACCGGGGGACCGAAGGACAAAACATTGCTTGTTGTTTCCTTTTGTAGGACTTTAGTTTTAGGAAGTGCAATCATTATCTCCTTTCCGGCAATCTTTTGAACATTATCTGCAACTTCTCTGTGCCGCCTGTTGTTCAGGTGGAGTTGTATGCTGTCATCACAGGCCATGGAAGTGATGAGAATGGCTGCGGGGAGTTCTGTGTCACATCACATCACTTCCTAATAAACGGCGTATTCAACAACACGCGTATATTTGACTCTGCAGGTGAGAGAAATCCCCTTTTGTCCATCCATCCTCAGGCCATCTTTAATGTTTTTTGTTTGTTTGTTTTAAATGAGTTGTCTGTAATGTAGGCTCTGCGTTGGGTTGTACACTGAGGGTCAAGGAGGGAGCGGTTCCCAACGAGCATGGTACGTGGCTGTACGGCCGTGGAGGATGGTGTGATGGTCTACACGTCGATCCCTGGAGGATCGACGTCACAAGACAGGTCTGTCCCTCTGTTGCCAAGAAGATGTCATTACAAAGATATATTCCCATTTATTTTTCAAAGGACATTATTATGTTTTATACTTGACATGGTAGTGTCACAACTCTGTTGTTGAATTGTTTATTTATTTATTTCTGTTTAACTGAAATGATGACAGAACATACTGTACAGTACATGTTTAACTGTTAAAAAGGAAAAGGGACCCTCTCTCGTGTGTGTGTGTGTGTGTGTGTGTGTGTGGGGGGGTGGGGGTGGGTGGGTGTGGTGTGTGTGTGTGTGTGTGTGTGTCTCCTAGCTTTAGTCTTCGAATTTACTTCCTGGGTACACTTGCATGTGTATCTTTCTCTATTTGTCTCAGTTCTCATACAGCCACACACTGACTAAACACTATCTAAGCTTCCATTTCTCTTAAAAGATTTATAAGAGCAGTATGTGTACTAGAGGTCATAGGAGAGCACTTGAGTGACATAAGCTTCTTAAGGCTTTAACAACACTTGAGTATTGTGAAGTGAACAGGTGAACAGTCCCACTTTAATCATATGAAAATACTTACTTCTGCTGTAGCACATTATGCACATACTACACCAGTGGTTCTTAACATCCACCACCAGGGGTCGAGTTAGACCCTTAGGGGTCCGTAACTCTGAGAGGGTACAAAATGGAACCAAAATAGACTCAAATTGACACTGTAAAATCTGTACAAATGGAACCAAATGGATCCGTAAGGGCCTATTTGGTTACATGTGAACACCACGTGTACACCAGCTTGTATTTTATGTTTTGTATCTGAACTTCCTGCATCGTTTGTTAATATTTTTATTTTATTTTCATTTTAGCTGGACATGACTGGGTATGAGTCCAACACACTTATCTACTTCGGTTTATACAATGGCCAGGACCCTAATCCAGTTGAGAATCCTGGATACATCACCATGTCCTCTTTTCTTGTCTTCTATAAATAATACTTATCTGAAACATTCCATTTTGAATGTGGGTGTGACCGTGTGAACGAACGATGAAGGTTGAATGTGAATTAAATGCTTATTTTGCCTAAATTGTGTTGTTTCAGTACATTTCTAATATACAGCACTTTGTTTCAATAGCATTATATTATAATAATGATAATGATTATATCACAGACAAGTTAGTCCATGACAAATCAATACTCAAATAGTGTTGGGCAAAAGTTATTTTCCAAGTTAACCCACAAAGTCCAGATATATGCACGACTAAAGATCTCAGCCAGCGGGGAGTTCTGTATCAGCGCTTGATCACTTTCTGATCAATGGCACGGGGAGAGGGTAAGTCATCCTAGTTTACTAACTCATAGGTTCTTGGACCTCACTAGAAATCCATTGTAAACCAACCAATAAGAAGTGTTGATCTGAGGACTGAAATGCCCACTCTGTGTCATGTTATTTCACCATGTCACTTTTTGCTATTTCTAGGGCTATTTTTTTGCATCTAAAGAGCCTCAGTTTTCGTCTTTCAGTGTGCAAACCCTTTCTTTTTGTTAATGGACTCATCCTGGCCTGCAATCTTCCCTACCTCTTTCAATCCAACCAATAACACATTTCTTATTAACTTTGTTTTACATTTACATTACATTTTTAATGGCATTCAGTATTAAAAACATACAACTTGCATTATGACATTCATACAAACATTCTTACTTTTCTGAATAGAAAGGTTAGTGTTTAGACTTGGAAGTCTTTAACATAACTGCTCAACAGTGAGTATTAAAGTAACATTACTTGCAGGTTGGCACCACTAGTTCTCTATTAATCTCTACCTCTCTTTTGTAACTAATTTATTTAGCTTAGTTTACCATATCAGTGGATACAATAGTTTGGCAGATAAAGTGATAATCTTTAGCAGTCTGGATTTCGTCATTACATTCTGGTGAACTGGATCCCTTTATAGATCAAGTTACGTAACGTTAATAATAATATTAAAATGTCTTTAGCAAGGTTCTCAATTTATTTTCCTCCACAATTTAACGTTAATGAGCCAAGCCTCTAAACATTGCATTAGAGTATATTTGCATATGAAATGGATGAATATCGGATGAATATGTCTTAAATACTAAAGGCATTTTTGTCACTTATTGAAAAGGCTGTGCAACAACAAACTATACAGCCTTAAGGAGTAAACAGCAATGTAATTTTGTCTGAGTTTGTTAGACCTGGACACAGGCTTTTTTGCAGCTCCTTTCAGTCTCAAACTGGTTATCATTTCCTTGACATCCCCCAAACCAGAACTGAGCACAGGCGTTTGCTGTAGCGTCATAATACCACTTGGCAACATAATCCCGACAGGGTCCTGGTTCCAGAGATTGGCTGCAGCGCTTCTCTGGAAACAACAGAAGACATGAAAAGTGAGATCTTACATACCGGTATATAGACTATTGAATCCTTTTTTTTTTTATGCGCACCGGGAGTGCACTCATGTATTCGTTTGTATTGCACAGTGAGCTCAGTGTACTATATCTGAACACACGCAAAGATACCGTGAGCGCTTAATGCATTTTCATCATTGTGATGTGTTTTCAGATATTATCTAAAGACTGTAGGATGAGAATAGTATACATTATTCATGCATGGTTAAAGATGATAGGCAGTCTGTGGTATTTGGAATTTTGGATGGTTCTTATAGTTCTATGCTGGAATGATTATAATTTTGGTTTGAAATGGCAAACATCAATTACTTTGACATATTTGCTATTGCCTAACACTTCTTTGAAACACTACATTATAAAAGCAATTTTGGGGGTGAACATCTGCCGATGTACATACAAGCTTGTGACGCATAGCAACACGATCGATGAAGAGATTTGGTATAGAGGAGGGGGAAAAGCAGACCAGAGTACAGAGTTGACCCCAGGCAGTGAACTAAGTATTAGTTTCACGAAGTATAGAAGGTTTTTAACAATTAAGTAAACCAGAGAAAGTGAAAGTAGTTAATTGAATCACATGATTTCATAGTTGCTTGGAATATACCTTGTGTGAAGGTGTCTGGGGATTGTGATGGAGCAGTTGGTGGCAATGGCTGTGTCTTTTCTGGGCCTGAGACAGGAGGTTTGATAGTAGGGCCTTCTGGTCCTGTGCCCACTGGCACCTCCATGCTGAGTGTGGGATTCTTCACCTTCGATGGCAGAACGGTCTCTGTGAGTGGTTTGAATGGTTCTCTGTCAAACGACGGAACTCGTAGTGTGTCTGTCATGCTCCTCTCATCTGTCGTGGTTCCATGTGCAATGATTGGTTCTCTAGCGGGGCGTGCCGCTGGAGCTCCAGGCTGTAGAAACAAACAAAAAATATATATCTATAAGTAATTATTCATTTCTCAGTGTTTTCATACTGCTGGAGGGCCAGGCAGTAGAAACATAGGAACAAAAAAAATATATCTATAAGTAATCTTTTCATTTCTCAGTGTTTTCATAGTTTATTTTGAACCCAATCTGTTTTTGCCTTTGGGGGAACCACCTACTCTTTTGTGGAAAGCAGCAACTGGCTCCTCCCCTTTCTTAGTCCCACATCCTCCCGGGCACTTCTGTGTTTATTCCTCCTAATGATAACCATTTAGGATGGGAACCCCTTTTATAGGATTTATCTTTCAAGATGGGAACCCCTTTTGGGGTAGTTGTTGCCTTGTTGTTGTATATAGCGTTACGTTTTTTGTATACATTTTTGAATAAATAGTTTTTCAGAAAACTTTAGAAGGCATTTTTAGAATCACCTAAAGGTTTAAATTGGTTAAGGTGCTGGCAGATTCTGCTGTTAGCAGATATGTCTTGAGATATTAGTGTGAACCAGATAGGTTGCTACATGGTCACTGAATCAGTGGCAAGATCGTTTTAATAATGATGGGAGAGTACTTAAGTCTGTAATTGTCAATTACCCAAGAGTGAATTTAATCTGAATTGACCCATTGTTGGAAACCATGTCAATCAATTTAAAATAAGCAAGTGACACAAATAACAGTTGAAGAAGCATTTATCCAGGTTATGTTATTACATCAGAGGGATTTTCATATAGAATTATTATTACAATGATGTATTTGTATTTATGCTGGGGGGGGAAGGTGTAAGTAGCCTTGCCGAGCCATGAGGCCCAAAGGGCAGGAGCCTATCTCCTGTTACTGTAGCGTGAGGTAGCTTGATGTACAGTACACCCCCTGGACATGACGCTAGTATGTCGCAGGGACTTACCCCCAATCCAACCCTTGATGCTGAGTGTCAAGCAGGGAGGCACTGGGTCCCATTTTTAGAGTCTTTGGTTTGACCCGGCCAGGTATTGAACCCCGACCTCCCAGTCTCAGGGCGGACACTCTAACCACAAGGCCAGCTGAGCTGCTCACACCATTTCATTTATCTGCCTGTCTGTTAGCAAAATTATAACCCAAGAAAGGATGGCCACATCAATCTTGGAATTCAGTCGGCTGACCTGCAGAGATGACTAACTTTGTTTTGGGTGATCAAGGTCAAAGTCTAAATCGAGAACGGATAGAAAGATTTTCATTAAACTTGGCGGGAATGATCAGTAGGCTGCCCCAAAGAGATGCTTACCGATAACTATTTTTTTGATCATATTTGAGATAGGAAATACCTCAAAGGTAGGAAAATATTTCTTCACAATTTCATAGTAGTTTTGGCAGAGGTATGCAGAGTGCTGAATGCAATCTTCATAGTTATTATTGTGAATAATAGTCGTGTTGATTTCACTCACCAACATGTGTACTCTCCTAAAGTCCCCTGTAAACGTAGGGGTGTCTGTGTCCGTTCTGTATGGAGGTTCTCCAATGCTCCCAGCCATCTCACGAGTTCCCGGAGATGATCCGGAGCTGGGAATAGAGCTGAACAGGGCTCTATCTCCACGTTCACAAATATGACTTAGCAGCTTGCTCTCCAGAGCTGGGAAACAACAAGGTAAAAGAAAATGTTATCCACTTTGTAAACCACTGATTCTATGAGAAAGGTACAGTGTACAGTCCACTATACTATACTACATGGTCACATGTGGCTCACTTGAAAGTGTTCTGAAGTCTTCGATCAAGTAAACGTGTTCTTCATCAGGGTCGGAGGCCATGAGTTGCAGCTCTGTCTTGAACTCCTCGTACATCAGATCGCTCTGGTTCACTACCCCGATCACAAACGTCTCAATGTTACTTTCATGAGCCTCCTTAACGGCCTCCTCCAGACTCACAGAGTCCCTCTTATCCGCCTGACCATCTGTAATGACGATGGCCACCTTCCTCACATTCGGCCTGGCTGCCTTGAACAGCAGGTTGGCCTGTTTGATGGCACTGCCTGTGAAGGTGCCCTCACCCAAGTAGGTCATGGTGCGCACTGCAGTCTTGATCTGGTCACGGGTGAACTCGTGCCTAAGGCTGACCACCACCATGTTTATATGGCTGTAAAGGACCACGCCCACCCGCGTGGTGTCCCGACTGACCGAGGCGCGGTCGATGAGGGCATTGACAAAGTCTTTGACCACGTTATAGTTGTCAGGGCCCACACTCTCAGAGCTGTCAATCACAAAGACCAACTCCAAGGGGCTCTGGCGGCATTTGACTCCACAGTCTGTGAAAAGTGAAAAATAGATTAGAATAGATGCTTTACTGAAGCCTATGTTCACGTGCCCTGCATTTATGACTTTGATTTGTCATTGGTGTTGTACATTACAAATACTTCACCCCTAATCCCTTCACCATGCTCACAGGTTGGCCATTTTGCTCACACATCAAACCACACCCAACAAGCATGACGTGAGAGCAAATGGTCATCGTGTGAGCACTGCTTGGTCAATGTAATTAAGTAAATACTCTAAACTACCTCCCCCTGGCCAGCTGGGGCGCCTGATGGAGGAGGGGAAAGGAACTGGTCGGAATAACGTGTTCCTTCCACATGCTACGTCTGGACGGGGAAACTCTCCACTGTCAGGTGAAAAGAAGCAGCTTGAACTCCTCATGCATAGAAGGAAGCATGAGGCCAGTCCACTGCCCCCCCTCCCCCAGGTTGGCAGAGGAAGTGTAGCGCCCCCGGATTACAAATTAGAAAATAGATAATTGACACTGAGTGAAAAAATGGGTTGCAAAATCGTGGGATAATTCTGTGATCATCTGTGATTTCCAGAAAATCTTGAAATGTATCTGATCAATCACTTACTACATATTGATCTCACTATTTTGATGATTTCTTCTCTCTGTAAAAGAGAGTAAGCACAATGTTCTTAAAAAAGGCAAGATGTTGTTCAATGACTTATTATATGATTTATGTTGATTAATGAAACACTGTACTTACTGTAAGCCCAGGCTCTCCTTTATCTCCATTTTTACCCTGTGATTAAATATAGGCATACGCTTTATAATTAATGTGCATAGACAGAGTCAGTGAAATGGTGATGAAGTAACTTATAATATAAGGTTACAGTACCCAAGGTCCAGTAGGCCCTTGCTCTCCATCATGTCCTTTGTCCCCCCTTTTTCCCTTTTCACCTCTGAATCCCCGGTCTCCCTGCAAGAACAGTATAGCTCCAATTCATGTACAGTACAGTAGGTCTGTACTTCCTATGGACTGATGATACAGTATGTGGAGAGCTGGCAGTGACAAACTGGGAAGTTGCAAAGAAAGAGTGCACAGTATTGTATACAGTGCAAATACATTTCATTACCGTGTCCCCCTGAAGACCTTGTCCTGGAGGGCCTCTGGGACCAGGGATCCCCGGAAATCCTGGATCACCCTGAAAAATTGAAGGCGGAGCATGTTGTACGTGCATAGAGGTGAGTAGGAAAATATGGCAGCATCATGGCGCAAACTTTGTAACGTAGTCTGACCCATATAGCAACTTCACATTTCTGCAGAGACTCAGTTATACCTTCTGTCCTTGAATTCCCTCTCCTGATAATCCCTGTGGTCCAGTTGGACCTATAGGACCTGTTGAACCCTTTGGAAAAATAGGAAGGAAAACATGTAAACATGCATCTGGCAATAATTTCTCTTCTTTGAATAGTATTCGTGAATCGTGATGAGTAGCTTTAGGTTTGTTACCATTTGTATACTATTTATGAATCTGTGCTCCATACCATGTGATCATCATGGTCAAATAAATGATGATGATGAAAAATAGCAGATCTACAAGCTCATATCGCTTGTAGATCTGCTTTTTTATCGTGAAAATGCGGCGCGATTTTTTTTCTTCCGTTTTTCATAATGGAAAAACATTGCAATGGCATTATCAGAGGTTTACTTCTGAAGGATTACCTTGGGGCCAATCTGCCCAAGTCCTGATGAGCCAGTTGGTCCTGGGACTCCGGCTAAACCCCTGTCTCCCTGTACCAAGAACCAGAAAGACAGCAACGAGGACACATTGAAACACTCAAGGTCAGCTGATGACAAATAGTATAATTCAGTGCCCGCACTCCAAACTGCATTAGGCATAACATTCTACTGCATAAACTTTACTGTACCTTGGGTCCAGGTAAACCTACGCCTTCTGGACCAACCTCTCCCAACAATCCAGGTGGTCCTGCAATTCCCTAAAAAAACATACACACAACCAGATGATGAGTTAAGTACTTCAAAGTAATAATAGAAGGGGCAGTAAAAATCGCTGGATACTCACTGGAGGGCCAGGGTGTCCTTCCCCTTTTGGCCCAGGTGGTCCAACAAGTCCTGGCATCGCTCTATCACCCTAAAGCCCAACACACCAAAATGTCAGCACCTTCACAACCAGAAGAACAGTCAAAGCTGAAAGTTAACTGACCTTAGGTCCAGCTATACCAATCCTTCACAACCAGAAGAACAGTCAAAGCTGAAAGTTAACTGACCTTAGGTCCTGCTATACCAATCCCTGGTTCACCAACAGGTCCAGGAGGTCCCACTTGGCCTGGGTCCCCCTATAATAATCAGAACTACGTCAATAAGGTAACATTATCCTGCTATTGTTTTGTGATATCTCGGAATTACAGATTGATATTGATATATGGGCTTACGTTTGTACCAGGTAGGCCCCGTCCTGGTTGTCCAATTGGACCTGGTGGCCCAATAAAACCTGGTTCACCCTAAACGAAGACAATCAGAAGACTAGTCAAACACATATAGAAATAGAATGACAGATCCACCCATCACTGGATTTTTTTTAACTACATGAAAAAATGCTTGATCATGCGTATTTGTATATATCTGTCAAAAGGATAAAACAAAGAAGCTTGAGGGTTTATTTCCATTGTGGTCCTTTGAGGCTTTGAGATTAACTACTTAAACACTTTGGGCTTAAGTACGGTAGTTAATCTTGAGGGTGTAAATAACATTATCCATGGAACTATTCATACCTTGGACCCCAATGGTCCCACAGGTCCAACAGCTCCTGGCTGGCCTCTGGGCGCCCTCTCTCCTCTGTCTCCCTAGCAGAATGGCACAAGCTTATTTTCAGTGGTTTTAATAAACACAGTCTTCAGTCCAAGAACTGTGATGGCCAATTTTGATAGCTGTATGTTATAAACAGATTCAGATACCTTCTCCCCAGGGACACCTTTTCCAGGTGCGCCATCAGGTCCCCTGAGCCCTGGCAGCCCGATGTCACCCTAGTATCATTTGAACACAACTACTGAAGCAACAGACTTGTAAAAGTTAAAAAGCAGTATGGTGTAATAAATGGTGTAATAAGTGTATATGTACAATCATTTACTGTACATCACTCACCTTCTGTCCTGCAGTTCCATCTTCTCCTGGGAGACCTGGAATTCCAGGGAGCCCCTCAGCCCCTGGGTCTCCCTAGGAAGAGAGAGATAATGATGATGATGGTAATAATATTAATGATGATGATGATGATTATGATAAACCTTGCTGATGAAGATAGAAGTGAACTTACTTTGGGTCCTGGCTCTCCTATACCTCTCTCCCCTGGCTGTCCAGACTCACCTGGGAACCCCTGATTTCCCTGAGAATAACAAATATGTGACATAGTTTATTATTCTGTCTTGCTTTTATTGACAAATGTATTTAATTACAACCCCCCTCCCCCCAGGGGAATTGTCATAGACAACCTTTGGTTATGTTTGTCATAACTGCAACTGTCTGCGCACCATTCATAATTATCCATGAAACTGAGCAATTATCCATCCATCCTCTGTAAAAACGCTCATGTTTGAAAGGACATGGTTGGTAATGACAGACAAGCCTAGAATAACATTCCACCAACATTTTATGATGAAATGAGTGGAGCCAACTTGCCAAGTGAAGAAACAATATATTTATGTATACCTGTATGTACAGGTATGTATCTGGATGCAGAAATGTGCTTTATCTAATAAAGTAGGCTAATGTATGTTTTCATGCATTCTTACCGTAGGCCCCATTGGTCCTATACCAGGTGTTCCTCTGAGTCCTGCTGGTCCAGCCGGTCCTTGATCACCCTGACAAGGAGCAAGATATTCGAAATGTTCAGGTCTGTAACTCAACATCAACATGATAAAGAATTCTGGAAATGTCTGGCTTTTAAAAGCTTTACACACTATGGTCTAATCCAGTGGTTCCCAAACTGTTGTGCGTGCACCCCTTGTGGTGTGCTGGCGCCTTCTAGGGGGTACGCACGACATAAAAAGGCTAATGGTGGTGCTATGTTTTTTTTTTATTATCTATTATTACATTTGTGAAGTTGCTAGCCAATGAAAAGCGTCAAAACCTGTGGACATTGGTGGACATATGCTGTTGCCCCATGCTGTTGCCCCAACAGGGCCAGAAACAAGGCCAACAGGGCCAGAAACAAGGCCTTTTAACCACGCTACTTACACACACTACAACTCGCTTACAATTCGCAAACCTGGCAACACTGCCCTGTGTTCTAATAGGCCCACCAGGCCCGCCCCCACCCCGCCTCCACACTACCTTTCAGTCTCACAATCGGCAGCCATCTTGCTTTTTATTTATATGGGCGAGTGGAAATTTAATGCAAATAAATTAATTATAGGTCCAGCAAGCAAATCATGATGGTCTGTTTGTGCTCAATAGGTCACAATAACATTCAGATTTTAGGTGTTGTGTTTTGTATGACATTTTGGCCAGTAGTTTTATATCTATCTCAGCTTTTGCCTGATAGCACACATGCTATGGTGACCACAACGTTAGCAGATTCATTTTGACGTGCAGAGTCTCTCTCTCTCGCACTTCTGCCGCGGAGTGCGTGGCGAAGTAACTCTGGGATTAGAGTGCTCGCGAAGCGGGCGCGAAATTAACATATGCCAATATATATAATTATATATTAACATATGCCAATATATGGCAAGTATATGCAGAACCTATGCTGCATGCCATTATATGTGCATGTGGATAAATAGGAAATGTATGTCTTTATATAGCTTATGCAATTTATATTTCCATGTTGGGGGTGTGCATCAGCTAGGTCAGGAGGTAACAGGTTTGAGAACCGCTGGTCTAATCTATAGTGATCCCCAACCTGTGGACTGGCACCCACTGGTGTGCCCCCGTTTGTGTCACGAGTCACGACTCACGAGGGTATTGCCCCCAAATAATTGCTAGACCTTAATTAAAAAATCACACCCGTGTGATTTATCATTGTACATCATCATACATCATCTCATTCCGGCCAATCAGAATTTGCGTCAAATTGTCCATTCATTGTCAATGGCATTTAATGTTTGAGTTAGGACAAAATTTGGGTTACGCACACCAAAAGCTGGACATACGGAAGGACAAAAAGTAAATGAATGTAAACAAATGACATGGTATGTTTTCTTTAAAACCTTGAAAAACTGTGATTCTGATAAATAGCAACTTACTGTATGCTACATTAGTTCCACTGATCCAAACCGTAACAAAATCAATCAATCGATTATTAAAAAACATGATCTGTAAATGCACATGGCCCACCGATCTGAACACTTTGTTCCGAAGTCAATTTAGTTAGTTAATAATATTATAATTGTAATCCACCAACTATGTGAGCTATACATGACACAATAATGAAGAACATTCAGGGAATGCCAGTCTAACACACTACAGTATTAACAGCTTTTACCTTTTCACCTTGAATTCCTGCTCCAGGGTCACCAACTGGACCTGGAATCCCGGCAGGCCCATGAGCTCCCTCAGAATAAGAAAAATAATAATACGTTAAATTAAACTTTAGATTTCACAATGGTGTAAAATGACAACAGTATGGCGTGATTTCTCCCTAAAAAGAAATCGTTTCTATTTCACCATAAATCAATTTACATCGCTATATAATTATGTATATACTGTTTAGTTCAGGCTGGCCACATTTCTGGAATAAATATCAATCTCTAACTAACAAGTTTACCTTGTCACCTTTGAATCCAATACCAGGAAGACCACGGCTCCCCCTGGGACCATCATATCCTCTGTCACCCTAAAAATAAAATAAAAATATATTTAAGATTCTGATTTGTTAACTGAGTTCTGATTCACTTGAAGTGTTTCTAGTTTCTAATATTATATATTTTCTATCTAGCACTGCTAGCACTACTAAAGATGGCTGTGTTGGTCAATTTGTTAATCCTTCCCTCCATCCATCCAACACGGTTTCGAACAAGATGTCAAAAGAAAATACTGTCTATATGCCATGGGATTTGCTGTGCACCTTCATACTCCATGGAGGACGACCCCTACTGAATTTGATGAACCCATGTAGTGTCACTACACTAGAAATACAATTTCATTGAACCCATGGCCTTTCTTTAAAGTAGTACCACCCGTAGGCCAAAATTTCCCTTTGCACAAAATATATCTCAAAATCTATGAGGCAGATTGCCATGAAACTTGTTGACTACATTCATGCTCCTCAGAGGAATGTTTTATGTTTTGGTGACCCTTTGACCTGCTAGTGCCAACCTCAAGTCAAACTTTATAATTTTGCCCTGTGGCAGGATGTGGATGTGGACTGTGGGGATGGCGATGATCAGCTCCCATTGGAGTTTACGTCAGAGCCATTGTGACAGAAAGTAGGGCTGTACAATATATAGAAAATGTACTTTGAGTGTGATAGCCTATCAAGATTTAAGATATCATATCATGTCTGTTATTTGGGAATACTTTGGAGAGATAGAAATGTTGAGTTTACTTAAGTATTACTTAAGTACACAACAGATCTGTGATCTATCTAATGGAAAACCAGCTGTGTAGAAACTGTATATTTCACAGAAACGCACACCAGTGGAAATATAGCTCTTGGACTACAGTACTTTAGGTGTTGGCCACTGGCCAATTTGCATAAACAGCAGAAAACGTGTATCACCAGAGACAATGGAATGTTGTAAAGGCCACGAAAAAGTTAATAAAAAAAAGGACTTATATTTTCTATCAATTACACACCCCATGAAGTGCCATATGATATTCATTGTCTTGGGTCTATGTTAGCAGCAAACCTACCGTAAATCAGAAATACATTAAAACTATATACTTCAATATTTGCATACCACTGGGAGACCAATAGTTTCAAACACTACTGTATAGTGCCAAGCAGTGAATCGTGACCATGAAGCATGTGACCCGTACTGTTTCTGACTGCTCACTGATGCGAGTGCAACTTTCTATCTCTATGGCTCTGGCATTGCTTAGCTTTGCCCCCCTGTGCTCATTGGCCAATGTTAGACATTTCTGAATATTTGAACTGCTTGTTATTTGAAGGGATAGAGTAGCCGGTAGAGCGGCCAGATGGGAACTGCAAGGTTCCAAGTTCGGTCCTGCATGGGCTCCCCCAGAGTTAGTGTTGAAGTGTCCTTGAGTCTCTGAACCCCTAATTGCTCCATATGTGCCTTGCATGGTTTCCTCTGCCATCGGTGTATGAATATGTGTGTGAAGTACCTGAGACACCAAAAACAAAAAAATATGGCGAAGCCGCCTTTAGCTACTACGCCCCTGTGCTCCGGAAGAGCCTGCCAAGGGATCTACGGTTCTCTGAATCTGTTGACATTTTTAAACGAAATCTTAAAACACACCTTTTTAGCATCGCTTTTACCTCCTAGATCATGTCCTTTTCCTGTGATTAGTCTCTCCTTTTTATTATTGTTTTTATTACTATATAGTTGATGCTTTCCTGCTTTGTTTTTGCTCTTTGTGTGATATGTACATATGTATATTTGTGTATATGTATGTGTATTTATATATATATAATATGTATGTGTCTATATATATATATATATATATATAATTTTTATTATTATTATTATTACTTTTTGTTCTTACTGTACTTGAACTTGATACTTTGAACTGCACTCGCTGCCTGAAAAATGTGCTATATAAATAAAGATTGATTGATTGATTGATGAATGGGTGAATGTATATGCACAATCTATGTAAAGTGCTTTGGTTAAAAGTGCTATATTAATGCACCATTTACCATTTTTAATCACAGAATGAACATCACATGAGTCTAAGGTCAATTATGTAGAGGCATGAACTGAAGAAATGTAGAAAACTTTTCCAGCATTTCTATGAAACAGCTTCTTCTGACCTTTGATCCTGGAAGACCCTCTCCTGGTAGACCTGGATTCCCCTGTGCTCCAGCCAGCCCTGGTGGACCCTGTGAAAACAGCCCTGTCACTTAGCCCAGTGGTTTTCAACCAGTGGTCCGGATGAAACCAAATGGACCCGTTTCATTTTACACTCTCAAGAGTTACATAACTCTAAAACTACTTAATTTACAAGAAGTCTACACAATTAGACAATGTAAATTAATTGTTATTTTTTATCAACATCTGCCTGTTGTCTCTCCAATGGTACCAACATCAATTGTTTTGGGTCTGCAAGGCTAAATCTCATCAATTGATGGTCCGTGGCTCAAATCATGGGCCTTGACATGAAAAAGGTTGAATAAAAAGAAGAAAGTGCCCAATGTTGACGTAGTGCTGGTGCTGTACCAACAGAATACTCACTGGCAGTCCTGGTTCTCCTATCCCCAAAGGACCTAGGAGACCAGGTCTTCCCTGAATTCCCCTTTCTCCCTGTTAACACAGTACATCAGCATCTTACAACTGTCTTCAGTTTCAATAACAAAACAAATTGCCATAATTCACTTTTGACTGTAATCATATTGTGTGAGGATGATAATACAGGTTCACCTTGGCTCCTGGGAATCCAATACCAATTTCCCCAGGTGGTCCAGAAGCACCAGTTGCACCTCTGTCTCCCTACAGTATGTTTGAAACATTCTGGTTTTATCATGTGATCACAATTAATTTCCCAAAAGCATACAGTGGCTGTCTGAGACCTGAGTGACACAACAATAACCTTCTTCTGGGTATAATAACGTTTTAAGGACAATGGCCGGTTGAGAGACTATTCCAGACAGTGACCATTTTCCCATGATGTGTGTGTTGTCAAGGCAACACAGATGTCACACTTGAGCTGTATTTGTGAGCTGGGGTCTGCTTGGAAAATTTGACTCATTTTTCATTCAAAGATATGGATGCTTTTTTAAATGTCTGTACGACCTCAGTGGGAACTATAATAAAAGCCTTCATAACGGCAACAGCTTTTAAACAGTGCAGATAAAAATCACAGAAACTCTAATTGTTGACAACGATGTGAATGTGGAAGTGATGAGTTTAGCGCTATTGTTTGGAAATGACATCCATGGAAATCAAAGAGCTAAGACAAAAATACTCAACAAGCAAGCCAAAATGTGATCTGCTAGCCTTAAGGCATTCGAAAAATAAAGAGCGGAACTTGTTCCTCGCTTGTATCTCAATGGTGTCTGAACTTTTTCCCCAATCATATAAATCACTCACTTCTTCTGTAAAAGGACTTCCTTGTTGGAAATATTTAATGGAGGAGCAGCATTCTAATGGCTTTTGCCACACATTTGAAACAAAGGTCATTTCATGTTGCATTTCTGTCAAATCTACAATAGATATACTGTGTTTCTATTTTTCCCATGGATGTTCTACATGGGAAGCCAATTGCATGTGGCTTCTTACTTACTTTAGATCCCAGTGGGCCCTCAGCACCCATGTCTCCTGGAATTCCTTTGGTACCCTTTGGAAGACAAAGACAAAGACAAGTCTCTGAAAATGCCAAATAGATACAATTGGGGTAAAATTGTGTACTTTCAGAGTTAAATTCACATTCAGGATTTTTGTGTGCACAGGAACAACAAATAACAACTTACAAAATGTACAGTATTCATATACTGTGTTTTTAATTTTTGTATCATGATGATGGGTATGACAAACTTTCCTTGGCTATCGTAGCCACAAAAAATATCTGAATATATGTTCAACAAGAAAAAAACGAAAACATCTTTTCCACTCAGTTTACAACAAACCAGTACCAAATGAGAAACACAAACTCAGAAACTCCTGGCTTTGATGTCCTTTAGATTCTCTAGTCCCCGAGTGTTCGCGAAATAACAACGCCATATTGACACTGTGCCAGTGCCAAAGAGAAGGAAGAGTGGCTCTCTAGACTGCTATGTCCCTGTGCTAATCCCACCACACAAAGTCTGCTCCTGTCGAAGAATAATATCCTGCAAGCCTGGATTCACTGCTTTTGATAGCCACATTATTTTAGGATTAGCCATAATCCAATATTCACATTCCATAAGTGCAGAGGTGAGAAAATGACAAATTCTGCTTCCATTTTCCATATTTGAGGGTGACTGTCCTGTCTGTATCTTCAATCCAATGGCAAACCTTTGTTTGCCATTTTCCTATGTGAAGAACTAAATTGTAAGAGCTCAAAATTATAAAAGCTGTCTTTTAAATTGATGCATTAATATATGCTAATATACATCTGTTCTACCTGTTCTCCTTTATGTCCTCGTAGACCAGCAGGTCCCTCGGGTCCCTGAAAAAGACAAGGTATTCTATTAATAGGACAAGAATATCAAGACTGCCTTAAAGTGAGATCGTGTCAATAGCATTGAACTTACATTATCTCCCTTTTCTCCAGGAGTGCCACAGTCACCTCTTTCTCCCTGAAAGATCATCAGACAAGCTTGGGGTCTACCAGTTATTCCATAAACAAATAAACAACTCATATGAAGCAAAAGAGAGTATACTACATGGGCTAGTTTCTAGCAATTATAGCAAGTGAACCAACCTTGTTACCCTTGAAGCCTGCATGGCCCTGTAAAAGATGTGACATTTCTGAACAGTTGATACCATATTTCATTCACCAGTTTAGGAAAATCACCCTAGTTATGTATTAAAAGTGTAACATATTATTTTACCTGTGGACCTTCACTTCCAGGACGGCCATTCAATGCAGAATCTCCCTGTAAATGAGATGGTCATAACCAAATTAATTAATTATAAGAAGCTACATTTATCAAATGACCATCTTGTATTTTTGTATACAGTTTTGATTATTATTACTTTTTACGAGCGTAATGCCCATGTTGAGAGATGGGTTTCTGCCTCTGCCCTTCACAGACACCTGTTGTATCCTGAATTAACTGACACTCAAACTTGATGTACTCTTGGAGAAGGCCACAAGCTGATACACTTGGTTTCTATTGTTCAAATCATTTTACTCCATGGATCAGACCCAGTTATTACACACTGGGTTGAGTGCTACACAAATGGGGCAAATATGTGTAAGCGAGTGCATGAATATATTTATGAATGCAGGTGGAGGAATCTGCCTGCAAATACTCCTGTGAGCCCCAAATTTAAGTCAGAATGATGTTCTTGGTTCACAAGCGTCCTTCTAGTAATGTGAAATGAAATGCAACAACGTAAGAGGCTAAAGAGTAAACAGAATAAATGTTCTCTTTTTGAGACATACCTTTGATCCTTTTACACCGGGTGGTCCTCTATAGCCTGCCTCCCCTTTTTTACCCTGGAGGGTGTAATAGTATCATGTAAGAACTTGGCATATTATCGTCTTTCTCCAACTAACATATTAGCATCTATATTTGCATTTCTTTTTAAATATCTCCCCTGAACGTTTTTATTATATTGCCATGAATACTTACTGGACTTCCTGAAGGCCCTCTCGTTCCTTTTTCACACAAACACACCTGGGACTGTGGACACTGAGAAGAGTAAAACAATGCATTGTGATTCTCCTCACAAGACTTAAAAGTGAATGTTGATTTCTTTCACATTTTCAAGTGTTAAGTGCTTACCTCTTCAGCTGTAACAGCACCCTGGATGCAAAACAGTATTATACAATGTTAGAGCTGCAGTATATTTGGGTCATTATTCTATTTGACAATAGGCTATAACCATGTTATAAGAGTACAATCAGCAGACAGAAAATTTAAAAAGAATGTTAGAACAATGGCTTTGATTAGATTTACAATTTAGGCATTTAGCAGACACTCTTAATCCAGAGCGATTTACAGTAAGCAAGAACAACACATGGTAATATATAATACATAAAACATAATAACCTAAGAACCTAACATCTGACTAACAGTGGAATATAATGAAACTATGTGTATACACTATAGTGCTATGTCTACATAAAATCAAAATGCTATCTAAATTAAATAAATTGAGCCTCTGCATACGCCTGTAAGGTCGTCGAGGCTAGGACAAGTGCTACGGCAAGTACTACGGGCTAAGATGGAGTCTGGGTTTTCAGACTACTGCGGAAGCTTGGGAGTGAGTCTGCAGTTTGATTGCATGGGAAGTGCACAACTCCATAATTTTGGAGCCAGAAGGGAAAAGAGTTTGGGACGTGTGTTCATTGTCCCAGCGTTTTTAGAGATTGTACTTCCAGCTAGATATGATGTTACCTTTGCTTCAATGTGATGCATGCAGTCTTTTTCATGAACCATATGAACTGGAAAGTAAAATATCACACATTCTTGGAAAGCAGAACAAGCCATGCAATTGTGCACTTCTAGACGGGTCCTGACCTATTATAGATGTTCAACATTATGGAAAATGCATAATGGGGAGGGAAATCCCCATGTGGCACACAATTCTGTCATTGAGATTTGAACTCTCTATGAGGACAGGGTTGACTGAAACAGACAGACCCCGCTCCCAAGGGAAGACAGACTATGCACCCACTGCACACAAACCACCTGCCCCACTATACCAAGACATCAGAGACATACTTCCCACAGATTACACACCCAAAGTGAGTTTGAAAACATGACTAACGACAAAACACTCCCACACCTATTGGGAGAAATACAAGTTACAACAATGTGCGAACACAGCAGCAAGATTTGTACATTGTTGCGATAAAAGAAGGTTACCCAATAGAATACAACCACCTTAAGGACTACTATCTGTACAGAGTAGACGTCTAGACCTACCTTTAAACGCATTTTAAATCTGAGGCTTTTTGTATACTATTTAAATAGTTTTGAGAAGAAATGCTGCTATTTGTCCCAAAGGGACTGCAAATGATTGGTGCCATTTGTTTCAAAAAACGTTATACCCTGTTTAAATAACCGATATTCAATATACAATGTGACATATAGCTCTGTTTACAGTATGCACAATGCTGTACCCCCTACAACTGTATATGAGGCAGGGTCAATTAGTTTAATTGACCTGTAACTCAATTTATTTGAAATTATTATTTTAATATCGTTCAATATCACCACTATGAATCTATTTCTTTTAAACCAAAACATAACATCTGGTTAGGATATTCATCTGAAGACAGCTGAAGACAGATTTTCAACTGTTTTTATTATATTTTGACACTTGCTTTGGCAATGTAAACGTATGTTTTCTCATGCCAATGCCCAATAAAGCTCATTTGAATTGAAACAGGTCACGATAAACAGACGTAAAAGAGATACCTGTGTGATAGTCTCCAGTGCTGTTTGCACTGATTCTCTTGAAACTCTAGCAGCACCACATCACAGAAGATAGAACCCCAAATTGACTTTCATCAGGCCTCGGAAACCCAAACCTGTTTCCAATGATTCTGTCCTTCTAACCAGATATGAAAAGATGTTTTGGTTTAAAATAAAATATAATAAAATATAATATAAAATAATTGTAGGTGAGAAATAGATTCATAGTGGTGATATTGAAAGATGTTAGAATAATAATTTCAAATTAATTGAGTTACAGATCAATTAAACAAATGGATCCCGCCTTCCCAAAAAACAAAACGCCCACTTTGGAAACCCCTGATCTAGAGGATAACTGAATGTTGAATGAATACAAAATAAAGAAGGACCGAAACAACCAACATGCCTTTTCGCTGCATTTGAACCTACGATCAAGATCAAGATTTGTATAAATATGAGCAGTGACACTAATCCACTTCCCACTATACAGTTGATTGATGATGTCACAGGATGAGTTGAGGTGACACTCATCAGTCTCATGCGAAGCAAATTGCAACGACAAGCAAATTAACTTAAATTCCAAGGTCACCATATTAGTAGCAGGCATTTCAGAAGTAGTGGGCAACAGGTGCACAATGTCCATACTCACGATCTCATTGAGCAGCCTCTCCTCCAACTGAGGGTCAGTTAAACTTTGAACAAACTGCTGGCCAGGTGTACTGGCAATCGCCCGGAGCTTGGCACTATTTTGACTCTGTTTGGAAATGTCTGATAATCCTACAACGAAAAGCCTGATATTATGATCTTTGGCCTCGGCTGCTGCTGCGATGACATCAGGGTTGCGGGGATGGTCGACTCCATCAGTCATCAGCAATGCTATCCGGACACTGTCTTCTGGGGTCTCTTGAACCACCAAATGAGTGGCATTGGTGATGGCATAGGTGGAGTAGGTACCATGGCCAATGTAGGCCATGGAGTTGACCTTGCTGTGGAAGAAGTCCAGGTCCTTCCAGGCCGAGAATCTGTGTTCTATAGACACAGAGCTGCTGTACTGGAGAGCAGCCAGGCGTACCTTCAGTTTCCAGCCAGCAATATGGAGCATTGAGAGGCGTGTGCTGAAATGCAGCACAAAGGCCTTCTGCTTCTCAAAAAGGAATGTTTTTGCACTTTCTGAGCTGTCCAGGATGAAAGACACCTGCAGTGAACATGCGTGACCTGTGTGGAAGAGAAATTATTACCAAAACCTAACCAATATTTGTGCCAATTAAAAAAATTATAATAATATTAATTATAGAGGTATATGCGTGAACGACTACTGAGTGGCAAAAAAATACTTTCTGACCTCGACAGCCCATACATCCAGAAACAGAAAGGTCCAATATGATTGCATTAAATGATGTTAAACAATGTTAAACTCACTTTACCACTCACTTTTCCACTCGATTTCCCATTCCCTTTATGCATGCAAATACTCTATGATAATAATAATGATAATGATAATATAAATAATAATAATAATAATAATAATAATAATAATAATAATAATAATAATAATAATAATAATAATAATAATAATAATACATCATCATAGTAATAAATAGATTGATAATAATCTATTTATCTATAAATAGATAGTAATAAACAATTGCTCTGATAGAAATCAAACTTTGGTGTTCACTATTCAATTCAATTAATTGTGAAACATGCATTTTCTTCTTTTAGCAATGTAAATGTAACAATGTAACAACCTGACTTTAATAAGTTGTAACTGTATTTTCTTTTGTCAGTGATATGTCTTGCAATGTATGAGAGATCCTCTTGTCCTTGTATGAAATTGTCTTTGTACCACTGTTACTAGACCAAATTGGTCTTGGACCTGCAACTGTACTTGCCAAAGAAAGTATGTGTCCAAGTGTTACTGTAAAAATCTAAATATTTGCTTTGGTCAGAAAGGATGCTCTATTAGCTGCTTGGTTTTCCCACGTGGATAACTGATGTTCAAATTTGGTCTTAGTTTCCATAACAACCCTCACCACCTGGACTGTTGGACACCTCATTTGAGGAATTACCATTTGCTTCATCTTGGCTGTAGCTGTTCCGCTGTCCTAACTTTCTTCTTCTCTGGCCTCTAACTCCATGTAGAGCCAATAATAAAAGGCACAGTGCCACGCCTTTCCCCATGTTTCCCTTTATCAGCATTTTCACCTTAGTAGAGAAAGGAAGTTACAATTATGTGTAGAATAACTGAATATCATTGCATCTACATAGATAATATATCCAGATTCTGGTAAATTCATGAAATTGTTTTTTTTGTATTTTGCCAGTTTCCCCTCCCCTCCAAATAGCATCACTCAAGCCAAGGAACCATGCATCAGTATTTTTGTTATTTATTAACACAACCATTGAGTTATCATTGTGCTTTGTAAATCACTTCCCAAAAATAACCATTATTGTAGGCTACTTTACCACAAATTGCAAAGCCCAAATTTATAGAACATCTCTGCTAAGTGTCAATCATCAATAACTCATGCAAAAGCAGTAGAACGTTTTGAAAAACGTTACCAGTAGTAAGTAGGCATGTTTACATGATCAAGTAAGTGAGTAGGCCTAGTTTTTTTTATCTAGCCTACAAGAAACTGAAACTGTAATGGCCATAGAAAAAACAAGAGATAGAGATATATATTAACATGTAAAAATAACTAAACTTAATAAAAACATAATATTTTACCTGAAATCTCATTTAGATCCAGCCAATGCTTTAGGTTGAATAAGTTGAGAATCTCTGGGCGTCATTTCGTTGCTGAGTCAGGTCCTGGTCTTTACAGCCCATCAACTGAAATGAGTCGCTGTGCTGGAGCGCGCTCTTGTATCTGCATTGTCTATTCGGTGGTTGCCTCCATTGACCGTTAGATGTTACTGTGGTTACTGTGGTGACCACCTATTTGAAGTATTCTATACACTTTTCGGCCTGTTTATTTACATATGGCTATTTATTTTCTTCTGATTAACTGTATAATTGGTTATTGCAGTTGAAGTTGTGCAGTCCAACTCCTGTTGCTGAATTGAGCTGTTCTGTTGCGCATAGAGATTGTTTGGATTCTGTGTATGAAATTCCCAAACGAGATTGTTTTCCTTTTCCACTCGCCCACTAATGTGAAAACCATGTGAGAGCTCTTCGGTCCTTTTCGCTTACAATGTTTCTCACATCCAGCCATTAACCAAGACGGAAATCAGATATTCTTTTAATTACACTATTTATTAGTCTTATATTAGTCTTATTTCTACAATCTATATGACAGCTGCAGTGGACTGTCTACACACCTACAGTCAGTCAGTCAGTCAGCCAGCCAGCCAGTCTTTTGATATGCGAACAGATGACGTAGTTTTTATTTATTCACATATCAAATTAGTGTATCATAGCCTATTCATAGGCCAACTTGTATGTGTTTTCATTTCATGTGAGAACTAGGATTTAAAATTATGATCGACAGGCAATACATTTTCGTGGTTGCAGCGCCTCTTAGTGGGGAACTGCGCGTCACAGTTTATTTGTGCGTAACAGGAACCATCGAATACTTGTCAGTCTTCACCCCACGGTCATGTTTAGGTGTAACACACAACAACGAGAGAAGCTCAACAGCGCTTACTATCGACATGTGTATCACAAGTTGTAAGTAGGATATCTCATATTTGTTACTATTACTTCTAATACTTAAACTGCGACAGTATTCATCAGACATCCAATTTGACCGACGATGTGTTCTCGATGACTCGGTAACCCTAGCTGACCACTGATGTGTTTGTTTTTTTAGCTTGCCCTTTCACTTGTTAGCGTTAGCACAAGTTAGCCCGCCGGGTGCCTATAAACTTTCAATCTACACCCTAACTAAGTCTATAGCCTATATTTCTATTCAGTAAAATATGTGATTTCTTTCTAAGCAAGTATTTGTGAAACTTTCTGACGCTTAACGATAGTAACAAAGTAGACCTTTTTTGATATAAATTTTGGTGCATGTTAAAACAGTGGCCTGTTCTGAAATGTCATTTTATCATGTTACAAATCTTGTGTACCCTTATAGAAAGAAGATTCAACTGAAGATAACCTATAAACATTTAAATCATGAGTGGTTCAAAACCGGACATTTTGTGGTCTCCCCACCACCCTGACCGTTATGTCATCTGTGACTCTGAGTTGGGACTCTACCGCATTGGACCAGTGGGTAGTGCTGAAACCAAGGTCGGCACTCTCCCACTCTCTGAGGAAACCGCTGCTACCTTACTAGCCATTAACTCTGACACGCCTTATATGAAATGTGTGGCCTGGTATCCAAAGCATGAGCCTGAGTGTCTCCTAGCTGTAGGTCAAGCCAATGGTAGAGTCGTGCTCACCAGCCTGGGCCAGAGCCACAACTCTAAATGCAAAGAGCTTATGGGGAAAGAGTTTGTGCCTAAACACGCCCGTCAGTGCAACACTTTAGCCTGGAATCCCGTGGACAGCAATTGGTTGGCCGCTGGGCTAGACAAACACAGAGCGGACTTCTCTGTTCTCATATGGGATATTAGTAGTAAGTTTTCACCAGATGCAAGTGTTGCTGCTGAGAAGATTCGCCTGTCCTCTGTGGATATGGACTCGGGCATGGTGGTTACCAAACCACTGTATGAGCTCGGACAGAATGACGCCTGCCTGTCCCTCTGCTGGCTACCTCGTGATCAGAAGCTACTGTTGGCTGGTATGCACCGTAACTTGGCCATCTTTGACCTGAGGAACACCAGTCAGAAGACGTTCGTGAACACTAAAGCCATCCAGGGCGTTACAGTGGATCCACACTTCAGTGACCGCGTGGCCTCGTTCTTTGAGGGCCAGGTGGCCATCTGGGATCTGAGGAAGTTTGAGAAGCCTGTGCTCACGCTCACTGAGCAGCCCAAGCCACTCACCAAGGTAACGTTTTGAAAATCAAGAACATGTTCAATCTGACTAAAATAACACCAAAAGATTCTAAATTGTGCTCAATCATTTCTTGCTCTGGGTTCTCAGGTGGCTTGGTGTCCCACACGCACAGGCCTACTGGCCACACTGACGCGGGACAGCAACATCATCCGCTTGTATGACATGCAGCACACGCCCACGCCTATTGGCGATGAGACGGAGCCAACTATCATTGAACGCAGTGTGCAGCCCTGTGAGAGCCAGATCGGCAGCTTTGCCTGGCACCCCTCCTCCCAGAACCGCATGGTGGTGGTGTCTGCTGCTAACCGAGTCATGACTGACTTCACCGTGTTTGAGCGCATCTCGCTGGCCTGGAGTTCCACCACATCGCTCATGTGGGCCTGTGGCAGGCACCTGTACGACTGTTCCGAGGATTGCCCGGAGGGGGCGGCTGAGGGCATGATTGAGAAAGACATAGCCACTAAGATGAGGCAGAGGGCCCAATCCAGGTATGGCCACGATACCGTCCAGGTGTGGAAGAATCACCTGCTAGCTGGAGGAGGGGATTCTCAGCTCAAATCTTTGTGGTATGACCTGTATTATATCCTTTACTAAAGACAAATGGTGGTGAGTAGTGACAGATTATTTTGTAGGATGGTAATGCCCTTGTTGACACAACTGACAACACAACAGACCATGTATAAGTATATTACACAAATTCAACTATTATTTTTAGCTTTATATAGGCCAGTTTAAAGGATGTGTATGAGAATCATACTATAAATGCACAAAATCTGTGTGTCTGTCTATGTGTAACTTATCTTGAGAAATTCCCGACCAACTTCAAACTCGGGAGTGCGGTGCCTGGCATCGAGGTGATAGAACCAAATTGTCATCTATGACGTCATAGACTGGCGTAGACTCCATATTTGGGCATACCCGACACGGTGCTCCATCTGTAAAAGG
The DNA here is from genome assembly GCF_963924005.1 of Protomyctophum bolini. Classification (NCBI taxonomy): domain Eukaryota; kingdom Metazoa; phylum Chordata; class Actinopteri; order Myctophiformes; family Myctophidae; genus Protomyctophum; species Protomyctophum bolini. The sequence goes on along the minus strand of NC_137868.1, from coordinate 20,859,742 downwards.
ACACAGATGGATATATACAGAAATCTCCACATGTATGAGCTTAAAAACAGACGGGTACTCTGACAACGGGTATTGCATAACTGGATGGCACTTGCATTTCAAACATGCATCGTTCCCGAGCCGACTTCCATCTTTCCCGACTTCCATCGTTGGCATGCCATTGTGACCATTGGGGACGGAAAAACTATTTCTCCCTCTACCTTGACCTAGTATGAAGTTGAGCAATTGAGTTGTAAATGGTTTTATTACATATCTTGTGCTGCGCTTGTAGATGTAATTATGCTGCTCTTCTGCAATGACTGTTACATTTCCTATGTAAGTATCACATATGAAGCAGTGCACAGAGGACATGGAGCTGAAGCTACAGGGGAATAAACAGACCCTTGTCTACTCCGGCATTAAGAATATTGTAAAGACCAGCTCAGGTAAGAAGCATCAGTGGTGTGAACTGTGAAGCTGCCTGATAATGCATAAGAAAGGCCACATTATGAGTGAATAACATGCAATTATTCAAAACCAGAAATAGCACTTCACGAAGAAGCAGCATTTTGTATTTGAAAACAAAATGGATGCCAGAGAGTAAACCCTACAAACGTATCTGTAAATATCTTTTTTTCTCGTTTTTCAGACGCAAGAATGTTGTGTTGGGGCTCATTGACAGTGCAACATAATACAAACTGCACAATTAAGATGAAAATGCATATAGAAAATATATAAATATACATAAAAAAAAAAAGCAGAATAAAGCAATAAGAATGTGAATCTGAGGATTAATCGACATAGTGAATTACTGACTGTCCATTCCTCACTCGTCCCCAGGTACGACTGAGAATCGCAGGTGCTGGAGTGGCTCAGACCGCCAGACGGACGTGCCACGCTACCTCAGCGAGGAGCGCAGCCTGGCCCTGCGGCTGTGTGGCTGGATCAGCCGGGGGCCAGACATTGACGTAGAGCCCTTTCTGCGCAGCCTGGAGCAGGAGAGTGACTGGGAGCGGGCGGCAGCCGTGGCCCTCTTCAACCTGGACATCCGCCGGGCTATCCAGATCCTCAACAAGGGAGCCACTGCTGACAAGGGTGGGAAATGTGACAATACCATACTCGCACAGTTTATAATGGCATACACCTAAGTTGGTTGACTCGATCATTGATTGGATTAGTTGATTTATTGATTCGTTCATTTCCGTTTGTGAGATATGACACTGTCATTACTTGCGCAAGCAGAGCGCGCAAGTATTGTGGTCGTGCTGGTACAGATGTATGCGTGGTAGGTATTGATGGTGACGTAATTAAGATATGTATCAATGCCGGGTTATTACGTCACCTTTTGATGGTGACGTAATACAGATAATAATAATTACTACTTACATACATACATTACCTGTTACCCAACCAATATTGAAACATATCGTAATTACGTCACCATTGACAGCCAGTTATAACCCGAATTTAGTATTTAATTTCAATGTTTTACAGAGAGGCTGAGATTTGAAAGTTCGTAGCGGTCGGCAGTACTTGCACACTCTGCTTGCGCACTAGTAGGTCAAAATGTGCAACGCGCAAGTAGGCACCCGATAGAGTGCAGTTCTAGTTTTGACTGGCCTTTTCAAATCAAAAGTTAATCATTTATTCAATGTAGCTTACTGATCATTCCCCCAGTTTCATGAAAATCAACCCATCTGTTCCCAAGTTAGTTTAGTTTCAGAGAGACACAAACAAAGATACAAAACAGGGTTGATTACAATATTAAACTGCACACATTTCTGCAGGCAGGATAACAAGCTGTCCAGTAATGTCGTCAGTCTTGTCCAAATATGTAGGGGTTGCAGGAAGGTGGATCTGAACAATGAAAATATTCACACAAAAGCATTTTCTTTCCTTTGGCACTGACCAGTCCAGCGGTTTGCTCGATTAGCTGCGGACAGAAAGACCTTCTTCTAGACAACTAGACATGTTAGGTGCCAGACTGTATAAATTATGCAATGGTCAATACACTATGATTTACTTTTATGCAGTAACTGCAGTAAAAGACATGAAAAGATAACAATTTGGTGCAGTACTTTTAAGTGTGCAAGGCTTTTTTCTCCTTTTCCTTTCCCCTTGACTTTGATATTTGATTGATTTGATTAGACAGACCTAACACTTATTAAATTCATTAAATTTGGTATACTTTCTTGGATGTAAAAAGCAATCAAATTACAGATATTATATTGTAAGAATGTATCAACTATTTACATCTTTGATCATGTAACAGTTATTAGCAGTATATGTAGTCTGTAGAGGTGTAAATGAAAAGCCTCTTGTTTAAACAGCTTCACAGAGGAAACTTCAAATGTAGGTCACAAGTTTTTCTACAAGAGGCTCTAATGAGCATTTCCTGAGCATGACTGATGGGTTGATTCATTAGATATGGTGTGTCAACAGTACTTTGTGTGCAAGTCCTGTCTTATTTACGTAACACAATAATGGCATCGTAGTATAGTGGTACTCTTCTACTAGGCTTTCTGACTCAACAGGTGTCAATAGTAACAACATATTACATAACTATTAATATACTGTTCATTAAAAATATATATTAATTATTTAACTGTTTTAAACTGCTCAGATGCATATACCTTCTGTCTTCCAAAAAAAATCTAATTTTAAGGAATTTAGAAACACTGCTCCCTACTGGGCTTTCCAATCCCTCACTATATTTCCATTTTCCAGTCTCCACTAACGACTCAACACCTCCCCGGCCATAGGTGACCTGAACCTGAATGTTGTGGCCATGGCACTATCCGGCTACACTGACGAGAAGAACTCCCTATGGAGAGAGATGTGCAGTTCACTTAGGCTTCAGCTCAAAAACCCCTACCTCTGTGTCATGTTCGCCTTCCTCACCAGCGAGTCTGGGGCCTACGATGGAGTTCTGGTACTGTATGAGAGGGAAAGAACATAGTGCTGTTGTAAAATGCATTTAGAACCATTTCTGACAGCTCTACCCTATTCCAAACAGAAGGAAAGGCATGGAATCCTTTGGAGTCTCAGTTTAAAGGGGAAATTTGCAAATGGGATATTTCACTGAAGAAGAAGGAAAAAAAAGAACTTCTATATTCTGTGCTCTATAACCGCATAAAACAGTACCCACAGGGCATTGACATGTGTACATTTGTAGAATAAACTTAACCAAAAACAAATGTAATCTAATTTCCATCCCTGGTCAAAGCCTTGTGAAGTTAGTTAGAACACAGGACATTTAGGCCTAAATCCTCTAGAGGTCCTCAGTGAGTTTTAAGTGGCATACAATATAAATCAAAATGCAATGAACATTGTGGTGTTGTGCAGATGTGCACATTACATATTTGTAAAAACAAAAAAATAAGTAAGGTTACCAAATGAAACGTGAATAAATTAATAACAATATTCTCTCTGATCTTAGTATGAGAGCAGTGTTGCAGTGCGGGACCGAGTCGCCTTTGCGTGTATGTTCCTCAATGACACACAGGTAATAACTTTTACTAATAACAGAAGTAGATAATGATCTGGCTGTGAAATACAATTACATCACTTTTCCATGACCACATTCAAGTTAAGTAAATCCTAACTAGACCATAATCAGAAGTTAATTTGATGTGAGCTGCATGCACATGGTTTGAATTTCTATTTGATACTTCGCAGCTACCTCGTTACATTGAAAAGCTGACCACTGACATGAAGGAGGCCGGGAACCTGGAAGGCATCCTGCTCACAGGGCTCACTAAAGATGGAGTGGACCTGATGGAGAGCTACGTCGATCGTACCGGTGATGTTCAGACCGCCAGCTTCTGTATGCTCATGGTAGTGAATACACACATTCTATCTTTGACCATGTCTAAAATCAGCCGGCTTGCTGATGATTATTTCTCTTTTCACTGCACCTGAGCAAAGAACAGATGTGCACAAGGTATCCCACAATCTATTCTATATAGTGTAATCTGAGTATTTCTCTCTCCAGGGTTCCCCAGGTGAGGTTGTGAAGGACCCTAGGGTCCAGTGCTGGATTGAGAACTACCGCAACTTACTAGATGCATGGAGATTCTGGCATAAACGGGCAGAGTTTGACATCCATAGGGGCAAGCTGGACCCTAGTTCTAAACCCCTTGCACAGGTAACGATAGATCATTTCTGTTGTATTCCTTATTATTTTTGTATGTTTTTTTTATTTGAGGCACTGACTACATTGTTATTTCAGCAATCAGCACTCGCCTTATGTGACTATTTACCTTGTTTGTGAGTTCATGCCTATTCTACTGTGCTTAATATTCCAATCTCACGTGTAGTCGACACGCTTTGGATAAAAGCTTCTGCTGAATGCCTGTATATATTGTACATTTGAATTCCTGTAAGGTTAGTTTGAAATCCGTTTCTTGGAAAAGTGTGTATTCCATTCCATGAACATAAACACAGGGAAATGAGACATTGCTGGCTTTCATGCCATGACATATTTGCTAAATCAACATCTGCTTCTCTTAAATTATTGTTATTTTAACAATCTCATACAGTATAGTCCTCAAGATAAGTCAATGTCCAAGTAGTGGCACTGAATGAAACCTTCATGCTTGGAGGAATTTGCCAATTCAATATAATCTAATCGGTCCATTCAGGTATCTAGACTTTTACTCGTCAGACTGCTTACAGTATAATGCCATAATTTATTATGCAACTCTTTCATAATAAAACCTTCATGACGAAAGAGACAGCTGGCTTATCATAAAACCCTTATGACGAAAAAGACAGCTGGCAAATGCCAGCCAACTTTCTCTATCTTCATTTCACTTATTCTTATCAGCTGACCTTTGTATTGTCTCTCCTGTGGCGGCCAGGTGTTTGTGAGCTGTAATTTCTGTGGGAAATCCATCTCCTACAGTTGCTCAGCCATGCCTCATCAAGGCCGTGGTTTCAGCCAGTATGGTGTCAGTGGTTCGCCCACCAAGTCAAAGGTCACCAGCTGCCCTGGCTGCAGGAAACCCCTGCCACGCTGTGCCCTCTGCCTTATGAACATGGGCACACCCGTGTCCAACTGCCCAGGTGAGCTTAACTACAGTAATAGTGTAGCATGTCTAATAGTATAGCATGTGTAGAGATTCTGGATTAACGTCATAACACACATCTCGGCATCGCCTTAAGTGGATACCGCTAAGCATTATCTGGTGCAGGGAGCCATACTCGTGTATCTGATATTGCATACCTGAGTGTAGTGGTGGGCACTGGACAGGCCTTCTTCCTTCCTTATTACAATGGTGTACAAACGTTAATGGGCTCCAGAGAGTATAATGATATTTGCTGGGTTTCCCAAAGAAATGTTGCACGTAGCTTGAACACACCACTCTAGGCCGCAAACAGAAGCGGTTTCAGATTGGCTGTCAGACACTATGTCCTTTTTTGGGAAACAGTCAAACACAACAATGTAGAAATAGACAACATAGACGTTTGGCACGTAAGGCCTCCTGCATGAATACATTTAGAAGCAAACCTGTTTCCCTAAAGCCTCTTTAGCCTACACACACACCTGTCAACATGTGGCAGTAGTAAAACCATTTGCAGAGAAATGTGTGGTGTTTAGGCCTACTTAAGCATCAAAGAAATTAAATTGTCAGAGGCATGTGAAGAGAGCCTAGTGTCAGCAGTCCAAATATTATTAAATGTCAGAGGCGAAGTGATGTCGGCAAGGTAAATGTAGGCCTATATGAAAACACTACTGTCCCATTGTGCATGTGAATTAAATTGAATAACATTCGATTGTGGGTTAATAAATATAGGCCTAGACAAGGAGGTTAAATGGGAGGCTATTGTGCAGTCAAAGTTACCAATACAATTCAGCATTCTTATTGACCAGTCAGGCCGGTATGGTAGACCTCAGGCCTACCAATATAAGCCTCAGGCCTACCGTACCAGGCCTCAAGACTACCATTGCATGGCACATCTATGCACGGAATATCTGTATGTTCACAGTGAAAGGGGGTTGTTGAGAAGATCTACGCGCATACTGATTGTTACTTACTCATTGATTGTATATAGACTTAGGCCCTCATTTATCAACCGTGCGTACGCCAAAATATGGGTGCACGCCGAAATTGCCGACATTTTTGACATTTACCATTTCCGCCAAAGCTTGAAATTGAACGTGACAACGTTGAAAATCCACGGTTGCTCCTCAACTGGCGTACGCATTTTTTTCTGTCTTCGAGCTGCGGAGCAGCATTGTCTGAACTGCTGACACGCTGTCACAGGCATCTAAACATATGTTTTCTCTCCTAAAATGTTAATATAAAACGGTATGTGTATGTAAAAAAAAAGGGAGAGATTTCCAACTTTACAATTAAGTAATTAAAATCGCGCAAATTAAAAACAATATAACATGTTTACAATGTATTAGTTTGTGCTTAATCAAACAGTGATTTACTGGCCTTGTTATGCAAGCAACTTTTTGGAGCGCATGCGGTGATGCGGCTTATGATTGTGTTAGCTTATTTTATTAAAAAAAGGCATAAATGGACTGCACGCCTTTATTTCCAAGTGACAATGACAAGCATACAGCTGCCTATTTGTAGTAAGTACTAGCAGGCTATAGGCGTAAGGGACTTAATCATTCACCATTTAAATAAGTGCTTAGACAGGTTTTGACAGTTTTGACAGTTCAGATAAAAGCGAGATCATTTTCGGGGCTCGGGAGGACGGGACCGCGCGGCGTGCGTCGCCAACACATACCAGCACACATGCAAGCGGCAAGCCTTCATCCATATGTTTATGATTCGTTCATCAATGATCAAATCAGAAATCACTACATAAACGTTGATTATGACTGCCTTGACGACATGATAGCCTCTCTCATGCTGCATGTATGTCCATGCGGCATACATGCGGATTTGGGCTGTCTGTGCTGGAATATTTCCATGACGTTGGAAAGTAGCCTATAGTGCAATGCAGCTGCGGAGAGTCCCAACATGCATGGGTAGCCTATATACTGTAATCTACAGCAGGCCAACAGCACTTGTCTTTCTGGAGTTACGGTATATGCAATCTCCTCCTCGTTTAATAAACCTGACGTGTCACTGGAATGTCAAATGTGCCGTGCCAGCCCAGCGCAAGTGCATGGGAACCGCATCGGCGATAGGTATAGGCTAACCCAGCCAGTCAGCCCACCACCACCAAGGCTACCATATATTTTGGCTGCACATTAATATAATTGACAGTTGACAGTCCTGCAGCCACTGCAGCGACTGCGAGGCAATCGAACGTGCATGCAGTTGGTCACGGACGGACCACAGTGATAGAGAGAGACAGACAGACAGGACAGGAGGAGCACCTGCAAAACAGCAGCGTGTCACCGTTCGTGTGTGTGCCTATTTGTTATTTAATTATGGTTCAGGTTCAGGTTTTCGTTCACTAATATATCTTGTTGTATATTAAATTAAAAATACTTTAATAATTTAATATACAACTAACAACACACAGTGAAAGTTGCTTGCAAATTGCGATATGTGCGTGCGTGCGTGGCGTGCGGGGGTGAGGACCGTGAGGCGGGCAGCAATAAGGGAAGCGAGAGGAGAAACAGACAGGGTAGGCCTACAACTTTATTTAATTCATGCAGGTGTTCGTTTTTTATTTATTTAACAACACACCAGTTAGTTGGGCAGCTTGCAAGTTGCGTGTGCGTGCTGTGCGTCTGTGCGTGTGTATGAGAGAGTGAGGCGCAGCAAGGCACGGGAGAAACCTATTTTTTCATGTTGCCATGGTTTCAGTAAACGTATTGCCGTTTTCAGGTCGCAAAAACGAGGGCGAGGCTTGATTTCATAGGGCGTGCCAGATAGATTTCAGCCGTCACATTTATTAACGTGAGAACGAAATTAAGGAAGGATCAGCTGTTTGCGATCACTTTATAAATGCCGTGGCGACGTGGGTGTACTACGAAACCTGCACTCGAATCTGTGGCAGATTTTACACTCGATTGATAAATGAGGGCCCTAATGATCAAATAATTTTCTTCTGCAAGGCACAGCGAAGACAGATGAGAAGGTGGACCTTACCAGGGAGAACAAACTGGCCCAGTTCAACAACTGGTTTACCTGGTGTCATAACTGTCGACATGGCGGCCATGCTGGCCATATGCTCAGCTGGTTCAGGTTAGAACTCTGTTATCCAGATAATATTGTCAGATCTGTGAATTCACTTTTAGCTAGGTATGTCTGTGCTTTGGTCAGGACACTACTTTATTTCCTATTGTATTGACATGTTACTGGTTGTGTGGTTGACCTTCACCTGTCCTCTACAGAGACCACTCGGAGTGCCCAGTGTCGGCCTGCACGTGTAAGTGCATGCAACTGGACACAACAGGGAACCTGGTGCCTTCGGACAGCAGCTAAAGATGGGAGGGATCTTGCCTAAAAGCTTAAACACCAGCAAAGAAATCGCACCCAGGATAAGGACACGACTACAGCACCTCAACTCGGCAAGAACAAGTACAGGGACAAAGGGTTCGGTTCAGATAAGAGTCCTTTTCTGGATACAGTATGTGCTGCTGAGTTACTACTTTTTTTTTCCTCCTTTATTTTTAATAAGTTATAGCCGTAAGTGAATGTAACATTGTAATATACACGTACATGTTTCATCACAAGAAGGGAGGCAGGGTGTGTTTCTGATGTGTTCATGTTAATACTAACCTAATCCATGAAGGAAAGGGAGGCAATGTAGCTAATCAACCCTGCAAATGACAATGTAAGATCCCACTTAACAAACATATTGATTTGCTCAGGACAGGTGCACAACAAGAGGTTGAATCAGGATGATTTTTATTATGCTCTATTAAAAAGGATATACTCGCACATCAGCAGATTACACGTGCCAATACAATATTTCATTTTTTATTTTGGCTGTTTTTTTTTTGCGTGTGTTATTTTGGGCTTTGGGGGGTTACTAAAGGATCTTCAGATACCTCATAAAGGCATGTGTGGAAAGGATGGTGCAAGAGGAGGAGGAGGAGGAGGAGGAGGAGGAGGAGGTAGAGAACGTATGTGGTGTGTTTGAGAAAGAGTGGGAGGAGGAGGGGGGAGGGGTGAGGTTTGGGAGTCTGTATTCACCTCCCCTCTCCAGGCCTGTGGTCCATGAAAGAGGCCCCCCTAGAAAACAGCAGCTGCTCGGCACTCCGACAAGACCCTCCAGATTGTTCTTCTCATAAAGAACCTCAGCTGCCGGAACACCATTGACTGAAGCCTAATTTAAGCTCCGTCGCACGACAGTGTCGCTCGCCGAGAACAGCAGATCAATCGTTGTGAGCTTGTAGGTCTGCTAGTTTTGGCCCGCGAGACCGCGGTGCGATGAAGTATGAATCAGGCTTTAGGGTGAGGGAACAGACATGCTGAGCCTGTGTGCCCCCACTCCCACATGCACGCGCACCGCACACACAGAGCCTCTCTTTCTCGCCTTCACTTTCTCTGGTGCCCGAATTGCATCCAGAATATGCATACCACACATCAGACCAAAGAAGGGTGCCGTCCGAGGAGCCGGCTGTGTGTAAGCTGCATTGTAAATGTATTTTCTCTTTATTTAACACCCTCTTATACTCCAGCTTGAACCCGGAGACGCATTGTAAGTGGGTAGGGGTGGGGGGGCTGCACCAGAGCTAACTAAATCACTTAGTCATGGAGGCTGGATGGAGCATGGGAGCTACTGTATGCTGCTTTGACCAGGGTTTTGTATGCCTGCTGCTCTTTTGTGAACTATATTGGAGCAGGTTTGAGAAATTGTCAAGTTGTGATAACAAAGATACTCGTGTTTCATAAATATGGGAGCAAAATGAAATGGTCTTTCCTGTTTGCTTTTGAAAATACATTATTTTTGTGACTAATCAGTGTGTCTGAATTTTGTTTAAAAGATTGTGATTTCAAACATACTCTAAGCATCTTCATCTTTAATCTTCACTTTTTTTAACTAATCAACTCAAACAACACCAGAATAAAAAAAATGGCAGATATGGAGAAGTAGGATATAGCCAAGAAATAAGTAACAAGAAATACAGTAAGTGAAATAACTTAAGGCATATACAGTAATGGCAAGTGACTCCATATTTAATCCTAATTATCCACATTTGTTGTTGTGTAATGTTTAAAGAAGACATTTTCAAGAGAAACTTTGGCAGTTCTCAAAACGCATCACTTTAGTGATTGGCTGAAAGTACAATCCATAGACCATGCTAGACCAATGGGTAATGTTACTGTAAAACTCGGCTGTCCAACCACATGTTCACTATTAAAGAGCGTAACCCGCCCACGTGTATCAGCCAGTAGTCTTGCCGATACAACTGTCATTTAAGTTTAGTGGATGTGGAGAAGCTGAGGAGAACGTTTGAATTTATAGATTTAAAAAGTGCTTTGGAATTAAGTTTTACGTTTTATATGTCAAGATTATTGAATACGGCGACATGTTTTAACACTCCAGGTACGTTTATAACTAAATAATGCTTCCTTTGTGTCCAGGGCATCTTTAAATTCAGATCAACGCATGAGGTGAAAAATTACAGGAAGCTAACTGTTAACATTATTTTGCTAACGGCCGAATCTTCCATTCCCCCTCCACAGAAGTAGAAAGTTCGGAGATACGTTTTTCCGACAGCTTTGCGACTTGAGAGGCATTGTAGAAGAATGTCAGCCCCCGGCAATTCGCTCCAGCAGCCGAGAGTGAGACGTAGCAATACGGGCTCCCCCAGTTCATCCAACAGCTGCCGCTTGCACCCTATCCGTGCTACCGTGCCCTATCAACTCCTGGCCGGGGGTCAGAGTAGCCCGACACGCACGCAGTCTCTCGGGCTCGGCGTTGGAAGCAACAATGGAGCCACGAACAGCAGCGGATCGAGTCCCTCGAGCCCCATTTTAAATTGTGGTACAAATGCAAGGCAGAGACTGTCCCCTGAAAATAAGGACTCGTGCTCACCAGACCGAGGTCCAAACTCGCCAGTCTGCAGAGGTAACGTTTATGAGTTTTGTTCCTGTGTCGAGCACACCACAGCTCTTGACAGCCTGTTCATGCCATGCTACCTCTTTGTATCACGCACGCCTTGCTCCCATGGTGTCAAATATCTTCTGATAACTTAAAACAAAAAATAATCGGAATTCTTGTACTTTTGTGACACGTTATTTATCATATCACATCTTTAGTTTCAGGCTATACATATTTAAAGCAAGAGTGTATGTGTGCCCTAGCTATTCAGTCTGCCCAACCATCCAATTGTACACAAAAATAGAGTGCTCCATTTACTTTTCTTTCTTTTTGTCTGAGAGGTGGCTAGTATTAGACATGTTTGTATTCTCAAAGGTCTGGTGTTAGTTGTCGTCCATGCCACACATTTGGTATAATGTAGCTAGCTACTGTGTACACAACATAGTACATACATACTGTAGTGTGGTGGACAGTGGAGATGACCTATGATATGCCTGGTATGTTTGTCAGCATTCGATGTAAACGTTTCAGTTCAGAAAAAGTGACTTATTTAATTAAATCGGTCACCGTAACCATTTGATAGAAAAGCTAGTTTCCTGCCCTCAAAGTGAGTGGTGTGACATTTTGTGTGGGCATGCTGAGCTGTCGTTCTTTCAGGTGATAAGGAGACCGGCTGAAGAGGATATGAGAGACCATGCTGCTCTAAATCAGTTTTCACTGCCTCCTTAAATCTTGTTTATGTGACAGTCTCTCCTGCCAAATATCGATGCTGCAGCTGGTTTTTAGACTGGTTGTATTTTCCTGTCCCTTGCCAGCACCATTTTTTTCTGGAACAATCATGGCTATTTTCTGTAAACTCTGCATTTTGCATTGAACAGGGTACAAACGCACACAAATAACCATGTACCATCTGACGGCCATCTGAAACACTGATACAGAAATATCTGAATACAGCAGCAGCTTGCTTTTTCAGTAACTGGTAGGAGACATGCCGAGTCTGACTGTAGGTTAACGATGGCAACTGGCGAGTGTTTCTAAATTTGCCAGTGTCTATGAATGCAACCAGGTATTTTGCACTACAATGACCTTCAGCACATCAGGTTGTGAATCACCACTTGCTGGACAAGTGTACACAGTCCACCAAATGCCCCCTTTAGCCAAATTGAATAGCTTCCTGAACTTACCTTTCACCAAAATGGCAGCCTACTTGTCAGAGAGATGCATTGCCTTTACTGTAGAGTTGGTAACCATCTTTGAGAGCATGCTTCACATACCTCAAATGTGATGACCTTTAACCCTGATCAGTGTTCAGTACAGGGCACAAAGCCTTTCTGCTCTGCTCACAGTGGCTGGGATACATCCCACAGTAAAGCTCTTGCACCATGTATGGCAGGTGCGTAGGAGAAAACCCTGAAATCACAAAGAAGTACCATGCACTCTTCTTCCTTTTTGTGACTTTTATCAATGTTTTAGTGCATGGAGTGGACCTTCGGGCTATATTTTCCACCAAACAAAAGGGTGTTTTAATTGCAAGACAGTGGGCACGCAGAAGGTCTTTGTTTCTTAGCGGATACATCGCAAAACTCGCCAGACTCTTTTGTCATTTACTATTAAACTGGATTTATTTCTGAACACAATTGGACCTACCTGTGAAAGTCCACCAACTTACCAGCTACAGCTCATTTACCAGCATGTGGCTGGTGGTAATTTCCCACCATAATAACATGCCATACATTCCTCAGTCCTCCAAAAGAGATGACCTTTAACCCCAACCAGTGTTCCATGCTATTGATGATGATAGAGACTTGACCTTTACTCGATTGGCTGTGACCTGCCAGTCCACACAAGCCAGAAGGAGCCTCACATGGTGTTTATCGAGGGCTTTGGAGATTAGGATTCTAATTGTACGGTTTCACGAATATGACTTATCACCCAGCTTTAATAATGGATGCACTCCATGGATTGTATTATCCAGTGTGTTTTACCATCCGAACAGCAGAGTCTCAAATTAATAACTGAAGCTGTGGGCTAGTTTCTTGGGCTCATAGTGAGACGGTTTGATTAAACCTAAAAAGAAACCTCACTAAGTCTTGGCTATCTTAATACCAGTATGCCCAACTGGACTACACACAATTGTGTTACATTTGCAATCTAATTATTTGTTGTGTCCCTCATCTTGTTTTGGCCTGTGAGTTAAAGGGTCGCCAGTATATGAGGACAGCGTGAAGACCTTGGACAAGAGGGTGAAATACCATTACGTGACCTTTAGGTTAACCACCATGACCTCATCCTCTCGCCACACCATACCAACAATGAAAGTCCCTCTCCCTGTCAAAGTGCCAGCTGTGCTGAAATAGGCCTGCCTCATTGTCACCCATTCAAACTGCAGAGTTGGAGCAAATGTGAAAACAAGCATGTTGTCCAAATAAGTCAACTTTTGGCAGAAGCTTTCCTGTCTTTTCTGAACGTTTGATAAACTGTTACTAAAGTGTCACTTTATTTGCTGAGACTAACTTTAAGCTAGCTTGTGTATAGTGAAAAACATTTAGTGAAAAGCTAATGATGCTAACAAACTGTCATTGACAAAATGTGAAAGCATAATGCATATAGGCTACAGTACACTTAAAGGGACACTTCACCCTTTTTGCAAAAGAATAATGACGTTTAGAAGCTTTAGAACACTTTCCTGGGAGTCTTTGTGTGTAATATGTGGTTTTAGATATTTTAGATTGTAGCAGTGAGCCTGTTGTCTCTGATGTCATGGACACTGGGCTCACTTCCTTCCTGGACTACATGTTGTCTCAGTAAGACAGCTCTCCCCCCTATCCACAAGGAGGAGCAGTGCACCAAAGAATTATGGGAATTGTAGTCCAGGAAGGTAGTGAGACCAGTGTCCATGACATCAGAGACAACAGGCTCACTGCTACAATCTAAAATATCTAAAACCACATATTACACACATAAATACCCCCAGGAAAGTGATCTAAAGCTTCTAAACGTCATTAACATATATTTTTTTGCAAAAAGGGTGAAGTGTCCCTTTAACTGCTGGTGAAGGTGGGGAAAAAACACCACAAAATGACAGTCCATGAATGATCAAATAACCTGCTTTAGAAATCGGCAGAAGACTCGTAGTCTCTTAGACTTTTAACACCCTGGGGAGGGTGTACATTTTCAACAGTTATCTGACAAAAAATGACATGTCAGTTTCCCAAAAATAAATGCATGTTAATTCAGTCTGACCAGAAGCATCTGCAGGGATAAAACGTGTACCCACTGCCGGCGATAACAAAATGCAAGACCTGTTGGGTATATCAAAAGCAAAGGTATGGATTTTTCCCCCTGACACCCCCCCCCCCCCCCCCAACCAAGGCCCCCCACCCCCCCAGGCAATCGAACCTTGTTTGTTACTATCAGATATTTTGTTCTTTTTCCGTCAGATTCTTCCATTTCAGCCACTGGGGACATGATGGAAAATAACCACAAGCTCGGTTCTGAGAACACTGGCTTGGCCTGTATCAATATTGATGGAAATTTAGCCTGCTTCCTTTGTCTACAGTACTTCAGGGAATTTTACTGTAGCCCAGCAAGTTTACTTAGGCAATACCTTCTGGTGGATATGTCTATGTATTCTCTGTACAAAGAACAACAATGAACCACAGTGTAATTGTGCTAGGAGAGATGCCCCATGTAGATAGCTTAGACATTGTGTGTTAGTCTGTGTATTATTAGTATTGGATGGGCCTGTGCAGTGGCCTGCTCAGACATGGAACCAAGTGAATGAGCATGCTCTCTTTGAGTCTTCACCTGCCTAACCCTTAAAAGTTTAGGCTCTCTTTGATATGGAAAGCAAGAAGCTTCCGTTGGCTTTCAACAATCATACAGAGTGTAATCCTGCCTAATGCGTTTCACCCATTCCTTACTGCAGTCTACCCTGCGCTCAAAAACTCTTGTTTGGGTGTTTTTACTGTGTGAGTTGCTGCAGGAATGTTGAGTGGATGCAGGCTGTATTGATGTGCATTGTGGTGTGGTTGTTTATGAGTTCTTATGTGGGTGGTGTGTGCTTAACTTCTCTGGCTCACAGCAGACTGCTCCCATAACATTAGATTCAGATACTCTAGCTCTGTCATTTACTGTACATTTGCTTACTTGTTTGGTTGGACGGACAGTCAGAGCTGCTATTACCCGGACCAGCACTAATACTTAAGAGATTAAAACTGACTGTACTTTGAAAACAAGAAGAGATTGGAGGGGCAACTCTTATATCAGGAAAACATGGTTCATTTTCAATACTGTTTGCTTGCTGCATTTCTGTTGAGGTTCACTATAATAGATAGGTCTTCTATTTTTAAGATTTATTTAGTGGCTTTTATGCCTTTTTATTTATAGAACAGTAGTTTGACAGAAAATGGGGAGAGGGATGGAGAGTGACACGCAGCAAAGACCGTTGGGATCGGGACTTTAAGTCACGATGCGCTACCAGACTACACTTAGCCTAGGTGCCTGGACCGCTACGCCAGCTGTCTGGGCCAATGGATTGGTCTTTAAAGGAATTATTAAAACTTTCAGCGAGTTATACTTCTGACTATATATGCTGACTTATACTTCACTAGTAGTTCTGTACAGTGTTGTAGTGTTACTTTTAGAAGTGGGGAGATGCCCCATAAGACACTGCACACACATACATGCACATTTGCGTGTACGTGTGCAGACACGCACTATAAAACATGCACGTGTATAGCCTATTTAGAAACGGGGTTTACAATGTTTAATCGTATCCATAAAAGTAAATGACAACTCCAAAAAGAAAAAAAAATAATTTCATCACACTTGTGCTTTGTACTGAGTTTGGTTCCTCCTGCGTGTCCATTTTGGTCCAGGGTAAAGTTCATGTAGTGCACTTGAAGTGCCAGATTCTCCTTAAATAGTATAACAGGCAGTATTGCACTACTACATTTATATGGGTGGATGTTTTTGTGACATTATACATTTGTATTTGACATTCTCCAGCAGTAACTTTATTGTTTTGGTGGTGTACCACTGGTGAATGATTACATCTGCTTTTCTGCTCACAATTTGCAGCAGAGAGGGTGAAGCTACAAGTGCGAAGTTCCAGTGCCATTCGGCGGACATCTTCCCTGGATGCCATCACAGGGCCTTACCTCACTGGTCAATGGCCTCGGGACTCTCATGGACCCTATCCTTCCAGCATGAAAGACAAAGCCACTCAGGTAACAATTCATCTAGGAAGAAAACCATCTTACTTACGTGTACGAGTGAGTGATTGTTGCTTACCTGGCAATTAAGTGAGCTATAGCCATAGTTTTATTATTTGTCTGACAGATTGTGCAAATATCCTACATGATGCCAAAGTAGATGACATAACCTAGATATTAAGTGTAACATCACTGTTAAGTGGACACACCTCAACAGTGCTATATTTGAAGTCATAACACCCCATAAACCAATGTGTAAGGGCTCCATGTTCAACCTTACCATAGTTTTCTTGGGTAGCAGCCCACACATCGACAGTGACACCAACTAATCTTGTCATGTGACTGACCACTGAATGCAGTTTTCCTCAAATGGTCTGATTTGGGTTATGAAAGAATATTGAATATGTATGATCATGGCATGGCCATTGACCAGGGCCATTCCCTCCTTCCTTACAGAAGCCTTTCATGTGTCTGAATGAAGACCGCACAGCCTCATTTATATGAGCTTCATCCCTTTAACCCTTCAGTCACCTCGCTTTTTTGTGCCTAGGCCAAAGAAGTGGTGAGTGGGCCGTGAGAGATCTCTTGAACAAGCAGCTTGCAGGGGGAAAAAAAACATTTGCCTCTAATAACTAGGTTCTTCTAGCAGTCTGGGAAGCCTGGACATGTATGAGAATGAATTGGATCATTCTATTTAATTTGATTGAATTTCCATTCCTCGAAAGGTTAGGGGATTGCACAAAAACGTTTATAAACAATAACTGTTGTTCAGCCCCAATACAGATAACGTGTTTTTAAAAAAAATATATTTTTTAAGTTGTAGACCCAGTCACTTGATATGTTCTGAGACTTTAGCTACAGAATGAAGTGATCTAGATGACAGCCATATTGTCATTGATATGATGTTACTGTCAGCACATTACTTTGAACACAAGTTTTGTTTACACTAATACATTTAAATTGAATGTATGTCATATTTGGTGGATGACTATCTAGGGTCAAGCTTGAACCTGTCCATTGAGTTCAATGGCCAAGTGGTGCCAACTTGTAAGGTGACACAGTGACATCACATTCTCTTTTTAGATTGATGCTTTCAAAAGATATTTACACTAAGGCTGCACAGTATTTTATCGTATTGTGATCAAGGATGAACAATATCAGTATCGCAAAAAGGCAACGGTATCGCGATATGTAAATCGTCGATATATAGTGAGTGATATTGACTTGTTGTTATGCAGTTTTTTAATGTTTATTGTTGCAACACGTAAAGTTTAGAATATGACATTTTAACGCTGCAGCTTTTTAAATGTGTTTAGTTATTGTATATTTACTGCTGTGTGCACTGCAGATGGTGCCTGCTGTGTTGTGGGGTAGCTGTGGAAAGCCTTGTCTAAAGCCCACCATGCACAGCGACTAGTGTCTGTCTGTCTCTCTTTCTGGGGGCTGGGTACCCCAAAAAAAATCAAAATAAATACCCCTATTGTTTTCGGGCCACAAGGCCGAGGTGGGCGGTGGGCCCTGAAATCTTGTCTAGGCTGGGGGCCCCTAGTCCCTACTACTGTAAGTCTGGCCCCTGCCCTGAGAGATAGTATTGCAAATTCTTAAAGGTAGTGAAGTTGTTTGTTGTAGTTGGCATAAATAACAGGCTTAAGTTTACGATATGATGGCCTTCATTAATCCACAGGGGGAAATTGGTCAACACGACCAAGTGTATAAAGCAAGTGTAATGCATACAAATATCATTGTTACATCGTTATGTTGCTCTTGTAAGTACATTATTAGATTGTCAAGTGCTTAGACATAATTATTGTCTGTCTTAACTGGTTCTGCGCCGTCCCCAAGAGAACAAGATTTATTTACCTTTGCAATCGATGCCATGCCTGGCATCCCGAGAGTTGTTTTATTCCCTATGATCTGGGAAAATAATAATCATTAATTAGCATGATTTAGCATTTTTTGCTAACAATCGATCGAATCCACCTAAAAACGCCCAAATCCTAGTGCACACACACAGTCTTTATGTGCATTACGGCTCGTAATCTGCTCAAAATGCGATATTCGGGGCTTGATTAGAGCTTAATTTGACTTAGATATGACAAAAACTATAATCGCACAGACGATCCATCACTGCTGCACTCCTGTGAAAAGGCTACCGGATGTTTACTCCAGTTTGAACTTTGAACCGGACGTGATCGTCGGCCTTTGTGGCTGTTTTGTCAAAAACGTCTGACACTCGTCAGACGTAGCGTCACCTACTGCATTGGGGTGGCATTGAACCAGTTTTAACAGCATTTTACAGCAAATTATTTCACAGGATTAAAGTCAGATATTTGTAAACATATTGGAACTCATGATGCGGTTCAGTGTAACGCGATTGTCCAAGTTTCGCTTGTCCAATGCACAAAATCCCCGGGGACAGTCAGAGCACTTCCTTTTAACGAGCTATCCTAGATCCTGGCTGTCTTTATAACTCAAGAATAGCACAACCAAGTAGACAAAAGGGTCCTCAGCCCCTTTTGTGGTGCTAGTGCGCAAGTTCAAGACGCCCTCTCCCTCTGAGCTGTAATGTAGCTCTGCATGGAGGTAAATATGTTTGCACCTGTCCCCCAGGCTATGGATGAGGCGAGGAGGAATCCCACTGCTTACCACCTGGCCCTCGTGGTTGCCTGGCCGGCCTGGCTTTTGTGTGGGAGTTGAGGAGCAGAGGGCCCATACATATGCTAATCACTGTTCCGGGATAGGTCTGTCTGCCCTAGGCCCTGTGGTTAGAGAACACAGAGAATGTCTGTATGAAGATTAGACAGACAGACACACACAGTACACATGCACGTACACACACGCATGCACACGCACGCACGCACGCACGCACACGCACGCAACAGTCTTAGTATTGACTCACTTAATCCCACTATAGTACTGCTGTAAACATATCTGCTATCATGGACGATCACATACTGCATTGCATTCCACAGTACTTTTTAATCTGTAGATTCTGTACATACATTTATTTTTATGTCTAAGCAGCCTCAGGCAGTGACGTATGACCCAAACAATCTCAGAGATATTTATCCATTCTTTGTTATGTTGAGCACATTTGAGATGAGCACGAGATGACAGATAGGCAAAGTCAACTCTGTGAACCAGAACCTATGTTCTCATCATCTCGTAAACATGGCAGATGATAGCATTGGTATTCTTTTCACTTGTCTCAGCATGTAATCTAAACAAAACAATACAAATACCGCTGCAATTGTGCTGAAGCCAAGTCATTATTTCCTGCATCGGAGCAGAGTTGGATTCTTAAGAATGTTGCCTGCATGTAACCTTTTGTGAGTGGGAATCATAATGTGAATGAGAGCTGCAGGCTATGGGAAATTTGGCTTTATTTCAGCTGCACATTATCAGGCATCACACCTGGCACCCAACTCTACAAAGCACACCGCCCAGACCTGTAGTACAGTAACTAGCAACATAAAAAAAGAGTTATTTTGAACTGAATTGGTTTTGGGTAATGTCAGGCGTCAGCCGTTGGTTCTTATATTGCTTTGTGAGAAGCAACTTTTGCTGCATCATGCATTAATCCATTTATAATTGAGGCATTTAGCAGACGCTCTTATCAAGAGAGACTTACAGTTCTACCGTTAACTCGTCAATAGGTCATAGCAGTGACCATTTTGTTTTAATTATTAATAATTAATTAATTACTATTAGATTATTGTAAACTGCAAAACAAAGGGGTGACCTTTTGATTACCATCAGATTACCAGAGGGAAACCACCTCTTTTTGATCTACGAGGTGATCAATTGAGTTGACCAAATAAAACCAATGTCCCCATTATTATTTGATGTGCAAGAAAACTGATTTATTCTACCTTATTATTCATATTTAATTATTGACTCATTCTTTATTGTTACATTATTTACTCATATTATTCTAATTAGCAGCCTATAACAAGACGTTAAAGTAATGGTGGTTTTTACTGTCTGGTACAGTTGATCATGCCAGCCTTGGAAAACGGCAACGGTATTAAATGTATATTATACCACAGGTCGTTTCGAGGAAGCAATCTGATTGGTTGAAACAGCCTTCTAGCCGTGGGTTAAACCAGCACCATTCACCACCTAATCAAAACAAATAATTCAGCTGCTCTCTTCTCCCAGAGCTTCAGCAATCTCGGTGGCTAGGCTAGCTAGTTTCTTATGACATTTGTGGTCGTAGTGACTACATCTTTAATTAAAAAAAAAAAAGTTTCAGCGATTGTATAATTGCAATATTACAATATTGCTTAATTCAGTGATTTCACTTAATTCAAATATCACTTATTTTTTTGTTTTGTGAGTATGCTGACCATTTAAGGAGTTCCTCCCTGTCCCCAGTTTACACCTGGGGGTCAAAAAACCTTAGGTTTAGTTTTTGGCTATGTGGCCCAGCCTTCATCCAATGAGGATGGAAATGGGCCTTCCACCAATTATGAACGAGCAGGGGCGGGCCTTGGTGTGTGTGCTGTTGGCCTGTCGGTGTCCCCCCCCCCCCACTGTAGAGTGTGCATGTGCACATCTTGTTACCGGGGACCGGGTTTTTTTCCAAATCACCCAAATCACTGAATGCTCCTTTAAGTCAGTAGCAAGATGGGTACAGTGTGTATATGTGTATATATATTACTGTATATGTATATGTATGTATATGTATATGAGAGATATGTGTGTGTGTATATAATGCTCTTCAATGGCTAACCTGAGAACTCTGTAAAACTTGTCTGGCCTTTCGGAGCAAACTCTTCTGCATAAAGGGATTAGGCTTGAGCATTAAGCCCCACAACATTTGGCAGAGGCATCACACGCCTTTCCATAGGCCATGCACAAAATGTTAATGCTAAAGGCTAGCTACACATCTGCCGTCCACCATGGCCAGGCACACTAGACTCTTTATGAGAGCACAAGCACCCTTTTAAACTGCTGTCATTTCTGAGTGAAAGCAGTGCCAACAAGCCAGAGAAAACCGCCACACTGGTGTTCCTCATTATTCACAGTGTGATATTACATGTCATAAGGAATGGTTGTTACGTTATTTGGTGCACAACAGAGCTTGTTCTGTTAGGGACTATGGTCAAAAAATAAGACGGTGACATTTAACATGTTTTGTACCATTATATGTCGACCGTAACCTTTTGGACATTTGAGGATTTGTTTGAGGAGCAGCCTCGGTGTTGATATGCATAATCAAGAAGGAAGTACGTGGGCTCAAACAAGTCACTGAAACATCCTCAGTCTGTTTTCGGTTTTGCATACATTTACATAACTTAACGGTTTCCTTGTTTATGCAATAGAGGCCTAAAAGATGTGCTCACAGAGATGGCACAGCCTCTACTCTTTGATAGAGAAGATTTTATGTCAAATTTCAGCACATACATTTTATGTCAAATTTCTGCACATTTTATGTATAGTCTCTTTTGTCTGCAGTAATTTACTGTGTAGGTGTATGTCACATAAGCTAGATATAAAAAATGGGTAAACTTAACTTACTGTATTACACTCACACTCTCTCTCTCTCCCCATCCCTCCCTCTCTCTCCCCTGTTTATTATATCCCCAACAATCTGGTTTGGTTTGGTTGATAAAGTAGTGGCTAGTGCATTATTATTATGATTATAACATATCTTAACTTGCTAATTAAAGTGTACGAACATAGGCTTAGGTTTTTCCAGATAGGCAGTAGCTTGTTTCCCCTGAGCTTTCATCCCCTGTTGACTGTTTTCCTTTCATTGTTTCCAGATTTTCAGCTTTGGTTTAGAACACACAAGCAGTAATAAAGATTGTTTTCTCCTACATTTTTGTTGAATGTATTTGTGGCCATGTTACATTTGAGGTGTTTAACTCATACTCTCATACTTAGTGACTAAGTTATCAGCTGACCTCTGACCTTTTGGTTATTGTCACCACTACACCACCACTACCAGGGACACTATCATGCTGATAAATTATTCCAGATAATTGTTGATGATTGTCATTGCGTGTATAGAAACGGCAATATTTACAGACAGAATTCCCCCTTCGGTCTGTTTTGGCATTTTATGTTGCCGTAAACACGGCATAAAGTCAATGTCATCAATTCACTACTAAGACTAAAAAACAGGAAGTAAGGGTTGTAGGTTTCACATTCACAGATGTTGCACCAGTGACATCACTGGAGTAAACTCTTTTGCACTACTTCATACAGTAGCTAGCTGCTAATGGAATGAAAACCATCATCGTGTCCTTTTTAAGATATGTTGTTTACCTGTGTAGATTTGTACGAGTGCCAACATGCTGATAAATGCTTGCATGGCTCTTTATGTTTGTGAGAATTATATCAAGTGATGAATAAATGATCCATCGAAAAACTCATTCACTGTCAGTGTGTGTCTATGATTTCGGCATGCTTATGTCTACATGTTTGTGTTTCAGACTCCAGGTCTCTGGATAGACGAGGGAACAGATCAGGGAAGTCCCCACCAGCGGTCAGCCTCCTGGGGCAGCGCTGACCACCTCAAAGAGGTAGGTTCACCCGCATCGTCTCTATGCCCAAGTTACAGCCTCCTCCATTAACACACATCACAATGAGTATAATCTGAGCAAAATGGCACAATGCAACAGCGTCAACACCCTAGTGTTGCCTGACAACCCTTAAGTTAGACCAGAATAGCTGGTCTGTTGCAAAACATTCAGTTGGAGTATCACTGTTGACATTTATCATGGCAATACAAACACACAGCCAATTCTGTGTGTTTTTGTCATTTTGAGGTTTGTCCCATTTACTCGAAATGTGTTTTATTTGCCGGGACTTGAGGTCAGCCTAAATATTATGCTGCTGAAGGTCGGTTTTCACTCCCGTCTATCTGCCTGGCCTTGTGGCCAACCAGTCTACCACATGGAGCTATTAGTTCTCCAGCTCCTACGAACACAGTCTAAATTTAACCTGTCTTCTCTCGCTCTTTCCCCATGCATTACACCCTTACATCTCAATGTGGTCTGTTTTATTTTTTTAAGATGTAGAGTTTGTCTGCAGGGTGTAATGCAAGCATCATGCCCCCTTCTGCTTGGCCCTGTTGACTACAGTACATTGAGGAGGACGATGATTCGCGATAGCTCTTATCTGCCCTGCAAATGCCTTACTGCAGCTCTTGCAAATGATAAAAAAAAATCCCCATGGTTTTTAGGCCTGAACTTTGTCTGGTTCACGCATACTGAGAGCCCTCCCTCCCCGTGTCAACAATGTCTTGGCATACTGTGAACTCTGAATTATAAGCTTACTTGCATCTGTCTTCAGAATAGCTTTGAGATATGGAGTGGTGAAGTTTCGAGTGCCAAAGAGCAAAACTATTGTAAACGTTTTGGCATCTTGCAACTACTTTAAAATAAACATTTTCAGAGATCCAACTACTGCCACAAGTGCACCAGTGCATAAAAATGCATTACGTAATAATGATCTTATTTATTTTACAAAAAATGTCAGAAGGTGCCTTAGGATTTCAAGTTCATGATTGTGGACAGTGATTTAAGGTGCTTTGAAGTTTGAATGAACTTGGTCAATCCCCATGATTTACGCCAATGACACGTAGCTCTTACATGCCGACAGTGCATCGGTCCTCCAGAGAGTCCCAGTGCACTGGTCTGCACAATCAATAGCACAGTACAGCCAGGAAATGACTTCTCTTTCTCATTTTCTGAGATTACTCTGGGATTGCCTGGACTTGTCATTATCGACTGCTGCTCCTCTCGCTCAGGGCTCTGCAAATGTAGGCGAACGTCACTGCCATTCTCTAACCTCTGCAGCCTACATGTGTGGGAGGACACCTTATATAAAAAGTCAGTTTCTTTGTAGACTGTAGCCAGGATTACAAGATCAGCATCAAAGACCACACCTTTGTCTGAAAGTCTGTCCCATTTGCAGGGTATATATGATGACATTTATCTTTTTTTCTTTGGTAATTTTTTAAAATTCTGTGATGTCTCTTCTATACAAAAAATGTAAATAATTTGTACACCCAGGCCAGTGGTTTATTTGTACTGTGTGTGTGTGTGTGTGTGTGTGTGTGTGTGTGTGTGTGTGTGTGTGTGTGTGTGTGTGTACTCAAACGGGCTGTCTGATTTGCTATCTACTGTATAGTGACGTCAGTATGGAGCTCCATCCACCAGGGAGAGAAAATATGCCATGCTTTTGTGCACGCAATAAAAACGAGTTATCTTGCTAAGCACTTTCATAATATGTTGTAAGGACCGTAACAAATTATACAATGTATTTTTTGTAAGACATCATAACATTTCCATAAAATGCCCATATACAGTATTAAGCCTGTATGTTTGTCTGTCTCCCTTTTTATGCCAATGTTTGGAGATTCCTGATGTCACCAATATGAGGTCATGGTACTAATGTGACGTCATAGACTGGTCTGATCTCCCAAGTACTATGATAATGTCTACTGCACCATGTGCACAATGGTATTCTCTTATTATAATAATCTGTA
The DNA here is from genome assembly GCF_963924005.1 of Protomyctophum bolini. Classification (NCBI taxonomy): domain Eukaryota; kingdom Metazoa; phylum Chordata; class Actinopteri; order Myctophiformes; family Myctophidae; genus Protomyctophum; species Protomyctophum bolini. The sequence continues at coordinate 20,835,073 of NC_137868.1, read as the reverse complement.
GAATGGATACTATACATGGGGATATCATAAAAAAAAACATGGAGAAGTCCAACAAAGAAGAAATAATACTATGAGAACTGTGGAAATTAGACATAACATTGTAGCTCCTACAAACAATGCTTGGCTTTTTTCCAGCAGATCGCAAAGCTGAGACTGCAGTTGCAGCGCAGCAAACAGGTCAGCCGCCAGAGCAAAGACAGGGAGCAGAGCATGCTTCTGCAGCAACAGTCACAGCACAGCAACACATGCCACCCTCAGGTGAGTCGCCCATATGCACACATTAACCCCATTTGCTGTATGTCATTATATTTTGTTCTCTTTAAAAAATATATATAAAGCACTTTGGGCTGCATTTGATGGCATTATTTCAAGATATCTCATCAGAGATAAGTAACTAACTATTCATGTTATGGTTTGGTCATAACATGAATAGTTATAGTTATTGTCTACACGTATTTCTTCTGTAACTATTACATCTGTACATTTCACATTTAAAGGGTATGTTAAAAATTAGACCCGTCTGAAGTGAGTGTTAAGCCCTACACACACCGTCTGCGAACGCCGCACGTCAAAACAGCCGCCTCCGTTATTTTAAATTAACCTATCCCACACCGGCGGCGTCCGAAGCGTGACGATACGCCACTGTTCTATTTTCCAGGCGTTGCCGCGTCGCTGCGCACCCAGTGTGTGTTGGCCTGTACTGTACTGTACTGTACTGTACTGTACTGTACAAGCCCTCCTCCCTGGCCTGTCTGTGTTAGGCTGTGCAACAGTGACACTATTTTCGTGCTCGGACACAGGGACCAAGGGACACAGCCACACACATAGCTGTCGCCTGTCCATAGGAGTGGTTGCACCACTCAAATGCATACAGTACACTCTTAACAGTGTTTTCCATAAAGAGATATAATCTATTCTACACAGTATACCGGTGGTTCTCAAAGTAGGCCGTTGAAGGTTTGTAACTCTTGAGAGTTTACAAATGGAGCCAAATGAAACCTTTTATGGGTCCATTTGGTTCCATTTGTACTACACTATCAGTGTTAAGGGGTTCCTTGAAATGAAAAGGTTTGAGAAGCACTGATCTACATTTTTGCTGCATGATTTCTAGTCGTGGATAGACCCAATGTGATTGTGGTTCAGTTTGTTTTGTTGCATTGCTTTTGATAGTTAATGAGTCCCATTGTGACCTCTGGTGACATGAGGGAATATGTCGGGGCATGCCCCGTTCTCACCTCATACTTGTGGTTAACTCATTAACAGATACCCAGCGAAAACAAACATCAAGCACTGTGGGAAAGTGAATGTATACAACACTATGATGTACATTATCTTCATCAGTGGTATACTGTATGTAGATAACATACATTTCTGAATTCTGATGTCATATTAGATTCATAGATGAATCGGTAGAGAGGCCGCCTGGGAAACAGAAGGCTTGGCCCCCATGGTACACAGCCTATGGGTCAGAAATTATAAAGTGTCCCTGAATCAAGACACTACATTGCTCATTGCACAGTTGTACAAATTGTAGATTAATCGTTTACAGTGTGTTAGCTGGCACATATGACTGTGACTATAGTTTAAAAATCACCCAATCAAATACAAAAAAAATATACATTCTAATAATATTTACAGTAAAATTACAATACCCATTACATAATCTCCAATACAAAAGTAAACATAATCACTCTAGTAACCAGTCAGAAGCTATACATGTGAACACAGTTGATTTGATTTCAACCATAGTTTGAGTCCTCTGTAGAACACGTTACCATCCGTCTCTAGTTTTAGAACCGTAGGAAAGGAGTTCCATAGGTTTGCTCCCTTTACTGAGAAGGCAGACTGTCAACCTTAACTCCTATAATTGCTCCCCGGGTGCTGTATTAATTAATGGCACCCACTGCTTCTAATGGTTGAGAAGACCCCATACTTAAAAATAAATATTGAAAATGTCGGAACACCTGGTTTCAAAACTGGTGACAATTTAAATTGACACCTTCATTTTGTGTATCCTTTATATTTGGGGTTGCACAGATTTGACAGTTTGTGATCAATGTACACGCATCCATTATTCCCTTCTTCTTAAGCCTTGTATTTGTATATGTCCTTCCAGTCCAAGGGAATTCCATCAGCCCTGTCAACTGTTCCTGTGTCAAAATCCTTCATATCCAGAGTGCCTAGCAGTGTAGAGGGCATCAACCATGAGCTGGAAAATGTCTTCATCAGAGAGGACTGGGAGCATGGGATGCAGGTGAGGATTTACTATTAAACGACACTCACACTAGGGCTGATCCAAAAAAATCGATTAATCGACGTTCAATCGATACGCACAGGAATCGATTTTGAAATTTTGAATCGAATAGTCATTAAAAAAAGCGTCCCCTTTTGGTCCGAGACGGCCCATTTTGGTCCAGGAAAAATAAGTCAAAAGTGACATGGTTGCATTTTAAAATATGCAAAGAAGTCTACGACCACTGTGAATAATGTGCCACGTTATGCAAAGTTGGCACCATTCCCTGCCACTACTAACCCATGTCTTAGTTAATACAGTGTTCCTTTTTACAAATAAAATATGCACATTAAGAAGGTTGATCACAAAGTTAGTGTGAGGCTACTTTGATGGGAATGAGATTAAGAACACCTGCCTGCATGGGTGCTGTGCGAACAATGAATAATTACATGGCTCGTGCCATGGTTTGAAGAAAGAAGAATTCAATAAATCCAATAAATATAATCCAAGGTTTGTTTGTCTGGAGAATGGAGATCCAACACTATGTCATATTAATATTATTAAATATATATATAAGTAAAGAGCTGCATGGTCATTGTGCTGCAGAGTGAGAAGCTGCTCCGCTCTGCTAATTGATCTGACCTGATATATATTTGCGCAACTGACTGGCATGAGGTAGCCTAGTAATTATACTTATTTGGCAGCACCTGCAATTTAGTAACCTATACACATTTCTAATAAGGCGTGTGTTGTTTTGAATGGTAGCCAAACTGTTACTTTTATTAAGTTTTTTTTGTTTTTTGTTCCATAGAGAGCTTAGAGGGTTTGATTGATTTAAGAGTTCATTCATGTTACGATCGGGTTGTGTTTTTTTGGTGTTTTCACATCTTCAGTTTCAATCTGAAGAGAAGCAAAATGCCTTTCGTTTACAATGTCTGGATTATATATTTTTTTATTTGAGAGGTAATGCCTGTGTCAGGCAGTTTTATTTAAAGTTGACTTGTTAGTACGGTCGGATGTTTTATTGTAAGCCTAATTATTTGTGCGTCACTGCTTTCATGAATGCTGCTACAATAAGCGTTTAAAATAAATGAGACCAATCCAAGCATGAATTTCTCTCTGCTATATAGTTGTTTAAGCCAAATTCATTGTGAGTCAGAGTCACTGCTCGCTGTGCATCGCGCATCGCACCTTGCATCGCACCCCCCCCCCCGTTGGGTTTCGAAGCGTCGACGATCGAAACAAATTTATTTCGAAGCGTCGATCATCAAAAACGTGATCGAAGGTCAGCCCTAACACACACACACACACACACACACACACACACACACTGTTGTTTGTACTTTGCCCACTCCCACTTGAATGTTCGCATATTATGACTGATAGGGCCGCTAGGTTTTAAAATCTACTAGCTTGGTGCTTTGTGAGCTTGTAGATCTGCTATTTTTGGCTAAAGTTCCCCCCTGGATAGGGATGCTAGGGTTCCAGTGGTGTACTGTAATAGTATTTAAAATAAATTGTTGCCTTTAACCTCACAGAACTTAACAAGTGGGGATTTCCACCAAGATCAAAACAATTATAATATTCACATGACGGCGTGTGGGAAACCCCATCCGCTGCCATGAGAATATGGTCTATGACTTCCAGAGTTTACACCATAAATTGAAAAGTAATTTAATATACAATACATTGTGGGCTGATGCTCTTAAGTATGTTACAACGAATGCACACACACACACACACACACACACACACACACACACACACACACACACACACACACACACAGAGCTATGCATTCAGCTATGCAATGATGCAGTCAGACGGTAAGACACATGTATTCTCACTCGTACTGAATTAAATTGCTGAGAGGCAAGGAGAGCTGTAAATTTTGCCCGATGTGGGACAGTAAACCTTGGCAGGTCTGCAAAGCTGCTCCCAGAAACACACACACACACACAGACACACACCATGACAGATTTACAACCTGCAGTGCAGCAAGCCTTTTCAGCCGTTTCTGAATCGGCTGTGCCCTATTGCCCAAGAAGAACACTGTACGTCAAACCCTCATACTGTATCCTGCTTTACCATCTTTTGTGGTCTTGGCTTCTCCATTTGTTGCTGTAAACACAATGCATGCATTATCAACACCATCAAACCATAAGATGTTGGCCACAGGTAATGAGTTCTTCTCATTTCTATTTTGTAATGCGTATAGTAGTAATGCATGACCTCTCACTCCCCTACGCATTTCTTGACCTTCCAGGCTATGGACGTGTTGGATGGCCGTCGTGCACCCTTCCCTCCTCATCGTTACAACGGCGGGGACACTCGTGACACAGACACCCAGGCACCTTCCAGTGGCGACTCCAGCCCCTCGCCCTGCCCCTGCAGCCCCGACCTCCTACACTCTCCCTATGGAAGCCCGTGCTCTGCAGAAGACATCGACAAAGGTACTCATTCACTGCCTGCCAAATGCAGCCTAGATGATGCACATAGGCCAGTTAACACCCTGAGCGGCATAAACAGAGTTCTCCGTCCTATCAAATAGTAACGCCCAGCGCTCAGGACAGAGATTAATAAAAGGACGGAGATTTATTGATATCAAAACCGATCGCAACGCTCCACAGGCTGGGAGTGTCTGTTGCGCAACATTCAATGTTATTTCCGGTTGGGACGTCATCGAAAATGTTGTCGATCGCCTCGGGAGTGTTTTGGCTACATCAAGCTACTAATCTAATAGTTTAGTTTCTAAAAGTGATATGATTCCTGCAAAGATTGATTTGATTGCTGTTCTATTGACAAATCTGCTGAACGCTGCCCTGTAGTCAATCATAACTGCGGTGTCTCTGTATTCAAGCGCTTGACACCGCAGTTATGATTGCTGCTCGGCGGATTTGTCTATTGTGCATGCAGAAAACATATAACCATAGTCTCTTTTTGTCATTATGCTTATACAAGTAAAATATATAAATAATTTATGGGGTGGGATTTTTATTTTGCTCTGTTGACTGTATGCAAGTTGAAGTTAAACCGACAACCATTTCTGCTGACTATCATACATTCCTTTTGTGTTCCTGGATCTTCAGTAAAACATATCAATGTAAAACTGTTTCCAGACAGCGGATGCAGCTCTCCACTCCCAAAGTTTGCCACCTCTCCCAAACCCAACAACAGCTACATGTTCAAACGGGAGCCTCCTGAGGGTTGTGAGCGGGTCAAAGTGTTCGAGGAGATGGTGTAAGTCTTTGCTCTCTTCTTGGCTTTCATTTGCACTAGGTGCTAATAGTTGGAAGCTTCATTCATAATGCTGCCATTCCTATTCTAAATCAACATTAGAATTATTATGCTTTAAGTAGCATGTGAAATGTCATATTCATGATTCTGAACCCATTCCAAGCATTAGTTTTGCATGAAAAACACTCTATAGCCAAAAGAAATATCTATAGCCACTTGCCCAAATGTGAAGACGGCTACGGCAGTTTTTAGCCCAAGGACCACTTTGTGCCTGGACCACTAGGCCACCGGGTGCCCCTTGCTTATGATTCTTGAAGACTATGCATTTGATGTATTACCAGGTGGTGTTCTTGTTTACTGTAAATCTCTCTGGATTAAAAGCTAAATGTCTAAATTGTAAATTGATGGTGCTGTTCGCTAACCTAAGGGTCACCATTGGTTTTGGGGGTTCCCGGGACACCACATGACACGTTGGTCACATGACCAGAAAAAAAAATCAGCTTTCCCAAGCTTGTAGGAGCTGGTGGAAAAACACCACATAATGCATTCCTATCGACAACTGTGCACAGCGCCTGCTCTACACCAGAGCCTGTAGCTTTCAAACAGATTGTCGCGTATGAATCAGGATTATTTTCCAATTCTAGCACACCCATGCACGTCATTTCAGGGCACCCGTGCGCGGAATAGAGATACAGAATATTAAATTTTTCAAAGGTTGGTTAAAACACAAGCACTCAAAGTTGACACAGGCTACACAATTAGGCTGTTTCAGCCCAGACTGATTGCTGGGAGGACCTTTGTGGTCGTTTGTTTCAGGCTTTCAGCATGCCAACAAGTGTTTGAAGTAGTACCATTTTCCAAGGGATACAGCTGTCGATCCTGCAGAGCAATGCCCATGCCCTTGTTTGGACATGGACTCTCAATATGTGCTGCTTCAGAGCTCCAGGTGTTGGGAGCTTGTCACTTTCTGTCCTATGTTTGCAGAACAGGTCATCGCAGTTCAGGGATTGTCTTGATGTTGATACCCTTGGGTGAGTAAGCTGCACATACAAAGGACTCATCTGCTTCATCCAGGTAGACCTGTAGCCAGGTTGCCTTGCCTATATGGGAGAACCTCCCTGTGTTGTTGGCCCCAGTGAATGCAAGGCAGTGTTGTTTTTGGCAGGCATTTTTTAGATTTAGTCAGTCTTAGTCATTTGGAAAAATGCTTACCGTAATTAGTCTTAGTCATTTCTATCCTTGATAGTTTTAGTCGACGGAAACTCCTAAGGGTTTTAGTCAGTTTTAGTCATTTTAGTAAAAGGTTTTAGTCCAGTTTTAGACAAAATTTTAAAAATGTCTTTAAATAAAATGTCTATAGCGTACAGGTATTAATTAGGGCTGTCAAATGATTAAAATTTTTAATCAGATTAATCACAGTTTCAAAATGAATTTAATCATGATTAATCACCATTCGAACTATGTCCAAAATATGCCATGTTTTCCTCTTTATTGTTGTGGAAATGGAAATATAAATGACAGAAAGCGGATATACATTAGTTTTTTTAATGTTTTTTGTTTTCTAGCATTCAAGCATTTAGTATAGCCATGATGTGATGTGAGCATTTGTAGGCCTATAGCCTACACTTTGAGTTAAATGAACACTGGCTTTTGGCCATGTAGACTGGCCCCAGGAGGAAGTCACTAATGAAGTCTGGAACACTCTGGTGGAGCTGTTGCCCCCACAACCCGACTACGGATAAGCGGTTAACGATGGATGGATGGAGACTGGGGTCCCAGTCCAGAGATGAAAATCATAATGAAATGGCCTAGGCTACTTTCTATCAATTTAATTTGGGGGTCCTAGCTGAGAATCAATGGGTTAAAGTAAACTGTAGACTACAGTTAATTCACAAAATTCAATAATGTCACATGAGCATTTTTGAAACAGGGCTTGGTTTAGAGAAGCCTATATTTTGCGCTAAAGTAATTGTTGAATAACATATAAATGTAGGTTTTAAGGCTAGAATGGCATTGTAGTGGACTATAGTGAGAGGCGAGATTGTCTCTCCTTCATTGCGGGACTGCAGGACTAGTCTGGAGATAGTTAGTCATGGATGATCAGCTTCAGTCAGTGTTTTGGTTCGTACCTGGAGTTGTGCATTGTCTCCGCTGTGCACAGCAGCACAGGGGAACTGCCTTTAATATAGCCATGGTCGTTTTCAGTTGCTTTCCATGTGCGGCACAAAAGTACCATGTGTTTGTTTTGGTAATAGCCTACTGTAGGCGCAGCCATGCTGATTCACGTAATCGCATAGGACAAAATGAAACCAGCCAGACCAACGTTAATTGTTTAATGCACGTAGGACCCACATTTTCAAACTGTCCACAAGTTGCGACGGACCCGACGGTGTGTGTGTGTGTGTGTGTGTGTGTGTGTGTGTGTGTGTGTGTGTGTGTGTGTGTGCATGCAGATGGGCGTGACCAACAAGGAGAGGAGGATAGCGGCGAGAGCAGTGACATTATTGGCGGAACATTTTCATGCATTTAAAACTTTGTTCGTCAATCCACTAACATTTTCGTGTAGCCTCGTCTTGTCAACGATCGTCTCGTCATCGTCATTGTCATCAAACAGAGCTATTTAGCTCGTCAGCGTCAGTCTTGTCCCGAATTATTTTAGTGTCGTTCGTTTTAGTCCGTCTTGGTCCTGGAAAAATGGGCGTTGACGTCGTCATTTACGTTATCATCATGCCTGACGAAAACAACACTGATGCAAGGCAAAGCCCTTTCTTTAACTAGAGAAACCTGGCTGCAGGTTGCCTTGCCTAGTCCTTTTGTATATACAGCTTACTCACCCAAGGGTATCAACATCAAGACAATCCCTAAACTGCGGTGGCATCTGTTCTGCAAACAGGGCAGAAAGTGACAAGCTCCGTCCAATACCTGAAGCTCTGAGGTCCATGTCCAAACAAGGGCATGGGCACAAGCAGCCATTGATCTGCAGGATCGACTGGATCCCATGCAAAATGGGTACTTAAAACACTTGGATGGCAAGCTGAAACCAACGACCACAGAAGTCCTCACAGCCCAAAGGCCATTCTTGAGATGGTCCAATGCAAGTGTAAATCTGACTGTTCTTCTTGCAGATGTTTCTGCAAAGCTAAGGACTTAGCCTATACTCACATGTGTCAGTGCAGCAGCCAGTGCCAGAACGATGCACGGAAGTGATGAGGATGATGGTGATGCATAGGGGCAGTCTATGATTACACGTCATGATGTTTAAGATGTTTACATAAACATCCAAAGTTAACAGTTAAAAGAGAACCTCAACGATAAAAATAACATTTTGCCAAATGTTTGCCTATCATGACATGCCCCAGAATAGGAATGCTAAGCTTTAAGTGGTTAATGTGGCAGGTGTCTTCATTTCATACTCTATTGGAACACTGTAATAAGCTGCTCTTCTTTTGCCCTCAGGTCTCTCAAGTCAAAAGGCTTCCCCCTCTTCTCATGCCCAGACAAAAACAAGGTGAACTTTATCCCCAGAGGCTCTGCCTTCTGTCCTGTCAAACTCCTTTGCTCCTCCCTGTTCTCCTCCGTCTCCCCCTCGTCCTGTGCCACCAACGCCCCTGGTCTCCATGGAAGTGACGGCTTCAGGTCTCAGGTGAACCAGGCTCGGCCGGCCCCACCGCCGCAGCCACCCACATCTCAGTCCTCAGGCACAGACGCAGTCAAGCCCACTGACGGCAGCACAGACGGCCTGAGCATTGAGACAGGCAAACGCGTAGATACAAGCACAGACATGAGCAAAGATGACCCCACACGCATCCTCCTCACCAGCTAGTCCTCAGGTACACATGGCCAAAACATCTGCACATGCAGTAATTTACCTGCGCAGGTGCTATGGCCTGGGAAACACAAGACACCTTGCACTAGTCACATTAACCTTCTTTTTTGTTTTTCTTTAGTTTTTTTGTAGTCCGCAAGGATTACCCAAGGTCTGTTGATCACAAGATTGAGTTATTACATAACCTGCCGTCGTGGTGGTTGTGTTACTATGATACCTAGTACCATGAGCACATTCTTTTTTAACCTCCATGACCCCACTGGGAGTCAATGAATTACTGAAGAATACTGGCACCAACATGTCAGCTTGGTCCTCCAAAAGTATGTGGGTCCCAGTGCTCAAGGGGTTCCAGGTGGTCTCCAACAAAGTTAGTTAATGTAGCATAAAAAGGAAAAGAGAGGGGGGGTTACATCGGCATACAGGTACATATTTGAAAATATATTTTCAATAAAGTTTGAAACATTTTAACACCGCAAATCTTGTATGGGGCATGGGGGTCTGTATGGTACATATATTTTCCGATGGGGTTCTCTGACCAAATGCATTTAATTTGGAGGTTCTTGAAATGAAAAAGTTTGAGAACCACTGATTTACAAGTCCTGAGAATCCACAGACCTTGAGGGAGCCCTCCCTTCACCCATCACTAACCTAGCCTTTTACTCTGCATGGTGACAGCATCTAGCAAACATAGCTCTGCTTTCTTTTGCAAAAGTTAGAAATGACTATTCATCCTATTGTGTTGTGTAGCCAGCAGTTTTGTCAAAATAAAGTGGAAGGCTTTTTTTCTCAGGAGGAAGTGATGGGGCATAAAAACAAAAATTTAAAAATATATATATTGTAATTGTTTTATCTAACCAGCTTATTTAACTGTTTAATGTTTCCAGCTAATACCTACAGTGTATATAAGCTTTATTTTGTATGAAATGGGGAAACAAAATAAAATGATGCCTGTGAACATATTGGGATCTCTTGGGACTTAAAAGAGTAGTTCACAAAGAAATAAAAAAACGATAATAATCGGAAATCAAATTATTTGCTTAGGGATGGGCCAAAAACAACAAAATCCATGACTTCAAGGCTTCATGGGGTTATTGATAGAAAATAAGTCATTTTTGGGTGAACTACTCCTTTAACAGTACAATGAAATTCTTCGTACTTCCCAAAATGTTTACAATTGTTGATGAAATGGGGGGAAACATACGTAAATAATGCCTGTTTATACTGGGAACATATTGGGATATCTTAGGACTTAGAAGTACAATACAATTCTTCGTAATGTTTACAATTGTAATGACCTGGGTAAAAATGATAAAGGCTGGCCTTTTTTTTCTCCCTTCTTCATAAAGACGCACTTGTCTTATGGAACCCAGTAGTCACAAAAGTGCAAGTTCCACCCAACGGGTTGCTTTACTAGTCTCATCATAATTACCTTTAATAATAAAGAAGACAACGTATGCTGCTGTCTGACCAAATAGCCAGCTACAAAGCACAGAACTACCCTACACAGCAAAATCCTTGTGTTAATTATACACTGTAAGGGTCACTCAGAGAAAAATGAGCACTGAGGATTTTACTGTATAGCCTTGCTTCACCCGCCCCCCAGAAGAATTAACTCAGGTTACATGGAATGTTCTCATGCTTGAATTGGTTGCCTTTCCTCAGTGTCCATGACATTGCTTTTACAGTAAGACATTCCGTAGACTCGAAACACAAGTGCTTTTACTGGAGAGGCCAAACCAGTGCTGAATCAAACTGATAATTATCACAGGACTTGGCTGCTTGATAATGACAGGAGGTACTAGTGACTTTTGCATAAACACCTGCAGTTGTAAAACGTTCTGTGTGCTAACACACATTCCACAGGTTCTTGACACATCGGTTACCCACACGTTCTTATTTAAACAAAGCTAGCATTTATATCACAAAGCTAGCATTTGATGAGCTCCACCCTCCCAGATCACGAATTTGGTCATTATTATACATCTGGGTTCAAATATAAAATGTGTACCAAGTACAATGCAAAACAATGAATGTGCCATTAATTTGGCGTATGTAGGCATGGATTTATGTGCCTGGTTGTGAAATGAATATACAACAGCTGAATAGATTGGCAATGGCTAAGCACTTCTAAGTGGAATGATAATCACTCCTTTTCATACGTTAAAACAATCATACAAACATATTGTGTGCAATTGATTATTGTTTTCTAGATGAAGCTAAACTAACAGACTGAATCACAAGATTTAAGCATTTGTGCTCAAACTTTGTCTAGTAGTTAATCACCAGAACCTGTTGAATGAAATTACATGGAGAAGAACCTTGTCCACACATTATTAGTAGGAAAATGAAGTTGGCGATTCCTCATAACAAAAGTGCAGTCTGGCAAGCCACTTGCACACAGAAACATTAATAAGACTATATGCAACACATTCCACACACGCCTAAGTTTAATATTCTGTTTGTTTTGCTCACAGTTCCAAGAGGTTGAATCATACTAACTCAGTTTCTATTCACATGTTCATTGTGCAGTGCAGACAAGCAATGTTTGCCATGTTTGGCACTAATATTTCAGTTCTCTTGTGTATTATGTTTGTTTTTATGTAGAACTTGGTGTTTTTCAATAAAGTCAACAAAATTCTGTCTGTATGCATTTTCTTTCCAAAGATCTCACCCATGCACAAATATTGTTAACACCAATATTTATAGGCATAACATTTACATAGAAGGTAAGGCAACCAATACATTTGGTTATTAGTTTCATGGCTTAAACATTGAAAGTCATAAATACAAATGAACTAGAGTAGATGAATAAAACGCATAATACAATTCAGTATATCACTAATATACTGAAGATTATTCTGGTTAGGTATATTGTGTTGGCCACTAGATTAAGACATCAATTCTATAGCAATTGAGTGCAGCAGTATGTATAGTAGTACGTATTTAGTAGATCAAATATTACTACTGTAACTCAGATTCAGCATCACCTATGCATGGTGCCATAAATGACATATAGGCATCGGCTAAGCAACAGTACAGAAGAGTACGTGACAGATTGGCAGGGAAAGAGTCATGCCAATCAGGCATACACAGACCAGACAGACGCTTTCAAGGCCATGTGTTGCTGAAGCAGCATAGAAGGTTGTTTGCCTGGATGAACACAAGTAACCTGAGAGGATAATTTGAATGTTGGGGCGAGACAGTGGATTGAACAAAGGAGGGTTTAGACTAAAGCCTATGGAGGGCCAGAGCAGCTGCCCTACTTAAAAATGAAATAATGAAGAAATATGCATATTGTATGTGCAGTTATCATTATTTTATCATAAGACAAGTCAAGACATGCCCCTTCATTAACAGAAAAGTACAGAAATAAATAGATCAATTAATGAATAGCAAAATAAATCAATATATTGGAAAACAATGCATACAAATATAAGTAATAAAATATATAAATACATTTATACAGTACAATAGTATTTATTTGTCTATTTTCAAATTAACCTGCACTTATTTCTATGTATTTCATTTATATTTCTTTGATTCCTTTATTTTTTAAACATGGCAGTTCTGGCCCTCCACATGACACCACAAGGAGCAGATGCGGAATGAACATTTGGATTTCCTCTTACCCATATTGGATGTAACGCTTCTGTTAAATTACTGTCGAGTCTTATATGTAAACTGAAATTGCAGATATTGTACCGAGCAGAGAAACGTCTCTCTAGAACATATGTAAACTATAACTTTGAATACCAAACAAGTATTTTAATAAACTATCATAAACTATATTGATGAATATCTCACATTATGACACTGTGGTTACAATAGTCACACATTTACTCCATAACATGAGACAACAGACATGCAACATGCAATAATGGGGGATGTATAAACCTATATCTCTGAAATATATTTTAGAAGGTGATCGCCACAATTATTTTAACAATGAAAAGGTACTGTACGACTAATTTAAAAGCATACATCTCAATATCGAGGCCACTTCAATATTTGATATAAAGATGAAACAGCCTTTGATCAACTCTTTCAGATAGCCGGAAATAAAACTGGGTCAAAAAGCACATACAGTAGATAATAATTTTAAAGCATTGCAGCAATTCATGTAGTGTATACGTTTTCCAATTCTAGATTATATAAATGATAGATTATTATATACACCACACCTGCCAAGTTGCCAACACTCCTAAATTAATTTTTTACCCTTTCTTAGTGGATAATATGAGGATACTATAGTGAATACTATGTGGATACTAAGTGAATACTATATATGTGGTTGCTGTCTGGCCGGGAAAGACCTTTTTCTCGCTACTGGTAACCATGCAATCCAGTACTGCCATTTCCCATTTCATGGTTGGGCTGTCGGCGACTAAACCGGCAACCCCCTCGAGCGTATCAGTTCTTGGGAGGGTGATCAGGCACCCCGCGGGACGAAAAGCAATACCCGACAAAGCAACATCCTGAGCTGCAGTCAGATGGCATCTCTGCCGTCTGCATCCCTCTTCCTGCCATGGATCAAGAGGTCAGTGAAGACCAAGATGGTGGATCAGAGGTTGTGCTCCAACTCCACCTTAAACCTCTAACGTCTCTGTGGATTCTAGTATGTAGATACTAAGTGAGTACTATGTGGATACTAAAGGCCCTCATTTATCAATGGAGTGTAAATTCTGCCTTAAATTCGAGCCTGGGTTTTGTCATCGCTCACGTCGGCACGGCATTCATGAAGTGATTGTAAATAGCTGATCCTAGTGTGAATTTGGTTGGAGCTTTGATAAATGTCACGGTTGAAACCGACCACCATTTTAAATAACACGCCCTTAAATATTCTCGAAACGGCCCGATTTTACGAAATGAACAACCGGAATCCGACCTAGCTTGCCTGCACCTATGCAAGTGTGCATTTTGGCACACTGGAAAGAAACGGCAGTAAGATTATTTCGTGAGGCTACATGTAACCCAGGTTTATAATTGTATGTCTGTATTTGTATCTGTTTGTATGCATCAGTATGCATGCATTTGTATGGTCACAGCTCATCACACCGATCACTCACTCACTCACTCACTCACTCACTCACTCACTCAGTCACACCAGTTTCAATCAGCAATCAGCAATCATCACCACACCCTAGTATAAAGCACAGCCATTTTGTCTCAGTCAGTGAGGTGCACATCACTGGCTGTGGCAGGACTGTATCCCTTTCCTCTACAAACATTTTACCATTTTTACTCTTCCTTACAATTCATTATATTAACACTGATACTGGTTTTAGAACTCCAAATACACACTGGTGAACTGAACTGATGAGCTGGATGAGCTGTAGCACTTGAACTGAATTGGTGAGTTTATTATTTGAAATGTTTTGTTTGGTTTTGTTTATTTTAATTTTGAAGTTTGAAACGTAAAAGATGATTTGACATTTGTAAATGCTGGTTTGATTGTATGCTGTTGTAGATCAGCTACTTTAATTATTATTTTGGTAAGATATTTAATTTGGCCTTTTTGATGAACACAATGGCGAGCTAAGTCCCAGAGCGATCCCCTGTTTCTCTCCTACCTGGACGGTAGGATCTCTGCTTCACTCACACACACACTTCCCCCCCCCATAACTGCTGCATACACTCTAAGAACTGCCTCACATTACCCCTCTGACCTTGAATGACTTTGAACAATTGACTTTGGACAAACCATGACTGAGTCTATACTTTTGGGTTGAATTACTTTGTTTTATCTGAATTGAGTGTTGTTTATTTTACTTTTGTTTCTTCAATAATAATATCCTATTAAGCATAATTTTCAGTCTCTTGGTTCTTTATGTTTTTCAATGCAAACTCCTTTCTACCATACGCCTACTTCTGAATTCTGATAGCAGTAGCCTACTGGTCCAAACATATTCCTATATCACTAAGTATATGCTACATACAACCTTTGTCAACTTTGTCAAGTAGTAGGCTATATCGCCATGAATGGAATGGCTACCGTTAATATTTTACCCATTCGTGTGCAGTGATGTCACGTTAATGAGAGAGGCAGTCATAATCAACGTTTATGGAGTGATTTATGAATGCATAAGCATATGGATGAAGGCTGGTGTGTGCTGGCTGGGATGCATGTCCATGAAAATATTTAAACAGTGGCACCCACTGCGGTCCCGACTCCTGAAAATGATCTCTCATAAGCGATCAGCCTATCTGATCCCAGCCCATGACTAGATCTGCAATTTACCTGAATGACTGTTAAAGGCAAGCACTTATTTAAATGAGTGAATGATTAAGCCCGTAACGCCTATGCCATTGCAAGGCAAGCTATGGCATGGCTATGTTTGTTATTGTCACTTGGATATAAAATAGGGGTGCACGTCCATTTATGCTAAAATAAAAAAATATATATTTATCACAGGGAATCAGGGATATTTATAGGCGTCTGATGTCACACTGTGTTCCCGTGGTCAAAATCATCTCGCACATATGCGCTCGCATATGTTTTAACAGAGCCAATAAAGCACTGTTTGATTAAGCATCTAAACTTGTAACATTGTACACGTTATATCGATTTTAATTGCGCGATTGTAATTGCTTGTACAGTTGGAAATCTCCTAACAATTTCATTTCAGGTATACATTTTAGGAGTGAATACATATGTTTAGATGCCTTTCAGCTATAATGCTTCTCCGCTTGCCAAGATACCCATGTACCTGTCTAAATACTTCCTTAATGTCAACGAAGTCCACACCCACAACACCAGAGGGAGTTCAACAAACTATGTTTAACCCAGATTCGGCACAAACAAAATGTGGAACGCCCTACCAACGCCTAACCATCATTAAGACATGCAAATCCCTTGACTCCTTCAAACCGCTCTCAAAGGGCACCTACGGACGGCTGCAATTCGGCACCCGTAAAATCTGAATCCCCCACCCACCCCATTTTACCCCTCACTGTAGGTTTTTTTTTCCCCCCTTTTTACCTCCTCTATGATGATTTCCTGTTTTCAAAGTCACGCTGGAATGATAAATGCTCATTGCTCAATGATAAATTGCGGTGATTATGGTGTACACCCATTTTTGTGCGTATGCCGATTTTGATAAATGAGGGCCATGTGAATACTATTGTGGATACTAAATCAGGTCCCCCACCAGAAGAGAAAATATCCTTATCTTTCACAGTCTAATGTTGGCAGTTATGTTATATACTATTATACTAAGTTACCGTGTATACTTTACTGGGCCTTTCTGGCACTCTGCTATTTTCACCAAAACACGTGAACATTTCTCAGTTTTGTCCGTAAATATGTTTGTCAAGACGTTATTCTATTAATTATCAATGTTAGTCACATTATAGAGGCATTTAATTTGAGTTAATATTGAGGAATAAAAAAATAAAATAAAGTAACTGTAAACGTTGTGAAACAGGTCAATATTATACATGAGAAAAAGGATGATCATAGATGAAGATACCCGTTGATACCCGAAATGATTCTGCTGTGTTGTTGAAGCAGGATTACGCATTGTGTAGCTCATGTTCTGTCCCCATTTTGCCCACTGCATCTGGATTAGAAAGGGGATCGAGGTCAGCGAACAGGTTGAACCATGCTGAAAGGTCTTTGGAGGACTCCGTTGGTGCTGAAAAGTAAGGGTAAATGTCACTAAGTCAAGCTCCTGCAAGCCTTATTGTACTTCATTAAAATAAAACGTTTTCTGAAAGCCATGGTCGACATTGGATGCCTTTATTGGCCTTGTATTGAACTCCATCTGACTGAAAGGTTAGGCTTATTCATGGAAATATTTGCGCCCCACAAGTCGTCTGAAAGTGCCCATAAACACAGGCTTCAGCTGGAAACATGACTTTTTCATTTATTAATGTTTTACTCGTTTGGCCATAAACGTACCTTTTGCTGCCGTCCGAGACTGGTTCTGATTGGCTCCAGATGATTGCTCGGTTGCCTGGGAGATGGGCTGTGGAATGCTCCTGGCCCAATCTGAAATGGAGATGGGGATTTAGAGTCATCAACGGGGGACACTTAACGCGTCAAACCATGATCCAGTGCCATAAATCATTACGCTTTCTTACCACAATGCTGATGTGGAGAGACAGTGTAATCGACAAGAAAACACCATTAACACATTTGTTTGACCTTATAAAAATAGTATTTGAATAGTATTATTATAGACAAAACAGACTATATCTTTAGTTAGTATCAGCTGAATCTGTTCTGGTTGGACTACAGGGTATTTGGGAGGAGAGGCACACATTCCTACAGTGAGATTCTCATAATACAATATGGTTCTAATCAAAAGGAACAGGCACAGTTGTATGTTTACATGGTAAAATGGAGAAAATAGCAGTTATTTTATTGCGAGCTATCTTATTACAGTAGCCTATAAATTAATCTCTTACTGCCAGTAAATCATATGCACAAGCTTTAATTTCCTTACAGCTTTGTACTGTAGCTGTATACAATTCATTCACCCCCCCCCCCCCCCCCCCCCCCACACACACACACACACACACACACACAACCAGCAGAAAATAGACAAACAACAAAACCAGATGATGTGCTGGCAGTAAGGTAGCCCAGAGTGGGACGAAATGGAAAGGGATCGGCAATTAGGTACGGTTAAGCAAATATAATTGCCAGGTTATAATAGGCCTTTTCTATTACTTATACAGCTGTGGTTTTGACAAATCATTTCAAGGCTGCTTTTCTCCCAGTATGGCAATAGTCCAGCATAATGGAAAAAACTGCTCTATTTAGTTGGCTGCATGTTTCTGTTAAAGCACTCATTCATAAAAGAAAAAAACATTTATATTAATTTCCAGGCAAATTTAGCTGAGCTAGGTGGTGAATTGGATTAAGCTAATGATGAACTTTGTAATATTTATCCATGCTTTATTATATGGTAATGAAAATGGTTAATGGTACTCTAGCTAATGATTGGAGAAGACCAATCTAATTGACCATTTGTCATTCAAAACCTTATTTATTTATTTTTGGCTGATGAGCACACAAACAATACAGCACACACACACTCACACTCACAGTCTCACACTAAGATGACTCACACTAACTCTGACCTGAGAGGGAAGACTGCAGGTTGTTTAAACTTTGGTCCAATAGATGAGATGGGAGGAAGCAGGAAGGGGAGGTGTTCTCCTCCACTAGTACACTCGACCTGTCCTCCCCTTCTCCAAACACCTCCCTCCACTCACGGGAGAACTCGCCCTCATCTAGGGAGGTGCTGCCCAGAATCTCATTCAGCAAAACCATGCTGTCCTTCTCCCCTCCCTCTTGTTCCTGGTAGGCTGAAATAAGATCCCCACCATCTGGAAGGACCAGTCAGGTTTTAAGTTAATGGACAGGGATGTGCAGAGGAAAAGAGACAGTACAGTATTAATAAATAAGTAGTTTCAAAACACAAATGGATGCTTGTTGATACGCGCTCCCCCTGTTGGTGCCTTCATGTCATGGTGAGCGATACTGCAAATCAGGATTTACTCCTAGTCTGGTCTGTTTGAACTAAGCTTACTTTAGGAGGCCAGGAGCGCTCAGTGCTCTGCTCCAGCAGCAGCAGCAGCAGCAGCCATGTGGTCGACCCCTGTGTTCTGTTATGTTTGGAACAATTACTTTATCTTATTCCTTTGAGTAAGTTGTTACTTTGTGTTTCTTTGAAACATTGCTTTCTTTTCGGAAAGATGGGACAACTAGTTTAGTTTTTGGGTTTCCTTTGAAAGATTATAGTTGCATCTTATTTTTTTAATTTGGAGATGAGCACTCCGGGTTCGATGGCCCATTGCGTGGTTGGCCCAGAGAGCTCCCCTTCCTTATGTTGATTTTGGCCGGCCTATCTCTCCCCTTTTCTTTTCTATTTTGTGATGTTTATTTGGTTGGTATTGGTGATATTTTGTTTCAATAAACCCTATTGCTTTGGCTTTCTCTAGAACTTGTTTGTTTATGTTATTGACTTCTTATTAACGACAGGTTGTTTTAGAGGTTGTAACTATGATATTGAGACGAAATGTCTCAGCTGGATACCCGTTTGTCTGCTCATATCCGTATCTTCAAATAATTGTCCAGATTTGGCTTGTGCTGCAAAAGGTAAGCATGGAAGAAGTGATTAGGGAATGGGATATTACTATTTGTTCTTGATATTTGATTCTACTACGCTACTTTTATAATTCTAAAAAGAAAAGTCATATATATATATGTAGAGAAGACAACTGAGAAAGAACAACACAACCAGGTGCTCACAGGAGAAAAAGGTTGTTAAATGTATGAGGTGATAAAACGGGATAAAACATGAAAAAACAGAGGATCCAGGTACACAATAACAAAAGGAGAAAAAGCCTTCATTAAAACAAGGCAAATGCCATTACGTGCCAACCACAACAGGTCTTCATCACGATGAAAATGATTTACTGTGAATTTTAATATATTAATGTTTACCTTCTCTGGGTTCTTCATCTGTATTTTCTGTTTCGAGTGAGATGAGTCTAAGAGCAGACATTTAATATAACAATGTTTACAAATAATCAGTTTCAGGTATAAAAGGCAATACAGGCAACATTTTTTTAACTAATTGTACAGGAAGTGCAAGTGTGGAAGTGTTAAACAAAATAAGACTACGATTTTCATTTTCATTTTGTATCCGTTGTTTTACTCACCGGCCATCTCTTGACTCAGGTTTCACTGCTGTCTTAGTTTTTTTTTTCTTCTTCCCTTTCTTTCTAGCCAGCTTCTCCATCGGATCTTGAAGGCTCTGCATACATAAAGCAAGACTTACTGTATCTGACAAGACTGTAGGTCCCCTTACTAAAGATGACAGATGCAGAATCACACAGCATGTGTTGTAGTATAGGACATTTGTTTTTGACAGTATAATAAGGCAAGGCTTAGTATAAATAACTATATGTGAACTACAGATGACAGTATAGCATGTCTTTTTGTTATTGCATAATTCAGATTCAGAAAATCTTAGCCATCAAATGCCAATCTTTGGCAAGAGAGCATACAGAGACAAAATACAAGTTCACAGAAAAATAACAGCAGCAGAAGTGCAAGTGTCTTATTTGAAGGGTTTATGGCAGTGGGCACAAATTATTTTTCCCCCCTAGTTCTTTCTTCAGTGTTAGCCTAGATATAAAGAAATATAGATGCCTTATTGGTTGCTGCAGTTCGTTGGAGCGACCTGTCTCCAGTGGGAGGAGGAAGTCAAGCGCAAGTACTAATGAAGGCACGGTGCGTCGCTGCCACTCAGGTGACTACTGGTCAATCACAGTGTATTTTCCCGAGCTTTATTGGCATGACGAAACAAACGTTGACATTGCCAAAGCAAGTGCCGCTGGGAAAGAGGGAGTCACGCTGGCCTACCAAACGTCCCCTTCTGTTACGTACCCCACCCGGAAGCTTGGCAAGCTTCCGCTACGCTTCGCAAGCAATCTCGGGAAAGCTTGCTTCCACGTTGCCTCCCCTCGAGAGACAAACGCCCCAGAGCCGAAAGGAGGTGTCTACCTTTTTATGTCTATGGTAATAGTTTGAAGAAAAGTAGAAAGAGCCAGGAAGTGCGAGATAACATGCAACACAGTTTCCTGACTAGAATTAATCATGCTTGAGACTATAACTGTTAAACTAGCATTTCTATTACAAGGAGCCCCCAAAAGGAACTCAAAAGTAGAATTTAGTTTATTCTTATTCCAAATTTCTCAATAGCTGTAAAAGTATAAAATAGGGTTCAAGTGATGATGTATAGATCCTAATGATGTACTCTTACCTTGAGTGTAGAGATGTCATAGTGCTGACATCCCTTGAAGTTTTCATGAATGGCAGCCATAGTGTGCGATGTCTTTTCCCAGAAGTGCAAGAGTGTTGTCTGGAAAATAGATAAACAGTAGCTATCCCAATATATACTCTTGTGACCTTTTGTAACAGAAATGCACATAAAATGTTTTAAAAAGATACACTTTGTGTGGCTGATAAACACATGTTTGTCAAAGTATCTTGATAGGCTTACCGTAAAACCTATTTTCAATATTGAGTTCTCCTTTGTATATAACTTAAAGTCACTCTATTCAACTAAACTTTATTTATAGAGCACATTTAATTGCTGTGCAGAAAATATATTAAACAGTAAGAGGCAAATAGACTAAGACAAACAGAAAATGGCACAAGTGAAATAAAAAAGAAAGACTAAAAGAGAAATACACAGTAAAGGTCACAGATACACACTTCAGAGTTTAAAGCCAAAAGAAAATAAGTGAGTCTTTAATAATGATTTAAAAGCCTCTAGTGTCTGGGCACAACGAATATGAAGGCAAGCTATTCCATAGCCTAGGGGCAGCCGGACAGCTGGACAACCAGAAGCAACTGATTAGCCGACCTCAAAGTTCTAGTTGGGGTGTATGAGTTCAGAAAGGTACGGAGGAGCTAGGCCATTGAGGGCCTTAAAAACAAACAATAAAAGCTTAAAATAAATTCTGCCAAGTGTCAGGGGTGAAGCGAACCGTAAAATAGTTTGGATGGTTGAGGTCACACTATCTCATTGGCTAACCAACCTCAAAGATCTTTAAGCAAACCTTAAGAACACCAAACCAGAAACCAACTATTTTAACAGTAGCCTATACATGAATTTAAGGTCTGCTCCGCTTGACTGGTTGTTCACACAATGCATTGTGACTGTTGGTTCAGCAGAAACATTATTAGACGAGAGTCGGGACTAAAAATGATGTGGCTTCAATATTTGGCAAAGTTCTTTCAGACCAATTTGACCCCCACTGACAAAACTTAAGTTTTAAAAAGTATAAAATATATAGGCCCGGGCTACATTATATATTTACTTTCTTGGATTTGTCATGTACCTGGTATGTGGTTAGGACATGAGAGAGGAGGTTACAACGACTGGCTCCCAACAAGTCGACTTTCTGGCACACATCATTCTTCAGTTTGTCAAAGCTTGTTTTGGTGGACCGCACCTGCGTTTGAACCTGAGATGGAGAGAGATGATTGGGAAACATTTGCTCAGTGAAAGATAGTGCCATAACACCTTCTCAATGTAGGTTACAGGTTTGAACTGTGAACACACAGATACGCCAGTTCAGGGCTGTGCATGTCAGGGCATGTCAAAAAGTGTCAACAATACACAACAGTTGCTATGTGGTTCATGCCGTTGAACCCGTTTAGCTGATGAATTATGCCCTCTAGCGGTTCTTTCAAGTATAGCACATTTTGCTTTGGAGTGTTCTGCATGGTTTTTATTTTTTAATATGGTTCAATTAAAACCTGTACAATGTGGACCAGAATATTTTTATGGAATCAAGATTTTAGTAGCAATATAGAATGTACAATGCATTGATTTCAGTTTATGACAATAGAATGCTATTGTTTTCATTTTACAATTAAGGGGACATGGGACCTTTTGCTTAAGTACTGTCATGTTTTGTGCTACATTATTATTGGCAACACAGTTGCTCTGTGCAAAATAACAATATAATAGCTAGAAATATATAGATAAGTAAGCCATAAGGACATAACTCCCATGTTCACAGTCACAAAACAATTATTGCCAATATTCATACCATTAACCAACACAAAATATGGAGTGTTATGGAGGCATCTATGGATTGATTCGTTCCTCTTCCGTGTTTGACACAGAAGCCCAGTGTTACTATGATGGGAAATGTCAATTCAATTGGTATTTCTCATTTTCTATACATAATGTACTTGATAAACATTGCTTATTATAGGAAAATGCAACCAGAGCACACAGTTTATTAGCATACTGTACAATGGAGGGTCAAATCAAAAGCAAACAACAGCAAGAGGTAAGAATGGAGGTCAATTATCAGTACACAGCTCCTTGGACTGTACGTTAGACCAGTGGTTCTCAACCTTTTCAGACCAATATATATATGAACTGGGGACCCCATAACCTAACAAGCACTTTGTTAGAGTTGAGGCATTCAATTTTGTTCGGCTCGGTTCCACAGATATTGTGAAAATAGGGCTTGTAGATCGGTATTTTCACAAATTCTAAATTCTTCACAATTTGATCAGTGTTCGGCCAGTATTCATAGTTTTAGCTTTTTTAGGTATCAAGTCCTTAATTAATCACTTCACTGTCATCTGGGGACCCCCCAAAATCATGTGGGGACCCCCCCTGGGAGAACCACTGCGTTAAACCAACCTTGCGGAACTTCTCCATCTGTTTGTGTGTGTCTGGATCCAGCTCTTGGGACACATCTTTCATCCACAGTAATGCTCCTCTATATTCTGTCCTGGACTGCTCCATCCGATTCACTGTGAGCCAGGTGTCGGAGATGGCTCGGTAGCGAAATGTCTCTACTTCCTGGTAGAGGCGGCACAGAGGGCTGCGCAGAGCCAATCTGTAAGAGGAAAAAACAAAACAAGAACAAGTTTTAAGGGGATTATCGCTCAAAATGATCAATTAACCAAATAGTCCGGCAGCCAACAGGCTTCTTTTGTTTAAAGTGGGAAATTTGTTATAGTTTTTTTTTATTGGCCTAAAATATTGTCTATATACATACATAAATGAATCCACTTGCTGACCGGCTGTCGGTATTGAGCAATTTGTTTTATAGGGGAGTCACCATACCATTAACATCCTATATAAGGCAAGATTTCATTATGCTTTATATGTAGCATGTGACATGTCAAACTGGGGTTTTCATGATTCTGAATCCATTCCAAGCAAAAAACACTCCTTGGTCTAAAAACTGCCATAACCACTGACTAATGCTTGGAATGGATTCAGAATCATGAAAACCCCCTAGTTTGACATATGTCACATGCTACTTAAAGCATAATGAATTGCCTCATGTTAATGGTATGGTCACACATAAACCCCTATAAAAAGAAATTGCTCAATGCTGACAGCTGGTCAGCAAGTGGATTCATGAATGTATGACAATATTTTAGGCCAATAAAAAAAACTATATACCAAATGTCCCACTCCACACCCCCAGCTGCCGGACTAAAAGGTTATTATATTATACAGTAATCTATTTTAGTACTGTCAGTGGATCATGCTTCCTAGATGGAAAGCAGAGAATAAACAGTCTCTTTGCATCTTCATTAGTTTTAGATTAATATATTATCATAAAGTCATGCAGATACGGACCAGAACATGTAATTTAACTCACTGACCCATCCAATTTACCCATCCTGGGTAAACTCAAAGTCACCTTTTCTAATACACTGTGGAGCTATACTGTAGGTCTGTCTGACATAACAGATTGAAAGGTAGATTGAATAGGGTTGAAAACTGGATGCTTCCCAGCTGTAAAAAAAAAAAAAAAAAGATTATTGGCTACTAATGTAACTAGCAAATCACCCAATTGCTTCACCCAGCAGACTTGAAAGTATATTCACAATATCCGAATTTGACTGTTTTGCTACAAGGTAGATAGATCATCATCAGGCTCTGATGAACCTTTTGTGCAGATTTATCTTGTTACCTCTGCTGTGAGGAGAAGCACAGAGCTTTCCCTGTGGCCTGCATGATTTTGCCCGCCCGGTTTTTGTCCTGAGACCCTTGTGAACGGAGGAAACGACCCAGCTCATTCTCCTCTTGGGAAAGGACTGCATGAGGAAGAAGGTGAATTACAATGGTCATGCACATCCACAAATTCCAACGAGTGCAGGATCCAAAAGAATAACTAAGAAAGGAAAAAGGAGATCCGCACACCGTTTTAAAAGCTCTCAAAACTATTTATTGATATGAGGTATACCTGACGAAGGCCCCTGAGGCCGAAACGTTGTAGTGTTTTCCGCTCTGTTGTCAATAAATTGTTTTGGGAGCTTTTAAAACAAAGAAGGTGAATTACTCATAAGAGTCCATTCTATAGAAAATGGAATGTACTGTAGGAGCTGCATTGGGAAATTTGCAATGACTGTTTACATAGTGATATTGACATGATAATGACATGACACTGACCATGATACAGACCTGATACTGACAAGATACCAGGCCTGGATTGGCCTCAGGACGTACCAGGCATATGCCCGGTGGGCTGACCCTCTGGTGGGCCGGTCTGGGCCAATTTTTTTTTTTTGTATCATATCATGTAAATGTGGAGGTGTTAAGGGCTTGTATTTCAAGTATTTGTATGGGCCTCGACCCCTGAAAAGTCAGTAGAGTATCTGCACGCTGGTTGTGGTGGGCCAGTCTGGGCCAGATTCCGCGAAAATGTCCGGGCCGAATTTTTGTCTCAGTCCAGCCATGCAAGATACTGTCCATGTCCATAACTAACCATGATACTGACATGATACTGACCATGACTAACCATTATGGACATGATACAGACCATGATATTGCGACACTGACCAATGTGACCATGATACTGACATGATAGCCTACTGATGTATCATGGTTAGTATCATGTCACAGGACTGTGACAGGGCTGGCAACATAGTACCATGGCAACATGGGGTCGGGACACTAGAAGTCCTTGAAGGGGTTTCAGTGCAGCTAAATGATTCGGAAGCAATCAGACCCTAACAGATCTGTAAATCCTACAAATGTAACCAAATGGACCTGGTTCCATTTGTACACTCTCAGACTTAATATCATAAAGGTAATATCAAATCGGGGTTGCTGGCCTAATGCATATCAAGCGGAGGGTTCTTGAAATTAAAAAGAAATCAAAATCACTGATGTAAACAATAAAATATTTTTTCTCGTGCCATCATGGTTTGGTCAGGTATGTGTAAAGGTTTTCGCTCCGTCCGTCCCTCCATACACAATAAAAAGAAAATGGGATGAACGTACAGCAGATTCTCCTCTGGTACTGTTCAATGACCTTCAGAAGCTCCATGCATGTTCTCTGAATAGAGTGGAACACCTGCAGAGACACACCAACAAGAGGACAATGAATACAGACACCACCAGGAAACCTTGAGCTTGATTTAGACTTCGTATAGTACGATGGTGCTGCTTGCCGAAAATAACGATGACAGTGGGGTTTTTCATTCTACCACATGGGCAGAGGACAGCAAAAGAATCATCTACCGCCATACAACATCTATCATTATGTAACAAAGGGCATGTGTGAAAGGGTAAATTGATATATGATATGATATGAATTTGCTTGAAAAAGAAAATGGTTTCATTTTTCAGGGCGCTAGTCTCTCCTATATACTGTACAGGTTTAATGTTTGTTTTGTCTCAATGTTTGTTTTACAACATGTTGTAAGATGAAGAAGAGCGCCCATCACTTCACACGAGTGTGATTTTTTAATGATTATTTCAATTATTAATATTATTACTAACCAGACTATATTTATAATACTGTATATAATTGTCACACTTTTTTATTGTTCTTCTTCCGGAGTAATCTACCTAACTTCCACTGTGATTGGCCGAGCTTTGCATAACGTTTGTAGTAGCGAATTGGCTGTTGTTGGTTACGTAACCAATCTATGTTTTACAATTGATTATAAAGACAGAAATTCCCTTGCAGGGGCAGAAGACCAAACTATTCAGGTGTTAAATACATTTTCAAATAAGGGAGGGGCCTATGTAAGCGACTGCGGCAACCACACTTTGCAATTTTTTTTAATTGCGACTTCTCTAGTTATTATTATTATTAAAAAAACCCCACAAAACTAACAACTAAAAGCAAAACAATGTCAAACAAACCAACAAACAAACAAAAAATCTGCAACCTCAGAATGCGTTGCGATGTGACATTACATTTCTCTTTTGGATGTCAAGCTAAATTGTTTGAGAGACCCGACAGCTCTCTGTGCTCTTCCTCACCTCCAGCTTGCCGTCCAGATCTGTATCTGAGGCGACCACATGTTCGTCTTCTTTCTTCCCAGTGACCTTGATGAGTGTCTGTTTGGTTTTCCAGTACCTCTGCTGGAACTTGTTCACCACAGAGGAGTCTTGGCTTTGGATAAAACCATCAATGTACTCGCGGGAGAAGCCACTGAAATGACAAAGTGGTCTCTATCAGTCTCACAAGGTGGGGTCACGGGGGTCCCCAGCTAAATGATTGGTAGCTAGGAACCAAAAGGATCCTACTAAGGGGCGCTAGACCCTCCTATAACCAGCTTTGTCTGTTTGTGTGAACACAAACACGATGATTTGATTGGCTGATCACCCCATAGCGATGATTTGATTGGCTGAGCAAAGTACATATTGAGGATAAAAAGTAAGGGCAGAAAAGTGAAGATGCCTAAAGTGATTGGCTGGAATGACATTTGTGATGATTTGATTGACTGAGCATGGATGTATGATGATAAGAGTGTGATGTTTTATTGTGTGGACTGTCCCATGAGTGTAGGCTACAGTAGCCAGGCTATTTTAAAGTGTAGATTGGGATCCCAGAGAAATATGCCTACATTATACATATCATGTCAAATGGGGGTCTGTGGCCTAATAGAAGATATCGGCATTAAAAAAAGATTGAGAATCATCAGTGTAATTTATATTATGCAGTTGCTCTCAAAGAATAAGATGTTAATTGTAGATAGAAGGTTGTTCATCAGCAATATAATTTGAAGTATACTCACTAATTTCCCCCCTCCATATTTGAGAAACAGCTGTGGGCAAAAATAAAAGTTATAGTAGATATATTTATATATAGGTATATATATTTCCATTTATAAATCAAGTGGGATACGGGCATGGGTTCATTTTTATTTCTACCAAACCATACAAACCGGAATTAAACACGAACCGCTGATTAGCAGTGAACGAGCCACGTATAGGCTACGACTACGTTATCCAAGACAAGTGCACCACCTGCTGTCCATCATCATTAGAATCGGATGGAAAATCACAATGCGCACACATAATAATAAGTGCTTTCATTACGTAACGTATTGTGCTAATAATAAAACAGCCATGGCAACAGATATAATGATACGAATATAGCAGTCCTTAATCTTATAGCAGTCCTTAGTCTCTCTCCTTATAATCTGTGATTCATTGTAATAAACTAGCGACGCAGATTTTTCCACCCAACCTATAGCGCACCGCATCGCTGAATTATATTCCTTTTACAGCGTGGGAAATATCCGATTCTAAGAAATAGAATATGATATAGGCTAGACATACCTTACTGTGTCGAAAGCATGTAGAAAATGTCCTTATATTAGTTCGAACCTAGAACCTATAGTGTAGGCCTGGCCTGCTATTTGCTACACACATGTGTAAACAGCTGCTTATTCTGCTTATTCTGAATGCCTGCGCGAGTGACGTCATTCAACAGCGTAGGCTATAGGCTACATATTGCCTGCCCAATTGTCAAGACAGACAGACAGCTACTCATGGACAATTGGACAGGCAGGAAGGCAGACAGCTACTCATAGACAGACAGACAGCTACTCATAGACAATTGGGCAGGCAGGCAGACAGCTACTCATAATAATAATAATAATAATAATAATGAATTTTATTTATAATGCACTTTTCATTCACAAGGAATCTCAGAGTGCTACAAGGTTTAAAAAACATATATCATAAAAGGTTAAAAACAGGTTTAACAAAAAACAGTGCAAAAACAGTTCAGCATAAAAAGGCCTTCGGGAACAGGAAGGTTTTCAGGCCTTTTTTAAAACATTCCACAGTCTGTGGCACTCTCAGGTCTATGGGGAGGCCATTCCACAAACGTGGTGCTGCTGAGAAAAAGGCCCGGTCCCCCATGGTGCGCAGCTTGGTATCGGGAACATGGAGTAGGAGTTTGTTTGCAGATCTGAGGGTGCGGGTAGAGGATGTTTTTGGAGGGGTGATTAGTTCCTGTAGGTATGGAGGGGCATGTCCGTTTATGCAGTTGTAAGTGATCAGCAGGACCTTGTAGTGGATCCTGGCTGTAACGGGGAGCCAGTGCAATGTGAGGAGGATGGGTGTGATATGGTCATGCTTGCGGACTTTCATCAGGACCCTGGCAGCGCTGTTCTGAATGTATTGCAGCTTCTGTATATGTTTGCCAGGAATCCCGATGAAGAGGGCGTTGCAGTAGTCCAGTCTAGAGGAGATAAAGGCATGGATGAGCTTCTCATAGACAGACAGACAGCTACTCATGGACAATTGGACAGGCAGGAAGGCAGACAGCTACTCATAGACAGGCAGACAGACAGCTACTCATGGACAATTAGGCAGGCAGGCAGACAGCTACTCATAGACAGACAGACAGCTACTCATGGACAATTGGACAGGCAGGAAGGCAGACAGCTACTCATAGACAGACAGACAGACAGCTACTCATAGACAATTGGGCAGGCAGGCAGACAGCTACTCATAATAATAATAATAATAATAATGCATTTTATTTATAATGCACTTTTCATTCACAAGGAATCTCAGAGTGCTAGCCTACTATTATCACTCCATTCAACCACCTCATTTACTTTACTAATAGATAGACATACCAACCAAAACCCAACCTTTATTCATTGCAGCCAGCAACACCTTCCTGGATCTCAGCCAACTCCCTCCCCAGGAGTGGGGCACCCTCCCACACTGTCAGGAAATCCCAGTGGGAACTGTAACTGACTTGACTAACATTCCGTTCACCACAGCAAATCCTCCTCCTCCTCCTCCGACCGACAGCAATGTGAACCGATTAATTATGTTGAACTGTCCATCAACTGTCTGTCTGTCTGTCGTGTGTGCGTGCGTGTGTGCGCGCGCATGCGTGCGGCTTCCTTCCACACAGCTGTGATCCATACACTCTGACGGACCAATGACCGACGGTCTAGACCCGGATACAGTAGTCGGGGCTTATGATTTAAAATGGAACCGCACGCGTTCCGTAGCAGTGTGTTTGGGGCGTAGCTGCAACAAGGTAAGGTTTGTTTTAGAACCGCATGGTTGTTAGCCAACATTAACTCTGTTGTTTTTTTTAATATTAGTGTTGTTAGAAGGACTGTTGGTTGTTTATTGTGACTCTAAAAGGACAACAATATGAGGAATGTGTTGGTACTTTTTGAGACACAAACAAATAAACAAACAAACAGGTGGAAAGTAAATAATTACATCTACTGAAGTGCTGTGGACAATATATTGTACTTTTATATTTTATTTGGACACTACTAGTTGTTTTGTAGATTTGGATTATTTAAAAAAAATATCCCTTTGGCTACACCATTTACCACTGGGCTAGCTACAACCACATTTTGGCCATTTGGAAGTAGCTGATCTACAATCTCACAATGCATTGTGATGCAATGCATTGTGAGATTGTAGTTCTGCTATTTTCAGATTAATTTTTCTTTCAAACTTTTGATATGGGACATTTCTGTGTAATGAGCTACATTTGGTCATTTTTTAAGTGCATTTTGATGCCATACCCTTTTACTTTAGTACATAATGGTAAAACAAGTTGTAACTGTGGCTCAGACACTTCACCCCTTTTGCAACCAGATCTTATTTGAATGATTTTTGAGACACACTTTCCTGGGGTTTTTATGTGTTTTTAGATATTTTAGTATTTCAAAGTGTCCATGGACTCCATGATGTCATGGACACCGGGCTCACTTCCTTCCTGAACTACAATTCCCACAATGCTTTGGGCCACTGCTCCTCCTTGTGGATAGGGGGAGGGCTGTCTTACTGAGACAACATTTAGTCCAGGAAGGAAGTGAGCCCAGTGTCCATGATGACATCATGGACTCTTTGAAATACTGAAATATCTAAACGCATAAAAACCCCAGGAAAGTGTTTTTTGTCTCTAACATCATTAAAATAAGATCTGGTTGCAAAAGAAAAATGCAAGAATTTCCTAAAGATGTGTTTTCTACAATGTATAATATCTGGATAAAGAGTAATGTTGGTGTATGTTTGTGTCTTACAGGTTGATCATGTGACCTTGGTGTCTTGCGGTGACCTTGGCTGCTGTCTTCAGGAGATAGCTGGTATTGATAATAGAGTGTCTACTCGGCTGAGCTGAAACGAATAACGGTGTCAACGAACGCTCCCTGAGATTACGAGGCGTACGGTGCTCGGGACGTATTGTGCCATACAACCTACGCGGCTCTATTAATACCGGCTATCTTCAACCGAGCGACGGAAGGCCCCCCATGGTAATTACATACAGAACTTTTTAGCTTTTAGGCTTCATAAAAGAAATGGTTGCACAAGGCAGATTATAGCCCTAGAATGTGTGTAATAATGGTGACACAGCTCTGTCAGTGACTGTTATGACTTCCAAAATGTCATCCTGTAGGCCGACAACTAATTTTCTTTTCCCCTGCCATTTCAGAAAGTGAAGCGGACTGGAGGTGTGAACTCTATGCTGTTGCCACTGCTGGGTGAACTCTATGCTGTTGCCACTGCTGGGTGCTGTTATCAGTGAAGGTTAGTTAACCGTCTGATTCCTGCTGCTTGTTTAAGTGGGCTACATGCTACCATACCATAGGTTGTCTTTCGCGCCATGTATAATTTCACTTAATTTGTGTGTATAATGCCAGTCCACATCACAGTTATGTGATGTTTGTGGAGGCATGTGATTTATTTATCGTTTAACATAATTTACGGGTAAAGTCTGTCCACATCCACATCACATAATGTATGTTCTCTTGTGTCTCCTCTCTATTCTTTAATAAAGTTGTTTATTTTTTGTTGTCATAGTTTTTAATCGCATTTTGCTTTATTTTATTTAGGTAATTTCTTTCTTCTTGCCTATCTTTCCCTAGTTCTTCACTAGTGTTTTATGTGATGTGGAGGTGTGTGCTTTATGTCTTATGTCATTATGGTAGCATGTAGCCCCTTAACACTGTGTTTACAGCTTACTATGCTGTAGGTCTGTGTACACTAACAAGAGGAAGCAAATGATGGCCGCTGTGTCATTTGCTTCCTTCGTTGGTGTGTGTACTTTGTTTAGTGCTGATATTGAAGGTAAGTGAGTGTAGTTTATTATCCTTGACTGTTGGGCAGAAACCTTGTATCTCCATAGTTCAACCTTTTGTAAATTAATTTCCTTACTTGGTCATGCTACAGTGTCACACACAAGTACCAAATGGCCAATCTCATGAGGCAAAGATAATCCATTATTGAATATTTAACATGTAGTATTCTGTTTTTCAAACCAGTGACTAAATAATAACATTGGAACACAGATTATTATATTAATAATATTGGATCAGTTGTTTTGGTCCATAAAAGTAACCATTTTGGACGTACAAGGTTTTTACCCAACCTTCATCTTTTCTCTCTTCTTTGCTTTAATAAAGTTATTTGTTTTTGGTCTCAGAGTTTTTAATCGCATTTTGCTTTATTGTATTGTAATTTCTTATTTATTTCTTTCCTATCTATGACACTAGTTTTTCACTAGTGTATGTGTGACTCGGGTCATGTCTCGAGTACAGTTTCTCATTTGGAGCTGTTTCATGTAATTTACCAGTAAAGCGTCATCACGTCAGTTCACATCAGATATGAACACAGGCCGATATGTGATGTGCATTTATGTGGTTTTTTTTAAAGGTGATTTTTCACAGCAATTGCGGCTAGCTCGTCATTCACGTCTGTTGGCATTGCGCCATATGAATTGTGTTTATTGCTGTTCATGTTGTGTACTAATGTTCATATTGCTGACAAATACTGGGGCGCAACGAATGCTGCTACCTCGTATAATTTATGTCAATCGTCCACAAATGGCATAAATTGTACAGTCTTGCCCCATGTTTCCTACATGGGACAACTAGATAGAAAAATACTTGCGCCACGGAAACCTAAAGGCCAACTGCTTGGGCAGAGACCAAGAAAATCTATTTTGTTCATGTTCATAAAGCGCTCAAAGTGCTTGAAGTGAAAAGTGCAGCAGCAAACATCTAGGTCATAAGACCATTGTTCGTGCTATATTATCAGATCTAATTTGTGAGTAAAGCTTCATTACGTAAGCCCACATCACCTATGAACACAGGCCCGGTATGTGATGTGTGTTTATGTCTTGTCTCATTTCACATTTGTGAGTAAGGCTTCATCATGTCATCCCAACATCACATAATTAACTTAGGGTTAGGGTAGGGCTAGGTATGTGATGTTGGTTGATGTGATGTATGTCTTATAATGTGCAAGCTTCATCGTGTCAGTTAACATCACATTATGTGGTGTGTATTGATGTGATTTATTTATGCTGCCATTTGCAGCTAAAACTTTGGCATTGACGATGGGCCTATGACCCAAACGTTTTCTGCTGCACTTTTCACTTTTAGCACTTTGCAGCACTTTATGAGCAAGACAAAATATTTTCTTAGTTTATGTCTGAGGAGTTTTCCTTAAGGTATTTGTGGAGTGAGTCTTCCGGCTTTCAATTGTATAAAGACATAAGCATGGCTATCATTATAGTCAAGATTCAAATTGAGTGTGTAGGCTCTCTCTTTTTTTTAATTATATTGCAAAATTGAAACAAACGACTGATTTGGACCTGTAAATTATAAACAAAAACTAAGGCACTGGTGTGGTACTCCTGGTTTACCAGAACGGGGTTCAACTCCCTGTGGTGCCCTCAATTTGTTGTATTTACATGGTTCATTTTCTGCTCATTGTTTCCTTTTCATAGATTATAACCCCCAGGTTCTTTACTGTGTTTGTACTCCCTACAGTTGGGTTACAAGTCTATTTAGGGACCAAGTCCGAAGGGACTCTTGGTCCCTTATTTTTCTCTTCTCCTTCCACCAAAAATGTTAGTTCTGGCTGAACTGTGCTGTCGGGTTTTCGTCAAACTTGGCAATATGGTAGCCCTCCTTTATTTTTTTGGGCTCCCAATAATTTGAAAATGACGATTTGCCCTGATTTCCCATCACCCCATCTGATCAGGACAACCTAGAGGGCAATGCCAAACGGCGAGGACACAAAGCCCACAACCATTGTCCAATAGGTGGCGCTATAGCACTCAACTGAAAATTCAAACTTTAAACGGGCATAGCTCATGGACCGCTTGACCATGAGCAATAAAACGTTGATACCCATGTGTAGCGATGGAGCTCGATACCCGAACAAAATCCTTAAACTTGAGTCCCCGTTATCAATAAGCTGTGTAGGGATGGAGCGATACCAGGAAAAATCCTTAAACTTATTGAGTACCCGTTATCAATAAGCTTTGGGCTTGTTGAGCGTAGTGGCCCGTTCATGTTTGAATAATCAAGAGGTGAATCAATAAATGCCAACCAGCACTATCTGGGTAAACTCAATTACGCTTTTAAAGTGGCGGAACATATATTAACCTGTTAACAGTTTCTTTAATATTTTATTGGTAAAAAGGTCAATTGCCCTAGTATTTGCCCCATTGGGGCAATTGCCCCAGTAGATACTGGTTCTGTTCAGAGTTTATTGTCTCCTGTCTTTCCTCAAAATAATATAAATTGCTCTAAGCCTGATCGTTATCGATATAAATTAATGAGCTCCATCCCTACCCATGTGTCTCCTCTTGCCTCACTTTCGTATTCTGACTTTTGTATCTCTCTCCTCCTGGGATCTTTGCTCAAAATGCCTAAACATTTATATATGGAAATTAAGTAAAAGACTGAGTTGTCCGAACCTGGAAGGACCACAGACGAGGGTTTTAAATGTATAACAATCTTTATTAAAGTAAATACTCAGTGGGTTATAGAACAACACTAGAATGAGGCAAAACGGTAAACTACGACAAGACATTTCATATAATGCAAAGCACTTAAACACAATTAAACTCCCATCACATAATAAAGTCTTTCTCTATAAAATACTAGCCTCTAATACGTGTACATAATATACTGTATATACAACAGTGTTTGGTTGTGCAATTAACTCGCCCTGGTGGCGTGACCACGCCGAGGGGTTGGGTGGAGGGGTTCTCTTCTCACCCTCTTTACTTTGTCGGGTGACCTTTTGTCATAGAGGTTTTTAATCTAGTCTTGACTGTGCAGAGCGTGTCACCCCCGAGGACAGATGCCGGGAGAACTTAAACGCTCTGCCTCCTATTGTAACTTTTGATATTCAGGACTAAACATTTTTGTAAACTATGAACACACTGTTCTGTTAAGATTGTAGGGATCGATGAGTTCTTTGAAATATTGTGGTGCCTGACCATTGTGAGCTTTATAGGTGAGGATTTTGAACTACCGGTATATGTATTTAACCGGGAGCCAGTGTAGAGGCCAGTGATGGTTCTGATCACATGGTTCTCGGACCCCTAGTATAGGGGTTCCTCGTTACTACAGAGGAGTGCCAAATCTTTGATTGCTACTTTTTTCATTTAATATCCATTCATTCGTTCATATCATTAATGTAATAAATCAAATTTTCATTTATGTATTTGCTACATTAATTACATTAACCCTAGAATCACTATTCTGAGGGGAACATTGGCAAAAAAATCTGATGCTACAAGCTCATGATTTAAGAGGATTGGAAAAAAAGCTTTCATGACAATGCCAGGCCCAGGAAATGAATCCCAATGCATTTTTCCCATAGACATCAGTATTTATTTAAAGACCCAAGTGTCGTACAAAGCAGAGTGGTGACGAATCATGACAACAAACACAATATCTTGGCCCAAACAAAGAAGAAAAACAACAAAGTGTTGTACCTGCCGTTTTTTTTCTAATTCTTTGTTTTGCCCAAAACATTGTGCCGTCATGATTTTGTCACAACTCCAGTTGGCTTTGTCCGCGGCGTAAACGTCTTTAAATAAATACTTTCTGAAAAGTCTGAGGAAAAAAACAGGGATTTATTTTCCGGGTCACTCGAGGGGGCGGGACTGCGACGCTCTATACTATAGTATGCCGTGGTGCAACTCAGCAGAGTTGCAGCACTTACTTCACACAGGTGTGATTTTTCAAGATTGGAGGATTTGAACAAAAGATTAATCACGTAAAAAAGGTATACTATAGTCCATGGTTTCGCATGACGTTTTTCATGATTTTGCAGGATTTGAGTACAGGATGAAAATAATGGACCTGTAAATTACAATAAAACTAACTAAGGCACTGGTGTGGTACTCCTGGTTTACCAGAACGGGCTTCAAGTCCCTGCAGTGCTCTGCTCAATTTGTTGTATTTACATGGTTTCTTTTTTTTCTTCTGCTCATTGTGTTGCCTTTTCATAGATGATAACCCCAAGTACTAGTAGTATAACTTGGTAGTATAATACGTATAAGTAGTAGTATACTTATACTCTATAGAGGATGGATACTACTAGTAGTATCCTCCAATGATGAAAAACGGCATGCTATCGTCTGAGATGGGCTACAGCCCATGGTCAAAAATTATGAAAAACGAGGATTTGAAAAAAAGACGAAAATCACTCCGAGACCATTGTCTCGAGTGATTTTCGTCTTTTTTTTTTCAAATCCTCAAAAATGATGAAAAACGCCATGCTATAGTAAGACTCCATATAGGCCTATCTGCCGTTTGTTATTGGAATTTGCCGAAATTGTGAAAATGGTAATTGCGGAAATTGCGGAAATGGAAATTGCGGATTTTTTTTCATTTTTTCATTTTTTTCAAATCCTCAAAAATGATGAAAAACGGCGCGCTATAGTATGCCGTACGATATGGGCTATAGCCCACGGTCCAAAATGATAAGAAACGAGGCTAACTTTTTTTTTCAAAATTTCAAAAAACATGGGCTATAACCCATCGTTTTTGTCATTTCGTAATTTTTTTCAAAAATGATAAAAAACGGCGCGCTATAGTATGCCGTACGATATGGGCTATAGCCCACGGTCCAAAATGATAAGAAACGAGGCTAACTTTTTTTTTCAAAATTTCAAAAAACATGGGCTATAACCCATCGTTTTTGTCATTTAGTCATTTTTTTCAAATCCTCAAAAATGATGAAAAACGGCGCGCTATAGTATGCCGTACGATATGGGCTATAGCCCACGGTCCAAAATGATAAGAAACGAGGCTAACTTTTTTTTTTTTAATTTTCAAAAAACATGGGCTATAACCCATCGTTTTTGTCATTTCGTCATTTTTTTCAAAAATGATAAAAAACGGCGCGCTATAGTATGCCGTACGATATGGGCTATAGCCCACGGTCCAAAATGATGAGAAACGAGGCTAACTTTCTTTTTCAAAATTTCAAAAAACATGGGCTATAACCCATCGTTTTTGTCATTTCGTCATTTTTTTAAAATCCTCAAAAATGATAAAAAACGGCGCGCTATAGTATGCCGTACGATATGGGCTATAGCCCACGGTCCAAAATGATGAGAAACGAGGCTAACTTTTTTTTTCAAAATTTCAAAAAACATGGGCTATAACCCATCGTTTTTGTCATTTCGTCATTTTTTTCAAATCCTCAAAAATGATGAAAAACGGCGCGCTATAGTATGCCGTACGATATGGGCTATAGCCCACGGTCCAAAATGATGAGAAACGAGGCTAACGTTTTTTTTCAAAATTTCAAAAACATGGGCTATAACCCATCGTTTTTGTCATTTCGTCATTTTTTTCAAATCCTCAAAAATGATGAAAAACGGCGCGCTATAGTATGCCGTACGATATGGGCTATAGCCCACGGTCCAAAATGATGAGAAACGAGGCTAACTTTTTTTTTCAAAATTTCAAAAAACATGGGCTATAACCCATCGTTTTTGTCATTTCGTCATTTTTTTCAAATCCTCAAAAATGATGAAAAATGGCGCGCTATAGTATGCCGTACGATGTGGGCTATAGCCCACGGTCCAAAATGATGAGAAACGAGGCTAACTTTTTTTTTCAAAATTTCAAAAAACATGGGCTATAACCCATCGTTTTTGTCATTTCGTCATTTTTTTCAAATCCTCAAAAATGATGAAAAACGGCGCGCTATAGTATGCTGTACGATATGGGCTATAGCCCACGGTCCAAAATGATGAGAAACGAGGCTAACTTTGTTTTTCAAAATTTCAAAAAACATGGGCTATAACCCATCGTTTTTTTCATTTCGTCATTTTTTTCAAATCCTCAAAAATGATGAAAAACGGCGCGCTATAGTATGCCGTACGATATGGGCTATAGCCCACGGTCCAAAATGATGAGAAACGAGGCTAACTTTTTTTTTCAAAATTTCAAAAAACATGGGCTATAACCCATCGTTTTTGTCATTTCGTCATTTTTTTCAAATCCTCAAAAATGATGAAAAACGGCGCGCTATAGTATGCCGTACGATATGGGCTATAGCCCACGGTCCAAAATGATGAGAAACGAGGCTAACTTTTTTTTTCAAAATTTCAAAATACATGGGCTATAACCCATCGTTTTTGTCATTTCGTAATTTTTTTCAAATCCTCAAAAATGATGAAAAAGGGCGCGCTATAGTATGCCGTACGATATGGGCTATAGCCCACGGTCCAAAATGATGAGAAACGAGGCTAACTTTTTTTTTCAAAATTTCAAAAAACAAGGGCTATAACCCATCGTTTTTGTCATTTCGTCATTTTTTTCAAATCCTCAAAAATGATGAAAAACGGCGCGCTATAGTATGCCGTACGATATGGGCTATAGCCCACGGTCCAAAATGATGAGAAACGAGGCTAACTTTTTTTTTCAAAATTTCAAAAAACATGGGCTATAACCCATCGTTTTTGTCATTTCGTCATTTTTTTCAAATCCTCAAAAATGATGAAAAACGGCGCGCTATAGTATGCCGTACGATATGGGCTATAGCCCACGGTCCAAAATGATGAGAAACGAGGCTAACTTTTTTTTTCAAAATTTCTAAAAACATGGGCTATAACCCATCGTTTTTGTCATTTCGTCATTTTTTTCAAATCTTCAAAAATGATGAAAAACGGCGCGCTATAGTATGCCGTACGATATGGGCTATAGCCCACGGTCAAAAATGATGAGAAACGAGGCTAACTTTTTTTTTCAAAATTTCAAAAAACATGGGCTATAAACCATAGTTTTTGTCATTTCGTCATTTTTTTCAAATCCTCAAAAATGATGAAAAACGGCGCGCTATAGTATGCCGTACGATATGGGCTATAGCCCACGGTCCAAAATGATGAGAAACGAGGCTAACTTTTTTTTTCAAAATTTCAAAACACATGGGCTATAACCCATCGTTTTTGTCATTTCGTCATTTTTTTCAAATCCTCAAAAATGATGAAAAACGGCGCGCTATAGTATGCCGTACGATATGGGCTATAGCCCACGGTCCAAAATGATGAGAAACGAGGCTAACTTTTTTTTTCAAAATTAAAAAAAACATGGGCTATAACCCATCGTTTTTGTCATTTCGTCATTTTTTTCAAATCCTCAAAAATGATGAAAAACGGCGCGCTATAGTATGCCGTACGATATGGGCTATAGCCCACGGTCCAAAATGATGAGAAACGAGGCTAACTTTTTTTTCCAAAATTTCAAAAAACATGGGCTATAACCCATCGTTTTTGTCATTTCAAATCCTCAAAAATGATGAAAAACGGCGCGCTATAGTATGCCGTACGATATGGGCTATAGCCCACGGTCAAAAATGATGAGAAACGAGGCTAACTTTTTTTTTCAAAATTTCAAAAAACATGGGCTATAAACCATAGTTTTTGTCATTTCGTCATTTTTTTCAAATCCTCAAAAATGATGAAAAACGGCGCGCTATAGTATGCCGTACGATATGGGCTATAGCCCACGGTCCAAAATGATGAGAAACGAGGCTAACTTTTTTTTTTTTTTTCAAAAAACATGGGCTATAACCCATCGTTTTTGTCATTTCGTCATTTTTTTCAAATCCTCAAAAATGATGAAAAACGGCGCGCTATAGTATGCCGTACGATATGGGCTATAGCCCACGGTCCAAAATGATGAGAAACGAGGCTAACTTTTTTTTTTTGTTTTTCAAAAAACATGGGCTATAACCCATCGTTTTTGTCATTTCGTCATTTTTTTCAAATCCTCAAAAATGATGAAAAACGGCGCGCTATAGTATGCCGTACGATATGGGCTATAGCCTACGGTCCAAAAGGATGAGAAACGAGGCTAACTTTTTTTTTTAATTTTCAAAAAACATGGGCTATAACCCATCGTTTTTGTCATTTCGTCATTTTTTTCAAATCCTCAAAAATGATGAAAAACGGCGCGCTATAGTATGCCGTACGATATGGGCTATAGCCCACGGTCCAAAATGATGAGAAACGAGGCTAACTTTTTTTTTCAAAATTTCAAAAACATGGGCTATAACCCATCGTTTTTGTCATTTCGTCATTTTTTTCAAATCCTCAAAAATGATGAAAAACGGCGCGCTATAGTATGCCGTACGATATGGGCTATAGCCCACGGTCCAAAATGATGAGAAACGAGGCTAACGTTTTTTTTCAAAATTTCAAAAAACATGGGCTATAACCCATCGTTTTTGTCATTTTGTCATTTTTTTCAAATCCTCAAAAATGATGAAAAACGGCGCGCTATAGTATGCCGTACGATATGGGCTATAGCCCACGGTCCAAAATGATGAGAAACGAGGCTAACTTTTTTTTTTTTAATTTTCAAAAAACATGGGCTATAACCCATCGTTTTTGTCATTTCGTCATTTTTTTCAAATCCTCAAAAATGATGAAAAACGGCGCGCTATAGTATGCCGTACGATATGGGCTATAGCCCACGGTCCAAAATGATGAGAAACGAGGCTAACTTTCTTTTTCAAAATTTCAAAAAACATGGGCTATAACCCATCGTTTTTGTCATTTCGTCATTTTTTTAAAATCCTCAAAAATGATAAAAAACGGCGCGCTATAGTATGCCGTACGATATGGGCTATAGCCCACGGTCCAAAATGATGAGAAACGAGGCTAACTTTTTTTTTCAAAATTTCAAAAAACATGGGCTATAACCCATCGTTTTTGTCATTTCGTCATTTTTTTCAAATCCTCAAAAATGATGAAAAACGGCGCGCTATAGTATGCCGTACGATATGGGCTATAGCCCACGGTCCAAAATGATGAGAAACGAGGCTAACGTTTTTTTTCAAAATTTCAAAAACATGGGCTATAACCCATCGTTTTTGTCATTTCGTCATTTTTTTCAAATCCTCAAAAATGATGAAAAACGGCGCGCTATAGTATGCCGTACGATATGGGCTTTAGCCCACGGTCCAAAATGATGAGAAACGAGGCTAACTTTTTTTTTCAAAATTTCAAAAAACATGGGCTATAACCCATCGTTTTTGTCATTTCGTCATTTTTTTCAAATCCTCAAAAATGATGAAAAACGGCGCGCTATAGTATGCTGTACGATATGGGCTATAGCCCACGGTCCAAAATGATGAGAAACGAGGCTAACTTTTTTTTTCAAAATTTCAAAAAACATGGGCTATAACCCATCGTTTTTGTCATTTCGTCATTTTTTTCAAATCCTCAAAAATGATGAAAAACGGCGCGCTATAGTATGCCGTACGATATGGGCTATAGCCCACGGTCCAAAATGATGAGAAACGAGGCTAACTTTTTTTTTCAAATTTTCAAAAAACATGGGCTATAACCCATCGTTTTTGTCATTTCGTCATTTTTTTCAAATCCTCAAAAATGATGAAAAACGGCGCGCTATAGTATGCCGTACGATATGGGCTATAGCCCACGGTCCAAAATGATGAGAAACGAGGCTAACTTTTTTTTTCAAAATTTCAAAAACATGGGCTATAACCCATCGTTTTTGTCATTTCGTCATTTTTTTCAAATCCTCAAAAATGATGAAAAACGGCGCGCTATAGTATGCCGTACGATATGGGCTATAGCCCACGGTCCAAAATGATGAGAAACGAGGCTAACGTTTTTTTTTAAAATTTCAAAAAACATGGGCTATAACCCATCGTTTTTGTCATTTTGTCATTTTTTTCAAATCCTCAAAAATGATGAAAAACGGCGCGCTATAGTATGCCGTACGATATGGGCTATAGCCCACGGTCCAAAATGATGAGAAACGAGGCTAACTTTTTTTTTTTTAATTTTCAAAAAACATGGGCTATAACCCATCGTTTTTGTCATTTCGTCATTTTTTTCAAATCCTCAAAAATGATGAAAAACGGCGCGCTATAGTATGCCGTACGATATGGGCTATAGCCCACGGTCCAAAATGATGAGAAACGAGGCTAACTTTCTTTTTCAAAATTTCAAAAAACATGGGCTATAACCCATCGTTTTTGTCATTTCGTCATTTTTTTAAAATCCTCAAAAATGATAAAAAACGGCGCGCTATAGTATGCCGTACGATATGGGCTATAGCCCACGGTCCAAAATGATGAGAAACGAGGCTAACTTTTTTTTTCAAAATTTCAAAAAACATGGGCTATAACCCATCGTTTCTGTCATTTCGTCATTTTTTTCAAATCCTCAAAAATGATGAAAAACGGCGCGCTATAGTATGCCGTACGATATGGGCTATAGCCCACGGTCCAAAATGATGAGAAACGAGGCTAACGTTTTTTTTCAAAATTTCAAAAACATGGGCTATAACCCATCGTTTTTGTCATTTCGTCATTTTTTTCAAATCCTCAAAAATGATGAAAAACGGCGCGCTATAGTATGCCGTACGATATGGGCTATAGCCCACGGTCCAAAATGATGAGAAACGAGGCTAACTTTTTTTTTCAAAATTTCAAAAAACATGGGCTATAACCCATCGTTTTTGTCATTTCGTCATTTTTTTCAAATCCTCAAAAATGATGAAAAATGGCGCGCTATAGTATGCCGTACGATGTGGGCTATAGCCCACGGTCCAAAATGATGAGAAACGAGGCTAACTTTTTTTTTCAAAATTTCAAAAAACATGGGCTATAACCCATCGTTTTTGTCATTTCGTCATTTTTTTCAAATCCTCAAAAATGATGAAAAACGGCGCGCTATAGTATGCTGTACGATATGGGCTATAGCCCACGGTCCAAAATGATGAGAAACGAGGCTAACTTTTTTTTTCAAAATTTCAAAAAACATGGGCTATAACCCATCGTTTTTTTCATTTCGTCATTTTTTTCAAATCCTCAAAAATGATGAAAAACGGCGCGCTATAGTATGCCGTACGATATGGGCTATAGCCCACGGTCCAAAATGATGAGAAACGAGGCTAACTTTTTTTTTCAAATTTTCAAAAAACATGGGCTATAACCCATCGTTTTTGTCATTTCGTCATTTTTTTCAAATCCTCAAAAATGATGAAAAACGGCGCGCTATAGTATGCCGTACGATATGGGCTATAGCCCACGGTCCAAAATGATGAGAAACGAGGCTAACGTTTTTTTTCAAAATTTCAAAAAACATGGGCTATAACCCATCGTTTTTGTCATTTCGTCATTTTTTTCAAATCCTCAAAAATGATGAAAAACGGCGCGCTATAGTATGCCGTACGATATGGGCTATAGCCCACGGTCCAAAATGATTAGAAACGAGGCTAACTTTTTTTTTTTTAATTTAAAAAAACATGGGCTATAACCCATCGTTTTTGTCATTTCGTCATTTTTTT
This sequence comes from Protomyctophum bolini, assembly GCF_963924005.1. NCBI lineage: Eukaryota > Metazoa > Chordata > Actinopteri > Myctophiformes > Myctophidae > Protomyctophum > Protomyctophum bolini. Next base: position 20,791,390 of record NC_137868.1, on the reverse strand, counting down.
CAAATCCTAAAAAATGATGAAAAACGGCGCGCTATAGTATGCCGTACGATATGGGCTATAGCCCACGGTCCAAAATGATGAGAAACGAGGCAAACTTTTTTTTTCAAAATTTCAAAAAACATGGGCTATAACCCATCGTTTTTGTCATTTCGTCATTTTTTTCAAATCCTCAAAAATGATAAAAAACGGCGCGCTATAGTATGCCGTACGATATGGGCTATAGCCCACGGTCCAAAATGATGAGAAACGAGGCAAACTTTTTTTTTCAAAATTTCAAAAAACATGGGCTATAACCCATCGTTTTTGTCATTTCGTCATTTTTTTCAAATCCTCAAAAATGATAAAAAGCGGCGCGCTATAGTATGCCGTACGATATGGGCTATAGCCCACGGTCCAAAATGATGAGAAATGAGGCAAACTTTTTTTTTCAAAATTTCAAAAAACATGGGCTATAACCCATCGTTTTTGTCATTTCGTCATTTTTTTCAAATCCTCAAAAATGATAAAAAACGGCGCGCTATAGTATGCCGTACGATATGGGCTATAGCCCACGGTCCAAAATGATGAGAAACGAGGCAAACTTTTTTTTTTTAATTTTCAAAAAACATGGGCTATAACCCATCGTTTTTGTCATTTCGTCATTTTTTTCAAATCCTCAAAAATGATGAAAAACGGCGCGCTATAGTATGCCGTACGATATGGGCTATAGCCCACGGTCCAAAATGATGAGAAACGAGGCTAACTTTTTTTTCCAAAATTTCAAAATACATGGGCTATATATAACCCATCGTTTTTGTCATTTCGTCATTTTTTTCAAATCCTCAAAAATGATGAAAAACGGCGCGCTATAGTATGCCGTACGATATGGGCTATAGCCCACAGTCCAAAATGATGAGAAACGAGGCTAACTTTTTTTTCAAAATTTCAAAAAACATGGGCTATAACCCATCGTTTTTGTCATTTTGTCATTTTTTTCAAATCCTCAAAAATGATGAAAAACGGCGCGCTATAGTATGACGTACGATATGGGCTATAGCCCACGGTCCAAAATGATGAGAAACGAGGCTAACTTTTTTTTTTTTAATTTTCAAAAAACATGGGCTATAACCCATCGTTTTTGTCATTTCGTCATTTTTTTCAAATCCTCAAAAATGATGAAAAACGGCGCGCTATAGTATGCCGTACGATATGGGCTATAGCCCACGGTCCAAAATGATGAGAAACGAGGCTAACTTTCTTTTTCAAAATTTCAAAAAACATGGGCTATAACCCATCGTTTTTGTCATTTCGTCATTTTTTTAAAATCCTCAAAAATGATAAAAAACGGCGCGCTATAGTATGCCGTACGATATGGGCTATAGCCCACGGTCCAAAATGATGAGAAACGAGGCTAACTTTTTTTTTCAAAATTTCAAAAAACATGGGCTATAACCCATCGTTTTTGTCATTTCGTCATTTTTTTCAAATCCTCAAAAATGATGAAAAACGGCGCGCTATAGTATGCCGTACGATATGGGCTATAGCCCACGGTCCAAAATGATGAGAAACGAGGCTAACGTTTTTTTTCAAAATTTCAAAAACATGGGCTATAACCCATCGTTTTTGTCATTTCGTCATTTTTTTCAAATCCTCAAAAATGATGAAAAACGGCGCGCTATAGTATGCCGTACGATATGGGCTTTAGCCCACGGTCCAAAATGATGAGAAACGAGGCTAACTTTTTTTTTCAAAATTTCAAAAAACATGGGCTATAACCCATCGTTTTTGTCATTTCGTCATTTTTTTCAAATCCTCAAAAATGATGAAAAATGGCGCGCTATAGTATGCCGTACGATGTGGGCTATAGCCCACGGTCCAAAATGATGAGAAACGAGGCTAACTTTTTTTTTCAAAATTTCAAAAAACATGGGCTATAACCCATCGTTTTTGTCATTTCGTCATTTTTTTCAAATCCTCAAAAATGATGAAAAACGGCGCGCTATAGTATGCTGTACGATATGGGCTATAGCCCACGGTCCAAAATGATGAGAAACGAGGCTAACTTTTTTTTTCAAAATTTCAAAAAACATGGGCTATAACCCATCGTTTTTGTCATTTCGTCATTTTTTTCAAATCCTCAAAAATGATGAAAAACGGCGCGCTATAGTATGCCGTACGATATGGGCTATAGCCCACGGTCCAAAATGATGAGAAACGAGGCTAACTTTTTTTTTCAAATTTTCAAAAAACATGGGCTATAACCCATCGTTTTTGTCATTTCGTCATTTTTTTCAAATCCTCAAAAATGATGAAAAACGGCGCGCTATAGTATGCCGTACGATATGGGCTATAGCCCACGGTCCAAAATGATGAGAAACGAGGCTAACTTTTTTTTTCAAAATTTCAAAAACATGGGCTATAACCCATCGTTTTTGTCATTTCGTCATTTTTTTCAAATCCTCAAAAATGATGAAAAACGGCGCGCTATAGTATGCCGTACGATATGGGCTATAGCCCACGGTCCAAAATGATGAGAAACGAGGCTAACGTTTTTTTTCAAAATTTCAAAAAACATGGGCTATAACCCATCGTTTTTGTCATTTTGTCATTTTTTTCAAATCCTCAAAAATGATGAAAAACGGCGCGCTATAGTATGCCGTACGATATGGGCTATAGCCCACGGTCCAAAATGATGAGAAACGAGGCTAACTTTTTTTTTTTTAATTTTCAAAAAACATGGGCTATAACCCATCGTTTTTGTCATTTCGTCATTTTTTTCAAATCCTCAAAAATGATGAAAAACGGCGCGCTATAGTATGCCGTACGATATGGGCTATAGCCCACGGTCCAAAATGATGAGAAACGAGGCTAACTTTCTTTTTCAAAATTTCAAAAAACATGGGCTATAACCCATCGTTTTTGTCATTTCGTCATTTTTTTAAAATCCTCAAAAATGATAAAAAACGGCGCGCTATAGTATGCCGTACGATATGGGCTATAGCCCACGGTCCAAAATGATGAGAAACGAGGCTAACTTTTTTTTTCAAAATTTCAAAAAACATGGGCTATAACCCATCGTTTCTGTCATTTCGTCATTTTTTTCAAATCCTCAAAAATGATGAAAAACGGCGCGCTATAGTATGCCGTACGATATGGGCTATAGCCCACGGTCCAAAATGATGAGAAACGAGGCTAACGTTTTTTTTCAAAATTTCAAAAACATGGGCTATAACCCATCGTTTTTGTCATTTCGTCATTTTTTTCAAATCCTCAAAAATGATGAAAAACGGCGCGCTATAGTATGCCGTACGATATGGGCTATAGCCCACGGTCCAAAATGATGAGAAACGAGGCTAACTTTTTTTTTCAAAATTTCAAAAAACATGGGCTATAACCCATCGTTTTTGTCATTTCGTCATTTTTTTCAAATCCTCAAAAATGATGAAAAATGGCGCGCTATAGTATGCCGTACGATGTGGGCTATAGCCCACGGTCCAAAATGATGAGAAACGAGGCTAACTTTTTTTTTCAAAATTTCAAAAAACATGGGCTATAACCCATCGTTTTTGTCATTTCGTCATTTTTTTCAAATCCTCAAAAATGATGAAAAACGGCGCGCTATAGTATGCTGTACGATATGGGCTATAGCCCACGGTCCAAAATGATGAGAAACGAGGCTAACTTTTTTTTTCAAAATTTCAAAAAACATGGGCTATAACCCATCGTTTTTTTCATTTCGTCATTTTTTTCAAATCCTCAAAAATGATGAAAAACGGCGCGCTATAGTATGCCGTACGATATGGGCTATAGCCCACGGTCCAAAATGATGAGAAACGAGGCTAACTTTTTTTTTCAAATTTTCAAAAAACATGGGCTATAACCCATCGTTTTTGTCATTTCGTCATTTTTTTCAAATCCTCAAAAATGATGAAAAACGGCGCGCTATAGTATGCCGTACGATATGGGCTATAGCCCACGGTCCAAAATGATGAGAAACGAGGCTAACGTTTTTTTTCAAAATTTCAAAAAACATGGGCTATAACCCATCGTTTTTGTCATTTCGTCATTTTTTTCAAATCCTCAAAAATGATGAAAAACGGCGCGCTATAGTATGCTGTACGATATGGGCTATAGCCCACGGTCCAAAATGATGAGAAACGAGGCTAACTTTTTTTTTCAAAATTTCAAAAAACATGGGCTATAACCCATCGTTTTTGTCATTTCGTCATTTTTTTCAAATCCTCAAAAATGATGAAAAACGGCGCGCTATAGTATGCCGTACGATATGGGCTATAGCCCACGGTCCAAAATGATGAGAAACGAGGCTAACTTTTTTTTTCAAATTTTCAAAAAACATGGGCTATAACCCATCGTTTTTGTCATTTCGTCATTTTTTTCAAATCCTCAAAAATGATGAAAAACGGCGCGCTATAGTATGCCGTACGATATGGGCTATAGCCCACGGTCCAAAATGATGAGAAACGAGGCTAACTTTTTTTTTCAAAATTTCAAAAACATGGGCTATAACCCATCGTTTTTGTCATTTCGTCATTTTTTTCAAATCCTCAAAAATGATGAAAAACGGCGCGCTATAGTATGCCGTACGATATGGGCTATAGCCCACGGTCCAAAATGATGAGAAACGAGGCTAACGTTTTTTTTCAAAATTTCAAAAAACATGGGCTATAACCCATCGTTTTTGTCATTTTGTCATTTTTTTCAAATCCTCAAAAATGATGAAAAACGGCGCGCTATAGTATGCCGTACGATATGGGCTATAGCCCACGGTCCAAAATGATGAGAAACGAGGCTAACTTTTTTTTTTTTAATTTTCAAAAAACATGGGCTATAACCCATCGTTTTTGTCATTTCGTCATTTTTTTCAAATCCTCAAAAATGATGAAAAACGGCGCGCTATAGTATGCCGTACGATATGGGCTATAGCCCACGGTCCAAAATGATGAGAAACGAGGCTAACTTTCTTTTTCAAAATTTCAAAAAACATGGGCTATAACCCATCGTTTTTGTCATTTCGTCATTTTTTTAAAATCCTCAAAAATGATAAAAAACGGCGCGCTATAGTATGCCGTACGATATGGGCTATAGCCCACGGTCCAAAATGATGAGAAACGAGGCTAACTTTTTTTTTCAAAATTTCAAAAAACATGGGCTATAACCCATCGTTTCTGTCATTTCGTCATTTTTTTCAAATCCTCAAAAATGATGAAAAACGGCGCGCTATAGTATGCCGTACGATATGGGCTATAGCCCACGGTCCAAAATGATGAGAAACGAGGCTAACGTTTTTTTTCAAAATTTCAAAAACATGGGCTATAACCCATCGTTTTTGTCATTTCGTCATTTTTTTCAAATCCTCAAAAATGATGAAAAACGGCGCGCTATAGTATGCCGTACGATATGGGCTATAGCCCACGGTCCAAAATGATGAGAAACGAGGCTAACTTTTTTTTTCAAAATTTCAAAAAACATGGGCTATAACCCATCGTTTTTGTCATTTCGTCATTTTTTTCAAATCCTCAAAAATGATGAAAAATGGCGCGCTATAGTATGCCGTACGATGTGGGCTATAGCCCACGGTCCAAAATGATGAGAAACGAGGCTAACTTTTTTTTTCAAAATTTCAAAAAACATGGGCTATAACCCATCGTTTTTGTCATTTCGTCATTTTTTTCAAATCCTCAAAAATGATGAAAAACGGCGCGCTATAGTATGCTGTACGATATGGGCTATAGCCCACGGTCCAAAATGATGAGAAACGAGGCTAACTTTTTTTTTCAAAATTTCAAAAAACATGGGCTATAACCCATCGTTTTTTTCATTTCGTCATTTTTTTCAAATCCTCAAAAATGATGAAAAACGGCGCGCTATAGTATGCCGTACGATATGGGCTATAGCCCACGGTCCAAAATGATGAGAAACGAGGCTAACTTTTTTTTTCAAATTTTCAAAAAACATGGGCTATAACCCATCGTTTTTGTCATTTCGTCATTTTTTTCAAATCCTCAAAAATGATGAAAAACGGCGCGCTATAGTATGCCGTACGATATGGGCTATAGCCCACGGTCCAAAATGATGAGAAACGAGGCTAACGTTTTTTTTCAAAATTTCAAAAAACATGGGCTATAACCCATCGTTTTTGTCATTTCGTCATTTTTTTCAAATCCTCAAAAATGATGAAAAACGGCGCGCTATAGTATGCCGTACGATATGGGCTATAGCCCACGGTCCAAAATGATTAGAAACGAGGCTAACTTTTTTTTTTTTAATTTAAAAAAACATGGGCTATAACCCATCGTTTTTGTCATTTCGTCATTTTTTTCAAATCCTAAAAAATGATGAAAAACGGCGCGCTATAGTATGCCGTACGATATGGGCTATAGCCCACGGTCCAAAATGATGAGAAACGAGGCAAACTTTTTTTTTCAAAATTTCAAAAAACATGGGCTATAACCCATCGTTTTTGTCATTTCGTCATTTTTTTCAAATCCTCAAAAATGATAAAAAACGGCGCGCTATAGTATGCCGTACGATATGGGCTATAGCCCACGGTCCAAAATGATGAGAAACGAGGCAAACTTTTTTTTTCAAAATTTCAAAAAACATGGGCTATAACCCATCGTTTTTGTCATTTCGTCATTTTTTTCAAATCCTCAAAAATGATAAAAAGCGGCGCGCTATAGTATGCCGTACGATATGGGCTATAGCCCACGGTCCAAAATGATGAGAAACGAGGCAAACTTTTTTTTTCAAAATTTCAAAAAACATGGGCTATAACCCATCGTTTTTGTCATTTCGTCATTTTTTTCAAATCCTCAAAAATGATAAAAAACGGCGCGCTATAGTATGCCGTACGATATGGGCTATAGCCCACGGTCCAAAATGATGAGAAACGAGGCAAACTTTTTTTTTTTAATTTTCAAAAAACATGGGCTATAACCCATCGTTTTTGTCATTTCGTCATTTTTTTCAAATCCTCAAAAATGATGAAAAACGGCGCGCTATAGTATGCCGTACGATATGGGCTATAGCCCACGGTCCAAAATGATGAGAAACGAGGCTAACTTTTTTTTCCAAAATTTCAAAATACATGGGCTATAACCCATCGTTTTTGTCATTTCGTCATTTTTTTCAAATCCTCAAAAATGATGAAAAACGGCGCGCTATAGTATGCCGTACGATATGGGCTATAGCCCACAGTCCAAAATGATGAGAAACGAGGCTAACTTTTTTTTCAAAATTTCAAAAAACATGGGCTATAACCCATCGTTTTTGTCATTTTGTCATTTTTTTCAAATCCTCAAAAATGATGAAAAACGGCGCGCTATAGTATGACGTACGATATGGGCTATAGCCCACGGTCCAAAATGATGAGAAACGAGGCTAACTTTTTTTTTTTTAATTTTCAAAAAACATGGGCTATAACCCATCGTTTTTGTCATTTCGTCATTTTTTTCAAATCCTCAAAAATGATGAAAAACGGCGCGCTATAGTATGCCGTACGATATGGGCTATAGCCCACGGTCCAAAATGATGAGAAACGAGGCTAACTTTTTTTTTCAAAATTTCAAAAAACATGGGCTATAACCCATCGTTTTTGTCATTTCGTCATTTTTTTCAAATCCTCAAAAATGATAAAAAGCGGCGCGCTATAGTATGCCGTACGATATGGGCTATAGCCCACGGTCCAAAATGATGAGAAACGAGGCAAACTTTTTTTTTCAAAATTTCAAAAAACATGGGCTATAACCCATCGTTTTTGTCATTTCGTCATTTTTTTCAAATCCTCAAAAATGATAAAAAACGGCGCGCTATAGTATGCCGTACGATATGGGCTATAGCCCACGGTCCAAAATGATGAGAAACGAGGCAAACTTTTTTTTTTTAATTTTCAAAAAACATGGGCTATAACCCATCGTTTTTGTCATTTCGTCATTTTTTTCAAATCCTCAAAAATGATGAAAAACGGCGCGCTATAGTATGCCGTACGATATGGGCTATAGCCCACGGTCCAAAATGATGAGAAACGAGGCTAACTTTTTTTTCCAAAATTTCAAAATACATGGGCTATAACCCATCGTTTTTGTCATTTCGTCATTTTTTTCAAATCCTCAAAAATGATGAAAAACGGCGCGCTATAGTATGCCGTACGATATGGGCTATAGCCCACAGTCCAAAATGATGAGAAACGAGGCTAACTTTTTTTTCAAAATTTCAAAAAACATGGGCTATAACCCATCGTTTTTGTCATTTTGTCATTTTTTTCAAATCCTCAAAAATGATGAAAAACGGCGCGCTATAGTATGACGTACGATATGGGCTATAGCCCACGGTCCAAAATGATGAGAAACGAGGCTAACTTTTTTTTTTTTAATTTTCAAAAAACATGGGCTATAACCCATCGTTTTTGTCATTTCGTCATTTTTTTCAAATCCTCAAAAATGATGAAAAACGGCGCGCTATAGTATGCCGTACGATATGGGCTATAGCCCACGGTCCAAAATGATGAGAAACGAGGCTAACTTTTTTTTTCAAAATTTCAAAAAACATGGGCTATAACCCATCGTTTTTGTCATTTCGTCATTTTTTTCAAATCCTCAAAAATGATAAAAAACGGCGCGCTATAGTATGCCGTACGATATGGGCTATAGCCCACGGTCCAAAATGATGAGAAACGAGGCAAACTTTTTTTTTCAAAATTTCAAAAAACATGGGCTATAACCCATCGTTTTTGTCATTTCGTCATTTTTTTCAAATCCTCAAAAATGATGAAAAACGGCGCGCTATAGTATGCCGTACGATATGGGCTATAGCCCACGGTCCAAAATGATGAGAAACGAGGCTAACTTTTTTTTCCAAAATTTCAAAATACATGGGCTATAACCCATCGTTTTTGTCATTTCGTCATTTTTTTCAAATCCTCAAAAATGATGAAAAACGGCGCGCTATAGTATGCCGTACGATATGGGCTATAGCCCACGGTCCAAAATGATGAGAAACGAGGCTAACGTTTTTTTTCAAAATTTCAAAAAACATGGGCTATAACCCATCGTTTTTGTCATTTTGTCATTTTTTTCAAATCCTCAAAAATGATGAAAAACTGCGCGCTATAGTATGCCGTACGATATGGGCTATAGCCCACGGTCCAAAATGATGAGAAACGAGGCTAACTTTTTTTTTTTTAATTTTCAAAAAACATGGGCTATAACCCATCGTTTTTGTCATTTCGTCATTTTTTTCAAATCCTCAAAAATGATGAAAAACGGCGCGCTATAGTATGCCGTACGATATGGGCTATAGCCCACGGTCCAAAATGATGAGAAACGAGGCTAACTTTTTTTTTCAAAATTTCAAAAAACATGGGCTATAACCCATCGTTTTTGTCATTTCGTCATTTTTTTCAAATCCTCAAAAATGATGAAAAACGGCGCGCTATAGTATGCTGTACGATATGGGCTATAGCCCACGGTCCAAAATGATGAGAAACGAGGCTAACTTTTTTTTTCAAAATTTCAAAAAACATGGGCTATAACCCATCGTTTTTTTCATTTCGTCATTTTTTTCAAATCCTCAAAAATGATGAAAAACGGCGCGCTATAGTATGCCGTACGATATGGGCTATAGCCCACGGTCCAAAATGATGAGAAACGAGGCTAACTTTTTTTTTCAAATTTTCAAAAAACATGGGCTATAACCCATCGTTTTTGTCATTTCGTCATTTTTTTCAAATCCTCAAAAATGACGAAAAACGGCGCGCTATAGTATGCCGTACGATATGGGCTATAGCCCACGGTCCAAAATGATGAGAAACGAGGCTAACGTTTTTTTTCAAAATTTCAAAAAACATGGGCTATAACCCATCGTTTTTGTCATTTCGTCATTTTTTTTAAATCCTCAAAAATGATGAAAAACGGCGCGCTATAGTATGCCGTACGATATGGGCTATAGCCCACGGTCCAAAATGATTAGAAACGAGGCTAACTTTTTTTTTTTTAATTTCAAAAAACATGGGCTATAACCCATCGTTTTTGTCATTTCGTCATTTTTTTCAAATCCTAAAAAATGATGAAAAACGGCGCGCTATAGTATGCCGTACGATATGGGCTATAGCCCACGATCCAAAATGATGAGAAACGAGGCTAACTTTTTTTTTCAAAATTTCAAAAAACATGGGCTATAACCCATCGTTTTTGTCATTTCGTCATTTTTTTCAAATCCTCAAAAATGATAAAAAACGGCGCGCTATAGTATGCCGTACGATATGGGCTATAGCCCACGGTCCAAAATGATGAGAAACGAGGCAAACTTTTTTTTTCAAAATTTCAAAAAACATGGGCTATAACCCATCGTTTTTGTCATTTCATCATTTTTTTTAAATCCTCAAAAATGATAAAAAACGGCGCGCTATAGTATGCCGTACGATATGGGCTATAGCCCACGGTCCAAAATGATGAGAAACGAGGCAAACTTTTTTTTTCAAAATTTCAAAAAACATGGGCTATAACCCATCGTTTTTGTCATTTTGTCATTTTTTTCAAATCCTCAAAAATGATGAAAAACGGCGCGCTATAGTATGCCGTACGATATGGGCTATAGCCCACGGTCCAAAATGATGAGAAACGAGGCTAACTTTTTTTTTCAAAATTTCAAAAAACATGGGCTATAACCCATCGTTTTTGTCATTTCGTAATTTTTTTCAAATCCTCAAAAATGATGAAAAACGGCGCGCTATAGTATGCCGTACGATATGGGCTATAGCCCACGGTCCAAAATGATGAGAAACGAGGCTAACTTTTTTTTTCAAAATTTCAAAAACATGGGCTATAACCCATCGTTTTTGTCATTTCGTCATTTTTTTCAAATCCTCAAAAATGATGAAAAACGGCGCGCTATAGTATGCCGTACGATATGGGCTATAGCCCACGGTCCAAAATGATGAGAAACGAGGCTAACGTTTTTTTTCAAAATTTCAAAAAACATGGGCTATAACCCATCGTTTTTGTCATTTCGTCATTTTTTTCAAATCCTCAAAAATGATGAAAAACGGCGCGCTATAGTATGCCGTACGATGTGGGCTATAGCCCACGGTCCAAAATGATGAGAAACGAGGCTAACTTTTTTTTTCAAAATTTCAAAAAACATGGGCTATAACCCATTGTTTTTGTCATTTCGTCATTTTTTTCAAATCCTCAAAAATGATGAAAAACGGCACGCTATAGTATGCCGTACGATATGGGCTATAGCCCACGGTCCAAAATGATGAGAAACGAGGCTAACTTTTTTTTCCAAAATTTCAAAATACATGGGCTATAACCCATCGTTTTTGTCATTTCGTCATTTTTTTCAAATCCTCAAAAATGATGAAAAACGGCGCGCTATAGTATGCCGTACGATATGGGCTATAGCCCACGGTCCAAAATGATGAGAAACGAGGCTAACGTTTTTTTTCAAAATTTCAAAAAACATGGGCTATAACCCATCGTTTTTGTCATTTTGTCATTTTTTTCAAATCCTCAAAAATGATGAAAAACGGCGCGCTATAGTATGCCGTACGATATGGGCTATAGCCCACGGTCCAAAATGATGAGAAACGAGGCTAACTTTTTTTTTTTTAATTTTCAAAAAACATGGGCTATAACCCATCGTTTTTGTCATTTCGTCATTTTTTTCAAATCCTCTAAAATGATGAAAAACGGCGCGCTATAGTATGCCGTACGATATGGGCTATAGCCCACGGTCCAAAATGATGAGAAACGAGGCTAACTTTTTTTTTCAAAATTTCAAAAAACATGGGCTATAACCCATCGTTTTTGTCATTTCGTCATTTTTTTCAAATCCTCAAAAATGATAAAAAACGGCGCGCTATAGTATGCCGTACGATATGGGCTATAGCCCACGGTCCAAAATGATGAGAAACGAGGCAAACTTTTTTTTTCAAAATTTCAAAAAACATGGGCTATAACCCATCGTTTTTGTCATTTTGTCATTTTTTTCAAATCCTCCAAAATGATGAAAAACGGCGCGCTATAGTATGCCGTACGATATGGGCTATAGCCCACGGTCCAAAATGATGAGAAACGAGGCTAACTTTTTTTTTGAAAATTTCAAAATACATTGGCTATAACCCATCGTTTTTGTCATTTCGTCATTTTTTTCAAATCCTCAAAAATGATGAAAAACGGAGCGCTATAGTATGCCGTACGATATGGGCTATAGCCCACGGTCCAAAATGATGAGAAACGAGGCTAACTTTTTTTTCCAAAATTTCAAAAAACATGGGCTATAACCCATCGTTTTTGTCATTTGATGAGAAACGATGAGAAACGAGGCTAACTTTTTTTTTCAAAATTTCAAAAAACATGGGCTATAACCCATCGTTTTTGTCATTTCGTCATTAGCCCACGGTCCAAAATGATGAGAAACGAGGCTAACTTTTTTTTCCAAAATTTCAAAAAACATGGGCTATAACCCATCGTTTTTGTCATTTCGTCATTTTTTTCAAATCCTCAAAAATGATGAAAAACGGCGCGCTATAGTATGCCGTACGATATGGGCTATAGCCCACGGTCCAAAATGATGAGAAACGAGGCTAACTTTTCTTTTCAAAATTTCAAAAAACATGGGCAATAACCCATCGTTTTTGTCATTTCGTCATTTTTTTCAAATCCTCAAAAATGATGAAAAACGGCGCGCTATAGTATGCCGTACGATGTGGGCTATAGCCCACGGTCCAAAATGATGAGAAACGAGGCTAACTTTTTTTTTCAAAATTTCAAAAAACATGGGCTATAACCCATCGTTTTTGTCATTTCGTCATTTTTTTCAAATCCTCAAAAATGATGAAAAACGGCGCGCTATAGTATGCTGTACGATATGGGCTATAGCCCACGGTCCAAAATGATGAGAAACGAGGCTAACTTTTTTTTTTCAAAATTTCAAAAAACATGGGCTATAACCCATCGTTTTTTTCATTTCGTCATTTTTTTCAAATCCTCAAAAATGATGAAAAACGGCGCGCTATAGTATGCCGTACGATATGGGCTATAGCCCACGGTCCAAAATGATGAGAAACGAGGCTAACTTTTTTTTTCAAATTTTCAAAAAACATGGGCTATAACCCATCGTTTTTGTCATTTCGTCATTTTTTTCAAATCCTCAAAAATGATGAAAAACGGCGCGCTATAGTATGCCGTACGATATGGGCTATAGCCCACGGTCCAAAATGATGAGAAACGAGGCTAACGTTTTTTTTTTTAATTTAAAAAAACATGGGCTATAACCCATCGTTTTTGTCATTTCGTCATTTTTTTCAAATCCTCAAAAATGATGAAAAACGGCGCGCTATAGTATGCCGTACGATATGGGCTATAGCCCACGGTCCAAAATGATTAGAAACGAGGCTAACTTTTTTTTTTTTTTTTTTTTTTAAAACATGGGCTATAACCCATCGTTTTTGTCATTTCGTCATTTTTTTCAAATCCTAAAAAATGTAGAAAAACGGCGCGCTATAGTATGCCGTACGATATGGGCTATAGCCCACGGTCCAAAATGATGAGAAACGAGGCTAACTTTTTTTTCCAAAATTTCAAAAAACATGGGCTATAACCCATCGTTTTTGTCATTTCGTCATTTTTTTCAAATCCTCAAAAATGATAAAAAACGGCGCGCTATAGTATGCCGTACGATATGGGCTATAGCCCACGGTCCAAAATGATGAGAAACGAGGCAAACTTTTTTTTTCAAAATTTCAAAAAACATGGGCTATAACCCATCGTTTTTGTCATTTCGTCATTTTTTTCAAATCCTCAAAAATGATAAAAAACGGCGCGCTATAGTATGCCGTACGATATGGGCTATAGCCCACGGTCCAAAATGATGAGAAACGAGGCAAACTTTTTTTTTCAAAATTTAAAAAAACATGGGCTATAACCCATCGTTTTTGTCATTTCGTCATTTTTTTTCAAATCCTCAAAAATGATGAAAAACGGCGCGCTATAGTATGCCGTACGATATGGGCTATAGCCCACGGTCCAAAATGATGAGAAACGAGGCTAACTTTTTTTTTCAAAATTTCAAAAAACATGGGCTATAACCCATCGTTTTTGTCATTTCGTAATTTTTTTCAAATCCTCAAAAATGATGAAAAACGGCGCGCTATAGTATGCCGTACGATATGGGCTATAGCCCACGGTCCAAAATGATGAGAAACGAGGCTAACTTTTTTTTTCAAAATTTCAAAAACATGGGCTATAACCCATCGTTTTTGTCATTTCGTCATTTTTTTCAAATCCTCAAAAATGATGAAAAACGGCGCGCTATAGTATGCCGTACGATATGGGCTATAGCCCACGGTCCAAAATGATGAGAAACGAGGCTAACGTTTTTTTTCAAAATTTCAAAAAACATGGGCTATAACCCATCGTTTTTGTCATTTCGTCATTTTTTTCAAATCCTCAAAAATGATGAAAAACGGCGCGCTATAGTATGCCGTACGATATGGGCTATAGCCCACGGTCCAAAATGATGAGAAACGAGGCTAACTTTTTTTTTCAAAATTTCAAAAAACATGGGCTATAACCCATCGTTTTTGTCATTTCGTCATTTTTTTCAAATCCTCAAAAATGATGAAAAACGGCGCGCTATAGTATGCCGTACGATGTGGGCTATAGCCCACGGTCCAAAATGATGAGAAACGAGGCTAACTTTTTTTTTCAAAATTTAAAAAAACATGGGCTATAACCCATTGTTTTTGTCATTTCGTCATTTTTTTCAAATCCTCAAAAATGATGAAAAACGGCGCGCTATAGTATGCCGTACGATATGGGCTATAGCCCACGGTCCAAAATGATGAGAAACGAGGCTAACTTTTTTTTCCAAAATTTCAAAATACATGGGCTATAACCCATCGTTTTTGTCATTTCGTCATTTTTTTCAAATCCTCAAAAATGATGAAAAACGGCGCGCTATAGTATGCCGTACGATATGGGCTATAGCCCACGGTCCAAAATGATGAGAAACGAGGCTAACGTTTTTTTTCAAAATTTCAAAAAACATGGGCTATAACCCATCGTTTTTGTCATTTTGTCATTTTTTTCAAATCCTCAAAAATGATGAAAAACGGCGCGCTATAGTATGCCGTACGATATGGGCTATAGCCCACGGTCCAAAATGATGAGAAACGAGGCTAACGTTTTTTTTCAAAATTTCAAAAAACATGGGCTATAACCCATCGTTTTTGTCATTTTGTCATTTTTTTCAAATCCTCAAAAATGATGAAAAACGGCGCGCTATAGTATGCCGTACGATATGGGCTATAGCCCACGGTCCAAAATGATGAGAAACGAGGCTAACTTTTTTTTCCAAAATTTCAAAATACATGGGCTATAACCCATCGTTTTTGTCATTTCGTCATTTTTTTCAAATCCTCAAAAATGATGAAAAACGGCGCGCTATAGTATGCCGTACGATATGGGCTATAGCCCACGGTCCAAAATGATGAGAAACGAGGCTAACGTTTTTTTTCAAAATTTCAAAAAACATGGGCTATAACCCATCGTTTTTGTCATTTTGTCATTTTTTTCAAATCCTCAAAAATGATGAAAAACGGCGCGCTATAGTATGCCGTACGATATGGGCTATAGCCCACGGTCCAAAATGATGAGAAACGAGGCTAACTTTTTTTTTTTAAATTTTCAAAAAACATGGGCTATAACCCATCGTTTTTGTCATTTCGTCATTTTTTTCAAATCCTCAAAAATGATGAAAAACGGCGCGCTATAGTATGCCGTACGATATGGGCTCTAGCCCACGGTCCAAAATGATGAGAAACGAGGCTAACTTTTTTTTTCAAAATTTCAAAAAACATGGGCTATAACCCATCGTTTTTGTCATTTCGTCATTTTTTTCAAATCCTCAAAAATGATAAAAAACGGCGCGCTATAGTATGCCGTACGATATGGGCTATAGCCCACGGTCCAAAATGATGAGAAACGAGGCAAACTTTTTTTTTCAAAATTTCAAAAAACATGGGCTATAACCCATCGTTTTTGTCATTTCGTCATTTTTTTCAAATCCTCAAAAATGATGAAAAACGGCGCGCTATAGTATGCCGTACGATATGGGCTATAGCCCACGGTCCAAAATGATGAGAAACGAGGCTAACTTTTTTTTCCAAAATTTCAAAATACATGGGCTATAACCCATCGTTTTTGTCATTTCGTCATTTTTTTCAAATCCTCAAAAATGATGAAAAACGGCGCGCTATAGTATGCCGTACGATATGGGCTATAGCCCACGGTCCAAAATGATGAGAAACGAGGCTAACGTTTTTTTTCAAAATTTCAAAAAACATGGGCTATAACCCATCGTTTTTGTCATTTTGTCATTTTTTTCAAATCCTCAAAAATGATGAAAAACGGCGCGCTATAGTATGCCGTACGATATGGGCTATAGCCCACGGTCCAAAATGATGAGAAACGAGGCTAACTTTTTTTTTTTTTTTTTTCAAAAAACATGGGCTATAACCCATCGTTTTTGTCATTTCGTCATTTTTTTCAAATCCTCAAAAATGATGAAAAACGGCGCGCTATAGTATGCCGTACGATATGGGCTATAGCCCACGGTCCAAAATGATGAGAAACGAGGCTAACTTTTTTTTTCAAAATGGGCTATAACCCATCGTTTTTGTCATTTCGTCATTTTTTTCAAATCCTCAAAAATGATGAAAAACGGCGCGCTATAGTATGCTGTACGATATGGGCTATAGCCCACGGTCCAAAATGATGAGAAACGAGGCTAACTTTTTTTTTCAAAATTTCAAAAAACATGGGCTATAACCCATCGTTTTTTTCATTTCGTCATTTTTTTCAAATCCTCAAAAATGATGAAAAACGGCGCGCTATAGTATGCCGTACGATATGGGCTATAGCCCACGGTCCAAAATGATGAGAAACGAGGCTAACTTTTTTTTCAAATTTTCAAAAAACATGGGCTATAACCCATCGTTTTTGTCATTTCGTCATTTTTTTCAAATCCTCAAAAATGATGAAAAACGGCGCGCTATAGTATGCCGTACGATATGGGCTATAGCCCACGGTCCAAAATGATGAGAAACGAGGCTAACGTTTTTTTTTAAAATTTCAAAAAACATGGGCTATAACCCATCGTTTTTGTCATTTCGTCATTTTTTTCAAATCCTCAAAAATGATGAAAAACGGCGCGCTATAGTATGCCGTACGATATGGGCTATAGCCCACGGTCCAAAATGATGAGAAACGAGGCAAACTTTTTTTTTCAAAATTTCAAAAAACATGGGCTATAACCCATCGTTTTTGTCATTTCGTCATTTTTTTCAAATCCTCAAAAATGATGAAAAACGGCGCGCTATAGTATGCCGTACGATATGGGCTATAGCCCACGGTCCAAAATGATGAGAAACGAGGCTAACTTTTTTTTCCAAAATTTCAAAATACATGGGCTATAACCCATCGTTTTTGTCATTTCGTCATTTTTTTCAAATCCTCAAAAATGATGAAAAACGGCGCGCTATAGTATGCCGTACGATATGGGCTATAGCCCACGGTCCAAAATGATGAGAAACGAGGCTAACGTTTTTTTTCAAAATTTCAAAAAACATGGGCTATAACCCATCGTTTTTGTCATTTTGTCATTTTTTTCAAATCCTCAAAAATGATGAAAAACGGCGCGCTATAGTATGCCGTACGATATGGGCTATAGCCCACGGTCCAAAATGATGAGAAACGAGGCTAACTTTTTTTTTTTTTTTTTTCAAAAAACATGGGCTATAACCCATCGTTTTTGTCATTTCGTCATTTTTTTCAAATCCTCAAAAATGATGAAAAACGGCGCGCTATAGTATGCCGTACGATATGGGCTATAGCCCACGGTCCAAAATGATGAGAAACGAGGCTAACTTTTTTTTTCAAAATGGGCTATAACCCATCGTTTTTGTCATTTCGTCATTTTTTTCAAATCCTCAAAAATGATGAAAAACGGCGCGCTATAGTATGCTGTACGATATGGGCTATAGCCCACGGTCCAAAATGATGAGAAACGAGGCTAACTTTTTTTTTCAAAATTTCAAAAAACATGGGCTATAACCCATCGTTTTTTTCATTTCGTCATTTTTTTCAAATCCTCAAAAATGATGAAAAACGGCGCGCTATAGTATGCCGTACGATATGGGCTATAGCCCACGGTCCAAAATGATGAGAAACGAGGCTAACTTTTTTTTTCAAATTTTCAAAAAACATGGGCTATAACCCATCGTTTTTGTCATTTCGTCATTTTTTTCAAATCCTCAAAAATGATGAAAAACGGCGCGCTATAGTATGCCGTACGATATGGGCTATAGCCCACGGTCCAAAATGATGAGAAACGAGGCTAACGTTTTTTTTCAAAATTTCAAAAAACATGGGCTATAACCCATCGTTTTTGTCATTTCGTCATTTTTTTCAAATCCTCAAAAATGATGAAAAACGGCGCGCTATAGTATGCCGTACGATATGGGCTATAGCCCACGGTCCAAAATGATTAGAAACGAGGCTAACTCTTTTTTTTTTTAATTTAAAAAAACATGGGCTATAACCCATCGTTTTTGTCATTTCGTCATTTTTTTCAAATCCTAAAAAATGATGAAAAACGGCGCGCTATAGTATGCCGTACGATATGGGCTATAGCCCACGGTCCAAAATGATGAGAAACGAGGCTAACTTTTTTTTTCAAAATTTCAAAAAACATGGGCTATAACCCATCGTTTTTGTCATTTCGTCATTTTTTTCAAATCCTCAAAAATGATAAAAAACGGCGCCCTATAGTATGCCGTACGATATGGGCTATAGCCCACGGTCCAAAATGATGAGAAACGAGGCAAACTTTTTTTTTCAAAATTTCAAAAAACATGGGCTATAACCCATCGTTTTTGTCATTTCATCATTTTTTTTAAATCCTCAAAAATGATAAAAAACGGCGCGCTATAGTATGCCGTACGATATGGGCTATAGCCCACGGTCCAAAATGATGAGAAACGAGGCAAACTTTTTTTTTCAAAATTTCAAAAAACATGGGCTATAACCCATCGTTTTTGTCATTTCGTCATTTTTTTCAAATCCTCAAAAATGATGAAAAACGGCGCGCTATAGTATGCCGTACGATATGGGCTATAGCCCACGGTCCAAAATGATGAGAAACGAGGCTAACTTTTTTTTTCAAAATTTCAAAAAACATGGGCTATAACCCATCGTTTTTGTCATTTCGTCATTTTTTTCAAATCCTCAAAAATGATGAAAAACGGCGCGCTATAGTATGCTGTACGATGTGGGCTATAGCCCACGGTCCAAAATGATGAGAAACGAGGCTAACTTTTTTTTTCAAAATTTCAAAAAACATGGGCTATAACCCATCGTTTTTGTCATTTCGTAATTTTTTTCAAATCCTCAAAAATGATGAAAAACGGCGCGCTATAGTATGCCGTACGATGTGGGCTATAGCCCACGGTCCAAAATGATGAGAAACGAGGCTAACTTTTTTTTTTTTTAATTCAAAAAACATGGGCTATAACCCATCGTTTTTGTCATTTCGTCATTTTTTTCAAATCCTCAAAAATGATGAAAAACGGTGCGCTATAGTATGCCGTACGATATGGGCTATAGCCCACGGTCCAAAATGATGAGAAACGAGGCTAACTTTTTTTTTCAAAATTTCAAAAAACATGGGCTATAACCCATCGTTTTTTTCATTTCGTCATATTTTTCAAATCCTCAAAAATGATGAAAAACGGCGCGCTATAGTATGCCGTACGATATGGGCTATAGCCCACGGTCCAAAATGATGAGAAACGAGGCTAACTTTTTTTTTCAAAATTTCAAAATACATTGGGCTATAACCCATCGTTTTTGTCATTTCGTCATTTTTTTCAAATCCTCAAAAATGATGAAAAAGGGCGCGCTATAGTATGCCGTACGATATGGGCTATAGCCCACGGTCCAAAATGATGAGAAACGAGGCTAACTTTTTTTTTCAAATTTTCAAAAAACATGGGCTATAACCCATCGTTTTTGTCATTTCGTCATTTTTTTCAAATCCTCAAAAATGATGAAAAACGGCGCGCTATAGTATGCCGTACGATATGGGCTATAGCCCACGGTCCAAAATGATGAGAAACGAGGCTAACTTTTTTTTTCAAAATTTCAAAAAACATGGGCTATAACCCATCGTTTTTGTCATTTCGTCATTTTTTCCAAATCCTCAAAAATGATGAAAAACGGCGCGCTATAGTATGCCGTACGATATGGGCTATAGCCCACGGTCCAAAATGATGAGAAACGAGGCTAACCTTTTTTTTCAAAATTTCAAAATACATGGGCTATAACCCATCGTTTTTGTCATTTCGTCATTTTTTTAAAATCCTCAAAAATGATGAAAAAGGGCGCGCTATAGTATGCCGTACGATATGGGCTATAGCCCACGGTCCAAAATGATGAGAAACGAGGCTAACTTTTCTTTTTCAAAATTTCAAAAAACATGGGCTATAACCCATCGTTTTTGTCATTTCGTCATTTTTTTCAAATCCTCAAAAATGATGAAAAACGGCGCGCTATAGTATGCCGTACGATATGGGCTATAGCCCACGGTCCAAAATGATGAGAAACGAGGCTAACTTTCTTTTTCAAAATTTCAAAAAACATGGGCTATAACCCATCGTTTTTGTCATTTCGTCATTTTTTTCAAATCCTCAAAAATGATGAAAAACGGCGCGCTATAGTATGCCGTACGATATGGGCTATAGCCCACGGTCCAAAATGATGAGAAACGAGGCTAACTTTTTTTTTTTAATTTAAAAAAACATGGGCTATAACCCATCGTTTTTGTCATTTTGTCATTTTTTTCAAATCCTCAAAAATGATGAAAAACGGCGCGCTATAGTATGCCGTACGATATGGGCTATAGCCCACGGTCCAAAATGATGAGAAACGAGGCTAACTTTTTTTTTCAAAATTAAAAAAAACATGGGCTATAACCCATCGTTTTTGTCATTTCGTCATTTTTTTCAAATCCTCAAAAATGATGAAAAACGGCGCGCTATAGTATGCCGTACGATATGGGCTATAGCCCACGGTCCAAAATGATGAGAAACGAGGCTAACTTTTTTTTTCAAAATTTCAAAAAACATGGGCTATAACCCATCGTTTTTGTCATTTCGTCATTTTTTTCAAATCCTCCAAAATGATGAAAAACGGCGCGCTATAGTATGCCGTACGATATGGGCTATAGCCCACGGTCCAAAATGATGAGAAACGAGGCTAACGTTTTTTTTCAAAATTTCAAAAAACATGGGCTATAACCCATCGTTTTTGTCATTTCGTCATTTTTTTCAAATCCTCAAAAATGATGAAAAACGGCGCGTTATAGTATGCCGTACGATATGGGCTATAGCCCACGGTCCAAAATGATGAGAAACGAGGCTAACTTTTTTTTTCAAAATTTCAAAAAACATGGGCTATAACCCATCGTTTTTTTCATTTCGTCATTTTTTTCAAATCCTCAAAAATGATGAAAAACGGCGCGCTATAGTATGCCGTACGATATGGGCTATAGCCCACGGTCCAAAATGATGAGAAACGAGGCTAACTTTTTTTTTCAAAATTTCAAAATACATTGGGCTATAACCCATCGTTTTTGTCATTTCGTCATTTTTTTCAAATCCTCAAAAATGATGAAAAAGGGCGCGCTATAGTATGCCGTACGATATGGGCTATAGCCCACGGTCCAAAATGATGAGAAACGAGGCTAACTTTTTTTTTCAAAATTTCAAAAAACATGGGCTATAACCCATCGTTTTTGTCATTTCGTCATTTTTTTCAAATCCTAAAAAATGATGAAAAACGGCGCGCTATAGTATGCCGTACGATATGGGCTATAGCCCACGGTCCAAAATGATGAGAAACTTGGCTAACTTTTTTTTTCAAAATTTCAAAAAACATGGGCTATAACCCATCGTTTTTTTCATTTCGTCATTTTTTTCAAATCCTCAAAAATGATGAAAAACGGCGCGCTATAGTATGCCGTACGATATGGGCTATAGCCCACGGTCCAAAATGATGAGAAACGAGGCTAACTTTTTTTTTCAAAATTTCAAAAAACATGGGCTATAACCCATCGTTTTTGTCATTTCGTCATTTTTTTCAAATCCTCAAAAATGATGAAAAACGGCGCGTTATAGTATGCCGTACGATATGGGCTATAGCCCACGGTCCAAAATGATGAGAAACGAGGCTAACTTTTTTTTTTCAAAATTTCAAAAAACATGGGCTATAACCCATCGTTTTTTTTCATTTCGTCATTTTTTTCAAATCCTCAAAAATGATGAAAAACGGCGCGCTATAGTATGCCGTACGATATGGGCTATAGCCCACGGTCCAAAATGATGAGAAACGAGGCTAACTTTTTTTTTCAAAATTTCAAAATACATTGGGCTATAACCCATCGTTTTTGTCATTTCGTCATTTTTTTCAAATCCTCAAAAATGATGAAAAAGGGCGCGCTATAGTATGCCGTACGATATGGGCTATAGCCCACGGTCCAAAATGATGAGAAACGAGGCTAACTTTTTTTTTCAAAATTTCAAAAAACATGGGCTATAACCCATCGTTTTTGTCATTTCGTCATTTTTTTCAAATCCTAAA
This sequence comes from Protomyctophum bolini, assembly GCF_963924005.1. Lineage (NCBI taxonomy): Eukaryota > Metazoa > Chordata > Actinopteri > Myctophiformes > Myctophidae > Protomyctophum > Protomyctophum bolini. The sequence goes on along the minus strand of NC_137868.1, from coordinate 20,768,690 downwards.
AAATGATGAAAAACGGCGCGCTATAGTATGCCGTACGATATGGGCTATAGCCCACGGTCCAAAATGATGAGAAACGAGGCTAACTTTTTTTTTCAAAATTTCAAAAAACATGGGCTATAACCCATCGTTTTTGTCATTTCGTCATTTTTTTCAAATCCTAAAAAATGATGAAAAACGGCGCGCTATAGTATGCCGTACGATATGGGCTATAGCCCACGGTCCAAAATGATGAGAAACTTGGCTAACTTTTTTTTTCAAAATTTCAAAAAACATGGGCTATAACCCATCGTTTTTTTCATTTCGTCATTTTTTTCAAATCCTCAAAAATGATGAAAAACGGCGCGCTATAGTATGCCGTACGATATGGGCTATAGCCCACGGTCCAAAATGATGAGAAACGAGGCTAACTTTTTTTTTCAAAATTTCAAAAAACATGGGCTATAACCCATCGTTTTTGTCATTTCGTCATTTTTTTCAAATCCTCAAAAATGATGAAAAACGGCGCGTTATAGTATGCCGTACGATATGGGCTATAGCCCACGGTCCAAAATGATGAGAAACGAGGCTAACTTTTTTTTTTCAAAATTTCAAAAAACATGGGCTATAACCCATCGTTTTTTTCATTTCGTCATTTTTTTCAAATCCTCAAAAATGATGAAAAACGGCGCGCTATAGTATGCCGTACGATATGGGCTATAGCCCACGGTCCAAAATGATGAGAAACGAGGCTAACTTTTTTTTTCAAAATTTCAAAATACATTGGGCTATAACCCATCGTTTTTGTCATTTCGTCATTTTTTTCAAATCCTCAAAAATGATGAAAAAGGACGCGCTATAGTATGCCGTACGATATGGGCTATAGCCCACGGTCCAAAATGATGAGAAACGAGGCTAACTTTTTTTTTCAAAATTTCAAAAAACATGGGCTATAACCCATCGTTTTTGTCATTTCGTCATTTTTTTCAAATCCTAAAAAATGATGAAAAACGGCGCGCTATAGTATGCCGTACGATATGGGCTATAGCCCACGGTCCAAAATGATGAGAAACGAGGCTAACTTTTTTTTTTCAAAATTTCAAAAAACATGGGCTATAACCCATCGTTTTTTTCATTTCGTCATTTTTTTCAAATCCTCAAAAATGATGAAAAACGGCGCGCTATAGTATGCCGTACGATATGGGCTATAGCCCACGGTCCAAAATGATGAGAAACGAGGCTAACTTTTTTTTTCAAAATTTCAAAATACATTGGGCTATAACCCATCGTTTTTGTCATTTCGTCATTTTTTTCAAATCCTCAAAAATGATGAAAAAGGGCGCGCTATAGTATGCCGTACGATATGGGCTATAGCCCACGGTCCAAAATGATGAGAAACGAGGCTAACTTTTTTTTTCAAAATTTCAAAAAACATGGGCTATAACCCATCGTTTTTGTCATTTCGTCATTTTTTTCAAATCCTCAAAAATGATGAAAAACGGCGCGCTATAGTATGCCGTACGATATGGGCTATAGCCCACAGTCCAAAATGATGAGAAACGAGGCTAACTTTTTTTTTCAAAATTTCAAAAAACATGGGCTATAACCCATCGTTTTTGTCATTTCGTCATTTTTTCCAAATCCTCAAAAATGATGAAAAACGGCGCGCTATAGTATGCCGTACGATATGGGCTATAGCCCACGGTCCAAAATGATGAGAAACGAGGCTAACCTTTTTTTTCAAAATTTCAAAATACATGGGCTATAACCCATCGTTTTTGTCATTTCGTCATTTTTTTCAAATCCTCAAAAATGATGAAAAAGGGCGCGCTATAGTATGCCGTACGATATGGGCTATAGCCCACGGTCCAAAATGATGAGAAACGAGGCTAACTTTTTTTTTTCAAAATTTCAAAAAACATGGGCTATAACCCATCGTTTTTGTCATTTCGTCATTTTTTTTAAATCCTCAAAAATGATGAAAAACGGCGCGCTATAGTATGCCGTACGATATGGGCTATAGCCCACGGTCCAAAATGATGAGAAACGAGGCTAACTTTTTTTTTCAAAATTTCAAAAAACATGGACTATAACCCATCGTTTTTGTCATTTCGTCATTTTTTTCAAATCCTCAAAAATGATGAAAAACGGCGCGCTATAGTATGCCGTACGATATGGGCTATAGCCCACGGTCCAAAATGATGAGAAACGAGGCTAACTTTTTTTTTTTTAATTTAAAAAAACATGGGCTATAACCCATCGTTTTTGTCATTTTGTCATTTTTTTCAAATCTTCAAAAATGATGAAAAACGGCGCGCTATAGTATGCCGTACGATATGGGCTATAGCCCACGGTCCAAAATGATGAGAAACGAGGCTAACTTTTTTTTTCAAAATTAAAAAAAACATGGGCTATAACCCATCGTTTTTGTCATTTCGTCATTTTTTTCAAATCCTCAAAAATGATGAAAAACGGCGCGCTATAGTATGCCGTACGATATGGGCTATAGCCCACGGTCCAAAATGATGAGAAACGAGGCTAACTTTTTTTTTCAAAATTTCAAAAAACATGGGCTATAACCCATCGTTTTTGTCATTTCGTCATTTTTTTCAAATCCTCAAAAATGATGAAAAACGGCGCGCTATAGTATGCCGTACGATATGGGCTATAGCCCACGGTCCAAAATGATGAGAAACGAGGCTAACTTTTTTTTTCAAAATTTCAAAAAACATGGGCTATAACCCATCGTTTTTGTCATTTCGTCATTTTTTCCAAATCCTCAAAAATGATGAAAAACGGCGCGCTATAGTATGCCGTACGATATGGGCTATAGCCCACGGTCCAAAATGATGAGAAACGAGGCTAACCTTTTTTTTCAAAATTTCAAAATACATGGGCTATAACCCATCGTTTTTGTCATTTCGTCATTTTTTTCAAATCCTCAAAAATGATGAAAAAGGGCGCGCTATAGTATGCCGTACGATATGGGCTATAGCCCACGGTCCAAAATGATGAGAAACGAGGCTAACTTTTTTTTTTCAAAATTTCAAAAAACATGGGCTATAACCCATCGTTTTTGTCATTTCGTCATTTTTTTCAAATCCTCAAAAATGATGAAAAACGGCGCGCTATAGTATGCCGTACGATATGGGCTATAGCCCACGGTCCAAAATGATGAGAAACGAGGCTAACTTTTTTTTTCAAAATTTCAAAAAACATGGGCTATAACCCATCGTTTTTGTCATTTCGTCATTTTTTTCAAATCCTCAAAAATGATGAAAAACGGCGCGCTATAGTATGCCGTACGATATGGGCTATAGCCCACGGTCCAAAATGATGAGAAACGAGGCTAACTTTTTTTTTTTTAATTTAAAAAAACATGGGCTATAACCCATCGTTTTTGTCATTTTGTCATTTTTTTCAAATCCTCAAAAATGATGAAAAACGGCGCGCTATAGTATGCCGTACGATATGGGCTATAGCCCACGGTCCAAAATGATGAGAAACGAGGCTAACTTTTTTTTTCAAAATTAAAAAAAACATGGGCTATAACCCATCGTTTTTGTCATTTCGTCATTTTTTTCAAATCCTCAAAAATGATGAAAAACGGCGCGCTATAGTATGCCGTACGATATGGGCTATAGCCCACGGTCCAAAATGATGAGAAACGAGGCTAACTTTTTTTTTCAAAATTTCAAAAAACATGGGCTATAACCCATCGTTTTTGTCATTTCGTCATTTTTTTCAAATCCTCCAAAATGATGAAAAACGGCGCGCTATAGTATGCCGTACGATATGGGCTATAGCCCACGGTCCAAAATGATGAGAAACGAGGCAAACATTTTTTTTCAAAATTTCAAAAAACATGGGCTATAACCCATCGTTTTTGTCATTTCGTCATTTTTTTCAAATCCTCAAAAATGATGAAAAACGGCGCGCTATAGTATGCCGTACGACAGGGATATTCAATTGGCGGCCCGCGGGCCACATGTGGCCCGCGGAGCGCCTCCTTGTGGCCCCTGGAAGAATTTTGAAAAAAAAAAAAAAAAAAATCTTTTTTTTTCTTTTTTTTTTTGAGAATAATAATAGGGCTAATAAAAGTTACAGGTATGGTTTGTGCGATATTAATTGTGAGATTACCATAATGACAGTAATCATTAAAGGACCACTTTTCAACCTATCTTCATAATAGGTCCTCACTAATAATCATGATAAAATGACACGTTTTTTTCTACTCGGTCTGTGTCTCATAGGAGGGCTGTGGGCAGTTCAGAAACCCACAGTGACATCAATGGAGAATCCAAGCTAATAGAAACTGCAGGCTTTCTAGTCCTGAAAAGTTGCGAAAATGGAAGCCATCATTCTCACAATAATAAACCCTGTTAGGGTCCATTTGGTTCCATTTGTACACTCTCAGAGTTACAGACCCATAAGGGTCCATTTGATTCCAAACCATTTCCCTGGGGACCCCCTGGAACTGCCTCAAGGACCCTGGGGGTCCCCGAACCCCACTTTGGAATCACTGCTCTATGTAATGTTTGTGTGTGTGTGTGTGTTTCCGTCCAGCTGATGGTCGTTAATGTCAAAGCAATGCTGTTTATGCACTGTCAAATAGGTCTAGGCCTACATCTATTCTAAGGTGGCATATAACTGTATCGACATATTACCCTGCTCATTACTGTGCGGAAATATACATAAATCTTCGTGTTTGAGCACAAAAAGCATTTTGAGAACCCACAAATTTCCGCGCTTCGCGCGCACACTGTGCGGCCCCCCACACACAATCATTCTACAGTTGTGGCCCCCGGCCTAATCTAATTGAATACCCCTGCCGTACGATATGGGCTATAGCCCACGGTCCAAAATGATGAGAAACGAGGCTAACGTTTTTTTTCAAAATTTCAAAAAACATGGGCTATAACCCATCGTTTTTGTCATTTCGTCATTTTTTTCAAATCCTCAAAAATGATGAAAAACGGCGCGTTATAGTATGCCGTACGATATGGGCTATAGCCCACGGTCCAAAATGATGAGAAACGAGGCTAACTTTTTTTTTCAAAATTTCAAAAAACATGGGCTATAACCCATCGTTTTTTTCATTTCGTCATTTTTTTCAAATCCTCAAAAATGATGAAAAACGGCGCGCTATAGTATGCCGTACGATATGGGCTATAGCCCACGGTCCAAAATGATGAGAAACGAGGCTAACTTTTTTTTTCAAAATTTCAAAATACATTGGGCTATAACCCATCGTTTTTGTCATTTCGTCATTTTTTTCAAATCCTCAAAAATGATGAAAAAGGGCGCGCTATAGTATGCCGTACGATATGGGCTATAGCCCACGGTCCAAAATGATGAGAAACGAGGCTAACTTTTTTTTTCAAAATTTCAAAAAACATGGGCTATAACCCATCGTTTTTGTCATTTCGTCATTTTTTTCAAATCCTCAAAAATGATGAAAAACGGCGCGCTATAGTATGCCGTACGATATGGGCTATAGCCCACGGTCCAAAATGATGAGAAACGAGGCTAACTTTTTTTTTCAAAATTTCAAAAAACATGGGCTATAACCCATCGTTTTTGTCATTTCGTCATTTTTTTCAAATCCTCCAAAATGATGAAAAACGGCGCGCTATAGTATGCCGTACGATATGGGCTATAGCCCACGGTCCAAAATGATGAGAAACGAGGCAAACATTTTTTTTCAAAATTTCAAAAAACATGGGCTATAACCCATCGTTTTTGTCATTTCGTCATTTTTTTCAAATCCTCAAAAATGATGAAAAACGGCGCGCTATAGTATGCCGTACGATATGGGCTATAGCCCACGGTCCAAAATGATGAGAAACGAGGCTAACGTTTTTTTTCAAAATTTCAAAAAACATGGGCTATAACCCATCGTTTTTGTCATTTCGTCATTTTTTTCAAATCCTCAAAAATGATGAAAAACGGCGCGCTATAGTATGCCGTACGATATGGGCTATAGCCCACGGTCCAAAATGATGAGAAACGAGGCTAACTTTTTTTTTTCAAAATTTCAAAAAACATGGGCTATAACCCATCGTTTTTGTCATTTCGTCATTTTTTTCAAATCCTCAAAAATGATGAAAAACGGCGCGCTATAGTATGCCGTACGATATGGGCTATAGCCCACGGTCCAAAATGATGAGAAACGAGGCTAACTTTTTTTTTCAAAATTTCAAAAAACATGGGCTATAACCCATCGTTTTTGTCATTTCGTCATTTTTTTCAAATCCTCAAAAATGATGAAAAACGGCGCGCTATAGTATGCCGTACGATATGGGCTATAGCCCACGGTCCAAAATGATGAGAAACGAGGCTAACTTTTTTTTTTTTAATTTAAAAAAACATGGGCTATAACCCATCGTTTTTGTCATTTTGTCATTTTTTTCAAATCTTCAAAAATGATGAAAAACGGCGCGCTATAGTATGCCGTACGATATGGGCTATAGCCCACGGTCCAAAATGATGAGAAACGAGGCTAACTTTTTTTTTCAAAATTAAAAAAAACATGGGCTATAACCCATCGTTTTTGTCATTTCGTCATTTTTTTCAAATCCTCAAAAATGATGAAAAACGGCGCGCTATAGTATGCCGTACGATATGGGCTATAGCCCACGGTCCAAAATGATGAGAAACGAGGCTAACTTTTTTTTTCAAAATTTCAAAAAACATGGGCTATAACCCATCGTTTTTGTCATTTCGTCATTTTTTTCAAATCCTCAAAAATGATGAAAAACGGCGCGCTATAGTATGCCGTACGATATGGGCTATAGCCCACGGTCCAAAATGATGAGAAACGAGGCTAACTTTTTTTTTCAAAATTTCAAAAAACATGGGCTATAACCCATCGTTTTTGTCATTTCGTCATTTTTTCCAAATCCTCAAAAATGATGAAAAACGGCGCGCTATAGTATGCCGTACGATATGGGCTATAGCCCACGGTCCAAAATGATGAGAAACGAGGCTAACCTTTTTTTTCAAAATTTCAAAATACATGGGCTATAACCCATCGTTTTTGTCATTTCGTCATTTTTTTCAAATCCTCAAAAATGATGAAAAAGGGCGCGCTATAGTATGCCGTACGATATGGCCTATAGCCCACGGTCCAAAATGATGAGAAACGAGGCTAACTTTTTTTTTTCAAAATTTCAAAAAACATGGGCTATAACCCATCGTTTTTGTCATTTCGTCATTTTTTTCAAATCCTCAAAAATGATGAAAAACGGCGCGCTATAGTATGCCGTACGATATGGGCTATAGCCCACGGTCCAAAATGATGAGAAACGAGGCTAACTTTTTTTTTCAAAATTTCAAAAAACATGGGCTATAACCCATCGTTTTTGTCATTTCGTCATTTTTTTCAAATCCTCAAAAATGATGAAAAACGGCGCGCTATAGTATGCCGTACGATATGGGCTATAGCCCACGGTCCAAAATGATGAGAAACGAGGCTAACTTTTTTTTTTTTAATTTAAAAAAACATGGGCTATAACCCATCGTTTTTGTCATTTTGTCATTTTTTTCAAATCCTCAAAAATGATGAAAAACGGCGCGCTATAGTATGCCGTACGATATGGGCTATAGCCCACGGTCCAAAATGATGAGAAACGAGGCTAACTTTTTTTTTCAAAATTAAAAAAAACATGGGCTATAACCCATCGTTTTTGTCATTTCGTCATTTTTTTCAAATCCTCAAAAATTATGAAAAACGGCGCGCTATAGTATGCCGTACGATATGGGCTATAGCCCACGGTCCAAAATGATGAGAAACGAGGCTAACTTTTTTTTTCAAAATTTCAAAAAACATGGGCTATAACCCATCGTTTTTGTCATTTCGTCATTTTTTTCAAATCCTCCAAAATGATGAAAAACGGCGCGCTATAGTATGCCGTACGATATGGGCTATAGCCCACGGTCCAAAATGATGAGAAACGAGGCAAACATTTTTTTTCAAAATTTCAAAAAACATGGGCTATAACCCATCGTTTTTGTCATTTCGTCATTTTTTTCAAATCCTCAAAAATGATGAAAAACGGCGCGCTATAGTATGCCGTACGATATGGGCTATAGCCCACGGTCCAAAATGATGAGAAACGAGGCTAACGTTTTTTTTCAAAATTTCAAAAAACATGGGCTATAACCCATCGTTTTTGTCATTTCGTCATTTTTTTCAAATCCTCAAAAATGATGAAAAACGGCGCGTTATAGTATGCCGTACGATATGGGCTATAGCCCACGGTCCAAAATGATGAGAAACGAGGCTAACTTTTTTTTTCAAAATTTCAAAAAACATGGGCTATAACCCATCGTTTTTTTCATTTCGTCATTTTTTTCAAATCCTCAAAAATGATGAAAAACGGCGCGCTATAGTATGCCGTACGATATGGGCTATAGCCCACGGTCCAAAATGATGAGAAACGAGGCTAACTTTTTTTTTCAAAATTTCAAAATACATTGGGCTATAACCCATCGTTTTTGTCATTTCGTCATTTTTTTCAAATCCTCAAAAATGATGAAAAAGGGCGCGCTATAGTATGCCGTACGATATGGGCTATAGCCCACGGTCCAAAATGATGAGAAACGAGGCTAACTTTTTTTTTCAAAATTTCAAAAAACATGGGCTATAACCCATCGTTTTTGTCATTTCGTCATTTTTTTCAAATCCTCAAAAATGATGAAAAACGGCGCGCTATAGTATGCCGTACGATATGGGCTATAGCCCACGGTCCAAAATGATGAGAAACGAGGCTAACTTTTTTTTTCAAAATTTCAAAAAACATGGGCTATAACCCATCGTTTTTGTCATTTCGTCATTTTTTTCAAATCCTCCAAAATGATGAAAAACGGCGCGCTATAGTATGCCGTACGATATGGGCTATAGCCCACGGTCCAAAATGATGAGAAACGAGGCAAACATTTTTTTTCAAATTTTCAAAAAACATGGGCTATAACCCATCGTTTTTGTCATTTCGTCATTTTTTTCAAATCCTCAAAAATGATGAAAAACGGCGCGCTATAGTATGCCGTACGATATGGGCTATAGCCCACGGTCCAAAATGATGAGAAACGAGGCTAACTTTTTTTTTCAAAATTTCAAAAAACATGGGCTATAACCCATCGTTTTTGTCATTTCGTCATTTTTTTCAAATCCTCAAAAATGATGAAAAACGGCGCGCTATAGTATGCCGTACGATATGGGCTATAGCCCACGGTCCAAAATGATGAGAAACGAGGCTAACTTTTTTTTTCAAAATTTCAAAAAACATGGGCTATAAACCCATCGTTTTTGTCATTTCGTCATTTTTTTCAAATCCTCCAAAATGATGAAAAACGGCGCGCTATAGTATGCCGTACGATATGGGCTATAGCCCACGGTCCAAAATGATGAGAAACGAGGCAAACATTTTTTTTCAAAATTTCAAAAAACATGGGCTATAACCCATCGTTTTTGTCATTTCGTCATTTTTTTCAAATCCTCAAAAATGATGAAAAACGGCGCGCTATAGTATGCCGTACGATATGGGCTATAGCCCACGGTCCAAAATGATGAGAAACGAGGCTAACGTTTTTTTTCAAAATTTCAAAAAACATGGGCTATAACCCATCGTTTTTGTCATTTCGTCATTTTTTTCAAATCCTCAAAAATGATGAAAAACGGCGCGTTATAGTATGCTGTACGATATGGGCTATAGCCCACGGTCCAAAATGATGAGAAACGAGGCTAACTTTTTTTTTCAAAATTTCAAAAAACATGGGCTATAACCCATCGTTTTTTTCATTTCGTCATTTTTTTCAAATCCTCAAAAATGATGAAAAACGGCGCGCTATAGTATGCCGTACGATATGGGCTATAGCCCACGGTCCAAAATGATGAGAAACGAGGCTAACTTTTTTTTTCAAAATTTCAAAATACATTGGGCTATAACCCATCGTTTTTGTCATTTCGTCATTTTTTTCAAATCCTCAAAAATGATGAAAAAGGGCGCGCTATAGTATGCCGTACGATATGGGCTATAGCCCACGGTCCAAAATGATGAGAAACGAGGCTAACTTTTTTTTTCAAAATTTCAAAAAACATGGGCTATAACCCATCGTTTTTGTCATTTCGTCATTTTTTTCAAATCCTCAAAAATGATGAAAAACGGCGCGCTATAGTATGCCGTACGATATGGGCTATAGCCCACGGTCCAAAATGATGAGAAACGAGGCTAACTTTTTTTTTCAAAATTTCAAAAAACATGGGCTATAACCCATCGTTTTTGTCATTTCGTCATTTTTTTCAAATCCTCAAAAATGATGAAAAACGGCGCGCTATAGTATGCCGTACGATATGGGCTATAGCCCACGGTCCAAAATGATGAGAAACGAGGCTAACTTTTTTTTTTTAATTTCAAAAAACATGGGCTATAACCCATCGTTTTTGTCATTTCGTCATTTTTTTCAAATCCTCAAAAATGATGAAAAACGGCGCGCTATAATATGCCGTACGATATGGGCTATAGCCCACGGTCCAAAATGATGAGAAACGAGGCTAACTTTTTTTTTCAAAATTTCAAAAAACATGGGCTATAACCCATCGTTTTTGTCATTTTGTCATTTTTTTCAAATCCTCAAAAATGATGAAAAACGGCGCGCTATAGTATGCCGTACGATATGGGCTATAGCCCACGGTCCAAAATGATGAGAAACGAGGCTAACGTTTTTTTTCAAAATTTCAAAAAACATGGGCTATAACCCATCGTTTTTGTCATTTCGTCATTTTTTTCAAATCCTCAAAAATGATGAAAAACGGCGCGTTATAGTATGCCGTACGATATGGGCTATAGCCCACGGTCCAAAATGATGAGAAACGAGGCTAACTTTTTTTTTCAAAATTTCAAAAAACATGGGCTATAACCCATCGTTTTTTTCATTTCGTCATTTTTTTCAAATCCTCAAAAATGATGAAAAACGGCGCGCTATAGTATGCCGTACGATATGGGCTATAGCCCACGGTCCAAAATGATGAGAAACGAGGCTAACTTTTTTTTTCAAAATTTCAAAAAACATGGGCTATAACCCATCGTTTTTGTCATTTCGTCATTTTTTTCAAATCCTCAAAAATGATGAAAAACGGCGCGCTATAGTATGCCGTACGATATGGGCTATAGCCCACGGTCCAAAATGATGAGAAACGAGGCTAACTTTTTTTTTCAAAATTTCAAAAAACATGGGCTATAACCCATCGTTTTAGTCATTTCGTCATTTTTTCCAAATCCTCAAAAATGATGAAAAACGGCGCGCTATAGTATGCCGTACGATATGGGCTATAGCCCACGGTCCAAAATGATGAGAAACGAGGCTAACCTTTTTTTTCAAAATTTCAAAATACATGGGCTATAACCCATCGTTTTTGTCATTTCGTCATTTTTTTCAAATCCTCAAAAATGATGAAAAAGGGCGCGCTATAGTATGCCGTACGATATGGGCTATAGCCCACGGTCCAAAATGATGAGAAACGAGGCTAACTTTTTTTTTTCAAAATTTCAAAAAACATGGGCTATAACCCATCGTTTTTGTCATTTCGTCATTTTTTTCAAATCCTCAAAAATGATGAAAAACGGCGCGCTATAGTATGCCGTACGATATGGGCTATAGCCCACGGTCCAAAATGATGAGAAACGAGGCTAACTTTTTTTTCCAAAATTTCAAAAAACATGGGCTATAACCCATCGTTTTTGTCATTTCGTCATTTTTTTCAAATCCTCAAAAATGATGAAAAACGGCGCGCTATAGTATGCCGTACGATATGGGCTATAGCCCACGGTCCAAAATGATGAGAAACGAGGCTAACTTTTTTTTTTTTAATTTAAAAAAACATGGGCTATAACCCATCGTTTTTGTCATTTTGTCATTTTTTTCAAATCCTCAAAAATGATGAAAAACGGCGCGCTATAGTATGCCGTACGATATGGGCTATAGCCCACGGTCCAAAATGATGAGAAACGAGGCTAACTTTTTTTTTCAAAATTAAAAAAAACATGGGCTATAACCCATCGTTTTTGTCATTTCGTCATTTTTTTCAAATCCTCAAAAATGATGAAAAACGGCGCGCTATAGTATGCCGTACGATATGGGCTATAGCCCACGGTCCAAAATGATGAGAAACGAGGCTAACTTTTTTTTTCAAAATTTCAAAAAACATGGGCTATAACCCATCGTTTTTGTCATTTCGTCATTTTTTTCAAATCCTCCAAAATGATGAAAAACGGCGCGCTATAGTATGCCGTACGATATGGGCTATAGCCCACGGTCCAAAATGATGAGAAACGAGGCAAACATTTTTTTTCAAAATTTCAAAAAACATGGGCTATAACCCATCGTTTTTGTCATTTCGTCATTTTTTTCAAATCCTCAAAAATGATGAAAAACGGCGCGCTATAGTATGCCGTACGATATGGGCTATAGCCCACGGTCCAAAATGATGAGAAACGAGGCTAACGTTTTTTTTCAAAATTTCAAAAAACATGGGCTATAACCCATCGTTTTTGTCATTTCGTCATTTTTTTCAAATCCTCAAAAATGATGAAAAACGGCGCGTTATAGTATGCCGTACGATATGGGCTATAGCCCACGGTCCAAAATGATGAGAAACGAGGCTAACTTTTTTTTTCAAAATTTCAAAAAACATGGGCTATAACCCATCGTTTTTTTCATTTCGTCATTTTTTTCAAATCCTCAAAAATGATGAAAAACGGCGCGCTATAGTATGCCGTACGATATGGGCTATAGCCCACGGTCCAAAATGATGAGAAACGAGGCTAACTTTTTTTTTCAAAATTTCAAAATACATTGGGCTATAACCCATCGTTTTTGTCATTTCGTCATTTTTTTCAAATCCTCAAAAATGATGAAAAAGGGCGCGCTATAGTATGCCGTACGATATGGGCTATAGCCCACGGTCCAAAATGATGAGAAACGAGGCTAACTTTTTTTTTCAAAATTTCAAAAAACATGGGCTATAACCCATCGTTTTTGTCATTTCGTCATTTTTTTCAAATCCTCAAAAATGATGAAAAACGGCGCGCTATAGTATGCCGTACGATATGGGCTATAGCCCACGGTCCAAAATGATGAGAAACGAGGCTAACTTTTTTTTTCAAAATTTCAAAAAACATGGGCTATAACCCATCGTTTTTGTCATTTCGTCATTTTTTTCAAATCCTCCAAAATGATGAAAAACGGCGCGCTATAGTATGCCGTACGATATGGGCTATAGCCCACGGTCCAAAATGATGAGAAACGAGGCAAACATTTTTTTTCAAATTTTCAAAAAACATGGGCTATAACCCATCGTTTTTGTCATTTCGTCATTTTTTTCAAATCCTCAAAAATGATGAAAAACGGCGCGCTATAGTATGCCGTACGATATGGGCTATAGCCCACGGTCCAAAATGATGAGAAACGAGGCTAACTTTTTTTTTCAAAATTTCAAAAAACATGGGCTATAACCCATCGTTTTTGTCATTTCGTCATTTTTTTCAAATCCTCAAAAATGATGAAAAACGGCGCGCTATAGTATGCCGTACGATATGGGCTATAGCCCACGGTCCAAAATGATGAGAAACGAGGCTAACTTTTTTTTTCAAAATTTCAAAAAACATGGGCTATAAACCCATCGTTTTTGTCATTTCGTCATTTTTTTCAAATCCTCCAAAATGATGAAAAACGGCGCGCTATAGTATGCCGTACGATATGGGCTATAGCCCACGGTCCAAAATGATGAGAAACGAGGCAAACATTTTTTTTCAAAATTTCAAAAAACATGGGCTATAACCCATCGTTTTTGTCATTTCGTCATTTTTTTCAAATCCTCAAAAATGATGAAAAACGGCGCGCTATAGTATGCCGTACGATATGGGCTATAGCCCACGGTCCAAAATGATGAGAAACGAGGCTAACGTTTTTTTTCAAAATTTCAAAAAACATGGGCTATAACCCATCGTTTTTGTCATTTCGTCATTTTTTTCAAATCCTCAAAAATGATGAAAAACGGCGCGTTATAGTATGCCGTACGATATGGGCTATAGCCCACGGTCCAAAATGATGAGAAACGAGGCTAACTTTTTTTTTCAAAATTTCAAAAAACATGGGCTATAACCCATCGTTTTTTTCATTTCGTCATTTTTTTCAAATCCTCAAAAATGATGAAAAACGGCGCGCTATAGTATGCCGTACGATATGGGCTATAGCCCACGGTCCAAAATGATGAGAAACGAGGCTAACTTTTTTTTTCAAAATTTCAAAATACATTGGGCTATAACCCATCGTTTTTGTCATTTCGTCATTTTTTTCAAATCCTCAAAAATGATGAAAAAGGGCGCGCTATAGTATGCCGTACGATATGGGCTATAGCCCACGGTCCAAAATGATGAGAAACGAGGCTAACTTTTTTTTTCAAAATTTCAAAAAACATGGGCTATAACCCATAGTTTTTGTCATTTCGTCATTTTTTTCAAATCCTCAAAAATGATGAAAAACGGCGCGCTATAGTATGCCGTACGATATGGGCTATAGCCCACGGTCCAAAATGATGAGAAACGAGGCTAACTTTTTTTTTCAAAATTTCAAAAAACATGGGCTATAACCCATCGTTTTTGTCATTTCGTCATTTTTTTCAAATCCTCAAAAATGATGAAAAACGGCGCGCTATAGTATGCCGTACGATATGGGCTATAGCCCACGGTCCAAAATGATGAGAAACGAGGCTAACTTTTTTTTTTTTAATTTCAAAAAACATGGGCTATAACCCATCGTTTTTGTCATTTCGTCATTTTTTTCAAATCCTCAAAAATGATGAAAAACGGCGCGCTATAGTATGCCGTACGATATGGGCTATAGCCCACGGTCCAAAATGATGAGAAACGAGGCTAACTTTTTTTTTCAAAATTTCAAAAAACATGGGCTATAACCCATCGTTTTTGTCATTTTGTCATTTTTTTCAAATCCTCAAAAATGATGAAAAACGGCGCGCTATAGTATGCCGTACGATATGGGCTATAGCCCACGGTCCAAAATGATGAGAAACGAGGCTAACGTTTTTTTTCAAAATTTCAAAAAACATGGGCTATAACCCATCGTTTTTGTCATTTCGTCATTTTTTTCAAATCCTCAAAAATGATGAAAAACGGCGCGTTATAGTATGCCGTACGATATGGGCTATAGCCCACGGTCCAAAATGATGAGAAACGAGGCTAACTTTTTTTTTCAAAATTTCAAAAAACATGGGCTATAACCCATCGTTTTTTTCATTTCGTCATTTTTTTCAAATCCTCAAAAATGATGAAAAACGGCGCGCTATAGTATGCCGTACGATATGGGCTATAGCCCACGGTCCAAAATGATGAGAAACGAGGCTAACTTTTTTTTTCAAAATTTCAAAATACATTGGGCTATAACCCATCGTTTTTGTCATTTCGTCATTTTTTTCAAATCCTCAAAAATGATGAAAAAGGGCGCGCTATAGTATGCCGTACGATATGGGCTATAGCCCACGGTCCAAAATGATGAGAAACGAGGCTAACTTTTTTTTTCAAAATTTCAAAAAACATGGGCTATAACCCATCGTTTTTGTCATTTCGTCATTTTTTTCAAATCCTCAAAAATGATGAAAAACGGCGCGCTATAGTATGCCGTACGAGATGGGCTATAGCCCACGGTCCAAAATGATGAGAAACGAGGCTAACTTTTTTTTTCAAAATTTCAAAAAACATGGGCTATAACCCATCGTTTTTGTCATTTCGTCATTTTTTTCAAATCCTCAAAAATGATGAAAAACGGCGCGCTATAGTATGCCGTACGATATGGGCTATAGCCCACGGTCCAAAATGATGAGAAACGAGGCTAACTTTTTTTTTTTTAATTT
Organism: Protomyctophum bolini; assembly: GCF_963924005.1. Taxonomy (NCBI): domain Eukaryota; kingdom Metazoa; phylum Chordata; class Actinopteri; order Myctophiformes; family Myctophidae; genus Protomyctophum; species Protomyctophum bolini. Next base: position 20,752,786 of record NC_137868.1, on the reverse strand, counting down.
AAAAAAACATGGGCTATAACCCATCGTTTTTGTCATTTCGTCATTTTTTTCAAATCCTCAAAAATGATGAAAAACGGCGCGCTATAGTATGCCGTACGATATGGGCTATAGCCCACGGTCCAAAATGATGAGAAACGAGGCTAACTTTTTTTTTCAAAATTTCAAAATACATTGGGCTATAACCCATCGTTTTTGTCATTTCGTCATTTTTTTCAAATCCTCAAAAATGATGAAAAAGGGCGCGCTATAGTATGCCGTACGATATGGGCTATAGCCCACGGTCCAAAATGATGAGAAACGAGGCTAACTTTTTTTTTCAAAATTTCAAAAAACATGGGCTATAACCCATCGTTTTTGTCATTTCGTCATTTTTTTCAAATCCTCAAAAATGATGAAAAACGGCGCGCTATAGTATGCCGTACGATATGGGCTATAGCCCACGGTCCAAAATGATGAGAAACGAGGCTAACTTTTTTTTTTTTAATTTAAAAAAACATGGGCTATAACCCATCGTTTTTGTCATTTCGTCATTTTTTTCAAATCCTCAAAAATGATGAAAAAAGGCGCGATATAGTATGCCGTACGATATGGGCTATAGCCCACGGTCCAAAATGATGAGAAACGAGGCTAACTTTTTTTTTCAAAATTTCAAAAAACATGGGCTATAACCCATCGTTTTTGTCATTTCGTCATTTTTTTCAAATCCTCAAAAATGATGAAAAACGGCGCGCTATAGTATGCCGTACGATCTGGGCTATAGCCCACGGTCCAAAATGATGAGAAACGAGGCTAACTTTTTTTTTCAAAATTTCAAAAAACATGGGCTATAACCCATCGTTTTTGTCATTTCGTCATTTTTTTCAAATCCTCAAAAATGATGAAAAACGGCGCGCTATAGTATGCCGTACGATATGGGCTATAGCCCACGGTCCAAAATGATGAGAAACGAGGCTAACTTTTTTTTTCAAAATTTCAAAAACATGGGCTATAACCCATCGTTTTTGTCATTTCGTCATTTTTTTCAAATCCTCAAAAATGATGAAAAACGGCGCGCTATAGTATGCCGTACGATATGGGCTATAGCCCACGGTCCAAAATGATGAGAAACGAGGCTAACGTTTTTTTTCAAAATTTCAAAAAACATGGGCTATAACCCATCGTTTTTGTCATTTCGTCATTTTTTTCAAATCCTCAAAAATGATGAAAAACGGCGCGCTATAGTATGCCGTACGATATGGGCTATAGCCCACGGTCCAAAATGATGAGAAACGAGGCTAACTTTTTTTTTCAAAATTTCAAAAAACATGGGCTATAACCCATCGTTTTTGTCATTTCGTCATTTTTTTCAAATCCTCAAAAATGATGAAAAACGGCGCGCTATAGTATGCCGTACGATGTGGGCTATAGCCCACGGTCCAAAATGATGAGAAACGAGGCTAACTTTTTTTTTCAAAATTTCAAAAAACATGGGCTATAACCCATCGTTTTTGTCATTTCGTAATTTTTTTCAAATCCTCAAAAATGATGAAAAACGGCGCGCTATAGTATGCCGTACGATGTGGGCTATAGCCCACGGTCCAAAATGATGAGAAACGAGGCTAACTTTTTTTTTTTTTAATACAAAAAACATGGGCTATAACCCATCGTTTTTGTCATTTCGTCATTTTTTTCAAATCCTCAAAAATGATGAAAAACGGTGCGCTATAGTATGCCGTACGATATGGGCTATAGCCCACGGTCCAAAATGATGAGAAACGAGGCTAACTTTTTTTTCCAAAATTTCAAAAAACATGGGCTATAACCCATCGTTTTTGTCATTTCGTCATTTTTTTCAAATCCTCAAAAATGATGAAAAACGGCGCGCTATAGTATGCCGTACGATATGGGCTATAGCCCACGGTCCAAAATGATGAGAAACGAGGCTAACTTTTTTTTTCAAAATTTCAAAAAACATGGGCTATAACCCATCGTTTTTTTCATTTCGTCATTTTTTTCAAATCCTCAAAAATGATGAAAAACGGCAGGCTATAGTATGCCGTACGATATGGGCTATAGCCCACGGTCCAAAATGATGAGAAACGAGGCTAACTTTTTTTTTCAAAATTTCAAAATACATTGGGCTATAACCCATCGTTTTTGTCATTTCGTCATTTTTTTCAAATCCTCAAAAATGATGAAAAAGGGCGCGCTATAGTATGCCGTACGATATGGGCTATAGCCCACGGTCCAAAATGATGAGAAACGAGGCTAACTTTTTTTTTCAAAATTTCAAAAAACTTGGGCTATAACCCATCGTTTTTGTCATTTCGTCATTTTTTTCAAATCCTCAAAAATGATGAAAAACGGCGCGCTATAGAATGCCGTACGATATGGGCTATAGCCCACGGTCCAAAATGATGAGAAACGAGGCTAACTTTTTTTTTCAAAATTTCAAAAAACATGGGCTATAACCCATCGTTTTTGTCATTTCGTCATTTTTTCCAAATCCTCAAAAATGATGAAAAACGGCGCGCTATAGTATGCCGTACGATATGGGCTATAGCCCACGGTCCAAAATGATGAGAAACGAGGCTAACCTTTTTTTTCAAAATTTCAAAATACATGGGCTATAACCCATCGTTTTTGTCATTTCGTCATTTTTTTCAAATCCTCAAAAATGATGAAAAAGGGCGCGCAATAGTATGCCGTACGATATGGGCTATAGCCCACGGTCCAAAATGATGAGAAACGAGGCTAACTTTTTTTTTTCAAAATTTCAAAAAACATGGGCTATAACCCATCGTTTTTGTCATTTCGTCATTTTTTTCAAATCCTCAAAAATGATGAAAAACGGCGCGCTATAGTATGCCGTACGATATGGGCTATAGCCCACGGTCCAAAATGATGAGAAACGAGGCTAACTTTTTTTTTCAAAATTTCAAAAAACATGGGCTATAACCCATCGTTTTTGTCATTTCGTCATTTTTTTCAAATCCTCAAAAATGATGAAAAACGGCGCGCTATAGTATGCCGTACGATATGGGCTATAGCCCACGGTCCAAAATGATGAGAAACGAGGCTAACTTTTTTTTTTTAATTTAAAAAAACATGGGCTATAACCCATCGTTTTTGTCATTTTGTCATTTTTTTCAAATCCTCAAAAATGATGAAAAACGGCGCGCTATAGTATGCCGTACGATATGGGCTATAGCCCACGGTCCAAAATGATGAGAAACGAGGCTAACTTTTTTTTTCAAAATTAAAAAAAACATGGGCTATAACCCATCGTTTTTGTCATTTCGTCATTTTTTTCAAATCCTCAAAAATGATGAAAAACGGCGCGCTATAGTATGCCGTACGATATGGGCTATAGCCCACGGTCCAAAATGATGAGAAACGAGGCTAACTTTTTTTTTCAAAATTTCAAAAAACATGGGCTATAACCCATCGTTTTTGTCATTTCGTCATTTTTTTCAAATCCTCCAAAATGATGAAAAACGGCGCGCTATAGTATGCCGTACGATATGGGCTATAGCCCACGGTCCAAAATGATGAGAAACGAGGCAAACATTTTTTTTCAAAATTTCAAAAAACATGGGCTATAACCCATCGTTTTTGTCATTTCGTCATTTTTTTCAAATCCTCAAAAATGATGAAAAACGGCGCGCTATAGTATGCCGTACGATATGGGCTATAGCCCACGGTCCAAAATGATGAGAAACGAGGCTAACGTTTTTTTTCAAAATTTCAAAAAACATGGGCTATAACCCATCGTTTTTGTCATTTCGTCATTTTTGTTCATTGGTTGTTTTTGGTCATGATGTTTCTCATCATTTTGGACCGTGGGCTATAGCCCACATCGTACGGCATACTATAGCGCGCCGTTTTTCATCATTTTTGAGGATTTGAAAAAAATGACGAAATGACAAAAACGATGGGTTATAGCCCATGTTTTTTGAAATTTTGAAAAAAAAAGTTAGCCTCGTTTCTCATCATTTTGGACCGTGGGCTATAGCCCATATCGTACGGCATACTATAGTGCGCCGTTTTTCATCATTTTTGAGGATTTGAAAAAAATGACGAAATGACAAAAACAATGGGTTATAGCCCATGTTTTTTGAAATTTTGAAAAAAAACGTTAGCCTCGTTTCTCATCATTTTGGACCGTGGGCTATAGCCCATATCGTACGGCATACTATAGCGCGCCGTTTTTCATCATTTTTGAGGATTTGAAAAAAATTACGAAATGACAAAAACGATGGGTTATAGCCCATGTTTTTGAAATTTTGAAAAAAAAAGTTAGCCTCGTTTCTCATCATTTTGGACCGTGGGCTATAGCCCATATCGTACGGCATACTATAGCGCGCCGTTTTTCATCATTTTTGAGGATTTGAAAAAAATTACGAAATGACAAAAACGATGGGTTATAGCCCATGTTTTTTGAAATTTTGAAAAAAAAAGTTAGCCTCGTTTCTCATCATTTTGGACCGTGGGCTATAGCCCATATCGTACGGCATACTATAGCGCGCCGTTTTTCATCATTTTTGAGGATTTGAAAAAAATGACGAAATGACAAAAACGATGGGTTATAGCCCATGTTTTTGAAATTTTGAAAAAAAAAGTTAGCCTCGTTTCTCATCATTTTGGACCGTGGGCTATAGCCCATATCGTACGGCATACTATAGCGCGCCGTTTTTCATCATTTTTGAGGATTTGAAAAAAATTACGAAATGACAAAAACGATGGGTTATAGCCCATGTTTTTTGAAATTTTGAAAAAAAAAGTTAGCCTCGTTTCTCATCATTTTGGACCGTGGGCTATAGCCCATATCGTACGGCATACTATAGCGCGCCGTTTTTCATCATTTTTGAGGATTTGAAAAAAATGACGAAATGACAAAAACGATGGGTTATAGCCCATGTTTTTTGAAATTTTGAAAAAAAAAGTTTGCCTCGTTTCTCATCATTTTGGACCGTGGGCTATAGCCCATATCGTACGGCATACTATAGCGCGCCGTTTTTCATCATTTTTGAGGATTTGAAAAAAATGACGAAATGACAAAAATGATGGGTTATAGCCCATGTTTTTTGAAATTTTGAAAAAAAAAGTTTGCCTCGTTTCTCATCATTTTGGACCGTGGGCTATAGCCCATATCGTACGGCATACTATAGCGCGCCGTTTTTTATCATTTTTGAGGATTTGAAAAAAATGACGAAATGACAAAAACGATGGGTTATAGCCCATGTTTTTTGAAATTTTGAAAAAAAAAGTTAGCCTCATTTCTCATCATTTTGGACCGTGGGCTATAGCCCATATCGTACGGCATACTATAGCGCGCCGTTTTTCATCATTTTTTAGGATTTGAAAAAAATGACGAAATGACAAAAACGATGGGTTATAGCCCATGTTTTTTGAAATTAAAAAAAAAAAAGTTAGCCTCGTTTCTAATCATTTTGGACCGTGGGCTATAGCCCATATCGTACGGCATACTATAGCGCGCCGTTTTTCATCATTTTTGAGGATTTGAAAAAAATGACGAAATGACAAAAACGATGGGTTATAGCCCATGTTTTTTGAAATTTTGAAAAAAAACGTTAGCCTCGTTTCTCATCATTTTGGACCGTGGGCTATAGCCCATATCGTACGGCATACTATAGCGCGCCGTTTTTCATCATTTTTGAGGATTTGAAAAAAATGACGAAATGACAAAAACGATGGGTTATAGCCCATGTTTTTTGAAATTTTGAAAAAAAAAGTTAGCCTCGTTTCTCATCATTTTGGACCGTGGGCTATAGCCCATATCGTACGGCATACTATAGCGCGCCGTTTTTCATCATTTTTGAGGATTTGAAAAAAATGACGAAATGAAAAAAACGATGGGTTATAGCCCATGTTTTTTGAAATTTTGAAAAAAAAAGTTAGCCTCGTTTCTCATCATTTTGGACCGTGGGCTATAGCCCATATCGTACGGCATACTATAGCGCGCCGTTTTTCATCATTTTTGAGGATTTGAAAAAAATGACGAAATGACAAAAACGATGGGTTATAGCCCATGTTTTTTGAAATTTTGAAAAAAAAAGTTAGCCTCGTTTCTCATCATTTTGGACCGTGGGCTATAGCCCATATCGTACGGCATACTATAGCGCGCCGTTTTTCATCATTTTTGAGGATTTGAAAAAAAAGACGAAATGACAAAAACGATGGGTTATAGCCCATGTTTTTTGAAATTTTGAAAAAAAAAGTTTGCCTCGTTTCTCATCATTTTGGACCGTGGGCTATAGCCCATATCGTACGGCATACTATAGCGCGCCGTTTTTTATCATTTTTGAGGATTTGAAAAAAATGACGAAATGACAAAAACGATGGGTTATAGCCCATGTTTTTTGAAATTTTGAAAAAAAAAGTTAGCCTCGTTTCTCATCATTTTGGACCGTGGGCTATAGCCCATATCGTACGGCATACTATAGCGCGCCGTTTTTCATCATTTTTTAGGATTTGAAAAAAATGACGAAATGACAAAAACGATGGGTTATAGCCCATGTTTTTTTAAATTAAAAAAAAAAAAGTTAGCCTCGTTTCTAATCATTTTGGACCGTGGGCTATAGCCCATATCGTACGGCATACTATAGCGCGCCGTTTTTCATCATTTTTGAGGATTTGAAAAAAATGACGAAATGACAAAAACGATGGGTTATAGCCCATGTTTTTTGAAATTTAGAAAAAAAACGTTAGCCTCGTTTCTCATCATTTTGGACTGTGGGCTATAGCCCATATCGTACGGCATACTATAGCGCGCCGTTTTTATCATTTTTGAGGATTTGAAAAAAATTACGAAATGACAAAAACGATGGGTTATAGCCCATGTTTTTTGAAATTTTGAAAAAAAAAGTTAGCCTCGTTTCTCATCATTTTGGACCGTGGGCTATAGCCCATATCGTACGGCATACTATAGCGCGCCGTTTTTCATCATTTTTGAGGATTTGAAAAAAATGACGAAATGAAAAAAACGATGGGTTATAGCCCATGTTTTTTGAAATTTTGAAAAAAAAAGTTAGCCTCGTTTCTCATCATTTTGGACCGTGGGCTATAGCCCATATCGTACGGCATACTATAGCGCGCCGTTTTTCATCATTTTTGAGGATTTGAAAAAAATGACGAAATGACAAAAACGATGGGTTATAGCCCATGTTTTTTGAAATTTTGAAAAAAAAAGTTAGCCTCGTTTCTCATCATTTTGGACCGTGGGCTATAGCCCATATCGTACGGCATACTATAGCGCGCCGTTTTTCATCATTTTTGAGGATTTGAAAAAAATGACGAAATGACAAAAACGATGGGTTATAGCCCATGTTTTTTGAAATTTTGAAAAAAAAAGTTAGCCTCGTTTCTCATCATTTTGGACCGTGGGCTATAGCCCATATCGTACGGCATACTATAGCGCGCCGTTTTTCATCATTTTTGAGGATTTGAAAAAAATGACGAAATGACAAAAACGATGGGTTATAGCCCATGTTTTTTGAAATTTTGAAAAAAAAAGTTTGCCTCGTTTCTCATCATTTTGGACCGTGGGCTATAGCCCATATCGTACGGCATACTATAGCGCGCCGTTTTTTATCATTTTTGAGGATTTGAAAAAAATGACGAAATGACAAAAACGATGGGTTATAGCCCATGTTTTTTGAAATTTTGAAAAAAAAAGTTAGCCTCGTTTCTCATCATTTTGGACCGTGGGCTATAGCCCATATCGTACGGCATACTATAGCGCGCCGTTTTTCATCATTTTTTAGGATTTGAAAAAAATGACGAAATGACAAAAACGATGGGTTATAGCCCATGTTTTTTTAAATAAAAAAAAAAAAAGTTAGCCTCGTTTCTAATCATTTTGGACCGTGGGCTATAGCCCATATCGTACGGCATACTATAGCGCGCCGTTTTTCATCATTTTTGAGGATTTGAAAAAAATGACGAAATGACAAAAACGATGGGTTATAGCCCATGTTTTTTGAAATTTAGAAAAAAAACGTTAGCCTCGTTTCTCATCATTTTGGACTGTGGGCTATAGCCCATATCGTACGGCATACTATAGCGCGCCGTTTTTCATCATTTTTGAGGATTTGAAAAAAATGACGAAATGACAAAAACGATGGGTTATAGCCCATGTTTTTTGAAATTTTGAAAAAAAAAGTTAGCCTCGTTTCTCATCATTTTGGACCGTGGGCTATAGCCCATATCGTACGGCATACTATAGCGCGCCGTTTTTCATCATTTTTGAGGATTTGAAAAAAATGACGAAATGAAAAAAACGATGGGTTATAGCCCATGTTTTTTGAAATTTTGAAAAAAAAAGTTAGCCTCGTTTCTCATCATTTTGGACCGTGGGCTATAGCCCATATCGTACGGCATACTATAACGCGCCGTTTTTCATCATTTTTGAGGATTTGAAAAAAATGACGAAATGACAAAAACGATGGGTTATAGCCCATGTTTTTTGAAATTTTGAAAAAAAAAGTTTGCCTCGTTTCTCATCATTTTGGACCGTGGGCTATAGCCCATATCGTACGGCATACTATAGCGCGCCGTTTTTCATCATTTTTGAGGATTTGAAAAAAATGACGAAATGACAAAAACGATGGGTTATAGCCCATGTTTTTTGAAATTTTGAAAAAAAAAGTTAGCCTCGTTTCTCATCATTTTGGACCGTGGGCTATAGCCCATATCGTACGGCATACTATAGCGCGCCGTTTTTCATCATTTTTGAGGATTTGAAAAAAATGACGAAATGACAAAAACGATGGGTTATAGCCCATGTTTTTTGAAATTTTGAAAAAAAAAGTTAGCCTCGTTTCTCATCATTTTGGACCGTGGGCTATAGCCCACATCGTACGGCATACTATAGCGCGCCGTTTTTCATCATTTTTGAGGATTTGAAAAAAATGACGAAATGACAAAACGATGGGTTATAGCCCATGTTTTTTGAAATTTTGAAAAAAAAAGTTAGCCTCGTTTCTCATCATTTTGGACCGTGGGCTATAGCCCATATCGTACGGCATACTATAGCGCGCCGTTTTTCATAATTTTTGAGGATTTGAAAAAAATGACGAAATGACAAAAACGATGGGTTATAGCCCATGTTTTTTGAAATTTTGAAAAAAAAAGTTAGCCTCGTTTCTCATCATTTTGGACCGTGGGCTATAGCCCATATCGTACGGCATACTATAGCGCGCCGTTTTTCATCATTTTTTAGGATTTGAAAAAAATGACGAAATGACAAAAACGATGGGTTATAGCCCATGTTTTTTGAAAAAAAAAAAAAAAAGTTAGCCTCGTTTCTAATCATTTTGGACCGTGGGCTATGGCCCATATCGTACGGCATACTATAGCGCGCCGTTTTTCATCATTTTTGAGGATTTGAAAAAAATGACGAAATGACAAAAACGATGGGTTATAGCCCATGTTCTTTGAAATTTTGAAAAAAAACGTTAGCCTCGTTTCTCATCATTTTGGACCGTGGGCTATAGCCCATATCGTACGGCATACTATAGCGCGCCGTTTTTCATCATTTTTGAGGATTTGAAAAAAATGACGAAATGAAAAAAACGATGGGTTATAGCCCATGTTTTTTGAAATTTTGAAAAAAAAAGTTAGCCTCGTTTCTCATCATTTTGGACCGTGGGCTATAGCCCATATCGTACGGCATACTATAGCGCGCCGTTTTTCATCATTTTTGAGGATTTGAAAAAAAGTGACGAAATGACAAAAACGATGGGTTATAGCCCATGTTTTTTGAAATTTTGAAAAAAAAAGTTAGCCTCGTTTCTCATCATTTTGGACCGTGGGCTATAGCCCATATCGTACGGCATACTATAGCGCGCCGTTTTTCATCATTTTTGAGGATTTGAAAAAAATGACGAAATGACAAAAACGATGGGTTATAGCCCATGTTTTTTGAAATTTTGAAAAAAAAAGTTAGCCTCGTTTCTCATCATTTTGGACCGTGGGCTATAGCCCATATCGTACGGCATACTATAGCGCGCCGTTTTTCATCATTTTTGAGGATTTGAAAAAAATGACGAAATGACAAAAACGATGGGTTATAGCCCATGTTTTTTGAAATTTTGAAAAAAAAAGTTAGCCTCGTTTCTCATCATTTTGGACCGTGGGCTATAGCCCATATCGTACGGCATACTATAGCGCGCCGTTTTTCATCATTTTTGAGGATTTGAAAAAAATGACGAAATGAAAAAAACGATGGGTTATAGCCCATGTTTTTTGAAATTTTGAAAAAAAAAGTTAGCCTCGTTTCTCATCATTTTGGACCGTGGGCTATAGCCCATATCGTACGGCATACTATAGCGCGCCGTTTTTCATCATTTTTGAGGATTTGAAAAAAAGTGACGAAATGACAAAAACGATGGGTTATAGCCCATGTTTTTTGAAATTTTGAAAAAAAAAGTTAGCCTCGTTTCTCATCATTTTGGACCGTGGGCTATAGCCCATATCGTACGGCATACTATAGCGCGCCGTTTTTCATCATTTTTGAGGATTTGAAAAAAATGACGAAATGACAAAAACGATGGGTTATAGCCCATGTTTTTTGAAATTTTGAAAAAAAAAGTTAGCCTCGTTTCTCATCATTTTGGACCGTGGGCTATAGCCCACATCGTACGGCATACTATAGCGCGCCGTTTTTCATCATTTTTGAGGATTTGAAAAAAATGACGAAATGACAAAAACGATGGGTTATAGCCCATGTTTTTTGAAATTTTGAAAAAAAAAGTTAGCCTCGTTTCTCATCATTTTGGACCGTGGGCTATAGCCCATATCGTACGGCATACTATAGCGCGCCGTTTTTCATCATTTTTGAGGATTTGAAAAAAATGACGAAATGAAAAAAACGATGGGTTATAGCCCATGTTTTTTGAAATTTTGAAAAAAAAAGTTAGCCTCGTTTCTCATCATTTTGGACCGTGGGCTATAGCCCATATCGTACGGCATACTATAGCGCGCCGTTTTTCATCATTTTTGAGGATTTGAAAAAAATGACGAAATGACAAAAACGATGGGTTATAGCCCATGTTTTTTGAAATTTTGAAAAAAAAAGTTAGCCTCGTTTCTCATCATTTTGGACCGTGGGCTATAGCCCATATCGTACGGCATACTATAGCGCGCCGTTTTTCATCATTTTTGAGGATTTGAAAAAAATGACGAAATGACAAAAACGATGGGTTATAGCCCATGTTTTTTGAAATTTTGAAAAAAAAAGTTAGCCTCGTTTCTCATCATTTTGGACCGTGGGCTATAGCCCACATCGTACGGCATACTATAGCGCGCCGTTTTTCATCATTTTTGAGGATTTGAAAAAAATGACGAAATGACAAAAACGATGGGTTATAGCCCATGTTTTTTGAAATTTTGAAAAAAAAAGTTAGCCTCGTTTCTCATCATTTTGGACCGTGGGCTATAGCCCATATCGTACGGCATACTATAGCGCGCCGTTTTTCATCATTTTTGAGGATTTGAAAAAAATGACGAAATGAAAAAAACGATGGGTTATAGCCCATGTTTTTTGAAATTTTGAAAAAAAAAGTTAGCCTCGTTTCTCATCATTTTGGACCGTGGGCTATAGCCCATATCGTACGGCATACTATAGCGCGCCGTTTTTCATCATTTTTGAGGATTTGAAAAAAATGACAAAATGACAAAAACGATGGGTTATAGCCCATGTTTTTTGAAATTTTGAAAAAAAACGTTAGCCTCGTTTCTCATCATTTTGGACCGTGGGCTATAGCCCATATCGTACGGCATACTATAGCGCGCCGTTTTTCATCATTTTTGAGGATTTGAAAAAAATGACGAAATGACAAAAACGATGGGTTATAGCCCATGTTTTTGAAATTTTGAAAAAAAAAGTTAGCCTCGTTTCTCATCATTTTGGACCGTGGGCTATAGCCCATATCGTACGGCATACTATAGCGCGCCGTTTTTCATCATTTTTGAGGATTTGAAAAAAATGACGAAATGACAAAAACGATGGGTTATAGCCCATGTTTTTTGAAAATTAAAAAAAAAAGTTAGCCTTGTTTCTCATCATTTTGGACCGTGGGCTAAAGCCCATATCGTACGGAATACTATAGCGCGCCGTTTTTCATCATTTTTGAGGATTTGAAAAAAATGACGAAATGACAAAAACGATGGGTTATAGCCCATGTTTTTTGAAATTTTGAAAAAAAACGTTAGCCTCGTTTCTCATCATTTTGGACCGTGGGCTATAGCCCATATCGTACGGCATACTATAGCGCGCCGTTTTTCATCATTTTTGAGGATTTGAAAAAAATGACGAAATGACAAAAACGATGGGTTATAGCCCATGTTTTTGAAATTTTGAAAAAAAAAGTTAGCCTCGTTTCTCATCATTTTGGACCGTGGGCTATAGCCCATATCGTACGGCATACTATAGCGCGCCGTTTTTCATCATTTTTGAGGATTTGAAAAAAATGACGAAATGACAAAAACGATGGGTTATAGCCCATGTTTTTTGAAAATTAAAAAAAAAAAGTTAGCCTCGTTTCTCATCATTTTGGACCGTGGGCTATAGCCCATATCGTACGGCATACTATAGCGCGCCGTTTTTCATCATTTTTGAGGATTTGAAAAAAATGACGAAATGACAAAAACGATGGGTTATAGCCCATGTTTTTTGAAATTTTGAAAAAAAAAGTTTGCCTCGTTTCTCATCATTTTGGACCGTGGGCTATAGCCCATATCGTACGGCATACTATAGCGCGCCGTTTTTTATCATTTTTGAGGATTTGAAAAAAATGACGAAATGACAAAAACGATGGGTTATAGCCCATGTTTTTTGAAATTTTGGAAAAAAAAGTTAGCCTCGTTTCTCATCATTTTGGACCGTGGGCTATAGCCCATATCGTACGGCATACTATAGCGCGCCGTTTTTCATCATTTTTGAGGATTTGAAAAAAATGACGAAATGACAAAAACGATGGGTTATAGCCCATGTTTTTGAAATTTTGAAAAAAAAAGTTAGCCTCGTTTCTCATCATTTTGGACCGTGGGCTATAGCCCATATCGTACGGCATACTATAGCGCGCCGTTTTTCATCATTTTTGAGGATTTGAAAAAAATGACGAAATGACAAAAACGATGGGTTATAGCCCATGTTTTTTGAAAAAAAAAAAAAAAAAGTTAGCCTCGTTTCTCATCATTTTGGACCGTGGGCTATAGCCCACATCGTACGGCATACTATAGCGCGCCGTTTTTCATCATTTTTGAGGATTTGAAAAAAATGACGAAATGACAAAAACGATGGGTTATAGCCCATGTTTTTTGAAATTTTGAAAAAAAACGTTAGCCTCGTTTCTCATCATTTTGGACCGTGGGCTATAGCCCATATCGTACGGCATACTATAGCGCGCCGTTTTTCATCATTTTTGAGGATTTGAAAAAAATGACGAAATGACAAAAACGATGGGTTATAGCCCATGTTTTTGAAATTTTGAAAAAAAAAGTTAGCCTCGTTTCTCATCATTTTGGACCGTGGGCTATAGCCCATATCGTACGGCATACTATAGCGCGCCGTTTTTCATCATTTTTGAGGATTTGAAAAAAATGACGAAATGACAAAAACGATGGGTTATAGCCCATGTTTTTTGAAAATTAAAAAAAAAAGTTAGCCTCGTTTCTCATCATTTTGGACCGTGGGCTATAGCCCATATCGTACGGCATACTATAGCGCGCCGTTTTTCATCATTTTTGAGGATTTGAAAAAAATGACGAAATGACAAAAACGATGGGTTATAGCCCATGTTTTTTGAAATTTTGAAAAAAAACGTTAGCCTCGTTTCTCATCATTTTGGACCGTGGGCTATAGCCCATATCGTACGGCATACTATAGCGCGCCGTTTTTCATCATTTTTGAGGATTTGAAAAAAATGACGAAATGACAAAAACGATGGGTTATAGCCCATGTTTTTTAAATTTTGAAAAAAAAAGTTAGCCTCGTTTCTCATCATTTTGGACCGTGGGCTATAGCCCATATCGTACGGCATACTATAGCGCGCCGTTTTTCATCATTTTTGAGGATTTGAAAAAAATGACGAAATGACAAAAACGATGGGTTATAGCCCATGTTTTTTGAAAAAAAAAAAAAAAAAGTTAGCCTCGTTTCTCATCATTTTGGACCGTGGGCTATAGCCCACATCGTACGGCATACTATAGCGCGCCGTTTTTCATCATTTTTGAGGATTTGAAAAAAATGACGAAATGACAAAAACGATGGGTTATAGCCCATGTTTTTTGAAATTTTGAAAAAAAACGTTAGCCTCGTTTCTCATCATTTTGGACCGTGGGCTATAGCCCATATCGTACGGCATACTATAGCGCGCCGTTTTTCATCATTTTTGAGGATTTGAAAAAAATGACGAAATGACAAAAACGATGGGTTATAGCCCATGTTTTTGAAATTTTGAAAAAAAAAGTTAGCCTCGTTTCTCATCATTTTGGACCGTGGGCTATAGCCCATATCGTACGGCATACTATAGCGCGCCGTTTTTCATCATTTTTGAGGATTTGAAAAAAATGACGAAATGACAAAAACGATGGGTTATAGCCCATGTTTTTTGAAAAAAAAAAAAAAAAAGTTAGCCTCGTTTCTCATCATTTTGGACCGTGGGCTATAGCCCACATCGTACGGCATACTATAGCGCGCCGTTTTTCATCATTTTTGAGGATTTGAAAAAAATGACGAAATGACAAAAACGATGGGTTATAGCCCATGTTTTTTGAAATTTTGAAAAAAAACGTTAGCCTCGTTTCTCATCATTTTGGACCGTGGGCTATAGCCCATATCGTACGGCATACTATAGCGCGCCGTTTTTCATCATTTTTGAGGATTTGAAAAAAATGACGAAATGACAAAAACGATGGGTTATAGCCCATGTTTTTGAAATTTTGAAAAAAAAAGTTAGCCTCGTTTCTCATCATTTTGGACCGTGGGCTATAGCCCATATCGTACGGCATACTATAGCGCGCCGTTTTTCATCATTTTTGAGGATTTGAAAAAAATGACGAAATGACAAAAACGATGGGTTATAGCCCATGTTTTTTGAAAATTAAAAAAAAAAAGTTAGCCTCGTTTCTCATCATTTTGGACCGTGGGCTATAGCCCATATCGTACGGCATACTATAGCGCGCCGTTTTTCATCATTTTTGAGGATTTGAAAAAAATGACGAAATGACAAAAACGATGGGTTATAGCCCATGTTTTTTGAAATTTTGAAAAAAAACGTTAGCCTCGTTTCTCATCATTTTGGACCGTGGGCTATAGCCCATATCGTACGGCATACTATAGCGCGCCGTTTTTCATCATTTTTGAGGATTTGAAAAAAATGACGAAATGACAAAAACGATGGGTTATAGCCCATGTTTTTTAAATTTTGAAAAAAAAAGTTAGCCTCGTTTCTCATCATTTTGGACCGTGGGCTATAGCCCATATCGTACGGCATACTATAGCGCGCCGTTTTTCATCATTTTTGAGGATTTGAAAAAAATGACGAAATGACAAAAACGATGGGTTATAGCCCATGTTTTTTGAAAAAAAAAAAAAAAAAGTTAGCCTCGTTTCTCATCATTTTGGACCGTGGGCTATAGCCCACATCGTACGGCATACTATAGCGCGCCGTTTTTCATCATTTTTGAGGATTTGAAAAAAATGACGAAATGACAAAAACGATGGGTTATAGCCCATGTTTTTTGAAATTTTGAAAAAAAACGTTAGCCTCGTTTCTCATCATTTTGGACCGTGGGCTATAGCCCATATCGTACGGCATACTATAGCGCGCCGTTTTTCATCATTTTTGAGGATTTGAAAAAAATGACGAAATGACAAAAACGATGGGTTATAGCCCATGTTTTTGAAATTTTGAAAAAAAAAGTTAGCCTCGTTTCTCATCATTTTGGACCGTGGGCTATAGCCCATATCGTACGGCATACTATAGCGCGCCGTTTTTCATCATTTTTGAGGATTTGAAAAAAATGACGAAATGACAAAAACGATGGGTTATAGCCCATGTTTTTTGAAAATTAAAAAAAAAAAGTTAGCCTCGTTTCTCATCATTTTGGACCGTGGGCTATAGCCCATATCGTACGGCATACTATAGCGCGCCGTTTTTCATCATTTTTGAGGATTTGAAAAAAATGACGAAATGACAAAAACGATGGGTTATAGCCCATGTTTTTTGAAATTTTGAAAAAAAAAGTTTGCCTCGTTTCTCATCATTTTGGACCGTGGGCTATAGCCCATATCGTACGGCATACTATAGCGCGCAGTTTTTTATCATTTTTGAGGATTTGAAAAAAATGACGAAATGACAAAAACGATGGGTTATAGCCCATGTTTTTTGAAATTTTGAAAAAAAAAGTTAGCCTCGTTTCTCATCATTTTGGACCGTGGGCTATAGCCCATATCGTACGGCATACTATAGCGCGCCGTTTTTCATCATTTTTGAGGATTTGAAAAAAATGACGAAATGACAAAAACGATGGGTTATAGCCCATGTTTTTGAAATTTTGAAAAAAAAAGTTAGCCTCGTTTCTCATCATTTTGGACCGTGGGCTATAGCCCATATCGTACGGCATACTATAGCGCGCCGTTTTTCATCATTTTTGAGGATTTGAAAAAAATGACGAAATGACAAAAACGATGGGTTATAGCCCATGTTTTTTGAAAATTAAAAAAAAAAAGTTAGCCTCGTTTCTCATCATTTTGGACCGTGGGCTATAGCCCATATCGTACGGCATACTATAGCGCGCCGTTTTTCATCATTTTTGAGGATTTGAAAAAAATGACGAAATGACAAAAACGATGGGTTATAGCCCATGTTTTTTGAAATTTTGAAAAAAAACGTTAGCCTCGTTTCTCATCATTTTGGACCGTGGGCTATAGCCCATATCGTACGGCATACTATAGCGCGCCGTTTTTCATCATTTTTGAGGATTTGAAAAAAATGACGAAATGACAAAAACGATGGGTTATAGCCCATGTTTTTGAAATTTTGAAAAAAAAAGTTAGCCTCATTTCTCATCATTTTGGACCGTGGGCTATAGCCCATATCGTACGGCATACTATAGCGCGCCGTTTTTCATCATTTTTGAGGATTTGAAAAAAATGACGAAATGACAAAAACGATGGGTTATAGCCCATGTTTTTGAAATTTTGAAAAAAAAAGTTAGCCTCGTTTCTCATCATTTTGGACCGTGGGCTATAGCCCATATCGTACGGCATACTATAGCGCGCCGTTTTTCATCATTTTTGAGGATTTGAAAAAAATGACGAAATGACAAAAACGATGGGTTATAGCCCATGTTTTTTGAAAATTAAAAAAAAAAAGTTAGCCTCGTTTCTCATCATTTTGGACCGTGGGCTATAGCCCATATCGTACGGCATACTATAGCGCGCCGTTTTTCATCATTTTTGAGGATTTGAAAAAAATGACGAAATGACAAAAACGATGGGTTATAGCCCATGTTTTTTGAAATTTTGAAAAAAAACGTTAGCCTCGTTTCTCATCATTTTGGACCGTGGGCTATAGCCCATATCGTACGGCATACTATAGCGCGCCGTTTTTCATCATTTTTGAGGATTTGAAAAAAATGACGAAATGACAAAAACGATGGGTTATAGCCCATGTTTTTGAAATTTTGAAAAAAAAAGTTAGCCTCATTTCTCATCATTTTGGACCGTGGGCTATAGCCCATATCGTACGGCATACTATAGCGCGCCGTTTTTCATCATTTTTGAGGATTTGAAATGACAAAAACGATGGGTTATAGCCCATGTTTTTTGAAATTTTGAAAAAAAAAGTTAGCCTCGTTTCTCATCATTTTGGATCGTGGGCTATAGCCCATATCGTACGGCATACTATAGCGCGCCGTTTTTCATCATTTTTGAGGATTTGAAAAAAATGACGAAATGACAAAAACGATGGGTTATAGCCCATGTTTTTTTTTATTTTGAAAAAAAAAGTTAGCCTTGTTTCTCATTATTTTGGACCGTGGGCTATAGCCCATATCGTACGGCATACTATAGCGCGCCGTTTTTCATCATTTTTGAGGATTTGAAAAAAATGACGAAATGACAAAAACGATGGGTTATAGCCCATGTGTTTTGAAATTTTGAAAAAAAAAGTTAGCCTCGTTTCTCATCATTTTGGACCGTGGGCTATAGCCCATATCGTACGGCATACTATAGCGCGCCGTTTTTCATCATTTTTGAGGATTTGAAAAAAATGACGAAATGACAAAAACGATGGGTTATAGCCCATGTTTTTTGAAATTTTGAAAAAAAAAGTTAGCCTCGTTTCTCATCATTTTGGACCGTGGGCTATAGCCCATATCGTACGGCATACTATAGCGCGCCGTTTTTCATCATTTTTGAGGATTTGAAAAAAATGACGAAATGACAAAAACGATGGGTTATAGCCCATGTTTTTTGAAATTTTGAAAAAAAAAGTTAGCCTCGTTTCTCATCATTTTGGACCGTGGGCTATAGCCCATATCTAACGGCATACTATAGCGCGCCGTTTTTTATCATTTTTGAGGATTTGAAAAAAATGACGAAATGACAAAAACGATGGGTTATAGCCCATGTTTTTTGAAATTTTGAAAAAAAAAGTTAGCCTCGTTTCTCATCATTTTGGACCGTGGGCTATAGCCCATATCGTACGGCATACTATAGCGCGCCGTTTTTCATCATTTTTGAGGATTTGAAAAAAATGACGAAATGACAAAAACGATGGGTTATAGCCCATGTTTTTGAAATTTTGAAAAAAAAAGTTAGCCTCGTTTCTCATCATTTTGGACCGTGGGCTATAGCCCATATCGTACGGCATACTATAGCGCGCCGTTTTTCATCATTTTTGAGGATTTGAAAAAAATGAAAAAATGAAAAAAAATCCGCAATTTCCGCAATTTCCATTTCCGCAATTACCATTTTCACAATTTCGGCAAATTCCAATAACAAACGGCAGATAGGCCTATATGGAGTCTTACTATAGCATGGCGTTTTTCATCATTTTTGAGGATTTGAAAAAAAAAAGACGAAAATCACTCGAGACAATGGTCTCGGAGTGATTTTCGTCTTTTTTTCAAATCCTCGTTTTTCATAATTTTTGACCATGGGCTGTAGCCCATCTCAGACGATAGCATGCCGTTTTTCATCATTGGAGGATACTACTAGTAGTATCCATCCTCTATAGAGTATAAGTATACTACTACTTATACGTATTATACTACCAAGTTATACTACTAGTACTTGGGGTTATCATCTATGAAAAGGCAACACAATGAGCAGAAGAAAAAAAAGAAACCATGTAAATACAACAAATTGAGCAGAGCACTGCAGGGACTTGAAGCCCGTTCTGGTAAACCAGGAGTACCACACCAGTGCCTTAGTTAGTTTTATTGTAATTTACAGGTCCATTATTTTCATCCTGTACTCAAATCCTGCAAAATCATGAAAAACGTCATGCGAAACCATGGACTATAGTATACCTTTTTTACGTGATTAATCTTTTGTTCAAATCCTCCAATCTTGAAAAATCACACCTGTGTGAAGTAAGTGCTGCAACTCTGCTGAGTTGCACCACGGCATACTATAGTATAGAGCGTCGCAGTCCCGCCCCCTCGAGTGACCCGGAAAATAAATCCCTGTTCATTTTCCTCAGACTTTTCAGAAAGTATTTATTTAAAGACGTTTACGCCGCGGACAAAGCCAACTGGAGTTGTGACAAAATCATGACGGCACAATGTTTTGGGCAAAACAAAGAATTAGAAAAAAAACGGCAGGTACAACACTTTGTTGTTTTTCTTCTTTGTTTGGGCCAAGATATTGTGTTTGTTGTCATGATTCGTCACCACTCTGCTTTGTACGACACTTGGGTCTTTAAATAAATACTGATGTCTATGGGAAAAATGCATTGGGATTCATTTCCTGGGCCTGGCATTGTCATGAAAGCTTTTTTTCCAATCCTCTTAAATCATGAGCTTGTAGCATCAGATTTTTTTGCCAATGTTCCCCTCAGAATAGTGATTCTAGGGTTAATGTAATTAATGTAGCAAATACATAAATGAAAATTTGATTTATTACATTAATGATATGAACGAATGAATGGATATTAAATGAAAAAAGTAGCAATCAAAGATTTGGCACTCCTCTGTAGTAACGAGGAACCCCTATACTAGGGGTCCGAGAACCATGTGATCAGAACCATCACTGGCCTCTACACTGGCTCCCGGTTAAATACATATACCGGTAGTTCAAAATCCTCACCTATAAAGCTCACAATGGTCAGGCACCACAATATTTCAAAGAACTCATCGATCCCTACAATCTTAACAGAACAGTGTGTTCATAGTTTACAAAAATGTTTAGTCCTGAATATCAAAAGTTACAATAGGAGGCAGAGCGTTTAAGTTCTCCCGGCATCTGTCCTCGGGGGTGACACGCTCTGCACAGTCAAGACTAGATTAAAAACCTCTATGACAAAAGGTCACCCGACAAAGTAAAGAGGGTGAGAAGAGAACCCCTCCACCCAACCCCTCGGCGTGGTCACGCCACCAGGGCGAGTTAATTGCACAACCAAACACTGTTGTATATACAGTATATTATGTATGTATTACGTATTAGAGGCTAGTATTTTATAGAGAAAGACTTTATTATGTGATGGGAGTTTAATTGTGTTTAAGTGCTTTGCATTATATGAAATGTCTTGTCGTAGTTTACCGTTTTGCCTCATTCTAGTGTTGTTCTATAACCCACTGAGTATTTACTTTAATAAAGATTGTTATACATTTAAAACCCTCGTCTGTGGTCCTTCCAGGTTCGGTCAACTCAGTCTTTTACTTAATTTCCATATATAAATGTTTAGGCATTTTGAGCAAAGATCCCAGGAGGAGAGAGATACAAAAGTCAGAATACGAAAGTGAGGCAAGAGGAGACACATGGGTAGGGATGGAGCTCATTAATTTATATCGATAACGATCAGGCTTAGAGCAATTTATATTATTTTGAGGAAAGACAGGAGACAATAAACTCTGAACAGAACCAGTATCTACTGGGGCAATTGCCCCAATGGGGCAAATACTAGGGCAATTGACCTTTTTACCAATAAAATATTAAAGAAACTGTTAACAGGTTAATATATGTTCCGCCACTTTAAAAGCGTAATTGAGTTTACCCAGATAGTGCTGGTTGGTATTTATTGATTCACCTCTTGATTATTCAAACATGAACGGGCCACTACGCTCAACAAGCCCAAAGCTTATTGATAACGGGTACTCAATAAGTTTAAGGATTTTTCCTGGTATCGCTCCATCCCTACACAGCTTATTGATAACGGGGACTCAAGTTTAAGGATTTTGTTCGGGTATCGAGCTCCATCGCTACACATGGGTATCAACGTTTTATTGCTCATGGTCAAGCGGTCCATGAGCTATGCCCGTTTAAAGTTTGAATTTTCAGTTGAGTGCTATAGCGCCACCTATTGGACAATGGTTGTGGGCTTTGTGTCCTCGCCGTTTGGCATTGCCCTCTAGGTTGTCCTGATCAGATGGGGTGATGGGAAATCAGGGCAAATCGTCATTTTCAAATTATTGGGAGCCCAAAAAAATAAAGGAGGGCTACCATATTGCCAAGTTTGACGAAAACCCGACAGCACAGTTCAGCCAGAACTAACATTTTTGGTGGAAGGAGAAGAGAAAAATAAGGGACCAAGAGTCCCTTCGGACTTGGTCCCTAAATAGACTTGTAACCCAACTGTAGGGAGTACAAACACAGTAAAGAACCTGGGGGTTATCATCTATGAAAAGGAAACAATGAGCAGAAAATGAACCATGTAAATACAACAAATTGAGGGCACCGCAGGGAGTTGAACCCCGTTCTGGTAAACCAGGAGTACCACACCAGTGCCTTAGTTTTTGTTTATAATTTACAGGTCCAAATCAGTCGTTAGTTTCAATTTTGCAATATAATTTAAAAAAAGAGAGAGCCTACACACTCAATTTGAATCTTGACTATAATGATAGCCATGCTTATGTCTTTATACAATTGAAAGCCGGAAGACTCACTCCACAAATACCTTAAGGAAAACTCCTCAGACATAAACTAAGAAAATATTTTGTCTTGCTCATAAAGTGCTTCAAAGTGCTAAAAGTGAAAAGTGCAGCAGAAAACGTTTGGGTCATAGGCCCATCGTCAATGCCAAAGTTTTAGCTGCAAATGGCAGCATAAATAAATCACATCAATACACACCACATAATGTGATGTTAACTGACACGATGAAGCTTGCACATTATAAGACATACATCACATCAACCAACATCACATACCTAGCCCTACCCTAACCCTAAGTTAATTATGTGATGTTGGGATGACATGATGAAGCCTTACTCACAAATGTGAAATGAGACAAGACATAAACACACATCACATACCGGGCCTGTGTTCATAGGTGATGTGGGCTTACGTAATGAAGCTTTACTCACAAATTAGATCTGATAATATAGCACGAACAATGGTCTTATGACCTAGATGTTTGCTGCTGCACTTTTCACTTCAAGCACTTTGAGCGCTTTATGAACATGAACAAAATAGATTTTCTTGGTCTCTGCCCAAGCAGTTGGCCTTTAGGTTTCCGTGGCGCAAGTATTTTTCTATCTAGTTGTCCCATGTAGGAAACATGGGGCAAGACTGTACAATTTATGCCATTTGTGGACGATTGACATAAATTATACGAGGTAGCAGCATTCTTTGCGCCCCAGTATTTGTCAGCAATATGAACATTAGTACACAACATGAACAGCAATAAACACAATTCATATGGCGCAATGCCAACAGACGTGAATGACGAGCTAGCCGCAATTGCTGTGAAAAATCACCTTTAAAAAAACCCACATAAATGCACATCACATATCGGCCTGTGTTCATATCTGATGTGAACTGACGTGATGACGCTTTACTGGTAAATTACATGAAACAGCTCCAAATGAGAAACTGTACTCGAGACATGACCCGAGTCACACATACACTAGTGAAAAACTAGTGTCATAGATAGGAAAGAAAGAAATAAGAAATTACAATACAATAAAGCAAAATGCGATTAAAAACTCTGAGACCAAAAACAAATAACTTTATTAAAGCAAAGAAGAGAGAAAAGATGAAGGTTGGGTAAAAACCTTGTACGTCCAAAATGGTTACTTTTATGGACCAAAACAACTGATCCAATATTATTAATATAATAATCTGTGTTCCAATGTTATTATTTAGTCACAAGCTCTTGCTGATACTTCACTGGTTTGAAAAACAGAATACTACATGTTAAATATTCAATAATGGATTATCTTTGCCTCATGAGATTGGCCATTTGGTACTTGTGTGTGACACTGTAGCATGACCAAGTAAGGAAATTAATTTACAAAAGGTTGAACTATGGAGATACAAGGTTTCTGCCCAACAGTCAAGGATAATAAACTACACTCACTTACCTTCAATATCAGCACTAAACAAAATACACACACCAACGAAGGAAGCAAATGACACAGCGGCCATCATTTGCTTCCTCTTGTTAGTGTACACAGACCTACAGCATAGTAAGCTGTAAACACAGTGTTAAGGGGCTACATGCTACCATAATGACATAAGACATAAAGCACACACCTCCACATCACATAAAACACTAGTGAAGAACTAGGGAAAGATAGGCAAGAAGAAAGAAATTACCTAAATAAAATAAAGCAAAATGCGATTAAAAACTATGACAACAAAAAATAAACAACTTTATTAAAGAATAGAGAGGAGACACAAGAGAACATACATTATGTGATGTGGATGTGGACAGACTTTACCCGTAAATTATGTTAAACGATAAATAAATCACATGCCTCCACAAACATCACATAACTGTGATGTGGACTGGCATTATACACACAAATTAAGTGAAATTATACATGGCGCGAAAGACAACCTATGGTATGGTAGCATGTAGCCCACTTAAACAAGCAGCAGGAATCAGACGGTTAACTAACCTTCACTGATAACAGCACCCAGCAGTGGCAACAGCATAGAGTTCACCCAGCAGTGGCAACAGCATAGAGTTCACACCTCCAGTCCGCTTCACTTTCTGAAATGGCAGGGGAAAAGAAAATTAGTTGTCGGCCTACAGGATGACATTTTGGAAGTCATAACAGTCACTGACAGAGCTGTGTCACCATTATTACACACATTCTAGGGCTATAATCTGCCTTGTGCAACCATTTCTTTTATGAAGCCTAAAAGCTAAAAAGTTCTGTATGTAATTACCATGGGGGGCCTTCCGTCGCTCGGTTGAAGATAGCCGGTATTAATAGAGCCCGTAGGTTGTATGGCACAATACGTCCCGAGCACCGTACGCCTCGTAATCTCAGGGAGCGTTCGTTGACACCGTTATTCGTTTCAGCTCAGCCGAGTAGACACTCTATTATCAATACCAGCTATCTCCTGAAGACTGCAGCCAAGGTCACCGCAAGACACCAAGGTCACATGATCAACCTGTAAGACACAAACATACACCAACATTACTCTTTATCCAGATATTATACATTGTAGAAAACACATCTTTAGGAAATTCTTGCATTTTTCTTTTGCAACCAGATCTTATTTTAATGATGTTAGAGACAAAAAACACTTTCCTGGGGTTTTTATGCGTTTAGATATTTCAGTATTTCAAAGAGTCCATGATGTCATCATGGACACTGGACTCACTTCCTTCCTGGACTAAATGTTGTCTCAGTAAGACAGCCCTCCCCCTATCCACAAGGAGGAGCAGTGGCCCAAAGCATTGTGGGAATTGTAGGTCAGGAAGGAAGTGAGCCCGGTGTCCATGACATCATGGAGTCCATGGACACTTTGAAATACTAAAATATCTAAAAACACATAAAAACCCCAGGAAAGTGTGTCTCAAAAATCATTCAAATAAGATCTGGTTGCAAAAGGGGTGAAGTGTCTGAGCCACAGTTACAACTTGTTTTACCATTATGTACTAAAGTAAAAGGGTATGGCATCAAAATGCACTTAAAAAATGACCAAATGTAGCTCATTACACAGAAATGTCCTATATCAAATGTTTGAAAGAAAAATTAATCTGAAAATAGCAGAACTACAATCTCACAATGCATTGTGAGATTGTAGATCAGCTACTTCCAAATGGCCAAAATGTGGTTGTAGCTAGCCCAGTGGTAAATGGTGTAGCCAATGTAGCCAAAGGGATATTTTTTTTAAATAATCCAAATCTACAAAACAACTAGTAGTGTCCAAATAAAATATAAAAGTACAATATATTGTCCACAGTACTTCAGTAGATGTAATTATTTACTTTCCACCTGTTTGTTTGTTTGTTTGTTTATTCGTTTGTGTCTCAAAAAGTACCAACACATTCCTCATATTGTTGTCCTTTTAGAGTCACAATAAACAACCAACAGTCCTTCTAACAACACTAATATTAAAAAAAACAACAGAGTTAATGTTGGCTAACAACCATGCGGTTCTAAAACAAACCTTACCTTGTTGCAGCTACGCCCCAAACACACTGCTACGGAACGCGTGCGGTTCCATTTTAAATCATAAGCCCCGACTACTGTATCCGGGTCTAGACCGTCGGTCATTGGTCCGTCAGAGTGTATGGATCACAGCTGTGTGGAAGGAAGCCGCACGCATGCGCGCGCACACACGCACGCACACACGACAGACAGACAGACAGTTGATGGACAGTTCAACATAATTAATCGGTTCACATTGCTGTCGGTCGGAGGAGGAGGAGGAGGATTTGCTGTGGTGAACGGAATGTTAGTCAAGTCAGTTACAGTTCCCACTGGGATTTCCTGACAATGTGGGAGGGTGCCCCACTCCTGGGGAGGGAGTTGGCTGAGATCCAGGAAGGTGTTGCTGGCTGCAATGAATAAAGGTTGGGTTTTGGTTGGTATGTCTATCTATTAGTAAAGTAAATGAGGTGGTTGAATGGAGTGATAATAGTAGGCTAGCTGAGATTCCTTGTGAATGAAAAGTGCATTATAAATAAAATGCATTATTATTATTATTATGAGTAGCTGTCTGCCTGCCTGCCCAATTGTCTATGAGTAGCTGTCTGTCTGTCTATGAGTAGCTGTCTGCCTTCCTGCCTGTCCAATTGTCCATGAGTAGCTGTCTGTCTGTCTATGAGTAGCTGTCTGCCTTCCTGCCTGTCCAATTGTCCATGAGTAGCTGTCTGCCTGCCTGTCCAATTCTCCATGAGTAGCTGTCTGTCTGCCTGTCTATGAGTAGCTGTCTGACTGCCTGCCTGTCCAATTCTCCATGAGTAGCTGTCTGCCTGCCTGCCAGCCAGCAAGTTGGTTAACAGAAAATAAATTGTTATGGCTGAGTAAAATAAAATACAATAAACACAATTTGCCTGAAAATAGATTACCCAGCTATGAAAAACGGCGCGCTATAGTATGCCGTACGATATGGGCTATAGCCCACGGTCCAAAATGATGAGAAACGAGGCTAACTTTTTTTTTCAAAATTTCAAAAAACATGGGCTATAACCCATTGTTTTTGTCATTTCGTCATTTTTTTCAAATCCTCAAAAATGATGAAAAACGGCGCGCTATAGTATGCCGTACGATATGGGCTATAGCCCACGGTCCAAAATGATGAGAAACGAGGCTAACTTTTTTTTTCAAAATTTCAAAAAACATGGGCTATAACCCATCGTTTTTGTCATTTCGTCATTTTTTTCAAATCTTCAAAAATGATGAAAAACTGCGCGCTATAGTATGCCGTACGATATGGGATATAGCCCACGGTCGAAAATGATGAGAAACGAGGCTAACTTTTTTTTTCAAAATTTCAAAAAACATGGGCTATAACCCATCGTTTTTGTCATTTCGTCATTTTTTTCAAATCCTCAAAAATGATGAAAAACGGCGCCCTATAGTATGCCGTACGATATGGGCTATAGCCCATGGTCCAAAATGATGAGAAACGAGGATAACTTTTTTTTCCAAAATTTCAAAAAACAATCGTTTTTGTAAAATTGCGGAAATTGCGGACATGGTAATTGCGGAAATGGTAATTGCGGAAATTGCGGAAATGGTAATTGCGGAAATGGAAATTCCGGAAATGGTAATTGCGGAAATGGAAATTGCGGAAATTGCAGATTTTTTTTCTCCATTTTTCCATTTTTTTCAAATCCTCAAAAATGATGAAAAAGGTCTGTCTGCCTGTCTATGAGTAGCTGTCTGCCTGCCTGCCTAATTGTCCATGAGTAGCTGTCTGTCTGCCTGTCTATGAGTAGCTGTCTGCCTTCCTGCCTGTCCAATTGTCCATGAGTAGCTGTCTGTCTGTCTATGAGAAGCTCATCCATGCCTTTATCTCCTCTAGACTGGACTACTGCAACGCCCTCTTCATCGGGATTCCTGGCAAACATATACAGAAGCTGCAATACATTCAGAACAGCGCTGCCAGGGTCCTGATGAAAGTCCGCAAGCATGACCATATCACACCCATCCTCCTCACATTGCACTGGCTCCCCGTTACAGCCAGGATCCACTACAAGGTCCTGCTGATCACTTACAACTGCATAAACGGACATGCCCCTCCATACCTACAGGAACTAATCACCCCTCCAAAAACATCCTCCACCCGCACACTCAGATCTGCAAACAAACTCCTACTCCATGTTCCCGATACCAAGCTGCGCACCATGGGGGACCGGGCCTTTTTCTCAGCAGCACCACGTTTGTGGAATGGCCTCCCCATAGACCTGAGAGTGCCACAGACTGTGGAATGTTTTAAAAAAGGCCTGAAAACCTTCCTGTTCCGGAAGGCCTTTTTATGCTGAACTGTTTTTGCACTGTTTTTTGTTAAACCTTTTTTTAACCTTTTATGATATCATATGTTTTTTAAACCTTGTAGCACTCTGAGATTCCTTGTGAATGAAAAGTGCATTATAAATAAAATTCATTATTATTATTACTTGCGCAAGCAGAGCGCGCAAGTAATCATTTCGCTTGGTCTCTTCAAAGTGAAGCCAAGTTTTCTTCAACCGTAAGTCTGTGCCTGGTTTGCTGGGACTAGTTACAAGTTACAAGTTACAACATTACGTCATATACACACCATGTACTCTGGTCCCAGTTCTCAACGATGACGTAATGTTGTAACTGGTCCCAGCAAACCAGGCACAGACTTGCGGTTGAAAAAAACTTGGCTTCACTTTTTGGAACCAAGTAACCACAGTATACTGCTAATCAAATTACAACTACATACTCTGTATGTAGTTGTAATGTGATTTGTAATTTGTAAATCTGTGCCTGGTCTGCTGGGACCAGACTACACAGATGACCTGTTTACCCAGGGTAACTGGACTAAGGAAAGGAAAGGTACTACGTTTACCCAGGGTAACTGGACTAAGGAAAGGAAAGGTACTATGTTTACCCAGGGTAACTGGACTAAGGAAAGGAAAGGTACTATGATTACCCAGGGTAAAAAATAATCTGCAAAGTAACTAGTAACTAATGTTTTCAAATAAATGCAGTGGAGGTAAAAGTAGAATATTTGGATCCGAGATGTAGTGGTTCGTAGAAGTTAAAAATATTGGGGAAAACCTCAAGTGCAAATGCCTCAAAATGTTAACGGATGACCAAAACCTACTCAAATTCCCTCAAACGGTTTTTAACATTGTAACATTTTAACATTATTGTAGTAACCATAACAGTGTAAGGCTAATGACATTGAAACACTGCAATACGTACATTGTAATATTGTAAATTACAATATTAATATAATATGCTATTACAATTTGTAATAGCATTGTAACACTATAACTAAATAAATAAATTCCAACTCACCAGTCTGCCAGGTCCACAGGCCGGGGAGAGGCAGGGAGCCAAATCTGTACCTCTCCCCCACGCTGTTCTGAGGAGGAGAGGCAGGGAGCCAAATCTGTACCTCTCCCCCACGCTGTTCTGAGGAGGAGAGGCAGGGAGCCAAATCTGTACCTCTCCCCCACGCTGTTCTGAGGAGGAGAGGCAGGGAGCCAAATCTGTACCTCTCCCCAGCAGCCATGGCCCCCACTCCCCCAGCAGCAGTCATGGCCCCCAGGCCCCCCTAGCAGCCATGGCCCCCAGGGAGGGGGACTCCGGTCCATCTCTGATGGCAGGGTGATCCGTGCTCGAAGGTCCATGAAAGAATTGTATACTGTACGAAGGGGTTTGCTGGTTGTAGGCTTTATCACCCACACTGTACTGTACATTATGTGTTGCATGTCGTTATAGGTGAGCTGTACTGTACTGTACTGTACATTATGTATTAAAGCATGTATCTATTTATAATGCAATCACAGTTGCGACCGCAATGTATCTATTTAGAATGCAATCACAGTTGCGACCACAATGTATCTATTTAGAATGCAATCACAGTTGCGATCGCAATGTATGCGGTACCCCGGCTCAGAGCCGGCTCCGACCCAAAATGGACCGGACGGGGGGGAATCACTATATCTGAAATCAGGGGGACGAAGCTCAGAGGCGCTGCGAACCCCAAAAGCGGAATCACAAGGATTCCGAAGGACAATTCCAATCTGAATTCAAGGGGACGAAGTGCCTAGGCACTGCGACACCCCAAATGCGGAACCACAGGGATTCCGAAGGATACCGAGGGACATACACAACCCACCGAGACGGTTTAAATGGTTGTATGCGGCACAGACGGGCGAGGACCGAAGTCCAAACGCTCGGCAGCCACATCCAGCCAGGACCAAAGCAGAAGGCGCCCCTCTCCCACTCCCTTACGGGTGTAGGCCAGGACGCCACTACTTTACTGTGGGGCCTTGAGCTCACGCGGGCCGGGCAAAGAGTGGTTGTACGCAGTGTAGATGGGCGAGGGCCGGAGCCCAGACGCCCGCCGACCAAGCACAACCCGGAACTCTAGATTGGTGGTATATTCCCCTCCTAACGGAGGAGCCTTACCCGAATCGGGTTACGATCGTAAGGCGTCCCTGCAGAGCCCAAAGGGTTGCAGTGAACGTTAGGTCACCGCACTGCCCTCCAAGAGGGTGCGCCACAAACGTTGCCTGCGATCCGAAGATCCTAGCAAACATGCGGGCTTCATGCGGATTGACACCTTGCTCTTCCCCCCGACCGAAACGAGGCGAACTGCCGATCGAACAAGGCGGACGCCCCCGCACCGACCCCCACGCAAGCCCATGGGTCCCCCACCCGCCATGGCGGGCAGGCGGATCCATGAACGGCATGCCGGATCAAGCAACGAGAGCGCCCCTCGCATCCATCAACAACCCTTGCGGGCACAGTTCGGAAATACCACCAAGAAGGAGCAGAAAGCCCCGCTCCGCACCCAAAGAGCACGGGTCGGGGAACTGCTTAAGGGGCCTTGAGCCCCCGCGGGCCGGGCAAAGACTGGTTGTATGCGGCACAGGCGGGCTCGGCCAACTCGGCAGCCACATCCAACCAGGGAAATTGTCTGACTACGCTGCTTCCCATAAGGGATGGCAATGAAGGTCAAATAATTTAGGCACAAGAAGTTTGAGGTGACCTCATGGGTAGGAGGACACCTCGGACCCGCCGGCCACCGCCGCGCCCGCGAGGGACACTGATCGACTGATCGACAGTAACAGTAAAAGGAGACAGGAAACAGCCGTACTGTACTGTACATTATGTGTTGCATGTCGTTATAGGTGAGCCGTACTGTACTGTACTGTACTGTACATTATGTGTCGCATGTCGTTATAGGTGAGACGTAATGTACTGTACTGTACATTATGTGTCGCATGTCATTATAGGTGAACAGTACAGTACTGTACTGTACTGTACTGTACATAATGCGTCGCATGTCGTTATAGGTGAACAGTACTGTACTGTACTGTACATTATGTGTCGCATGTCGTTATAGGTGAACAGTACTGTACTTTACTGTACATAATGCGTCGCATGTCGTTATAGGTGAACAGTACTGTACTGTACTGTACATTATGTGTCGCATGTCGTTATAGGTGAACAGTACTGTACTGTACTGTACATTATGTGTCGCATGTCGTTATAGGTGAACAGTACTGTACTGTACTGTACATAATGCGTCGCATGTCGTTATAGGTGAACAGTACTGTACTGTACATAATGCGTCGCATGTCGTTATAGGTGAACAGTACTGTACTGTACATAATGCGTCGCATGTCGTTATAGGTGAACAGTACTGTACTGTACTGTACATAATGCGTCGCATGTCGTTATAGGTGAACAGTACTGTACTGTACTGTACATTATGTGTCGCATGTCGTTATAGGTGAACAGTACTGTACTGTACTGTACATAATGCGTCGCATGTCGTTATAGGTGAACAGTACTGTACTGTACTGTACATAATGCGTCGCATGTCGTTATAGGTGAACAGTACTGTACTGTACATTATGTGTCGCATGTCGTTATAGGTGAACAGTACTGTACTGTACATTATGTGTCGCATGTCGTTATAGGTGAACAGTACTGTACTGTACATAATGCGTCGCATGTCGTTATAGGTGAACAGTACTGTACTGTACTGTACATAATGCGTCACATGTCGTTATAG
Source organism: Protomyctophum bolini (assembly GCF_963924005.1). Lineage (NCBI taxonomy): Eukaryota > Metazoa > Chordata > Actinopteri > Myctophiformes > Myctophidae > Protomyctophum > Protomyctophum bolini. The sequence continues at coordinate 20,721,141 of NC_137868.1, read as the reverse complement.
GTGAACAGTACTGTACTGTACATAATGCGTCGCATGTCGTTATAGGTGAACAGTACTGTACTGTACTGTACATAATGCGTCGCATGTCGTTATAATGAACAGTACTGTACTGTACTGTACATTATGTGTCGCATGTCGTTATAGGTGAACAGTACTGTACTGTACTGTACATAATGCGTCGCATGTCGTTATAGGTGAACAGTACTGTACTGTACATAATGCGTCGCATGTCGTTATAGGTGAACAGTACTGTACTGTACATAATGCGTCGCATGTCGTTATAGGTGAACAGTACTGTACTGTACTGTACTGTACTGTACATTATGTGTCGCATGTCGTTATAGGTGAACAGTACTGTACTGTACTGTACATATTGCGTCGCATGTCGTTATAGGTGAACAGTACTGTACTGTACTGTACATTATGTGTCGCATGTCGTTATAGGTGAACAGTACTGTACTGTACTGTACATAATGCGTCGCATGTCGTTATAGGTGAACAGTACTGTACTGTACATAATGCGTCGCATGTCGTTATAGGTGAACAGTACTGTACTGTACTGTACATAATGCGTCGCATGTCATTATAATGAACAGTACTGTACTGTACTGTACATTATGTGTCGCATGTCGTTATAGGTGAACAGTACTGTACTGTACTGTACTGTACATAATGCGTCGCATGTCGTTATAGGTGAACAGTACTGTACTGTACTGTACATAATGCGTCGCACGTCGTTATAGGTGAACAGTACTGTACTGTACTGTACATTATGTGTCGCATGTCGTTATAGGTGAACAGTACTGTACTGTACTGTACTGTACATTATGTGTCGCATGTCGTTATAGGTGAATCACTCTACATCTGAAATCAGGGGGACGAAGCTCAGAGGCGCTGCGAACCCCAAAAGCGGAATCACAAGGATTCCGAAGGACAATTCCAATCTGAATTCAAGGGGACGAAGTGCCTAGGCACTGCGACACCCCAAATGCGGAACCACAGGGATTCCGAAGGATACCGAGGGACATACACAACCCACCGAGACGGTTTAAATGGTTGTATGCGGCACAGACGGGCGAGGACCGAAGTCCAAACGCTCGGCAGCCACATCCAGCCAGGACCAAAGCAGAAGGCGCCCCTCTCCCACTCCCTTACGGGTGTAGGCCAGGACGCCTCTACTTTACTGTGGGGCCTTGAGCCCACGCGGGCCGGGCAAAGAGTGGTTGTACGCAGTGTAGATGGGCGAGGGCCGGAGCCCAGACGCCCGCCGACCAAGCACAACCCGGAACTCTAGATTGGTGGTATATTCCCCTCCTAACGGAGGAGCCTTACCCGAATCGGGTTACGAGCGTAAGGCGTCCCTGCAGAGCCCAAAGGGTTGCAGTGAACGTTAGGTCACCGCACTGCCCTCCAAGAGGGTGCGCCACAAACGTTGCCTGCGATCCGAAGATCCTAGCAAACATGCGGGCTTCATGCGGATTGACACCGTGCTCTTCCCCCCGACCGAAACGAGGCGAACTGCCGATCGAACAAGGCGGACGCCCCCGCACCGACCCCCACGCAAGCCCATGGGTCCCCCACCCGCCATGGCGGGCAGGCGGATCCATGAACGGCATGCCGGATCAAGCAACGAGAGCGCCCCTCGCATCCATCAACAACCCTTGCGGGCACAGTTCGGAAATACCACCAAGAAGGAGCAGAAAGCCCCGCTCCGCACCCAAAGAGCACGGGTCGGGGAACTGCTTAAGGGGCCTTGAGCCCCCGCGGGCCGGGCAAAGACTGGTTGTATGCGGCACAGGCGGGCTCGGCCAACTCGGCAGCCACATCCAACCAGGGAAATTGTCTGACTACGCTGCTTCCCATAAGGGATGGCAATGAAGGTCAAATAATTTAGGCACAAGAAGTTTGAGGTGACCTCATGGGTAGGAGGACACCTCGGACCCGCCGGCCACCGCCGCGCCCGCGAGGGACACTGATCGACTGATCGACAGTAACAGTAAAAGGAGACAGGAAACAGCCGTACTGTACTGTACATTATGTGTTGCATGTCGTTATAGGTGAGCCGTACTGTACTGTACTGTACATTATGTGTCGCATGTCGTTATAGGTGAGACGTAATGTACTGTACTGTACATTATGTGTCGCATGTCATTATAGGTGAACAGTACTGTACTGTACTGTACATAATGCGTCGCATGTCGTTATAGGTGAACAGTACTGTACTGTACTGTACATTATGTGTCGCATGTCGTTATAGGTGAACAGTACTGTACTGTACTGTACATAATGCGTCGCATGTCGTTATAGGTGAACAGTACTGTACTGTACATTATGTGTCGCATGTCGTTATAGGTGAACAGTACTGTACTGTACATTATGTGTCGCATGTCGTTATAGGTGAACAGTACTGTACTGTACTGTACATAATGCGTCGCATGTCGTTATAGGTGAACAGTACTGTACTGTACATAATGCGTCGCATGTCGTTATAGGTGAACAGTACTGTAATGTACTGTACATAATGCGTCGCATGTCGTTATAGGTGAACAGTACTGTACTGTACATTATGTGTCGCATGTCGTTATAGGTGAACAGTACTGTACTGTACATTATGTGTAGCATGTCGTTATAGGTGAACAGTACTGTACTGTACTGTACATTATGTGTCGCATGTCGTTATAGGTGAACAGTACTGTACTGTACTGTACATAATGCGTCGCATGTCGTTATAGGTGAACAGTGCTGTACTGTACATAATGCGTCGCATGTCATTATAGGTGAACAGTACTGTACTGTACTGTACATAATGCGTCGCATGTCGTTATAGGTGAACAGTACTGTACTGTACATAATGCGTCGCATGTCGTTATAGGTGAACAGTACTGTACTGTACTGTACATTATGTGTCGCATGTCGTTATAGGTGAATCACTCTACATCTGAAATCAGGGGGACGAAGCTCAGAGGCGCTGCGAACCCCAAAAGCGGAATCACAAGGATTCCGAAGGACAATTCCAATCTGAATTCAAGGGGACGAAGTGCCTAGGCACTGCGACACCCCAAATGCGGAACCACAGGGATTCCGAAGGATACCGAGGGACATACACAACCCACCGAGACGGTTTAAATGGTTGTATGCGGCACAGACGGGCGAGGACCGAAGTCCAAACGCTCGGCAGCCACATCCAGCCAGGACCAAAGCAGAAGGCGCCCCTCTCCCACTCCCTTACGGGTGTAGGCCAGGACGCCACTACTTTACTGTGGGGCCTTGAGCTCACGCGGGCCGGGCAAAGAGTGGTTGTACGCAGTGTAGATGGGCGAGGGCCGGAGCCCAGACGCCCGCCGACCAAGCACAACCCGGAACTCTAGATTGGTGGTATATTCCCCTCCTAACGGAGGAGCCTTACCCGAATCGGGTTACGATCGTAAGGCGTCCCTGCAGAGCCCAAAGGGTTGCAGTGAACGTTAGGTCACCGCACTGCCCTCCAAGAGGGTGCGCCACAAACGTTGCCTGCGATCCGAAGATCCTAGCAAACATGCGGGCTTCATGCGGATTGACACCTTGCTCTTCCCCCCGACCGAAACGAGGCGAACTGCCGATCGAACAAGGCGGACGCCCCCGCACCGACCCCCACGCAAGCCCATGGGTCCCCCACCCGCCATGGCGGGCAGGCGGATCCATGAACGGCATGCCGGATCAAGCAACGAGAGCGCCCCTCGCATCCATCAACAACCCTTGCGGGCACAGTTCGGAAATACCACCAAGAAGGAGCAGAAAGCCCCGCTCCGCACCCAAAGAGCACGGGTCGGGGAACTGCTTAAGGGGCCTTGAGCCCCCGCGGGCCGGGCAAAGACTGGTTGTATGCGGCACAGGCGGGCTCGGCCAACTCGGCAGCCACATCCAACCAGGGAAATTGTCTGACTACGCTGCTTCCCATAAGGGATGGCAATGAAGGTCAAATAATTTAGGCACAAGAAGTTTGAGGTGACCTCATGGGTAGGAGGACACCTCGGACCCGCCGGCCACCGCCGCGCCCGCGAGGGACACTGATCGACTGATCGACAGTAACAGTAAAAGGAGACGGGAAACAGCCGTACTGTACTGTACATTATGTGTTGCATGTCGTTATAGGTGAGCCGTACTGTACTGTACTGTACTGTACATTATGTGTCGCATGTCGTTATAGGTGAGACGTAATGTACTGTACTGTACATTATGTGTCGCATGTCATTATAGGTGAACAGTACAGTACTGTACTGTACTGTACTGTACATAATGCGTCGCATGTCGTTATAGGTGAACAGTACTGTACTGTACTGTACATTATGTGTCGCATGTCGTTATAGGTGAACAGTACTGTACTTTACTGTACATAATGCGTCGCATGTCGTTATAGGTGAACAGTACTGTACTGTACTGTACATTATGTGTCGCATGTCGTTATAGGTGAACAGTACTGTACTGTACTGTACATTATGTGTCGCATGTCGTTATAGGTGAACAGTACTGTACTGTACTGTACATAATGCGTCGCATGTCGTTATAGGTGAACAGTACTGTACTGTACATAATGCGTCGCATGTCGTTATAGGTGAACAGTACTGTACTGTACATAATGCGTCGCATGTCGTTATAGGTGAACAGTACTGTACTGTACTGTACATAATGCGTCGCATGTCGTTATAGGTGAACAGTACTGTACTGTACTGTACATTATGTGTCGCATGTCGTTATAGGTGAACAGTACTGTACTGTACTGTACATAATGCGTCGCATGTCGTTATAGGTGAACAGTACTGTACTGTACTGTACATAATGCGTCGCATGTCGTTATAGGTGAACAGTACTGTACTGTACATTATGTGTCGCATGTCGTTATAGGTGAACAGTACTGTACTGTACATTATGTGTCGCATGTCGTTATAGGTGAACAGTACTGTACTGTACATAATGCGTCGCATGTCGTTATAGGTGAACAGTACTGTACTGTACTGTACATAATGCGTCGCATGTCGTTATAGGTGAACAGTACTGTACTGTACATAATGCGTCGCATGTCGTTATAGGTGAACAGTACTGTACTGTACTGTACATAATGCGTCGCATGTCGTTATAATGAACAGTACTGTACTGTACTGTACATTATGTGTCGCATGTCGTTATAGGTGAACAGTACTGTACTGTACTGTACATAATGCGTCGCATGTCGTTATAGGTGAACAGTACTGTACTGTACATAATGCGTCGCATGTCGTTATAGGTGAACAGTACTGTACTGTACATAATGCGTCGCATGTCGTTATAGGTGAACAGTACTGTACTGTACTGTACTGTACATTATGTGTCGCATGTCGTTATAGGTGAATCACTCTACATCTGAAATCAGGGGGACGAAGCTCAGAGGCGCTGCGAACCCCAAAAGCGGAATCACAAGGATTCCGAAGGACAATTCCAATCTGAATTCAAGGGGACGAAGTGCCTAGGCACTGCGACACCCCAAATGCGGAACCACAGGGATTCCGAAGGATACCGAGGGACATACACAACCCACCGAGACGGTTTAAATGGTTGTATGCGGCACAGACGGGCGAGGACCGAAGTCCAAACGCTCGGCAGCCACATCCAGCCAGGACCAAAGCAGAAGGCGCCCCTCTCCCACTCCCTTACGGGTGTAGGCCAGGACGCCACTACTTTACTGTGGGGCCTTGAGCTCACGCGGGCCGGGCAAAGAGTGGTTGTACGCAGTGTAGATGGGCGAGGGCCGGAGCCCAGACGCCCGCCGACCAAGCACAACCCGGAACTCTAGATTGGTGGTATATTCCCCTCCTAACGGAGGAGCCTTACCCGAATCGGGTTACGATCGTAAGGCGTCCCTGCAGAGCCCAAAGGGTTGCAGTGAACGTTAGGTCACCGCACTGCCCTCCAAGAGGGTGCGCCACAAACGTTGCCTGCGATCCGAAGATCCTAGCAAACATGCGGGCTTCATGCGGATTGACACCTTGCTCTTCCCCCCGACCGAAACGAGGCGAACTGCCGATCGAACAAGGCGGACGCCCCCGCACCGACCCCCACGCAAGCCCATGGGTCCCCCACCCGCCATGGCGGGCAGGCGGATCCATGAACGGCATGCCGGATCAAGCAACGAGAGCGCCCCTCGCATCCATCAACAACCCTTGCGGGCACAGTTCGGAAATACCACCAAGAAGGAGCAGAAAGCCCCGCTCCGCACCCAAAGAGCACGGGTCGGGGAACTGCTTAAGGGGCCTTGAGCCCCCGCGGGCCGGGCAAAGACTGGTTGTATGCGGCACAGGCGGGCTCGGCCAACTCGGCAGCCACATCCAACCAGGGAAATTGTCTGACTACGCTGCTTCCCATAAGGGATGGCAATGAAGGTCAAATAATTTAGGCACAAGAAGTTTGAGGTGACCTCATGGGTAGGAGGACACCTCGGACCCGCCGGCCACCGCCGCGCCCGCGAGGGACACTGATCGACTGATCGACAGTAACAGTAAAAGGAGACAGGAAACAGCCGTACTGTACTGTACATTATGTGTTGCATGTCGTTATAGGTGAGCCGTACTGTACTGTACTGTACATTATGTGTCGCATGTCGTTATAGGTGAGACGTAATGTACTGTACTGTACATTATGTGTCGCATGTCATTATAGGTGAACAGTACAGTACTGTACTGTACTGTACATAATGCGTCGCATGTCGTTATAGGTGAACAGTACTGTACTGTACTGTACATTATGTGTCGCATGTCGTTATAGGTGAACAGTACTGTACTTTACTGTACATAATGCGTCGCATGTCGTTATAGGTGAACAGTACTGTACTGTACTGTACATTATGTGTCGCATGTCGTTATAGGTGAACAGTACTGTACTGTACTGTACATTATGTGTCGCATGTCGTTATAGGTGAACAGTACTGTACTGTACTGTACATAATGCGTCGCATGTCGTTATAGGTGAACAGTACTGTACTGTACATAATGCGTCGCATGTCGTTATAGGTGAACAGTACTGTACTGTACATAATGCGTCGCATGTCGTTATAGGTGAACAGTACTGTACTGTACTGTACATAATGCGTCGCATGTCGTTATAGGTGAACAGTACTGTACTGTACTGTACATTATGTGTTGCATGTCGTTATAGGTGAACAGTACTGTACTGTACTGTACATAATGCGTCGCATGTCGTTATAGGTGAACAGTACTGTACTGTACTGTACATAATGCGTCGCATGTCGTTATAGGTGAACAGTACTGTACTGTACATTATGTGTCGCATGTCGTTATAGGTGAACAGTACTGTACTGTACATTATGTGTCGCATGTCGTTATAGGTGAACAGTACTGTACTGTACATAATGCGTCGCATGTCGTTATAGGTGAACAGTACTGTACTGTACTGTACATAATGCGTCGCATGTCGTTATAGGTGAACAGTACTGTACTGTACATAATGCGTCGCATGTCGTTATAGGTGAACAGTACTGTACTGTACTGTACATAATGCGTCGCATGTCGTTATAATGAACAGTACTGTACTGTACTGTACATTATGTGTCGCATGTCGTTATAGGTGAACAGTACTGTACTGTACTGTACATAATGCGTCGCATGTCGTTATAGGTGAACAGTACTGTACTGTACATAATGCGTCGCATGTCGTTATAGGTGAACAGTACTGTACTGTACATAATGCGTCGCATGTCGTTATAGGTGAACAGTACTGTACTGTACTGTACTGTACATTATGTGTCGCATGTCGTTATAGGTGAATCACTCTACATCTGAAATCAGGGGGACGAAGCTCAGAGGCGCTGCGAACCCCAAAAGCGGAATCACAAGGATTCCGAAGGACAATTCCAATCTGAATTCAAGGGGACGAAGTGCCTAGGCACTGCGACACCCCAAATGCGGAACCACAGGGATTCCGAAGGATACCGAGGGACATACACAACCCACCGAGACGGTTTAAATGGTTGTATGCGGCACAGACGGGCGAGGACCGAAGTCCAAACGCTCGGCAGCCACATCCAGCCAGGACCAAAGCAGAAGGCGCCCCTCTCCCACTCCCTTACGGGTGTAGGCCAGGACGCCTCTACTTTACTGTGGGGCCTTGAGCCCACGCGGGCCGGGCAAAGAGTGGTTGTACGCAGTGTAGATGGGCGAGGGCCGGAGCCCAGACGCCCGCCGACCAAGCACAACCCGGAACTCTAGATTGGTGGTATATTCCCCTCCTAACGGAGGAGCCTTACCCGAATCGGGTTACGATCGTAAGGCGTCCCTGCAGAGCCCAAAGGGTTGCAGTGAACGTTAGGTCACCGCACTGCCCTCCAAGAGGGTGCGCCACAAACGTTGCCTGCGATCCGAAGATCCTAGCAAACATGCGGGCTTCATGCGGATTGACACCGTGCTCTTCCCCCGGACCGAAACGAGGCGAACTGCCGATCGAACAAGGCGGACGTCCCCGCACCGACCCCCACGCAAGCCCATGGGTCCCCCACCCGCCATGGCGGGCAGGCGGATCCATGAACGGCATGCCGGATCAAGCAACGAGAGCGCCCCTCGCATCCATCAACAACCCTTGCGGGCACAGTTCGGAAATACCACCAAGAAGGAGCAGAAAGCCCCGCTCCGCACCCAAAGAGCACGGGTCGGGGAACTGCTTAAGGGGCCTTGAGCCCCCGCGGGCCGGGCAAAGACTGGTTGTATGCGGCACAGGCGGGCTCGGCCAACTCGGCAGCCACATCCAACCAGGGAAATTGTCTGACTACGCTGCTTCCCATAAGGGATGGCAATGAAGGTCAAATAATTTAGGCACAAGAAGTTTGAGGTGACCTCATGGGTAGGAGGACACCTCGGACCCGCCGGCCACCGCCGCGCCCGCGAGGGACACTGATCGACAGTAACAGTAAAAGGAGACAGGAAACAGCCGTACTGTACTGTACATTATGTGTTGCATGTCGTTATAGGTGAGCCGTACTGTACTGTACTGTACTGTACATTATGTGTCGCATGTCGTTATAGGTGAGACGTAATGTACTGTACTGTACATTATGTGTCGCATGTCATTATAGGTGAACAGTACTGTACTGTACTGTACTGTACTGTACATAATGCGTCGCATGTCGTTATAGGTGAACAGTACTGTACTGTACTGTACATTATGTGTCGCATGTCGTTATAGGTGAACAGTACTGTACTGTACTGTACATAATGCGTCGCATGTCGTTATAGGTGAACAGTACTGTACTGTACTGTACATTATGTGTCGCATGTCGTTATAGGTGAACAGTAATGTACTGTACTGTACATTATGTGTCGCATGTCGTTATAGGTGAACAGTACTGTACTGTACTGTACATAATGCGTCGCATGTCGTTATAGGTGAACAGTACTGTACTGTACATAATGCGTCGCATGTCGTTATAGGTGAACAGTACTGTACTGTACATAATGCGTCGCATGTCGTTATAGGTGAACAGTACTGTACTGTACTGTACATTATGTGTCGCATGTCGTTATAGGTGAACAGTACTGTACTGTACTGTACATAATGCGTCGCATGTCGTTATAGGTGAACAGTACTGTACTGTACATAATGCGTCGCATGTCGTTATAGGTGAACAGTACTGTACTGTACTGTACATAATGCGTCGCATGTCATTATAATGAACAGTACTGTACTGTACTGTACATTATGTGTCGCATGTCGTTATAGGTGAACAGTACTGTACTGTACTGTACTGTACATAATGCGTCGCATGTCGTTATAGGTGAACAGTACTGTACTGTACTGTACATAATGCGTCGCACGTCGTTATAGGTGAACAGTACTGTACTGTACATAATGCGTCGCATGTCGTTATAGGTGAACAGTACTGTACTGTACTGTACATTATGTGTCGCATGTCGTTATAGGTGAATCACTCTACATCTGAAATCAGGGGGACGAAGCTCAGAGGCGCTGCGAACCCCAAAAGCGGAATCACAAGGATTCCGAAGGACAATTCCAATCTGAATTCAAGGGGACGAAGTGCCTAGGCACTGCGACACCCCAAATGCGGAACCACAGGGATTCCGAAGGATACCGAGGGACATACACAACCCACCGAGACGGTTTAAATGGTTGTATGCGGCACAGACGGGCGAGGACCGAAGTCCAAACGCTCGGCAGCCACATCCAGCCAGGACCAAAGCAGAAGGCGCCCCTCTCCCACTCCCTTACGGGTGTAGGCCAGGACGCCTCTACTTTACTGTGGGGCCTTGAGCCCACGCGGGCCGGGCAAAGAGTGGTTGTACGCAGTGTAGATGGGCGAGGGCCGGAGCCCAGACGCCCGCCGACCAAGCACAACCCGGAACTCTAGATTGGTGGTATATTCCCCTCCTAACGGAGGAGCCTTACCCGAATCGGGTTACGAGCGTAAGGCGTCCCTGCAGAGCCCAAAGGGTTGCAGTGAACGTTAGGTCACCGCACTGCCCTCCAAGAGGGTGCGCCACAAACGTTGCCTGCGATCCGAAGATCCTAGCAAACATGCGGGCTTCATGCGGATTGACACCGTGCTCTTCCCCCCGACCGAAACGAGGCGAACTGCCGATCGAACAAGGTGGACGCCCCCGCACCGACCCCCACGCAAGCCCATGGGTCCCCCACCCGCCATGGCGGGCAGGCGGATCCATGAACGGCATGCCGGATCAAGCAACGAGAGCGCCCCTCGCATCCATCAACAACCCTTGCGGGCACAGTTCGGAAATACCACCAAGAAGGAGCAGAAAGCCCCGCTCCGCACCCAAAGAGCACGGGTCGGGGAACTGCTTAAGGGGCCTTGAGCCCCCGCGGGCCGGGCAAAGACTGGTTGTATGCGGCACAGGCGGGCTCGGCCAACTCGGCAGCCACATCCAACCAGGGAAATTGTCTGACTACGCTGCTTCCCATAAGGGATGGCAATGAAGGTCAAATAATTTAGGCACAAGAAGTTTGAGGTGACCTCATGGGTAGGAGGACACCTCGGACCCGCCGGCCACCGCCGCGCCCGCGAGGGACACTGATCGACTGATCGACAGTAACAGTAAAAGGAGACAGGAAACAGCCGTACTGTACTGTACATTATGTGTCGCATGTCGTTATAGGTGAACAGTACTGTACTGTACATTATGTGTCGCATGTCGTTATAGGTGAACAGTACTGTACTGTACTGTACATAATGCGTCGCATGTCGTTATAGGTGAACAGTACTGTACTGTACATAATGCGTCGCATGTCGTTATAGGTGAACAGTACTGTACTGTACTGTACATAATGCGTCGCATGTCGTTATAGGTGAACAGTACTGTACTGTACTGTACATTATGTGTCGCATGTCGTTATAGGTGAACAGTACTGTACTGTACTGTACATTATGTGTAGCATGTCGTTATAGGTGAACAGTACTGTACTGTACTGTACATAATGCGTCGCATGTCGTTATAGGTGAACAGTACTGTACTGTACTGTACATTATGTGTCGCATGTCGTTATAGGTGAACAGTACTGTACTGTACATAATGCGTCGCATGTCGTTATAGGTGAACAGTACTGTAGTGTACTGTACATTATGTGTCTCATGTCGTTATAGGTGAACAGTACTGTACTGTACTGTACATTATGTGTCGCATGTCGTTATAGGTGAACAGTACTGTACTGTACATAATGCGTCGCATGTCGTTATAGGTGAACAGTACTGTACTGTACATAATGCGTCGCATGTCGTTATAGGTGAACAGTACTGTACTGTACTGTACATAATGCGTCGCATGTCGTTATAGGTGAACACTACTGTACTGTACTGTACATTATGTGTCGCATGTCGTTATAGGTGAACAGTACTGTACTGTACATAATGCGTCGCATGTCGTTATAGGTGAACAGTACTGTACTGTACTGTACATAATGCGTCGCATGTCGTTATAGGTGAACAGTACTGTACTGTACTGTACATAATGCGTCGCATGTCGTTATAGGTGAACAGTACTGTACTGTACATTATGTGTCGCATGTCGTTATAGGTGAACAGTACTGTACTGTACTGTACATAATGCGTCGCATGTCGTTATAGGTGAACAGTACTGTACTGTACATTATGTGTCGCATGTCGTTATAGGTGAACAGTGCTGTACTGTACATAATGCGTCGCATGTCGTTATAGGTGAACAGTACTGTACTGTACTGTACATAATGCGTCGCATGTCGTTATAGGTGAACAGTACTGTACTGTACTGTACATAATGCGTCGCATGTCGTTATAGGTGAACAGTACTGTACTGTACATTATGTGTCGCATGTCGTTATAGGTGAACAGTACTGTACTGTACTGTACATTATGTGTCGCATGTCGTTATAGGTGAACAGTACTGTATTGTACTGTACATTATGTGTCGCATGTCGTAATACCAACCCCAGTACACAGTGTGTTCAGCAAGGCCAGTTGTCGGTGTGGCAGACCTTCCTCCTGTGATGCTTTCTTCTGGGTCCCAGATGTAGTGGTGACGTGTGAAAGAAAGAGACAGATGCTCATTATTAGCTAGTTGTTGTTCTTGCTTACTGTAAATTGTTCTGGATTAAAGGCATCTGTTAAATGCCTAAATTGTAAATTGTACATTGTTGATAAAATAAAAAATATACATACAAACACCTTGCTGTGTGTGTGTATATATTTAATATTATTTAATCAACAATGTACAATTTAGGCATTTAGCAGATGCCCTTAATCCAAATAGTATAGGTAATATAGTTACCTTGCCATGATGGGACTCCAAGGAATGATGGGAAATTAAATGAAATTCTTAGATTGTCTTGAAGAAATGAAATTCGTCAATTGTTTTATTGAATGAAACACAAACACACACGCACGCACACACGCGTGCATTAACATCCACACCACCACAACGTCCTTATAGCCATGTAGGGTAATACGGTACGGAGCTGCACTAATTAATATCTGTTAATTTATGTCACTAGAAGAGTGACACAAATTCAACGTTTGCCACCTGGAAAGTACTACGAAAAGAGGTTAATGAAACAGAAACTACAACATTTGGACAACCTGGCGGGAAGGAAACAACAAGTTAGGGAAAACTCACACAGCTTCAACAAACACACGGCGCACACATGCGCGCTCGCTCACACAGACACAGGGGGGGGAGCGCTGAAGTCCTTCAGCCCCCCCCCCCCCCCACACACACACACACACACACACACACACACACATACACACCCTTAGGCCCATCACAATTACTACATAAGTATTTGTGATAATTGCAATACTTTTGGGATAATAGTCAAAATCGTTCCCATGTTAAAAAGTAGTGGAAGTGGCAGATCTAGGAGCTCTGATACTTTCACTATTCATGTATGTTTTATTGTAATTTAAATCATTTATGAATACTTGTGACGGGCCTAATGTACCTCAAATTTCCAGCTTGTGCGGTACATTTGCATGGGGATTCCAGACAACATAGCGCGCCCACTATCGTTGACCGGGCGGGGAGACCCCCCAGGCATCTCGACCCTATCCCCGGCGTTCGGAGGTCACTCCCCTGGCGTTCCCAAGGAGCATTCCAGACATCAAGGGCAGCCGGCATAATTTTCCTTAATAAATAATGCCTATAAATAAACACAAAAAAGGTGTTAAAAACAAGTGTTAGAAATGACTACACCTGTACGTGCCCATCGGCCTACTTGAGAACGATGCAACTAGGGAACCTGATAATACCCGTTGTCAACTTGTCATAGCACCCGTTTTAACGGGTCCCTTTTGTGCCCATACTGTATATGGAGGTCTCTACTGTATGTGTCTGTCTGTGCCTGAAGAGTGCAAACTGACTGTGACAAGTGGTTAAGTAATCAATTAGCAGCTGTGGGGTTGCCGTGGCAATCAATTGGCTGAGGCAGAGACTGGCAATTGCACAGGTGAGGGACTTGGGCTCATTAGGTCCACTGGCAGAGCCTGACGAGAGCCTTTTGTGGCGTTGCTGGACAACCGTGTTTTCCACCGACCCCTAATTGCTACTCCACTACATCTCAGAGGCAAATATTATGCTTTTACTCCACTACATTTATTATTATTTTAAATCTCTGAAATGACAAATACAAATAAACGAATAAGACCATTGCTGCGTCTAAAGCAACCAACTATACCAAAGATTATCAAACATTAGCCAAATTGGTAATTACATCAGAAAGGCAAAGATTTTGAAAATAACAGCTCGCAGTTCAAGGTATTGCCACTGCAATGCTGAAAAATACAATATTTCTAACAGCAATGATGAATACTATTAAAAAGTATAAGCAGTGTTGGAATTCTCATTTCTGAGGACAACTTTAGTTTTTTTCAACTAAGGTTCATGTTTTAGGTTGTTATTAGAGAAAGCAAAAGATGAGTGTTTATTGGTTTATTTTCATTTGCTGCTTTCTTTCGTTTTAACGATTTTAGCAATTTTTGACAGGGGGGTGGGGGCATTCGAACATGGCGCTAAATACATTTATTTTACAAAATGTTATGGCAATTTCTTTAATATTATTTACTATAGTCCTACTAGACCACAGGAAATGACATCTGGCCACAGAAGATCACGGGATCAACTGAATGTGTAGGAGGATACTGTTCACATTCAACAGATCCTGTGATCTTTTGTGGCCAGATGTAATTTCCTGGGGTCTAGTAGGACTATAGCAAAAAATTAATAATAGCATTTTGTAAAAAATAAATAGAAATAAACATATTTAGCCCCATGTTGGAATGCCCCCCCCCCCCATTTCAAAAATGGGTAAAAATCGCTAAAACGAAAGAAAGCAGCAAATGAAAGAAAATGTGCTCATATTTTACTTTCTCTAATAACCTAAAACATGAATCTAACGTTGTCCTTTAAGTAAAAGTATCAATAGTGCTGTATAGAAATACTGTTTCTGTAAAAGTCCAGAATTTAAAATGTACTTCAACAAAAGTACAACAGTATTAGTTTTAAAAATGTACATAAAGTACCAAAAGTAGAAAGTAGTCATTCTGCAAAATGTCCCTTTACAAGTTTTCAAATGTGAGGTTGTAGATCTGCTATTTTTGAAAGATCCTGAAAATGTGGCGCAAATCTTTCAGAGCGAACATTTAACTAAAATCTTTGCTTCTATTTATTTTTTGTATTAAATATAAAAAATAATCTGCAAAGTAACTAGTAACTAATGTTTTCAAATAAATGCAGTGGAGGTAAAAGTATAATACTTGGATCCGAGATGTAGTGGTTCGTAGAAGTTAAAAATATTGGGGAAAAACTCAAGTGCAAATGCCTCAAAATGTTAACGGATGACCAAAACCTACTCAAATTCCCTCAAACGGTTTGTAACATTTTAACATTATTGTAGTAACCATATCAGTGTAAGGCTAATGACATTGAAACACTGCAATACATTGTAATTTTGAAAATTACAATATTAATATAATATGCTATTACAATTTGTAATAGCATTGTAACACTATGTAACTAAATAAATAAATTCCAACTCACCAGTCTGCCAGGTCCACAGGCCGGGGAGAGGCAGGGAGCCAAATCTGTACCTCTCCCCCACGCTGTTCTGAGGAGGAGAGGCAGGGAGCCAAATCTGTACCTCTCCCCCACGCTGTTCTGAGGAGGAGAGGCAGGGAGCCAAATCTGTACCTCTCCCCCACGCTGTTCTGAGGAGGAGAGGCAGGGAGCCAAATCTGTACCTCTCCCCCACGCTGTTCTGAGGAGGAGAGGCAGGGAGCCAAATCTGTACCTCTCCCCCACGCTGTTCTGAGGAGGAGAGGCAGGGAGCCAAATCTGTACCTCTCCCCCACGCTGTTCTGAGGAGGAGAGGCAGGGAGCCAAATCTGTACCTCTCCCCCACGCTGTTCTGAGGAGGGTTCCAGACAAGAGCACCAGGCATCATTCTCCTTTAGAAATAAACAAGAAAAAGGATATATATTAAAAAGAAAAACATCAGAACCGTCTGAAGTGAGTGGTAAAGGATAGGAAAGGTACTATGTTTACCCAGGGTAACTGGATTAAGGAAAGGAAAGGTTTTAACATTATTGTAGTAACCATAACAGTGTAAGGCTAATGACATTGAAACACTGCAATACATTGTAATATTGTAAATTACAATATTAATATAATATGCTATTACAATTTGTAATAGCATTGTAACACTATGTAACTAAATAAATAAATTCCAACTCACCAGTCTGCCAGGTCCACAGGCCGGGGAGAGGCAGGGAGCCAAATCTGTACCTCTCCCTCACGCTGTTCTGAGGAGGAGAGGCAGGGAGCCAAATCTGTACCTCTCCCCCACGCTGTTCTGAGGAGGAGAGGCAGGGAGCCAAATCTGTACCTCTCCCCCACGCTGTTCTGAGGAGGAGAGGCAGGGAGCCAAATCTGTACCTCTCCCCCACGCTGTTCTGAGGAGGGTTCCAGATCCCCCACCGCCGTTCTGAGGAGGGTTCCAGACAAGGGTTGTACTGTACTGTACATTATGTGTCGCATGTCGTTATAGGTGAGCCGTACTGTACTGTACTGTACATTATGTGTCGCATGTCAATATAGGTGAACAGTACTGTACTGTACTGTACATTATGTGTCGCATGTCGTTATAGGTGAACAGTACTGTACTGTACTGTACATTATGTGTCGCATGTCGTTATAGGTGAACAGTACTGTACTGTACTGTACATAATGCGTCGCATGTCGTTATAGGTGAACAGTACTGTACTGTACATAATGCGTCGCATGTCGTTATAGGTGAACAGTACTGTACTGTACTGTACATAATGCGTCGCATGTCGTTATAGGTGAACAGTACTGTACTGTACTGTACATTATGTGTCGCATGTCGTTATAGGTGAACAGTACTGTACTGTACTGTACATTATGTGTCGCATGTCGTTATAGGTGAACAGTACATTACTGTACTGTACATAATGCGTCGCATGTCGTTATAGGTGAACAGTACTGTACTGTACTGTACATTATGTGTTGCATGTCGTTATAGGTGAACAGTACTGTACTGTACATTATGTGTCGCATGTCGTTATAGGTGAACAGTACTGTACTGTACTGTACATTATGTGTCGCATGTCGTTATAGGTGAACAGTACTGTACTGTACTGTACATTATGTGTCGCATGTCGTTATAGGTGAACAGTACTGTACTGTACATAATGCGTCGCATGTCGTTATAGGTGAACAGTACTGTACTGTACATAATGCGTCGCATGTCGTTATAGGTGAACAGTACTGTACTGTACTGTACATAATGCGTCGCATGTCGTTATAGGTGAACAGTACTGTACTGTACTGTACATTATGTGTCGCATGTCGTTATAGGTGAGCCGTACTGTACTGTACTGTACATTATGTGTCGCATGTCAATATAGGTGAACAGTACTGTACTGTACTGTACATTATGTGTCGCATGTCGTTATAGGTGAACAGTACTGTACTGTACTGTACATTATGTGTCGCATGTCGTTATAGGTGAACAGTACTGTACTGTACTGTACATAATGCGTCGCATGTCGTTATAGGTGAACAGTACTGTACTGTACATAATGCGTCGCATGTCGTTATAGGTGAACAGTACTGTACTGTACTGTACATAATGCGTCGCATGTCGTTATAGGTGAACAGTACTGTACTGTACTGTACATTATGTGTCGCATGTCGTTATAGGTGAACAGTACTGTACTGTACTGTACATTATGTGTCGCATGTCGTTATAGGTGAACAGTACATTACTGTACTGTACATAATGCGTCGCATGTCGTTATAGGTGAACAGTACTGTACTGTACTGTACATTATGTGTCGCATGTCGTTATAGGTGAACAGTACTGTACTGTACTGTACATTATGTGTCGCATGTCGTTATAGGTGAACAGTACTGTACTGTACTGTACATTATGTATAGGTGAACAGTACTGTACTGTACTGTACATTATGTGTCGCATGTCGTTATAGGTGAACAGTACTGTACTGTACATAATGCGTCGCATGTCGTTATAGGTGAACAGTACTGTACTGTACATAATGCGTCGCATGTCGTTATAGGTGAACAGTACTGTACTGTACTGTACATAATGCGTCGCATGTCGTTATAGGTGAACAGTACTGTACTGTACTGTACATTATGTGTCGCATGTCGTTATAGGTGAACAGTACTGTACTGTACATTATGTGTCGCATGTCGTTATAGGTGAACAGTACTGTACTGTACATAATGCGTCGCATGTCGTTATAGGTGAACAGTACTGTACTGTACTGTACATAATGCGTCGCATGTCGTTATAGGTGAACAGCACTGTACTGTACTGTACATTATGTGTCGCATGTCGTTATAGGTGAACAGTACTGTACTGTACTGTACATAATGCCTCGCATGTCGTTATAGGTGAACAGTACTGTACTGTACTGTACATTATGTGTCGCATGTCGTTATAGGTGAACAGTACATTACTGTACTGTACTGTACATAATGCGTCGCATGTCGTTATAGGTAAACAGTACTGTACTGTACTGTACATTATGTGTCGCATGTCATTATATGTGAACAGTACTGTACTGTACATAATGCGTCGCATGTCGTTATAGGTGAACAGTACTGTACTGTACATTATGTGTCGCATGTCGTTATAGGTGAACAGTACTGTACTGTACTGTACATTATGTGTCGCATGTCGTTATAGGTGAACAGTACTGTACTGTACTGTACATAATGCGTCGCATGTCGTTATAGGTGAACAGTACTGTACTGTACTGTACATAATGCGTCGCATGTCGTTATAGGTGAACAGTACTGTACTGTACATTATGTGTCGCATGTCGTTATAGGTGAACAGTGCTGTACTGTACATAATGCGTCGCATGTCGTTATAGGTGAACAGTACTGTACTGTACTGTACATAATGCGTCGCATGTCGTTATAGGTGAACAGTACTGTACTGTACTGTACTGTACATAATGCGTCGCATGTCGTTATAGGTGAACAGTACTGTACTGTACTGTACATTATGTGTCGCATGTCGTTATAGGTGAATCACTCTACATCTGAAATCAGG
This sequence comes from Protomyctophum bolini, assembly GCF_963924005.1. Taxonomy (NCBI): domain Eukaryota; kingdom Metazoa; phylum Chordata; class Actinopteri; order Myctophiformes; family Myctophidae; genus Protomyctophum; species Protomyctophum bolini. Next base: position 20,702,022 of record NC_137868.1, on the reverse strand, counting down.
GGGACGAAGCTCAGAGGCGCAGCGAACCCCAAAAGCGGAATCACAAGGATTCCGAAGGACAATTCCAATCTGAATTCAAGGGGACGAAGTGCCTAGGCACTGCGACACCCCAAATGCGGAACCACGGGGATTCCGAAGGATACCGAGGGACATACACAACCCACCGAGACGGTTTAAATGGTTGTATGCGGCACAGACGGGCGAGGACCGAAGTCCAAACGCTCGGCAGCCACATCCAGCCAGGACCAAAGCAGAAGGCGCCCCTCTCCCACTCCCTTACGGGTGTAGGCCAGGACGCCTCTACTTTACTGTGGGGCCTTGAGCCCACGCGGGCCGGGCAAAGAGTGGTTGTACGCAGTGTAGATGGGCGAGTGCCGGAGCCCAGACGCCCGCCGACCAAGCACAACCCGGAACTCTAGATTGGTGGTATATTCCCCTCCTAACGGAGGAGCCTTACCCGAATCGGGTTACGAGCGTAAGGCGTCCCTGCAGAGACCAAAGGGTTGCAGTGAACGTTAGGTCACCGCACTGCCCTCCAAGAGGGTGCGCCACAAACGTTGCCTGCGATCCGAAGATCCTAGCAAACATGCGGGCTTCATGCGGATTGACACCGTGCTCTTCCCCCCGACCGAAACGAGGCGAACTGCCGATCGAACAAGGCGGACGCCCCCGCACCGACCCCCACGCAAGCCCATGGGTCCCCCACCCGCCATGGCGGGCAGGCGGATCCATGAACGGCATGCCGGATCAAGCAACGAGAGCGCCCCTCGCATCCATCAACAACCCTTGCGGGCACAGTTCGGAAATACCACCAAGAAGGAGCAGAAAGCCCCGCTCCGCACCCAAAGAGCACGGGTCGGGGAACTGCTTAAGGGGCCTTGAGCCCCCGCGGGCCGGGCAAAGACTGGTTGTATGCGGCACAGGCGGGCTCGGCCAACTCGGCAGCCACATCCAACCAGGGAAATTGTCTGACTACGCTGCTTCCCATAAGGGATGGCAATGAAGGTCAAATAATTTAGGCAATGGAGTTTGAGGTGACCTCATGGGTAGGAGGACACCTCGGACCCGCCGGCCACCGCCGCGCCCGCGAGGGACACTGATCGACTGATCGACAGTAACAGTAAAAGGAGACAGGAAACAGCCGTACTGTACTGTACATTATGTGTTGCATGTCGTTATAGGTGAGCCGTACTGTACTGTACTGTACTGTACATTATGTGTCGCATGTCGTTATAGGTGAGACGTAATGTACTGTACTGTACATTATGTGTCGCATGTCATTATAGGTGAACAGTACTGTACTGTACTGTACATAATGCGTCGCATGTCGTTATAGGTGAACAGTACTGTACTGTACTGTACATTATGTGTTGCATGTCGTTATAGGTGAACAGTACTGTACTGTACTGTACTGTACATAATCCGTCGCATGTCGTTATAGGTGAACAGTACTGTACTGTACTGTACATTATGTGTCGCATGTCGTTATAGGTGAACAGTACTGTACTGTACATAATGCGTCGCATGTCGTTATAGGTGAACAGTACTGTACTGTACATAATGCGTCGTTATAGGTGAACAGTACTGTACTGTACTGTACATAATGCGTCGCATGTCGTTATAGGTGAACAGTACTGTACTGTACTGTACATTATGTGTCGCATGTCGTTATAGGTGAACAGTACTGTACTGTACTGTACATAATGCGTCGCATGTCGTTATAGGTGAACAGTACTGTACTGTACTGTACATTATGTGTCGCATGTCGTTATAGGTGAACAGTACTGTACTGTACATAATGCGTCGCATGTCGTTATAGGTGAACAGTACTGTACTGTACATAATGCGTCGCATGTCGTTATAGGTGAACAGTACTGTACTGTACTGTACATAATGCGTCGCATGTCATTATAGGTGAACAGTACTGTACTGTACTGTACATTATGTGTTGCATGTCGTTATAGGTGAACAGTACTGTACTGTACTGTACATAATGCGTCGCATGTCGTTATAGGTGAACAGTACTGTACTGTACATAATGCGTCGCATGTCGTTATAGGTGAACAGTACTGTACTGTACTGTACATAATGCGTCGCATGTCGTTATAATGAACAGTACTGTACTATACTGTACATTATGTGTCGCATGTCGTTATAGGTGAACAGTACTGTACTGTACTGTACATAATGCGTCGCATGTCGTTATAGGTGAACAGTACTGTACTGTACATAATGCGTCGCATGTCGTTATAGGTGAACAGTACTGTACTGTACTGTACTGTACATAATGCGTCGCATGTCGTTATAGGTGAACAGTAGTGTACTGTACTGTACATAATGCGTCGCATGTCGTTATAATGAACAGTACTGTACTGTACTGTACATAATGCGTCGCATGTCGTTATAGGTGAACAGTACTGTACTGTACTGTACATAATGCGTCGCATGTCGTTATAGGTGAACAGTACTGTACTGTACATAATGCGTCGCATGTCGTTATAGGTGAACAGTACTGTACTGTACATAATGCGTCGCATGTCGTTATAGGTGAACAGTACTGTACTGTACTGTACATAATGCGTCGCATGTCGTTATAGGTGAACAGTACTGTACTGTACTGTACATTATGTGTCGCATGTCGTTATAGGTGAATCACTCTACATCTGAAATCAGGGGGACGAAGCTCAGAGGCGCTGCGAACCCCAAAAGCGGAATCACAAGGATTCCGAAGGACAATTCCAATCTGAATTCAAGGGGACGAAGTGCCTAGGCACTGCGACACCCCAAATGCGGAACCACAGGGATTCCGAAGGATACCGAGGGACATACACAACCCACCGAGACGGTTTAAATGGTTGTATGCGGCACAGACGGGCGAGGACCGAAGTCCAAACGCTCGGCAGCCACATCCAGCCAGGACCAAAGCAGAAGGCGCCCCTCTCCCACTCCCTTACGGGTGTAGGCCAGGACGCCTCTACTTTACTGTGGGGCCTTGAGCCCACGCGGGCCGGGCAAAGAGTGGTTGTACGCAGTGTAGATGGGCGAGTGCCGGAGCCCAGACGCCCGCCGACCAAGCACAACCCGGAACTGTACTGTACTGTACATAATGCGTCGCATGTCGTTATAGGTGAACAGTACTGTACTGTACATAATGCGTCGCATGTCGTTATAGGTGAACAGTACTGTACTGTACTGTACTGTACATAATGCGTCGCATGTCGTTATAGGTGAACAGTACTGTACTGTACTGTACATAATGCGTCGCATGTCGTTATAATGAACAGTACTGTACTGTACTGTACATAATGCGTCGCATGTCGTTATAGGTGAACAGTACTGTACTGTACATAATGCGTCGCATGTCGTTATAGGTGAACAGTACTGTACTGTACATTATGTGTCGCATGTCGTTATAGGTGAACAGTACTGTACTGTACTGTACATAATGCGTCGCATGTCGTTATAGGTGAACAGTACTGTACTGTACTGTACATTATGCGTCGCATGTCGTTATAGGTGAACAGTACTGTACTGTACTGTACATTATGTGTCGCATGTCGTTATAGGTGAACAGTACTGTACTGTACATTATGTGTCGCATGTCGTTATAGGTGAACAGTACTGTACTGTACTGTACATAATGCGTCGCATGTCGTTATAGGTGAACAGTACTGTACTGTACATAATGCGTCGCATGTCGTTATAGGTGAACAGTACTGTACTGTACTGTACATAATGCGTCGCATGTCGTTATAGGTGAACAGTACTGTACTGTACATTATGTGTCGCATGTCGTTATAGGTGAACAGTACTGTACTGTACTGTACATAATGCGTCGCATGTCGTTATAGGTGAACAGTACTGTACTGTACATAATGCGTCGCATGTCGTTATAGGTGAACAGTACTGTACTGTACATAATGCGTCGCATGTCGTTATAGGTGAACAGTACTGTACTGTACTGTACATTATGTGTCGCATGTCGTTATAGGTGAACAGTACATTACTGTACTGTACTGTACATAATGCGTCGCATGTCGTTATAGGTAAACAGTACTGTACTGTACTGTACATTATGTGTCGCATGTCGTTATAGGTGAACAGTACTGTACTGTACTGTACATAATGCGTCGCATGTCGTTATAGGTGAACAGTACTGTACTGTACATTATGTGTTGCATGTCGTTATAGGTGAACAGTACTGTACATTATGTGTCGCATGTCGTTATAGGTGAACAGTACTGTACTGTACTGTACATAATGCGTCGCATGTCGTTATAGGTGAACAGTACTGTACTGTACTGTACTGTACATTATGTGTCGCATGTCGTGATAGGTGAACAGTACTGTACTGTACTGTACATAATGCGTCGCATGTCGTTATAGGTGAACAGTACTGTACTGTACATTATGTGTCGCATGTCGTTATAGGTGAACAGTGCTGTACTGTACATAATGCGTCGCATGTCATTATAGGTGAACAGTACTGTACTGTACATAATGCGTCGCATGTCATTATAGGTGAACAGTACTGTACTGTACATAATGCGTCACATGTCGTTATAGGTGAACAGTACTGTACTGTACTGTACATTATGTGTCGCATGTCGTTATAGGTGAATCACTCTACATCTGAAATCAGGGGGACGAAGCTCAGAGGCGCTGCGAACCCCAAAAGCGGAATCACAAGGATTCCGAAGGACAATTACAATCTGAATTCAAGGGGACGAAGTGCCTAGGCACTGCGACACCCCAAATGCGGAACCACAGGGATTCCGAAGGATACCGAGGGACATACACAACCCACCGAGACGGTTTAAATGGTTGTATGCGGCACAGACGGGCGAGGACCGAAGTCCAAACGCTCGGCAGCCACATCCAGCCAGGACCAAAGCAGAAGGCGCCCCTCTCCCACTCCCTTACGGGTGTAGGCCAGGACGCCTCTACTTTACTGTGGGGCCTTGAGCCCACGCGGGCCGGGCAAAGAGTGGTTGTACGCAGTGTAGATGGGCGAGGGCCGGAGCCCAGACGCCCGCCGACCAAGCACAACCCGGAACTCTAGATTGGTGGTATATTCCCCTCCTAACGGAGGAGCCTTACCCGAATCGGGTTACGAGCGTAAGGCGTCCCTGCAGAGCCCAAAGGGTTGCAGTGAACGTTAGGTCACCGCACTGCCCTCCAAGAGGGTGCGCCACAAACGTTGCCTGCGATCCGAAGATCCTAGCAAACATGCGGGCTTCATGCGGATTGACAGTGTGCTCTTCCCCCCGACCGAAACGAGGCGAACTGCCAAACGAACAAGGCGGACGCCCCCGCACCGACCCCCACGCAAGCCCATGGGTCCCCCACCCGCCATGGCGGGCAGGCGGATCCATGAACGGCATGCCGGATCAAGCAACGAGAGCGCCCCTCGCATCCATCAACAACCCTAGCGGGCACAGTTCGGAAATACCACCAAGAAGGAGCAGAAAGCCCCGCTCCGCACCCAAAGAGCACGGGTCGGGGAACTGCTTAAGGGGCCTTGAGCCCCCGCAGGCCGGGCAAAGACTGGTTGTATGCGGCACAGGCGGGCTCGGCCAACTCGGCAGCCACATCCAACCAGGGAAATTGTCTGACTACGCTGCTTCCCATAAGGGATGGCAATGAAGGTCAAATAATTTAGGCACAAGAAGTTTGAGGTGACCTCATGGGTAGGAGGACACCTCGGACCCGCCGGCCACCGCCGCGCCCGCGAGGGACACTGATCGACTGATCGACAGTAACAGTAAAAGGAGACAGGAAACAGCCGTACTGTACTGTACATTATGTGTTGCATGTCGTTATAGGTGAGCCGTACTGTACTGTACTGTACATTATGTGTCGCATGTCGTTATAGGTGAGACGTAATGTACTGTACTGTACATTATGTGTCGCATGTCATTATAGGTGAACAGTACTGTACTGTACTGTACATAATGCGTCGCATGTCGTTATAGGTGAACAGTACTGTACTGTACTGTACATTATGTGTCGCATGTCGTTATAGGTGAACAGTACTGTACTGTACTGTACATTATGTGTCGCATGTCGTTATAGGTGAACAGTACTGTACTGTACTGTACATTATGTGTCGCATGTCGTTATAGGTGAACAGTACTGTACTGTACTGTACATAATGCGTCGCATGTCGTTATAGGTGAACAGTACTGTACTGTACATAATGCGTCGCATGTCGTTATAGGTGAACAGTACTGTACTGTACATAATGCGTCGCATGTCGTTATAGGTGAACAGTACTGTACTGTACTGTACATTATGTGTCGCATGTCGTTATAGGTGAACAGTACTGTACTGTACATTATGTGTAGCATGTCGTTATAGGTGAACAGTACTGTACTGTACTGTACATAATGCGTCGCATGTCGTTATAGGTGAACAGTACTGTACTGTACTGTACATAATGCGTCGCATGTCGTTATAGGTGAACAGTACTGTACTGTACTGTACATAATGCGTCGCATGTCGTTATAGGTGAACAGTACTGTACTGTACTGTACATTATGTGTCGCATGTCGTTATAGGTGAACAGTACTGTACTGTACTGTACATAATGCGTCGCATGTCGTTATAGGTGAACAGTACTGTACTGTACATTATGTGTCGCATGTCGTTATAGGTGAACAGTGCTGTACTGTACATAATGCGTCGCATGTCGTTATAGGTGAACAGTACTGTACTGTACTGTACATAATGCGTCGCATGTCGTTATAGGTGAACAGTACTGTACTGTACTGTACATAATGCGTCGCATGTCGTTATAGGTGAACAGTACTGTACTGTACTGTACATTATGTGTCGCATGTCGTTATAGGTGAATCACTCTACATCTGAAATGAGGGGGACGAAGCTCAGAGGCGCTGCGAACCCCAAAAGCGGAATCACAAGGATTCCGAAGGACAATTCCAATCTGAATTCAAGGGGACGAAGTGCCTAGGCACTGCGACACCCCAAATGCGGAACCACAGGGATTCCGAAGGATACCGAGGGACATACACAACCCACCGAGACGGTTTAAATGGTTGTATGCGGCACAGACGGGCGAGGACCGAAGTCCAAACGCTCGGCAGCCACATCCAGCCAGGACCAAAGCAGAAGGCGCCCCTCTCCCACTCCCTTACGGGTGTAGGCCAGGACGCCTCTACTTTACTGTGGGGCCTTGATCCCACGCGGGCCGGGCAAAGAGTGGTTGTACGCAGTGTAGATGGGCGAGGGCCGGAGCCCAGACGCCCGCCGACCAAGCACAACCCGGAACTCTAGATTGGTGGTATATTCCCCTCCTAACGGAGGAGCCTTACCCGAATCGGGTTACGAGCGTAAGGCGTCCCTGCAGAGCCCAAAGGGTTGCAGTGAACGTTAGGTCACCGCACTGCCCTCCAAGAGGGTGCGCCACAAACGTTGCCTGCGATCCGAAGATCCTAGCAAACATGCGGGCTTCATGCGGATTGACACCGTGCTCTTCCCCCCGACCGAAACGAGGCGAACTGCCGATCGAACAAGGCGGACGCCCCCGCACCGACCCCCACGCAAGCCCATGGGTCCCCCACCCGCCATGGCGGGCAGGCGGATCCATGAACGGCATGCCGGATCAAGCAACGAGAGCGCCCCTCGCATCCATCAACAACCCTTGCGGGCACAGTTCGGAAATACCACCAAGAAGGAGCAGAAAGCCCCGCTCCGCACCCAAAGAGCACGGGTCGGGGAACTGCTTAAGGGGCCTTGAGCCCCCGCGGGCCGGGCAAAGACTGGTTGTATGCGGCACAGGCAGGCTCGGCCAACTCGGCAGCCACATCCAACCAGGGAAATTGTCTGACTACGCTGCTTCCCATAAGGGATGGCAATGAATGAATGAGACAGGAAACAGCCGTACTGTACTGTACATTATGTGTTGCATGTCGTTATAGGTGAGCCGTACTGTACTGTACTGTACTGTACTGTACTGTACTGTACTGTACTGTACATTATGTGTCGCATGTCGTTATAGGTGAGACGTAATGTACTGTACTGTACATTATGTGTTGCATGTCATTATAGGTGAACAGTACTGTACTGTACTGTACTGTACTGTACTGTACATAATGCGTCGCATGTCGTTATAGGTGAACAGTACTGTACTGTAATGTACTGTACATTATGTGTCGCATGTCGTTATAGGTGAACAGTACTGTACTGTACTGTACATAATGCGTCGCATGTCGTTATAGGTGAACAGTACTGTACTGTACTGTACATTATGTGTCGCATGTCGTTATAGGTGAACAGTACTGTACTGTACTGTACATTATGTGTCGCATGTCGTTATAGGTGAACAGTACTGTACTGTACATAATGCATCGCATGTCGTTATAGGTGAACAGTACTGTACTGTACTGTACATAATGCATCGCATGTCGTTATAGGTGAACAGTACTGTACTGTACTGTACATTATGTGTCGCATGTCGTTATAGGTGAACAGTACTGTACTGTACTGTACATAATGCGTCGCATGTCGTTATAGGTGAACAGTACTGTACTGTACTGTACATTATGTGTCGCATGTCGTTATAGGTGAACAGTACTGTACATTATGTGTCGCATGTCGTTATAGGTGAACAGTACTGTACTGTACTGTACATAATGCGTCGCATGTCGTTATAGGTGAACAGTACTGTACTGTACATAATGCGTCGCATGTCGTTATAGGTGAACAGTACTGTACTGTACTGTACATAATGCGTCGCATGTCGTTATAGGTGAACAGTACTGTACTGTACTGTACATTATGTGTCGCATGTCGTTATAGGTGAACAGTACTGTACTGTACTGTACATAATGCGTCGCATGTCGTTATAGGTGAACAGTACTGTACTGTACTGTACATTATGTGTCGCATGTCGTTATAGGTGAACAGTACTGTACTGTACTGTACATAATGCGTCGCATGTCGTTATAGGTTAACAGTACTGTACTGTACTGTACATTATGTGTCGCATGTCGTTATAGGTGAACAGTACTGTACTGTACTGTACATAATGCGTCGCATGTCGTTATAGGTGAACAGTACTGTACTGTACTGTACATTATGTGTCGCATGTCGTTATAGGTGAACAGTACTGTACTGTACATAATGCGTCGCATGTCGTTATAGGTGAACAGTACTGTACTGTACATTATGTGTCGCATGTCGTTATAGGTGAACAGTACTGTACTGTACTGTACATTATGTGTCGCATGTCGTTATAGGTGAACAGTACTGTACTGTACTGTATATAATGCGTCGCATGTCGTTATAGGTGAACAGTACTGTACTGTACATAATGCGTCGCATGTCGTTATAGGTGAACAGTACTGTACTGTACTGTACATAAAACGTCGCATGTCGTTATAGGTGAACAGTACTGTACTGTACTGTACATTATGCGTCGCATGTCGTGATAGGTGAACAGTACTGTACTGTACTGTACATAATGCGTCGCATGTCGTTATAGGTGAACAGTACTGTACTGTACATTATGTGTCGCATGTCGTTATAGGTGAACAGTTCTGTACTGTACATAATGCGTCGCATGTCGTTATAGGTGAACAGTACTGTACTGTACTGTACATAATGCGTCGCATGTCGTTATAGGTGAACAGTACTGTACTGTACTGTACATAATGCGTCGCATGTCGTTATAGGTGAACAGTACTGTACTGTACTGTACATTATGTGTCGCATGTCGTTATAGGTGAATCACTCTACATCTGAAATCAGGGGGACGAAGCTCAGAGGCGCTGCGAACCCCAAAAGCGGAATCACAAGGATTCCGAAGGACAATTACAATCTGAATTCAAGGGGACGAAGTGCCTAGGCACTGCGACACCCCAAATGCGGAACCACAGGGATTCCGAAGGATACCGAGGGACATACACAACCCACCGAGACGGTTTAAATGGTTGTATGCGGCACAGACGGGCGAGGACCGAAGTCCAAACGCTCGGCAGCCACATCCAGCCAGGACCAAAGCAGAAGGCGCCCCTCTCCCACTCCTTTACGGGTGTAGGCCAGGACGCCTCTACTTTACTGTGGGGCCTTGAGCCCACGCGGGCCGGGCAAAGAGTGGTTGTACGCAGTGTAGATGGGCGAGGGCCGGAGCCCAGACGCCCGCCGACCAAGCACAACCCGGAACTCTAGATTGGTGGTATATTCCCCTCCTAACGGAGGAGCCTTACCCGAATCGGGTTACGAGCGTAAGGCGTCCCTGCAGAGCCCAAAGGGTTGCAGTGAACGTTAGGTCACCGCACTGCCCTCCAAGAGGGTGCGCCACAAACGTTGCCTGCGATCCGAAGATCCTAGCAAACATGCGGGCTTCATGCGGATTGACACCGTGCTCTTCCCCCCGACCGAAACGAGGCGAACTGCCGATCGAACAAGGCGGACGCCCCCGCACCGACCCCCACGCAAGCCCATGGGTCCCCCACCCGCCATGGCGGGCAGGCGGATCCATGAACGGCATGCCGGATCAAGCAACGAGAGCGCCCCTCGCATCCATCAACAACCCTTGCGGGCACAGTTTGGAAATACCACCAAGAAGGAGCAGAAAGCCCCGCTCCGCACCCAAAGAGCACGGGTCGGGGAACTGCTTAAGGGGCCTTGAGCCCCCGCGGGCCGGGCAAAGACTGGTTGTATGCGGCACAGGCGGGCTCGGCCAACTCGGCAGCCACATCCAACCAGGGTACATTATGTGTCGCATGTCGTTATAGGTGAACAGTACTGTACTGTACTGTACATAATGCGTCGCATGTCGTTATAGGTGAACAGTACTGTACTGTACTGTACATTATGTGTCGCATGTCGTTATAGGTGAACAGTACTGTACTGTACTGTACTGTACATAATGCGTCGCATGTCGTTATAGGTGAACAGTACTGTACTGTACTGTACATTATGTGTCGCATGTCGTTATAGGTGAACAGTACTGTACTGTACATAATGCGTCGCATGTCGTTATAGGTGAACAGTACTGTACTGTACTGTACATTATGTGTCGCATGTCGTTATAGGTGAACAGTACTGTACTGTACTGTACATAATGCGTCGCATGTCGTTATAGGTGAACAGTACTGTACTGTACTGTACATTATGTGTCGCATGTCGTTATAGGTGAACAGTACTGTACTGTACTGTACATTATGTGTCGCATGTCGTTATAGGTGAACAGTACTGTACTGTACTGTACATAATGCGTCGCATGTCGTTATAGGTGAACAGTACTGTACTGTACTGTACGTAATGCGTCGCATGTCGTTATAGGTGAACAGTACTGTACTGTACATTATGTGTCGCATGTCGTTATAGGTGAACAGTACTGTACTGTACTGTACATAATGCGTCGCATGTCGTTATAGGTGAACAGTGATGTACTGTACATAATGCGTCGCATGTCATTATAGGTGAACAGTACTGTACTGTACTGTACATAATGCGTCGCATGTCGTTATAGGTGAACAGTACTGTACTGTACTGTACATAATGCGTCGCATGTCGTTATAGGTGAACAGTACTGTACTGTACATTATGTGTCGCATGTCGTTATAGGTGAACAGTACTGTACTGTACTGTACATTATGTGTCGCATGTCGTTATAGGTGAACAGTACTGTATTGTACTGTACATTATGTGTCGCATGTCGTAATACCAACCCCAGTACACAGTGTGTTCAGCAAGGCCAGTTGTCGGTGTGGCAGACCTTCCTCCTGTGATGCTTTCTTCTGGGTCCCAGATGTAGTGGTGACGTGTGAAAGAAAGAGACAGATGCTCATTATTAGCTAGTTGTTGTTCTTGCTTACTGTAAATTGTTCTGGATTAAAGGCATCTGTTAAATGCCTAAATTGTAAATTGTACATTGTTGATAAAATAAAAAATATACATACAAACACCTTGCTGTGTGTGTGTATATATTTAATATTATTTAATCAACAATGTACAATTTAGGCATTTAGCAGATGCCCTTAATCCAAATAGTATAGGTAATATAGTTACCTTGCCATGATGGGACTCCAAGGAATGATGGGAAATTTAATGAAATTCTTAGATTGTCTTGAAGAAATGAAATTCGTCAATTGTTTTATTGAATGAAACACAAACACACACGCACGCACACACGCACACGTGCATTAACATCCACACCACCACAACGTCCTTATAGCCATGTAGGGTAATACGGTACGGAGCTGCACTAATTAATATCTGTTAATTTATGTCACTAGAAGAGTGACACAAATTCAACGTTTGCCACCTGGAAAGTACTACGAAAAGAGGTTAATCAAACAGAAACTACAACATTTGGACAACCTGGCGGGAAGGAAACAACAAGTTAGGGAAAACTCACACAGCTTCAACAAACACACGGCGCACACATGCGCGCTCGCTCACACAGACACAGGGGGGGGAGCGCTGAAGTCCTTCAGCGCCCCCCCACACACACACACACACACATACACACCCTTAGGCCCATCACAATTACTACATAAGTATTTGTGATAATTGCAATACTTTTGGGATAATAGTCAAAATCGTTCCCATGTTAAAAAGTAGTGGAAGTGGCAGATCTAGGAGCTCAAAACTGTTTTGATCTCGTAGATCTGATACTTTCACTATTCATGTATGTTTTATTGTAATTTAAATCATTTATGAATACTTGTGACGGGCCTAATGTACCTCAAATTTCCAGCTTGTGCGGTACATTTGCATGGGGATTCCAGACAACATAGCGCGCCCACTATCGTTGACCGGGCGGGGAGACCCCCCAGGCATCTCGACCCTATCCCCGGCGTTCGGAGGTCACTCCCCTGGCGTTCCCAAGGAGCATTCCAGACATCAAGGGCAGCCGGCATAATTTTCCTTAATAAATAATGCCTATAAATAAATAAATAAACACAAAAAAGGTGTTAAAAACAAGTGTTAGAAATGACTACACCTGTACGTGCCCATCGGCCTACTTGAGAACGATGCAAGTAGGGAACCTGATAATACCCGTTGTCAACTTGTCATAGCACCCGTTTTAACGGGTCCCTTTTGTGCCCATACTGTATATGGAGGTCTCTACTGTATCTGTCTGTCTGTGCCTGAAGAGTGCAAACTGACTGTGACAAGTGGTTAAGTAATCAATTAGCAGCTGTGGGGTTGCCGTGGCAATCAATTGGCTGAGGCAGAGACTGGCAATTGCACAGGTGAGGGACTTGGGCTCATTAGGTCCACTGGCAGAGCCTGACGAGAGCCTTTTGTGGCGTTGCTGGACAACCGTGTTTGCCACCGACCCCTAATTGCTACTCCACTACATCTCAGAGGCAAATATTATGCTTTTACTCCACTACATTTATTATTATTTTAAATCTCTGAAATGACAAATACAAATAAACGAATAAGACCATTGCTGCGTCTAAAGCAACCAACTATACCAAAGATTATCAAACATTAGCCAAATTGGTAATTACATCAGAAAGGCAAAGATTTTGAAAATAACAGCTCGCAGTTCAAGGTATTGCCACTGCAATGCTGAAAAATACAATATTTCTAACAGCAATGATGAATACTATTAAAAAGTATAAGCAGTGTTGGAATTCTCATTTCTGAGGACAACTTTAGTTTTTTTCAACCAAGGTTCATGTTTTAGGTTGTTATTAGAGAAAGCAAAAGATGAGTGTTTATTGGTTTATTTTCATTTGCTGCTTTCTTTCGTTTTAACGATTTTAGCAATTTTTGACAGGGGGGTGGGGGCATTCGAACATGGGGCTAAATACATTTATTTTACAAAATGTTATGGAAATTTCTTTAATATTATTTACTATAGTCCTACTAGACCACAGGAAATGACATCTGGCCACAGAAGATCACGGGATCAACTGAATGTGTAGGAGGATACTGTTCACATTCAACAGATCCTGTGATCTTTTGTGGCCAGATGTAATTTCCTGGGGTCTAGTAGGACTATAGCAAAAAATTAATAATAGCATTTTGTAAAAAATAAATAGAAATAAACATATTTAGCCCCATGTTGGATCCCCCCCCCCCCCCCATTTCAAAAATGGGTAAAAATCGCTAAAACGAAAGAAAGCAGCAAATGAAAGAAAATGTGCTCATATTTTACTTTCTCTAATAACCTAAAACATGAATCTAACGTTGTCCTTTAAGTAAAAGTATCAATAGTGCTGTATAGAAATACTGTTTCTGTAAAAGTCCAGAATTTAAAATGTACTTCAACAAAAGTACAACAGTATTAGTTTTAAAAATGTACATAAAGTACCAAAAGTAGAAAGTAGTCATTCTGCTAAATGTCCCTTTACAAGTTTTCAAATGTGAGGTTGTAGATCTGCTATTTTTGAAAGATCCTGAAAATGTGGCGCAAATCTTTCAGAGCGAACATTTAACTAAAATCTTTGCTTCTATTTATTTTTTGTAATAAATATAAAAAATAATCTGCAAAGTAACTAGTAACTAATGTTTTCAAATAAATGCAGTGGAGGTAAAAGTATAATATTTGGATCCGAGATGTAGTGGTTCGTAGAAGTTAAAAATATTGGGGAAAAACTCAAGTGCAAATGCCTCAAAATGTTAACGGATGACCAAAACCTACTCAAATTCCCTCAAACGGTTTTTAACATTGTAACATTTTAACATTATTGTAGTAACCATATCAGTGTAAGGCTAATGACATTGAAACACTGCAATACATTGTAATTTTGAAAATTACAATATTAATATAATATGCTATTACAATTTGTAATAGCATTGTAACACTATGTAACTAAATAAATAAATTCCAACTCACCAGTCTGCCAGGTCCACAGGCCGGGGAGAGGCAGGGAGCCAAATCTGTACCTCTCCCTCACGCTGTTCTGAGGAGGAGAGGCAGGGAGCCAAATCTGTACCTCTCCCCCACGCTGTTCTGAGGAGGAGAGGCAGGGAGCCAAATCTGTACCTCTCCCCCACGCTGTTCTGAGGAGGAGAGGCAGGGAGCCAAATCTGTACCTCTCCCCCACGCTGTTCTGAGGAGGAGAGGCAGGGAGCCAAATCTGTAGCTCTCCCCCACGCTGTTCTGAGGAGGAGAGGCAGGGAGCCAAATCTGTACCTCTCCCCCACGCTGTTCTGAGGAGGAGAGGCAGGGAGCCAAATCTGTACCTCTCCCCCACGCTGTTCTGAGGAGGGTTCCAGACAAGAGCACCAGGCATCATTCTCCTTTAGAAATAAACAAGAAAAAGGATATATATTAAAAAGAAAAACATCAGAACCGTCTGAAGTGAGTGGTAAAGGATAGGAAAGGTACTATGTTTACCCAGGGTAACTGGATTAAGGAAAGGAAAGGTTTTAACATTATTGTAGTAACCATAACAGTGTAAGGCTAATGACATTGAAACACTGCAATACATTGTAATATTGTAAATTACAATATTAATATAATATGCTATTACAATTTGTAATAGCATTGTAACATTATGTAACTAAATAAATAAATTCCAACTCACCAGTCTGCCAGGTCCACAGGCCGGGGAGAGGCAGGGAGCCAAATCTGTACCTCTCCCTCACGCTGTTCTGAGGAGGAGAGGCAGGGAGCCAAATCTGTACCTCTCCCCCACGCTGTTCTGAGGAGGAGAGGCAGGGAGCCAAATCTGTACCTCTCCCCCACGCTGTTCTGAGGAGGAGAGGCAGGGAGCCAAATCTGTACCTCTCCCCCACGCTGTTCTGAGGAGGGTTCCAGATCCCCCACCGCCGTTCTGAGGAGGGTTCCAGACAAGGGTTGTACTGTACTGTACATTATGTGTCGCATGTCGTTATAGGTGAGCCGTACTGTACTGTACTGTACATTATGTGTCGCATGTCAATATAGGTGAACAGTACTGTACTGTACTGTACATTATGTGTCGCATGTCGTTATAGGTGAACAGTACTGTACTGTACTGTACATTATGTGTCGCATGTCGTTATAGGTGAACAGTACTGTACTGTACTGTACTGTACATAATGCGTCGCATGTCGTTATAGGTGAACAGTACTGTACTGTACATAATGCGTCGCATGTCGTTATAGGTGAACAGTACTGTACTGTACTGTACATAATGCGTCGCATGTCGTTATAGGTGAACAGTACTGTACTGTACTGTACATTATGTGTCGCATGTCGTTATAGGTGAACAGTACTGTACTGTACTGTACATAATGCGTCGCATGTCGTTATAGGTGAACAGTACTGTACTGTACTGTACATTATGTGTCGCATGTCGTTATAGGTGAACAGTACATTACTGTACTGTACTGTACATAATGCGTTTCATGTCGTTATAGGTAAACAGTACTGTACTGTACTGTACATTATGTGTCGCATGTCATTATAGGTGAACAGTACTGTACTGTACATAATGCGTCGCATGTCGTTATAGGTGAACAGTACTGTACTGTACTGTACATAATGCGTCGCATGTCGTTATAGGTGAACAGTACTGTACTGTACTGTACATTATGTGTCGCATGTCGTTATAGGTGAACAGTACATTACTGTACTGTACTGTACATAATGCGTTTCATGTCGTTATAGGTAAACAGTACTGTACTGTACTGTACATTATGTGTCGCATGTCATTATAGGTGAACAGTACTGTACTGTACATAATGCGTCGCATGTCGTTATAGGTGAACAGTACTGTACTGTACTGTACATTATGTGTCGCATGTCGTTATAGGTGAATCACTCTACATCTGAAATCAGGGGGACGAAGCTCAGAGGCGCTGCGAACCCCAAAAGCGGAATCACAAGGATTCCGAAGGACAATTCCAATCTGAATTCAAGGGGACGAAGTGCCTAGGCACTGCGACACCCCAAATGCGGAACCACAGGGATTCCGAAGGATACCGAGGGACATACACAACCCACCGAGACGGTTTAAATGGTTGTATGCGGCACAGACGGGCGAGGACCGAAGTCCAAACGCTCGGCAGCCACATCCAGCCAGGACCAAAGCAGAAGGCGCCCCTCTCCCACTCCCTTACGGGTGTAGGCCAGGACGCCTCTACTTTACTGTGGGGCCTTGAGCCCACGCGGGCCGGGCAAAGAGTGGTTGTACGCAGTGTAGATGGGCGAGGGCCGGAGCCCAGACGCCCGCCGACCAAGCACAACCCGGAACTCTAGATTGGTGGTATATTCCCCTCCTAACGGAGGAGCCTTACCCGAATCGGGTTACGAGCGTAAGGCGTCCCTGCAGAGCCCAAAGGGTTGCAGTGAACGTTAGGTCACCGCACTGCCCTCCAAGAGGGTGCGCCACAAACGTTGCCTGCGATCCGAAGATGCTAGCAAACATGCGGGCTTCATGCGGATTGACACCATGCTCTTCCCCCCGACCGAAACGAGGCGAACTGCCGATCGAACAAGGCGGACGCCCCCGCACCGACCCCCACGCAAGCCCATGGGTCCCCCACCCGCCATGGCGGGCAGGCGGATCCATGAACGGCATGCCGGATCAAGCAACGAGAGCGCCCCTCGCATCCATCAACAACCCTTGCGGGCACAGTTCGGAAATACCACCAAGAAGGAGCAGAAAGCCCCGCTCCGCACCCAAAGAGCACGGGTCGGGGAACTGCTTAAGGGGCCTTGAGCCCCCGCGGGCCGGGCAAAGACTGGTTGTATGCGGCACAGGCGGCCTCGGCCAACTCGGCAGCCACATCCAACCAGGGAAATTGTCTGACTACGCTGCTTCCCATAAGGGATGGCAATGAAGGTCAAATAATTTAGGCACAAGAAGTTTGAGGTGACCTCATGGGTAGGAGGACACCTTGGACCCGCCGGCCACCGCCGCGCCCGCGAGGGACACTGATCGACTGATCGACAGTAACAGTAAAAGGAGACAGGAAACAGCCGTACTGTACTGTACATTATGTGTTGCATGTCGTTATAGGTGAGCCGTACTGTACTGTACTGTACTGTACATTATGTGTCGCATGTCGTTATAGGTGAGACGTAATGTACTGTACTGTACATTATGTGTCGCATGTCATTATAGGTGAACAGTACTGTACTGTAGTGTACATAATGCGTCGCATGTCGTTATAGGTGAACAGTACTGTACTGTACTGTACATTATGTGTCGCATGTCGTTATAGGTGAACAGTACTGTACTGTACTGTACATAATGCGTCGCATGTCGTTATAGGTGAACAGTACTGTACTGTACTGTACTGTACATTATGTGTCGCATGTCGTTATAGGTGAACAGTACTGTACTGTACTGTACATTATGTGTCGCATGTCGTTATAGGTGAACAGTACTGTACTGTACTGTACTGTACATTATGTGTTGCATGTCGTTATAGGTGAGCCGTACTGTACTGTACTGTACTGTACATTATGTGTCGCATGTCGTTATAGGTGAGACGTAATGTACTGTACTGTACATTATGTGTCGCATGTCATTATAGGTGAACAGTACTGTACTGTAGTGTACATAATGCGTCGCATGTCGTTATAGGTGAACAGTACTGTACTGTACTGTACATTATGTGTCGCATGTCGTTATAGGTGAACAGTACTGTACTGTACTGTACATAATGCGTCGCATGTCGTTATAGGTGAACAGTACTGTACTGTACTGTACATTATGTGTCGCATGTCCTTATAGGTGAACAGTACTGTACTGTACTGTACATTATGTGTCGCATGTCGTTATAGGTGAACAGTACTGTACTGTACTGTACATAATGCGTCGCATGTCGTTATAGGTGAACAGTACTGTACTGTACTGTACATTATGTGTCGCATGTCGTTATAGGTGAATCACTCTACATCTGAAATCAGGGGGACGAAGCTCAGAGGCGCTGCGAACCCCAAAAGCGGAATCACAAGGATTCCGAAGGACAATTCCAATCTGAATTCAAGGGGACGAAGTGCCTAGGCACTGCGACACCCCAAATGCGGAACCACAGGGATTCCGAAGGATACCGAGGGACATACACAACCCACCGAGACGGTTTAAATGGTTGTATGCGGCACAGACGGGCGAGGACCGAAGTCCAAACGCTCGGCAGCCACATCCAGCCAGGACCAAAGCAGAAGGCGCCCCTCTCCCACTCCCTTACGGGTGTAGGCCAGGACGCCTCTACTTTACTGTGGGGCCTTGAGCCCACGCGGGCCGGGCAAAGAGTGGTTGTACGCAGTGTAGATGGGCGAGGGCCGGAGCCCAGACGCCCGCCGACCAAGCACAACCCAGAACTCTAGATTGGTGGTATATTCCCCTCCTAACGGAGGAGCCTTACCCGAATCGGGTTACGAGCGTAAGGCGTCCCTGCAGAGCCCAAAGGGTTGCAGTGAACGTTAGGTCACCGCACTGCCCTCCAAGAGGGTGCGCCACAAACGTTGCCTGCGATCCGAAGATCCTAGCAAACATGCGGGCTTCATGCGGATTGACACCGTGCTCTTCCCCCCGACCGAAACGAGGCGAACTGCCGATCGAACAAGGCGGACGCCCCCGCACCGACCCCCACGCAAGCCCATGGGTCCCCCACCCGCCATGGCGGGCAGGCGGATCCATGAACGGCATGCCGGATCAAGCAACGAGAGCGCCCCTCGCATCCATCAACAACCCTTGCGGGCACAGTTCGGAAATACCACCAAGAAGGAGCAGAAAGCCCCGCTCCGCACCCAAAGAGCACGGGTCGGGGAACTGCTTAAGGGGCCTTGAGCCCCCGCGGGCCGGGCAAAGACTGGTTGTATGCGGCACAGGCGGGCCCGGCCAACTCGGCAGCCACATCCAACCAGGGAAATTGTCTGACTACGCTGCTTCCCATAAGGGATGGCAATGAAGGTCAAATAATTTAGGCACAAGAAGTTTGAGGTGACCTCATGGGTAGGAGGACACCTCGGACCCGCCGGCCACCGCCGCGCCCGCGAGGGACACTGATCGACTGATCGACAGTAACAGTAAAAGGAGACAGGAAACAGCCGTACTGTACTGTACATTATGTGTTGCATGTCGTTATAGGTGAGCCGTACTGTACTGTACTGTACTGTACATTATGTGTCGCATGTCGTTATAGGTGAGACGTAATGTACTGTACTGTACATTATGTGTCGCATGTCATTATAGGTGAACAGTACTGTACTGTACTGTACATAATGCGTCGCATGTCGTTATAGGTGAACAGTACTGTACTGTACTGTACATTATGTGTCGCATGTCGTTATAGGTGAACAGTACTGTACTGTACTGTACATAATGGGTCGCATGTCGTTATAGGTGAACAGTACTGTACTGTACTGTACATTATGTGTCGCATGTCGTTATAGGTGAACAGTACTGTACTGTACTGTACATTATGTGTCGCATGTCGTTATAGGTGAACAGTACTGTACTGTACTGTACATAATGCGTCGCATGTCGTTATAGGTGAACAGTACTGTACTGTACATAATGCGTCACATGTCGTTATAGGTGAACAGTACTGTACTGTACTGTACATAATGCGTCACATGTCGTTATAGGTGAACAGTACTGTACTGTACTGTACATTATGTGTCGCATGTCGTTATAGGTGAACAGTACTGTACTGTACTGTACATGATGTGTAGCATGTCGTTATAGGTGAACAGTACTGTACTGTACTGTACATAATGCGTCGCATGTCGTTATAGGTGAACAGTACTGTACTGTACTGTACATAATTTGTCGCATGTCGTTATAGGTGAACAGTACTGTACTGTACTGTACATAATGCGTCGCATGTCGTTATAGGTGAACAGTACTGTACTGTACATTATGTGTCGCATGTCGTTATAGGTGAACAGTACTGTACTGTACTGTACATAATGCGTCGCATGTCGTTATAGGTGAACAGTACTGTACTGTACATTATGTGTCGCATGTCGTTATAGGTGAACAGTGCTGTACTGTACATAATGCGTCGCATGTCGTTATAGGTGAACAGTACTGTACTGTACTGTACATAATGCGTCGCATGTCGTTATAGGTGAACAGTACTGTACTGTACTGTACATAATGCGTCGCATGTCGTTATAGGTGAACAGTACTGTACTGTACTGTACATTATGTGTCGCATGTCGTTATAGGTGAATCACTCTACATCTGAAATGAGGGGGACGAAGCTCAGAGGCGCTGCGAACCCCAAAAGCGGAATCACAAGGATTCCGAAGGACAATTCCAATCTGAATTCAAGGGGACGAAGTGCCTAGGCACTGCGACACCCCAAATGCGGAACCACAGGGATTCCGAAGGATACCGAGGGACATACACAACCCACCGAGACGGTTTAAATGGTTGTATGCGGCACAGACGGGCGAGGACCGAAGTCCAAACGCTCGGCAGCCACATCCAGCCGGGACCAAAGCAGAAGGCGCCCCTCTCCCACTCCCTTACGGGTGTAGGCCAGGACGCCTCTACTTTACTGTGGGGCCTTGAGCCCACGCGGGCCGGGCAAAGAGTGGTTGTACGCAGTGTAGATGGGCGAGGGCCGGAGCCCAGACACCTGCCGACCAAGCACAACCCGGAACTCTAGATTGGTGGTATATTCCCCTCCTAACGGAGGAGCCTTACCCGAATCGGGTTATGAGCGTAAGGCGTCCCTGCAGAGCCCAAAGGGTTGCAGTGAACGTTATAGGTGAACAGTACTGTACTGTACTGTACATAATGCGTCGCATGTCGTTATAGGTGAACAGTACTGTACTGTACATAATGCGTCGCATGTCGTTATAGGTGAACAGTACTGTACTGTACTGTACATAATGCGTCGCATGTCGTTATAGGTGAACAGTACTGTACTGTACATTATGTGTCGCATGTCGTTATAGGTGAACAGTACTGTACTGTACTGTACATAATGCGTCGCATGTCGTTATAGGTGAACAGTACTGTACTGTACTGTACATTATGTGTCGCATGTCGTTATAGGTGAACAGTACTGTACTGTACTGTACATTATGTGTCGCATGTCGTTATAGGTGAACAGTACTGTACTGTACTGTACATAATGCGTCGCATGTCGTTATAGGTGAACAGTACTGTACTGTACATAATGCGTCGCATGTCGTTATAGGTGAACAGTACTGTACTGTACTGTACATAATGCGTCGCATGTCGTTATAGGTGAACAGTACTGTACTGTACTGTACATTATGTGTCGCATGTCGTTATAGGTGAACAGTACTGTACTGTACTGTACATAATGCGTCGCATGTCGTTATAGGTGAACAGTACTGTACTGTACATAATGCGTCGCATGTCGTTATAGGTGAACAGTACTGTACTGTACATAATGCGTCGCATGTCGTTATAGGTGAACAGTACTGTACTGTACTGTACATTATGTGTCGCATGTCGTTATAGGTGAACAGTACTGTACTGTACTGTACAGAATGCGTCGCATGTCGTTATAGGTGAACAGTACTGTACTGTACATAATGCGTCGCATGTCGTTATAGGTGAACAGTACTGTACTGTACTGTACATAATGCGTCGCATGTCGTTATAGGTGAACAGTACTGTACTGTACTGTACATTATGTGTCGCATGTCGTGATAGGTGAACAGTACTGTACTGTACTGTACATAATGCGTCGCATGTCGTTATAGGTGAACAGTACTGTACTGTACATTATGTGTCGCATGTCGTTATAGGTGAACAGTGCTGTACTGTACATAATGCGTCGCATGTCGTTATAGGTGAACAGTACTGTACTGTACTGTACATAATGCGTCGCATGTCGTTATAGGTGAACAGTACTGTACTGTACATAATGCGTCGCATGTCGTTATAGGTGAACAGTACTGTACTGTACTGTACATAATGCGTCGCATGTCGTTATAGGTGAACAGTACTGTACTGTACTGTACATTATGTGTCGCATGTCGTTATAGGTGAATCACTCTACATCTGAAATGAGGGGGACGAAGCTCAGAGGCGCTGCGAACCCCAAAAGCGGAATCACAAGGATTCCGAAGGACAATTCCAATCTGAATTCAAGGGGACGAAGTGCCTAGGCACTGCGACACCCCAAATGCGGAACCACAGGGATTCCGAAGGATACCGAGGGACATACACAACCCACCGAGACGGTTTAAATGGTTGTATGCGGCACAGACGGGCGAGGACCGAAGTCCAAACGCTCGGCAGCCACATCCAGCCAGGACCAAAGCAGAAGGCGCCCCTCTCCCACTCCCTTACGGGTGTAGGCCAGGACGCCTCTACTTTACTGTGGGGCCTTGAGCCCACGCGGGCCGGGCAAAGAGTGGTTGTACGCAGTGTAGATGGGCGAGGGCCGGAGCCCAGACGCCCGCCGAACAAGCACAACCCGGAACTCTAGATTGGTGGTATATTCCCCTCCTAACGGAGGAGCCTTACCCGAATCGGGTTACGAGCGTAAGGCGTCCCTGCAGAGCCCAAAGGGTTGCAGTGAACGTTAGGTCACCGCACTGCCCTCCAAGAGGGTGCGCCACAAACGTTGCCTGCGATCCGAAGATCCTAGCAAACATGCGGGCTTCATGCGGATTGACACCGTGCTCTTCCCCCCGACCGAAACGAGGCGAACTGCCGATCGAACAAGGCGGACGCCCCCGCACCGACCCCCACGCAAGCCCATGGGTCCCCCACCCGCCATGGCGGGCAGGCGGATCCATGAACGGCATGCCGGATCAAGCAACGAGAGCGCCCCTCGCATCCATCAACAACCCTTGCGGGCACAGTTCGGAAATACCACCAAGAAGGAGCAGAAAGCCCCGCTCCGCACCCAAAGAGCACGGGTCGGGGAACTGCTTAAGGGGCCTTGAGCCCCCGCGGGCCGGGCAAAGACTGGTTGTATGCGGCACAGGCGGGCTCGGCCAACTCGGCAGCCACATCCAACCAGGGAAATTGTCTGACTACGCTGCTTCCCATAAGGGATGGCAATGAAGGTCAAATAATTTAGGCGCAAGAAGTTTGAGGTGACCTCATGGGTAGGAGGACACCTCGGACCCGCCGGCCACCGCCGCGCCCGCGAAGGACACTGATCGACTGATCGACAGTAACAGTAAAAGGAGACAGGAAACAGCCGTACTGTACATTATGTGTTGCATGTCGTTATAGGTGAGCCGTACTGTACTGTACTGTACATTATGTGTCGCATGTCGTTATAGGTGAGACGTAATGTACTGTACTGTACATTATGTGTCGCATGTCGTTATAGGTGAACAGTACTGTACTGTACTGTACATAATGCGTCGCATGTCGTTATAGGTGAACAGTACTGTACTGTACTGTACATAATGCGTCGCATGTCGTTATAGGTGAACAGTACTGTACTGTACATTATGTGTCGCATGTCGTTATAGGTGAACAGTGCTGTACTGTACATAATGCGTCGCATGTCGTTATAGGTGAACAGTACTGTAGTGTACTGTACATTATGTGTCTCATGTCGTTATAGGTGAACAGTACTGTACTGTACTGTACATTATGTGTCGCATGTCGTTATAGGTCAACAGTACTGTACATAATGCGTCGCATGTCGTTATAGGTGAACAGTACTGTACTGTACTGTACATTATGTGTCGCATGTCGTTATAGGTGAACAGTACTGTACTGTACTGTACATAATGCGTCGCATGTCGTTATAGGTGAACAGTACTGCACTGTACATAATGCGTCGCATGTCGTTATAGGTGAACAGTACTGTACTGTACTGTACATAATGCGTCGCATGTCGTTATAGGTGAACAGTACTGTACTGTACATTATGTGTCGCATGTCGTTATAGGTGAACAGTACTGTACTGTACTGTACATAATGCGTCGCATGTCGTTATAGGTGAACAGTACTGTACTGTACATTATGTGTCGCATGTCGTTATAGGTGAACAGTGCTGTACTGTACATAATGCGTCGCATGTCGTTATAGGTGAACAGTACTGTACTGTACTGTACATAATGCGTCGCATGTCGTTATAGGTGAACTGTACTGTACTGTACATAATGCGTCGCATGTCGTTATAGGTGAACAGTACTGTACTGTACATTATGTGTCGCATGTCGTTATAGGTGAACAGTACTGTACTGTACTGTACATTATGTGTCGCATGTCGTTATAGGTGAACAGTACTGTATTGTACTGTACATTATGTGTCGCATGTCGTAATACCAACCCCAGTACACAGTGTGTTCAGCAAGGCCAGTTGTCGGTGTGGCAGACCTTCCTCCTGTGATGCTTTCTTCTGGGTCCCAGATGTAGTGGTGACGTGTGAAAGAAAGAGACAGATGCTCATTATTAGGTAGTTGTTGTTCTTGCTTACTGTAAATTGTTCTGGATTAAAGGCATCTGTTAAATGCCTAAATTGTAAATTGTACATTGTTGATAAAATAAAAAATATACATACAAACACCTTGCTGTGTGTGTGTATATATTTAATATTATTTAATCAACAATGTACAATTTAGGCATTTAGCAGATGCCCTTAATCCAAATAGTATAGGTAATATAGTTACCTTGCCATGATGGGACTCCAAGGAATGATGGGAAATTAAATGAAATTCTTAGATTGTCTTGAAGAAATGAAATTCGTCAATTGTTTTATTGAATGAAACACAAACACACACGCACGCACACACGCACACGTGCATTAACATCCACACCACCACAACGTCCTTATAGCCATGTAGGGTAATACGGTACGGAGCTGCACTTATTAATATCTGTTAATTTATGTCACTAGAAGAGTGACACAAATTCAACGTTTGCCACCTGGAAAGTACTACGAAAAGAGGTTAATCAAACAGAAACTACAACATTTGGACAACCTGGCGGGAAGGAAACAACAAGTTAGGGAAAACTCACACAGCTTCAACAAACACACGGCACACACATGCGCGCTCGCTCACACAGACACAGGGGGGGAGCGCTGAAGTCCTTCAGCGCCCGCCCCCCCCCCCCACACACACACCCTTAGGCCCATCACAATTACTACATAAGTATTTGTGATAATTGCAATACTTTTGGGATAATAGTCAAAATCGTTCCCATGTTAAAAAGTAGTGGAAGTGGCAGATCTAGGAGCTCAAAACTGTTTTGATCTCGTAGATCTGATACTTTCACTATTCATGTATGTTTTATTGTAATTTAAATCATTTATGAATACTTGTGACGGGCCTAATGTACCTCAAATTTCCAGCTTGTGCGGTACATTTGCATGGGGATTCCAGACAACATAGCGCGCCCACTATCGTTGACCGGGCGGGGAGACCCCCCAGGCATCTCGACCCTATCCCCGGCGTTCGGAGGTCACTCCCCTGGCGTTCCCAAGGAGCATTCCAGACATCAAGGGCAGCCGGCATAATTTTCCTTAATAAATAATGCCTATAAATAAATAAATAAACACAAAAAAGGTGTTAAAAACAAGTGTTAGAAATGACTACACCTGTACGTGCCCATCGGCCTACTTGAGAACGATGCAACTAGGGAACCTAATAATACCCGTTGTCAACTTGTCATAGCACCCGTTTTAACGGGTCCCTTTTGTGCCCATACTGTATATGGAGGTCTCTACTGTATCTGTCTGTCTGTGCCTGAAGAGTGCAAACTGACTGTGACAAGTGGTTAAGTAATCAATTAGCAGCTGTGGGGTTGCCGTGGCAATCAATTGGCTGAGGCAGAGACTGGCAATTGCACAGGTGAGGGACTTGGGCTCATTAGGTCCACTGGCAGAGCCTGACGAGAGCCTTTTGTGGCGTTGCTGGACAACCGTGTTTGCCACCGACCCCTAATTGCTACTCCACTACATCTCAGAGGCAAATATTATGCTTTTACTCCACTACATTTATTATTATTTTAAATCTCTGAAATGACAAATACAAATAAACGAATAAGACCATTGCTGCGTCTAAAGCAACCAACTATACCAAAGATTATCAAACATTAGCCAAATTGGTAATTACATCAGAAAGGCAAAAAAATAACAGCTCGCAGTTCAAGGTATTGCCACTGCAATGCTGAAAAATACAATATTTCTAACAGCAATGATGAATACTATTAAAAAGTATAAGCAGTGTTGGAATTCTCATTTCTGAGGACAACTTTAGTTTTTTTCAACCAAGGTTCATGTTTTAGGTTGTTATTAGAGAAAGCAAAAGATGAGTGTTTATTGGTTTATTTTCATTTGCTGCTTTTTCGTTTTAACGATTTTAGCAATTTTTGACAGGGGGGTGGGGGCATTCGAACATGGGGCTAAATACATTTATTTTACAAAATGTTATGGCAATTTTTTTAATATTATTTACTATAGTCCTACTAGACCACAGGAAATGACATCTGGCCACAGAAGATCACGGGATCAACTGAATGTGTAGGAGGATACTGTTCACATTCAACAGATCCTGTGATCTTTTGTGGCCAGATGTAATTTCCTGGGGTCTAGTAGGACTATAGCAAAAAAATAATAATAGCATTTTGTAAAAAATAAATAGAAATAAACATATTTAGCCCCATGTTGGAATGCCCCCCCCCCCCCATTTCAAAAATGGGTAAAAATCGCTAAAACGAAAGAAAGCAGCAAATGAAAGAAAATGTGCTAATATTTTACTTTCTCTAATAACCTAAAACATGAATCTAACGTTGTCCTTTAAGTAAAAGTATCAATAGTGCTGTATAGAAATACTGTTTCTGTAAAAGTCCAGAATTTAAAATGTACTTCAACAAAAGTACAACAGTATTAGTTTTAAAAATGTACATAAAGTACCAAAAGTAGAAAGTAGTCATTCTGCTAAATGTCCCTTTACAAGTTTTCAAATGTGAGGTTGTAGATCTGCTATTTTTGAAAGATCCTGAAAATGTGGCGCAAATCTTTCAGAGCGAACATTTAACTAAAATCTTTGCTTCTATTTATTTTTTGTAATAAATATAAAAAATAATCTGCAAAGTAACTAGTAACTAATGTTTTCAAATAAATGCAGTGGAGGTAAAAGTATAATATTTGGATCCGAGATGTAGTGGTTCGTAGAAGTTAAAAATATTGGGGAAAAACTCAAGTGCAAATGCCTCAAAATGTTAACGGATGACCAAAACCTACTCAAATTCCCTCAAACGGTTTTTAACATTGTAACATTTTAACATTATTGTAGTAACCATATCAGTGTAAGGCTAATGACATTGAAACACTGCAATACATTGTAATTTTGAAAATTACAATATTAATATAATATGCTATTACAATTTGTAATAGCATTGTAACACTATGTAACTAAATAAATAAATTCCAACTCACCAGTCTGCCAGGTCCACAGGCCGGGGAGAGGCAGGGAGCCAAATCTGTACCTCTCCCCCACGCTGTTCTGAGGAGGAGAGGCAGGGAGCCAAATCTGTACCTCTCCCCCACGCTGTTCTGAGGAGGAGAGGCAGGGAGCCAAATCTGTACCTCTCCCCCACGCTGTTCTGAGGAGGAGAGGCAGGGAGCCAAATCTGTACCTCTCCCCCACGCTGTTCTGAGGAGGAGAGGCAGGGAGCCAAATCTGTACCTCTCCCCCACGCTGTTCTGAGGAGGAGAGGCAGGGAGCCAAATCTGTACCTCTCCCCCACGCTGTTCTGAGGAGGAGAGGCAGGGAGCCAAATCTGTACCTCTCCCCCACGCTGTTCTGAGGAGGGTTCCAGACAAGAGCACCAGGCATCATTCTCCTTTAGAAATAAACAAGAAAAAGGATATATATTAAAAAGAAAAACATCAGAACCGTCTGAAGTGAGTGGTAAAGGATAGGAAAGGTACTATGTTTACCCAGGGTAACTGGATTAAGGAAAGGAAAGGTTTTAACATTATTGTAGTAACCATAACAGTGTAAGGCTAATGACATTGAAACACTGCAATACATTGTAATATTGTAAATTACAATATTAATATAATATGCTATTACAATTTGTAATAGCATTGTAACACTATGTAACTAAATAAATAAATTCCAACTCACCAGTCTGCCAGGTCCACAGGCCGGGGAGAGGCAGGGAGCCAAATCTGTACCTCTCCCTCACGCTGTTCTGAGGAGGAGAGGCAGGGAGCCAAATCTGTACCTCTCCCCCACGCTGTTCTGAGGAGGGTTCCAGATCCCCCACCGCCGTTCTGAGGAGGGTTCCAGACAAGGGTTGTACTGTACTGTACATTATGTGTCGCATGTCGTTATAGGTGAGCCGTACTGTACTGTACTGTACATTATGTGTCGCATGTCGTTATAGGTGAACAGTACTGTACTGTACTGTACATTATGTGTCGCATGTCGTTATAGGTGAACAGTACTGTACCGTACTGTACTGTACATTATGTGTCGCATGTCGTTATAGGTGAACAGTACTGTACTGTACTGTACATAATGCGTCGCATGTCGTTATAGGTGAACAGTACTGTACTGTACATAATGAGTCGCATGTCGTTATAGGTGAACAGTACTGTACTGTACTGTACATAATGCGTCGCATGTCGTTATAGGTGAACAGTACTGTACTGTACTGTACATTATGTGTCCCATGTCGTTATAGGTGAACAGTACTGTACTGTACATAATGCGTCGCATGTCGTTATAGGTGAACAGTACTGTACTGTACTGTACATTATGTGTCGCATGTCGTTATAGGTGAACAGTACATTACTGTACTGTACTGTACATAATGCGTCGCATGTCGTTATAGGTGAACAGTACTGTACTGTACATTATGTGTCGCATGTCGTTATAGGTGAACAGTGCTGTACTGTACATAATGCGTCGCATGTCGTTATAGGTGAACAGTACTGTACTGTACTGTACATAATGCGTCGCATGTCGTTATAGGTGAACAGTACTGTACTGTACTGTACATAATGCGTCGCATGTCGTTATAGGTGAACAGTACTGTACTGTACTGTACATTATGTGTCGCATGTCGTTATAGGTGAATCACTCTACATCTGAAATCAGGGAGACGAAGCTCAGAGGTGCTGCGAACCCCAAAAGCGGAATCACAAGGATTCCGAAGGACAATTCCAATCTGAATTCAAGGGGACGAAGTGCCTAGGCACTGCGACACCCCAAATGCGGAACCACAGGGATTCCGAAGGATACCGAGGGACATACACAACCCACCGAGACGGTTTAAATGGTTGTATGCGGCACAGACGGGCGAGGACCGAAGTCCAAACGCTCGGCAGCCACATCCAGCCAGGACCAAAGCAGAAGGCGCCCTTCTCCCACTCCCTTACGGGTGTAGGCCAGGACGCCTCTACTTTACTGTGGGGCCTTGAGCCCACGCGGGCCGGGCAAAGAGTGGTTGTACGCAGTGTAGATGGGCGAGGGCCGGAGCCCAGACGCCCGCCGACCAAGCACAACCCGGAACTCTAGATTGGTGGTATATTCCCTCCTAACGGAGGAGCCTTACCCGAATCGGGTTACGAGCGTAAGGCGTCCCTGCAGAGCCCAAAGGGTTGCAGTGAACGTTAGGTCACCGCACTGCCCTCCAAGAGGGTGCGCCACAAACGTTGCCTGCGATCCGAAGATCCTAGCAAACATGCGGGCTTCATGCGGATTGACACCGTGCTCTTCCCCCCGACCGAAACGAGGCGAACTGCCTATCGAACAAGGCGGACGCCCCCGCACCGACCCCCACGCAAGGCGGATCCATGAACGGCATGCCGGATCAAGCAACGAGAGCGCCCCTCGCATCCATCAACAACCCTTGCGGGCACAGTTCGGAAATACCACCAAGAAGGAGCAGAAAGCCCCGCTCCGCACCCAAAGAGCACGGGTCGGGGAACTGCTTAAGGGGCCTTGAGCCCCCGCGGGCCGGGCAAAGACTGGTTGTATGCGGCACAGGCGGGCTCGGCCAACTCGGCAGCCACATCCAACCAGGGAAATTGTCTGACTACGCTGCTTCCCATAAGGGATGGCAATGAAGGTCAAATAATTTAGGCACAAGAAGTTTGAGGTGACCTCATGGGTAGGAGGACACCTCGGACCCGCCGGCCACCGCCGCGCCCGCGAGGGACACTGATCGACTGATCGACAGTAACAGTAAAAGGAGACAGGAAACAGCCGTACTGTACTGTACATTATGTGTTGCATGTCGTTATAGGTGAGCCGTACTGTACTGTACTGTACTGTACTGTACATTATGTGTCGCATGTCGTTATAGGTGAGACGTAATGTACTGTACTGTACATTATGTGTCGCATGTCATTATAGGTGAACAGTACTGTACTGTACTGTACATAATGCGTCGCATGTCGTTATAGGTGAACAGTACTGTACTGTACTGTACATTATGTGTCGCATGTCGTTATAGGTGAACAGTACTGTACTGTACTGTATATAATGCGTCGCATGTCGTTATAGGTGAACAGTACTGTACTGTACTGTACATTATGTGTCGCATGTCGTTATAGGTGAACAGTACTGTACTGTACTGTACATTATGTGTCGCATGTCGTTATAGGTGAACAGTACTGTACTGTACTGTACATAATGCGTCGCATGTCGTTATAGGTGAACAGTACTGTACTGTACATAATGCGTCGCATGTCGTTATAGGTGAACAGTACTGTACTGTACTGTACATAATGCGTCGCATGTCGTTATAGGTGAAAAATACTGTACTGTACTGTAGATTATGTGTCGCATGTCGTTATAGGTGAACAGTACTGTACTGTACTGTACATAATGAGTCGCATGTCGTTATAGGTGAACAGTACTGTACTGTACTGTACATAATGCGTCGCATGTCGTTATAGGTGAACAGTACTGTACTGTACTGTACATTATGTGTCCCATGTCGTTATAGGTGAACAGAACTGTACTGTACATAATGCGTCGCATGTCGTTATAGGTGAACAGTACTGTACTGTACTGTACATTATGTGTCGCATGTCGTTATAGGTGAACAGTACATTACTGTACTGTACTGTACATAATGCGTCGCATGTCGTTATAGGTGAACAGTACTGTACTGTACATTATGTGTCGCATGTCGTTATAGGTGAACAGTGCTGTACTGTACATAATGCGTCGCATGTCGTTATAGGTGAACAGTACTGTACTGTACTGTACATAATGCGTCGCATGTCGTTATAGGTGAACAGTACTGTACTGTACTGTACATAATGCGTCGCATGTCGTTATAGGTGAACAGTACTGTACTGTACTGTACATTATGTGTCGCATGTCGTTATAGGTGAACAGTACTGTACTGTACTGTACATAATGCGTCGCATGTCGTTATAGGTGAACAGTACTGTACTGTACTGTACATTATGTGTCGCATGTCGTTATAGGTGAATCACTCTACATCTGAAATCAGGGAGACGAAGCTCAGAGGTGCTGCGAACCCCAAAAGCGGAATCACAAGGATTCCGAAGGACAATTCCAATCTGAATTCAAGGGGACGAAGTGCCTAGGCACTGCGACACCCCAAATGCGGAACCACAGGGATTCCGAAGGATACCGAGGGACATACACAACCCACCGAGACGGTTTAAATGGTTGTATGCGGCACAGACGGGCGAGGACCGAAGTCCAAACGCTCGGCAGCCACATCCAGCCAGGACCAAAGCAGAAGGCGCCCTTCTCCCACTCCCTTACGGGTGTAGGCCAGGACGCCTCTACTTTACTGTGGGGCCTTGAGCCCACGCGGGCCGGGCAAAGAGTGGTTGTACGCAGTGTAGATGGGCGAGGGCCGGAGCCCAGACGCCCGCCGACCAAGCACAACCCGGAACTCTAGATTGGTGGTATATTCCCCTCCTAACGGAGGAGCCTTACCCGAATCGGGTTACGAGCGTAAGGCGTCCCTGCAGAGCCCAAAGGGTTGCAGTGAACGTTAGGTCACCGCACTGCCCTCCAAGAGGGTGCGCCACAAACGTTGCCTGCGATCCGAAGATCCTAGCAAACATGCGGGCTTCATGCGGATTGACACCGTGCTCTTCCCCCCGACCGAAACGAGGCGAACTGCCTATCGAACAAGGCGGACGCCCCCGCACCGACCCCCACGCAAGGCGGATCCATGAACGGCATGCCGGATCAAGCAACGAGAGCGCCCCTCGCATCCATCAACAACCCTTGCGGGCACAGTTCGGAAATACCACCAAGAAGGAGCAGAAAGCCCCGCTCCGCACCCAAAGAGCACGGGTCGGGGAACTGCTTAAGGGGCCTTGAGCCCCCGCGGGCCGGGCAAAGACTGGTTGTATGCGGCACAGGCGGGCTCGGCCAACTCGGCAGCCACATCCAACCAGGGAAATTGTCTGACTACGCTGCTTCCCATAAGGGATGGCAATGAAGGTCAAATAATTTAGGCACAAGAAGTTTGAGGTGACCTCATGGGTAGGAGGACACCTCGGACCCGCCGGCCACCGCCGCGCCCGCGAGGGACACTGATCGACTGATCGACAGTAACAGTAAAAGGAGACAGGAAACAGCCGTACTGTACTGTACATTATGTGTTGCATGTCGTTATAGGTGAGCCGTACTGTACTGTACTGTACTGTACTGTACATTATGTGTCGCATGTCGTTATAGGTGAGACGTAATGTACTGTACTGTACATTATGTGTCGCATGTCATTATAGGTGAACAGTACTGTACTGTACTGTACATAATGCGTCGCATGTCGTTATAGGTGAACAGTACTGTACTGTACTGTACATTATGTGTCGCATGTCGTTATAGGTGAACAGTACTGTACTGTACTGTACATAATGCGCCGCATGTCGTTATAGGTGAACAGTACTGTACTGTACTGTACATTATGTGTCGCATGTCGTTATAGGTGAACAGTACTGTACTGTACTGTACATTATGTGTCGCATGTCGTTATAGGTGAACAGTACTGTACTGTACTGTACATAATGCGTCGCATGTCGTTATAGGTGAACAGTACTGTACTGTACATAATGCGTCGCATGTCGTTATAGGTGAACAGTACTGTACTGTACTGTACATAATGCGTCGCATGTCGTTATAGGTGAAAAATACTGTACTGTACTGTAGATTATGTGTCGCATGTCGTTATAGGTGAACAGTACTGTACTGTACTGTACATTATGTGTAGCATGTCGTTATAGGTGAACAGTACTGTACTGTACTGTACATAATGCGTCGCATGTCGTTAGAGGTGAACAGTACTGTACTGTACTGTACATAATGCGTCGCATGTCGTTATAGGTGAACAGTACTGTACTGTACTGTACATTATGTGTCGCATGTCGTTATAGGTGAACAGTACTGTACTGTACTGTACATAATGCGTCGCATGTCGTTATAGGTGAACAGTACTGTACTGTACATTATGTGTCGCATGTCGTTATAGGTGAACAGTGCTGTACTGTACATAATGCGTCGCATGTCGTTATAGGTGAACAGTACTGTACTGTACTGTACATAATGCGTTGCATGTCGTTATAGGTGAACAGTACTGTACTGTACTGTACATAATGCGTCGCATGTCGTTATAGGTGAACAGTACTGTACTGTACATTATGTGTCGCATGTCGTTATAGGTGAACAGTGCTGTACTGTACATAATGCGTCGCATGTCGTTATAGGTGAACAGTACTGTACTGTACTGTACATAATGCGTCGCATGTCGTTATAGGTGAACAGTACTGTACTGTACTGTACATAATGCGTCGCATGTCGTTATAGGTGAACAGTACTGTACTGTACATTATGTGTCGCATGTCGTTATAGGTGAATCACTCTACATCTGAAATGAGGGGGACGAAGCTCAGAGGCGCTGCGAACCCCAAAAGCGGAATCACAAGGATTCCGAAGGACAATTCCAATCTGAATTCAAGGGGACGAAGTGCCTAGGCACTGCGACACCCCAAATGCGGAACCACAGGGATTCCGAAGGATACCGAGGGACATACACAACGAAGGTGTGAAAAACAAACAAATGTAAATTTGTTTGTTTGTCACTGGGGCTGGGGTGGGGGGATGGGCTCCCACTCTTTGTGGATTGCCATGGGCCAGACATGCAAATTAAATGAAAGCGCGGGGGTGGGGTGGGGGGGATGGGTTCTAACCAGGTGCCAGACATGCAAATTAGATAAACACAGAGGTGGGGTGGGGGGATGGGCTCTAACCAGGTGCCAGTAGTAAACAGGGTTAGGGTTAGGGTCCTTATCTTTGAAGTGAATTGTATGCATAAATTAATCAAGTTAGTATTTAAATTCCTTACATACATTGACAGTGGGTGTGTGATTCCACCTAGTGGTCAATATCTATATAAATATTTACACTGCAATACCATTTATGCCCTGATGTGATCTCAGTCATCTAGGGAAATGTTTTTCAATCATTGGTCTGGGGACCACCAGTGGTCCTTGAATGTAATTATTGTGTAAGTCAAGGATATCCCCCTAGTGTTCAAGCTCTATATAAATATTTACACTGCAATACCATTTATGCCCTGAGGTGATCTCAGTCATCTAGGGAAATGTTTTTCAATCATTGGTCTGGGGATCACCAGTGGTCCTTGAATCTACTTCTTGGGTAAGTCAAGGATATCCCCCCCCCCCCTAGTGGTCAATTTCTATATATATATATATATATATATATATTTACAACTGCAATACCATTTATGCCCTGATTTCAGTCACCTAGTGCAAATGTTTTCAAGCATTGGTCCGGGGGCTACCGATGGTCTTTGAGAGGGTTAAGGTGACCCTCCCCCCAGCTAAATCATGGAGAGTTGGTAACCAAATAGTCTCCTTATAGATCTTTAACTCTATACTTTTCAATTTTTTGTGTTTTTGAATTTTTATGTTTCATGGTGTCCTAAGGTGTATGGTTTATTGTCTGTCTTGTATTATTTTTGGTGTTTTGGGTTGTGTCTTTGAACATTGTATGCTTCATGTGGTACTAATGTGTTGGGGTTATTGTCTGTCTTGTATTATTTTTGGTGTTTTGTGTTGTGACTTTGAATTTTTATGGTTCATGTTGTCCTAATGGGGTTGGGTATTGTATATCTTGTATTATTTTTGTGTTTTGTGTTGTGTCTTTGAATTTTGCATGCTTCATGTGGTACTAGGTGTTTGGGTTATTGTCTGTCTTGTATTATTTTTGGTGTTTTGTGTTGGGATCTTTGAATTTTTTATGCTTCATGTTGTCCAAATGGGGTTGGGTATTGTAAATCTTGTATTATTTTTTGTGTTTTGTGTTGTGTCTTTGAATTTTGCATGCTTCATGTGGTACTAGGTGTTTGGGTTATTGTCTGTCTTGTATTATTTTTGGTGTTTTGTGTTGGGATCTTTGAATTTTTTATGTTTCATGTTGTCCAAATGGGGTTGGGTATTGTAAATCTTGTATTATTTTTGGTGTTTTGGGTTGTGTCTTTGAATTTTGCATGCTTCATGTGGTACTAGGTGTTTGGGTTATTGTCTGTCTTGTATTATTTTTGGTGTTTTGGTGTTGGGATCTTTGAATTTTTTATGTTTCATGTTGTCCAAATGGGTTGGGTATTGTAAATCTTGTATTATTTTTTGTGTTTTGTGTTGTGTCTTTGAATTTTGCATGCTTCATGTGGTACTAGGTGTTTGGGTTATTGTCTGTCTTGTATTATTTTGGTGATTTGTGTTGGGATCTTTGAATTTTTTATGTTTCATGTTGTCCAAATGGGTTGGGTAGTGTAAATCTTGTATTATTTTTTGTGTTTTGTGTTGTGTCTTTGAATTTTGCATGCTTCATGTGGTACTAGGTGTTTGGGTTATTGTCTGTCTTGTATTATTTTTGGTGTTTTGTGTTGGGATCTTTGAATTTTTTATGTTTCATGTTGTCCAAATGGGGTTGGGTATTGTAAATCTTGTATTATTTTTGGTGTTTTGGGTTGTGTCTTTGAATTTTGCATGCTTCATGTGGTACTAGGTGTTTGGGTTATTGTCTGTCTTGTATTATTTTTGGTGTTTTGTGTTGGGATCTTTGAATTTTTTATGTTTCATGTTGTCCAAATGGGGTTGGGTATTGTAAATCTTGTATTATTTTTGGTGTTTTGGGTTGTGTCTTTGAATTTTGCATGCTTCATGTGGTACTAGGTGTTTGGGTTATTGTCTGTCTTGTATTATTTTTGGTGTTTTGTGTTGGGATCTTTGAATTTTTTATGTTTCATGTTGTGCAAATGGGTTGGGTATTGTAAATCTTGTATTATTTTTTGTGTTTTTGTGTTGTGTCTTTGAATTTTGCATGCTTCATGTGGTACTAGGTGTTTGGGTTATTGTCTGTCTTGTATTATTTTTGGTGTTTTGTGTTGGGATCTTTGAATTTTTTATGTTTCATGTTGTCCAAATGGGTTGGGTATTGTAAATCTTGTATTATTTTTTGTGTTTTGTGTTGTGTCTTTGGATTTTGCATGCTTCATGTGGTACTAGGTGTTTGGGTTATTGTCTGTCTTGTATTATTTTTGGTGTTTTGTGTTGGGATCTTTGAATTTTTTATGTTTCATGTTGTCCAAATGGGGTTGGGTATTGTAAATCTTGTATTATTTTTGGTGTTTTGGGTTGTGTCTTTGAATTTTGTATGCTTCATGTGGTACTAGGTGTTTGGGTTATTGTCTGTCTTGTATTATTTTTGGTGTTTTGTGTTGGGATCTTTGAATTTTTTATGTTTCATGTTGTCCAAATGGGGTTGGGTATTGTAAATCTTGTATTATTTTTTGTGTTTTTGTGTTGTGTCTTTGAATTTTGCATACTTCATGTGGTACTAGGTGTTTGGGTTATTGTCTGTCTTGTATTATTTTTGGTGTTTTGTGTTGGGATCTTTGAATTTTTTATGTTTCATGTTGTCCAAATGGGTTGGGTATTGTAAATCTTGTATTATTTTTTGTGTTTTGTGTTGTGCCTTTGAATTTTGCATGCTTCATGTGGTACTAGGTGTTTGGGTTATTGTCTGTCTTGTATTATTTTTGGTGTTTTGTGTTGGGATCTTTGAATTTTTTATGTTTCATGTTGTCCAAATGGGTTGGGTATTGTAAATCTTGTATTATTTTTTTGTGTTTTGTGTTGTGTCTTTGAATTTTGCATGCTTCATGTGGTACTAGGTGTTTGGGTTATTGTCTGTCTTGTATTATTTTTGGTGTTTTGTGTTGGGATCTTTGAATTTTTTATGTTTCATGTTGTCCAAATGGGTTGGGTATTGTAAATCTTGTATTATTTTTTGTGTTTTGTGTTGTGTCTTTGAATTTTGCATGCTTCATGTGGTACTAGGTGTTTGGGTTATTGTCTGTCTTGTATTATTTTTGGTGTTTTGTGTTGGGATCTTTGAATTTTTTATGTTTCATGTTGTCCAAAGGGGGTTGGGTATTGTAAATCTTGTCAATATTTTGTGTTTTGTGTTGTGTCTTTGAATTTTGTATGCTTCATGTGGTACTAGGTGTTTGGGTTATTGTCTGTCTTGTATTATTTTTGGTGTTTTGTGTTGGGATCTTTGAATTTTTTATGTTTCATGTTGTCCAAATGGGGTTGGGTATTGTAAATCTTGTATTATTTTTGGTGTTTTGGGTTGTGTCTTTGAATTTTGCATGCTTCATGTGGTACTAGGTGTTTGGGTTATTGTCTGTCTTGTATTATTTTTGGTGTTTTGTGTTGGGATCTTTGAATTTTTTATGTTTCATGTTGTCCAAATGGGGTTGGGTATTGTAAATCTTGTATTATTTTTGGTGTTTTGGGTTGTGTCTTTGAATTTTGCATGCTTCATGTGGTACTAGGTGTTTGGGTTATTGTCTGTCTTGTATTATTTTTGGTGTTTTGTGTTGGGATCTTTGAATTTTTTATGTTTCATGTTGTCCAAATGGGGTTGGGTATTGTAAATCTTGTATTATTTTTGGTGTTTTGTGTTGGGTCTTTGAATTTTGCATGCTTCATGTGGTACTAGGTGTTTGGGTTATTGTCTGTCTTGTATTATTTTTTGGTGTTTTGTGTTGGGATCTTTGAATTTTTTATGTTTCATGGTGTCCAAATGGGGTTGGGTATTGTAAATCTTGTATTATTTTTGGTGTTTTGGGTGGTGTCTTTGAATTTTGCATGCTTCATGTGGTACTAGGTGTTTGGGTTATTGTCTGTCTTGTATTATTTTTGGTGTTTTGTGTTGGGATCTTTGAATTTTTTATGTTTCATGTTGTCCAAATGGGGTTGGGTATTGTAAATCTTGTATTATTTTTTGTGTTTTGTGTTGTGTCTTTGAATTTTGCATGCTTCATGTGGTACTAGGTGTTTGGGTTATTGTCTGTCTTGTATTATTTTTGGTGTTTTGTGTTGGGATCTTTGAATTTTTTTATGTTTCATGTTGTCCAAATGGGGTTGGGTATTGTAAATCTTGTATTATTTTTGTGTTTTGTGTTGTGTCTTTGAATTTTGCATGCTTCATGTGGTACTAGGTGTTTGGGTTATTGTCTGTCTTGTATTATTTTTGGTGTTTTGTGTTGGGATCTTTGAATTTTTTATGTTTCATGTTGTCCAAATGGGTTGGGTATTGTAAATCTTGTATTATTTTTTGTGTTTTGTGTTGGGTCTTTGAATTTTGCATGCTTCATGTGGTACTAGGTGTTTGGGTTATTGTCTGTCTTGTATTATTTTTGGTGTTTTGTGTTGGGATCTTTGAATTTTTTTATGTTTCATGTTGTCCAAATGGGGTTGGGTATTGTAAATCTTGTATTATTTTTGGTGTTTTGGGTTGTGTCTTTGAATTTTGCATGCTTCATGTGGTACTAGGTGTTTGGGTTATTGTCTGTCTTGTATTATTTTTGGTGTTTTGTGTTGGGATCTTTGAATTTTTTATGTTTTCATGTTGTCCAAATGGGGTTGGGTATTGTAAATCTTGTATTATTTTTGGTGTTTTGGGTTGTGTCTTTGAATTTTGCATGCTTCATGTGGTACTAGGTGTTTGGGTTATTGTCTGTCTTGTATTATTTTTGGTGTTTTGTGTTGGGATCTTTGAATTTTTTATGTTTCATGTTGTCCAAATGGGGTTGGGTATTGTCTGTCTTGTATCATTTTTGGTGTTTTGTGTTGTGTCTTTGAATTTTGCATGCTTCATGTGGTACTAGGTGTTTGGGTTATTGTCTGAATTGTATTATTTTTGGTGTTTTGTGTTGTGACTTTGAATTTTTTTTACAAACAGGCGGCCTGTTGTATTAATATAATATTTTGAAGTACCACATGAAACATACAAAATTCAAAGACACAGTACCAAAACACCATAAATAATACAAGACATACAATAATCCAAACACATTAATACCACATGAAGCATACAAAATTCAAAGACACAACACAAAACACCATAAATAATACAAGACATACAATAATCCGAACACATTAGTACCATGAACCATACCCAATTCAAAGACACAGCACAAAACACCAAAAATAATACAAGATATACAATAACCCATACCCATTAGGACAACATGAAACATACAAAATTCAAAGACACAACACAAAACACCAAAAATAATACAAGACGGCCAATAACACAAATACATTAGTACCACATGAAACATAAAAATTCAAAGACACAGCACAAAACCCCAAAAATAATACAAGACAGACAATAACCCAAACACATTAGTACCACATGAAGCATGCAAAATTCAAAGACACAACACAAAACACAAAAAATAATACAAGATTTACAATACCCAACCCCATTAGGACAACATGAAACATAAAAAATTCAAAGATCCCAACACAAAACACCAAAAATAATACAAGACAGACAATAACCCAAACACCTAGTACCACATGAAGCATGCAAAAATCAAAGACACAACACAAAACACAAAAAATAATACAAGATTTACAATACCCAACCCCATTAGGACAACATGAAACATAAAAAAATTCAAAGTCACAACACAAAACACCAAAAATAATACAATTCAGACAATAACCCAAACACCTAGTACCACATGAAGCATGCAAAATTCAAAGACACAACACAAAACACCAAAAATGATACAAGACAGACAATACCCAACCCCATTTGGACAACATGAAACATAAAAAATTCAAAGATCCCAACACAAAACACCAAAAATAATACAAGACAGACAATAACCCAAACACCTAGTACCACATGAAGCATGCAAAATTCAAAGACACAACCCAAAACACCAAAAATAATACAAGATTTACAATACCCAACCCCATTTGGACAACATGAAAACATAAAAAATTCAAAGATCCCAACACAAAACACCAAAAATAATACAAGACAGACAATAACCCAAACACCTAGTACCACATGAAGCATGCAAAATTCAAAGACACAACCCAAAACACCAAAAATAATACAAGATTTACAATACCCAACCCCATTTGGACAACATGAAACATAAAAAAATTCAAAGATCCCAACACAAAACACCAAAAATAATACAAGACAGACAATAACCCAAACACCTAGTACCACATGAAGCATGCAAAATTCAAAGACCCAACACAAAACACAAAAAATAATACAAGATTTACAATACCCAACCCATTTGGACAACATGAAACATAAAAAATTCAAAGATCCCAACACAAAACACCAAAAATAATACAAGACAGACAATAACCCAAACACCTAGTACCACATGAAGCATGCAAAATTCAAAGACACAACACAAAACACAAAAATAATACAAGATTTACAATACCCAACCCCATTTGGACAACATGAAACATAAAAAAATTCAAAGATCCCAACACAAAACACCAAAAATAATACAAGACAGACAATAACCCAAACACCTAGTACCACATGAAGCATGCAAAATTCAAAGACACAACACAAAACACAAAAAATAATACAAGATTTACAATACCCAACCCCATTTGGACAACATGAAACATAAAAAATTCAAAGATCCCAACACAAAACACCAAAAATAATACAAGACAGACAATAACCCAAACACCTAGTACCACATGAAGCATGCAAAATTCAAAGACACCACCCAAAACACCAAAAATAATACAAGATTTACAATACCCAACCCCATTTGGACACCATGAAACATAAAAAATTCAAAGATCCCAACACAAAACACCAAAAAATAATACAAGACAGACAATAACCCAAACACCTAGTACCACATGAAGCATGCAAAATTCAAAGACCCAACACAAAACACCAAAAATAATACAAGATTTACAATACCCAACCCCATTTGGACAACATGAAACATAAAAAATTCAAAGATCCCAACACAAAACACCAAAAATAATACAAGACAGACAATAACCCAAACACCTAGTACCACATGAAGCATGCAGAATTCAAAGACACAACCCAAAACACCAAAAATAATACAAGATTTACAATACCCAACCCCATTTGGACAACATGAAACATAAAAAATTCAAAGATCCCAACACAAAACACCAAAAATAATACAAGACAGACAATAACCCAAACACCTAGTACCACATGAAGCATGCAAAATTCAAAGACACAACCCAAAACACCAAAAATAATACAAGATTTACAATACCCAACCCCATTTGGACAACATGAAACATAAAAAATTCAAAGATCCCAACACAAAACACCAAAAATAATACAAGACAGACAATAACCCAAACACCTAGTACCACATGAAGCATACAAAATTCAAAGACACAACACAAAACACAAAATATTGACAAGATTTACAATACCCAACCCCCTTTGGACAACATGAAACATAAAAAATTCAAAGATCCCAACACAAAACACCAAAAATAATACAAGACAGACAATAACCCAAACACCTAGTACCACATGAAGCATGCAAAATTCAAAGACACAACACAAAACACAAAAAATAATACAAGATTTACAATACCCAACCCATTTGGACAACATGAAACATAAAAAATTCAAAGATCCCAACACAAAACACCAAAAATAATACAAGACAGACAATAACCCAAACACCTAGTACCACATGAAGCATGCAAAATTCAAAGACACAACACAAAACACAAAAAAATAATACAAGATTTACAATACCCAACCCATTTGGACAACATGAAACATAAAAAATTCAAAGATCCCAACACAAAACACCAAAAATAATACAAGACAGACAATAACCCAAACACCTAGTACCACATGAAGCATGCAAAATTCAAAGGCACAACACAAAACACAAAAAATAATACAAGATTTACAATACCCAACCCATTTGGACAACATGAAACATAAAAAATTCAAAGATCCCAACACAAAACACCAAAAATAATACAAGACAGACAATAACCCAAACACCTAGTACCACATGAAGTATGCAAAATTCAAAGACACAACACAAAAACACAAAAAATAATACAAGATTTACAATACCCAACCCCATTTGGACAACATGAAACATAAAAAATTCAAAGATCCCAACACAAAACACCAAAAATAATACAAGACAGACAATAACCCAAACACCTAGTACCACATGAAGCATACAAAATTCAAAGACACAACCCAAAACACCAAAAATAATACAAGATTTACAATACCCAACCCCATTTGGACAACATGAAACATAAAAAATTCAAAGATCCCAACACAAAACACCAAAAATAATACAAGACAGACAATAACCCAAACACCTAGTACCACATGAAGCATGCAAAATCCAAAGACACAACACAAAACACAAAAAATAATACAAGATTTACAATACCCAACCCATTTGGACAACATGAAACATAAAAAATTCAAAGATCCCAACACAAAACACCAAAAATAATACAAGACAGA
Organism: Protomyctophum bolini; assembly: GCF_963924005.1. Classification (NCBI taxonomy): domain Eukaryota; kingdom Metazoa; phylum Chordata; class Actinopteri; order Myctophiformes; family Myctophidae; genus Protomyctophum; species Protomyctophum bolini. The sequence goes on along the minus strand of NC_137868.1, from coordinate 20,658,293 downwards.
CAATAACCCAAACACCTAGTACCACATGAAGCATGCAAAATTCAAAGACACAACACAAAAACACAAAAAATAATACAAGATTTACAATACCCAACCCATTTGCACAACATGAAACATAAAAAATTCAAAGATCCCAACACAAAACACCAAAAATAATACAAGACAGACAATAACCCAAACACCTAGTACCACATGAAGCATGCAAAATTCAAAGACACAACCCAAAACACCAAAAATAATACAAGATTTACAATACCCAACCCCATTTGGACAACATGAAACATAAAAAATTCAAAGATCCCAACACAAAACACCAAAAATAATACAAGACAGACAATAACCCAAACACCTAGTACCACATGAAGCATGCAAAATTCAAAGACACAACCCAAAACACCAAAAATAATACAAGATTTACAATACCCAACCCCATTTGGACAACATGAAACATAAAAAATTCAAAGATCCCAACACAAAACACCAAAAATAATACAAGACAGACAATAACCCAAACACCTAGTACCACATGAAGCATGCAAAATTCAAAGACACAACACAAAACACAAAAAATAATACAAGATTTACACTACCCAACCCATTTGGACAACATGAAACATAAAAAATTCAAAGATCCCAACACAAATCACCAAAATAATACAAGACAGACAATAACCCAAACACCTAGTACCACATGAAGCATGCAAAATTCAAAGACACAACACAAAACACAAAAAATAATACAAGATTTACAATACCCAACCCATTTGGACAACATGAAACATAAAAAATTCAAAGATCCCAACACCAAAACACCAAAAATAATACAAGACAGACAATAACCCAAACACCTAGTACCACATGAAGCATGCAAAATTCAAAGACACAACCCAAAACACCAAAAATAATACAAGATTTACAATACCCAACCCCATTTGGACAACATGAAACATAAAAAATTCAAAGATCCCAACACAAAACACCAAAAATAATACAAGACAGACAATAACCCAAACACCTAGTACCACATGAAGCATGCAAAATTCAAAGACACAACACAAAACACAAAAAATAATACAAGATTTACAATACCCAACCCCATTTGGACAACATGAAGCATAAAAAATTCAAAGATCCCAACACAAAACACCAAAAATAATACAAGACAGACAATAACCCAAACACCTAGTACCACATGAAGCATGCAAAATTCAAAGACACAACACAAAACACAAAAATAATACAAGATATACAATACCCAACCCCATTAGGACAACATGAACCATAAAAATTCAAAGTCACAACACAAAACACCAAAAATAATACAAGACAGACAATAACCCCAACACATTAGTACCACATGAAGCATACAATGTTCAAAGACACAACCCAAAACACCAAAAATAATACAAGACAGACAATAAACCATACACCTTAGGACACCATGAAACATAAAAATTCAAAAACACAAAAAATTGAAAAGTATATAGTTAAAGATCTATAAGGAGACTATTTGGTTACCAACTCTCCATGATTTAGCTGGGGGGAGGGTCACCTTAACCCTCTCAAAGACCATCGGTAGCCCCCGGACCAATGCTTGAAAACATTTGCACTAGGTGACTGAAATCAGGGCATAAATGGTATTGCAGTTGTAAATATATATATATATATATATATATAGAAATTGACCACTAGGGGGGGGGGGGATATCCTTGACTTACCCAAGAAGTAGATTCAAGGACCACTGGTGATCCCCAGACCAATGATTGAAAAACATTTCCCTAGATGACTGAGATCACCTCAGGGCATAAATGGTATTGCAGTGTAAATATTTATATAGAGCTTGAACACTAGGGGGATATCCTTGACTTACACAATAATTACATTCAAGGACCACTGGTGGTCCCCAGACCAATGATTGAAAAACATTTCCCTAGATGACTGAGATCACATCAGGGCATAAATGGTATTGCAGTGTAAATATTTATATAGATATTGACCACTAGGTGGAATCACACACCCACTGTCAATGTATGTAAGGAATTTAAATACTAACTTGATTAATTTATGCATACAATTCACTTCAAAGATAAGGACCCTAACCCTAACCCTGTTTACTACTGGCACCTGGTTAGAGCCCATCCCCCCACCCCACCTCTGTGTTTATCTAATTTGCATGTCTGGCACCTGGTTAGAACCCATCCCCCCCACCCCACCCCCGCGCTTTCATTTAATTTGCATGTCTGGCCCATGGCAATCCACAAAGAGTGGGAGCCCATCCCCCCACCCCAGCCCCAGTGACAAACAAACAAATTTACATTTGTTTGTTTTTCACACCTTCGAGTCAGCATCTCTGCTGTCTTTTGAGGAGGCATGGCACATGAGACGCAGGGAGAGAGAGAGATGAGATCAGCTAATCACACACACATCATGCATTTATAAATAACCTATCATTAGTTTTTATTATTATTTAATTATAAACTATTATATGCTAATTATATTTATGGATATTTATATTTTATTATTTATGATTATGCTAATTATATCTATGGAATTCCTGGAATGTTTAATTACTAATTTGCATAATTAATTATGCAAATTATGCATTAAATTGCTCACTAGCGCCACTAGTGGCCAAAAAGTGTACCGTCCGCCCATCATATAAGACTACTAACGTTGCCTGCGATCCGAAGATCCTAGCAAACATGCAGGCTTCATGCGGATTGACACCGTGCTCTTCCCCCCGACCGAAACGAGGCGAACTGCCGATCGAACAAGGCGGACGCCCCCGCACCGACCCCCACGCAAGCCCATGGGTCCCCCACCCGCCATGGCGGGCAGGCGGATCCATGAACGGCATGCCGGATCAAGCAACGAGAGCGCCCCTCGCATCCATCAACAACCCTTGCGGGCACAGTTCGGAAATACCACCAAGAAGGAGCAGAAAGCCCCGCTCCGCACCCAAAGAGCACGGGTCGGGGAACTGCTTAAGGGGCCTTGAGCCCCCGCGGGCCGGGCAAAGACTGGTTGTATGCGGCACAGGCGGGCTCGGCCAACTCGGCAGCCACATCCAACCAGGGAAATTGTCTGACTACGCTGCTTCCCATAAGGGATGGCAATGAAGGTCAAATAATTTAGGCACAAGAAGTTTGAGGTGACCTCATGGGTAGGAGGACACCTCGGACCCGCCGGCCACCGCCGCGCCCGCGAGGGACACTGATCGACTGATCGACAGTAACAGTAAAAGGAGACAGGAAACAGCCGTACTGTACTGTACATTATGTGTTGCATGTCGTTATAGGTGAGCCGTACTGTACTGTACATTATGTGTCGCATGTCATTATAGGTGAGACGTAATGTACTGTACTGTACATTATGTGTCGCATGTCATTATAGGTGAACAGTACTGTACTGTACTGTACATAATGCGTCGCATGTCGTTATAGGTGAACAGTACTGTACTGTACTGTACATTATGTGTCGCATGTCGTTATAGGTGAACAGTACTGTACTGTACTGTACATAATGGGTCGCATGTCGTTATAGGTGAACAGTACTGTACTGTACATTATGTGTCGCATGTCGTTATAGGTAAACAGTACTGTACTGTACTGTACATTATGTGTCGCATGTCGTTATAGGTGAACAGTACTGTACTGTACTGTACATAATGCGTCGCATGTCGTTATAGGTGAACAGTACTGTACTGTACATAATGCGTCGCATGTCGTTATAGGTGAACAGTACTGTACTGTACTGTACATAATGCGTCGCATGTCGTTATAGGTGAACAGTACTGTACTGTACTGTACATTATGTGTCGCATGTCGTTATAGGTGAACAGTACTGTACTGTACTGTACATAATGAGTCGCATGTCGTTATAGGTGAACAGTACTGTACTGTACTGTACATAATGCGTCGCATGTCGTTATAGGTGAACAGTACTGTACTGTACTGTACATTATGTGTCGCATGTCGTTATAGGTGAACAGTACTGTACTGTACATTATGTGTCGCATGTCGTTATAGGTGAACAGTACTGTACTGTACTGTACATAATGCGTCGCATGTCGTTATAGGTGAACAGTACTGTACTGTACTGTACATTATGTGTCACATGTCGTTATAGGTGAACAGTACTGTACTGTACTGTACATTATGTGTCGCATGTCGTTATAGGTGAACAGTACTGTACTGTACTGTACTGTACATAATGCGTCGCATGTCGTTATAGGTGAACAGTACTGTACTGTACATAATGCGTCGCATGTCGTTATAGGTGAACAGTACTGTACTGTACTGTACATAATGCGTCGCATGTCGTTATAATGAACAGTACTGTACTGTACTGTACATTATGTGTCGCATGTCGTTATAGGTGAACAGTACTGTACTGTACTGTACATAATGGGTCGCATGTCGTTATAGGTGAACAGTACTGTACTGTACATAATGCGTCGCATGTCGTTATAGGTGAACAGTACTGTACTGTACTGTACATAATGCGTCGCATGTCGTTATAGGTGAACAGTACTGTACTGTACTGTACATAATGCGTCGCATGTCGTTATAGGTGAACAGTACTGTACTGTACTGTACATAATGCGTCGCATGTCGTTATAGGTGAACAGTACTGTACTGTACTGTACATTATGTGTCGCATGTCGTTATAGGTGAACAGTACTGTACTGTACTGTACATAATGCGTCGCATGTCGTTATAGGTGAACAGTACTGTACTGTACTTTACATTATGTGTCGCATGTCGTTATAGGTGAACAGTACATTACTGTACTGTACTGTACATAATGCGTCGCATGTCGTTATAGGTAAACAGTACTGTACTGTACTTTACATTATGTGTCGCATGTCGTTATAGGTGAACAGTACTGTACTGTACTGTACATAATGCGTCGCATGTCGTTATAGGTGAACAGTACTGTACTGTACATTATGTGTCGCATGTCGTTATAGGTGAACAGTACTGTACTGTACTGTACATAATGCGTCGCATGTCGTTATAGGTGAACAGTACTGTACTGTACATTATGTGTCGCATGTCGTTATAGGTGAACAGTGCTGTACTGTACATAATGCGTCGCATGTCGTTATAGGTGAACAGTACTGTACTGTACTGTACATAATGCGTCGCATGTCGTTATAGGTGAACAGTACTGTACTGTACTGTACATAATGCGTCGCATGTCGTTATAGGTGAACAGTACTGTACTGTACATTATGTGTCGCATGTCGTTATAGGTGAACAGTACTGTACTGTACTGTACATTATGTGTCGCATGTCGTTATAGGTGAACAGTACTGTATTGTACTGTACATTATGTGTCGCATGTCGTAATACCAACCCCAGTACACAGTGTGTTCAGCAAGGCCAGTTGTCGGTGTGGCAGACCTTCCTCCTGTGATGCTTTCTTCTGGGTCCCAGATGTAGTGGTGACGTGTGAAAGAAAGAGACAGATGCTCATTATTAGCTAGTTGTTGTTCTTGCTTACTGTAAATTGTTCTGGATTAAAGGCATCTGTTAAATGCCTAAATTGTAAATTGTACATTGTTGATAAAATAAAAAATATACATACAAACACCTTGCTGTGTGTGTGTATATATTTAATATTATTTAATCAACAATGTACAATTTAGGCATTTAGCAGATGCCCTTAATCCAAATAGTATAGGTAATATAGTTACCTTGCCATGATGGGACTCCAAGGAATGATGGGAAATTAAATGAAATTCTTAGATTGTCTTGAAGAAATGAAATTCGTCAATTGTTTTATTGAATGAAACACAAACACACACGCACGCACACACGCACACGTGCATTAACATCCACACCACCACAACGTCCTTATAGCCATGTAGGGTAATACGGTAGGGAGCTGCACTAATTAATATCTGTTAATTTATGTCACTAGAAGAGTGACACAAATTCAACGTTTGCCACCTGGAAAGTACTACGAAAAGAGGTTAATCAAACAGAAACTACAACATTTGGACAACCTGGCGGGAAGGAAACAACAAGTTAGGGAAAACTCACACAGCTTCAACAAACACACGGCACACACATGCGCGCTCGCTCACACAGACACAGGGGGGGAGCGCTGAAGTCCTTCAGCGCCCGCCCCCCCCCCACACACACACACACACACATACACACCCTTAGGCCCATCACAATTACTACATAAGTATTTGTGATAATTGCAATACTTTTGGGATAATAGTCAAAATCGTTCCCATGTTAAAAAGTAGTGGAAGTGGCAGATCTAGGAGCTCAAAACTGTTTTGATCTCGTAGATCTGATACTTTCACTATTCATGTATGTTTTATTGTAATTTAAATCATTTATGAATACTTGTGACGGGCCTAATGTACCTCAAATTTCCAGCTTATGCGGTACATTTGCATGGGGATTCCAGACAACATAGCGCGCCCACTATCGTTGACCGGGCGGGGAGACCCCCCAGGCATCTCGACCCTATCCCCGGCGTTCGGAGGTCACTCCCCTGGCGTTCCCAAGGAGCATTCCAGACATCAAGGGCAGCCGGCATAATTTTCCTTAATAAATAATGCCTATAAATAAATAAATAAACACAAAAAAGGTGTTAAAAACAAGTGTTAGAAATGACTACACCTGTACGTGCCCATCGGCCTACTTGAGAACGATGCAACTAGGGAACCTGATAATACCCGTTGTCAACTTGTCATAGCACCCGTTTTAACGGGTCCCTTTTGTGCCCATACTGTATATGGAGGTCTCTACTGTATCTGTCTGTCTGTGCCTGAAGAGTGCAAACTGACTGTGACAAGTGGTTAAGTAATCAATTAGCAGCTGTGGGGTTGCCGTGGCAATCAATTGGCTGAGGCAGAGACTGGCAATTGCACAGGTGAGGGACTTGGGCTCATTAGGTCCACTGGCAGAGCCTGACGAGAGCCTTTTGTGGCGTTGCTGGACAACCGTGTTTGCCACCGACCCCTAATTGCTACTCCACTACATCTCAGAGGCAAATATTATGCTTTTACTCCACTACATTTATTATTATTTTAAATCTCTGAAATGACAAATACAAATAAACGAAAGAGACCATTGCTGCGTCTGAAGCAACCAACTATACCAAAGATTATCAAACATTAGCCAAATTGGTAATTACATCAGAAAGGCAAAAAAATAACAGCTCGCAGTTCAAGGTATTGCCACTGCAATGCTGAAAAATACAATATTTCTAACAGCAATGATGAATACTATTAAAAAGTATAAGCAGTGTTGGAATTCTCATTTCTGAGGACAACTTTAGTTTTTTTCAACCAAGGTTCATGTTTTAGGTTGTTATTAGAGAAAGCAAAAGATGAGTGTTTATTGGTTTATTTTCATTTGCTGCTTTTTCGTTTTAACGATTTTAGCAATTTTTGACAGGGGGGTGGGGGCATTCGAACATGGGGCTAAATACATTTATTTTACAAAATGTTATGGCAATTTTTTTAATATTATTTACTATAGTCCTACTAGACCACAGGAAATGACATCTGGCCACAGAAGATCACGGGATCAACTGAATGTGTAGGAGGATACTGTTCACATTCAACAGATCCTGTGATCTTTTGTGGCCAGATGTAATTTCCTGGGGTCTAGTAGGACTATAGCAAAAAAAAAATAATAGCATTTTGTAAAAAATAAATAGAAATAAACATATTTAGCCCCATGTTGGAATGCCCCCCCCCCCCATTTCAAAAATGGGTAAAAATCGCTAAAACGAAAGAAAGCAGCAAATGAAAGAAAATGTGCTCATATTTTACTTTCTCTAATAACCTAAAACATGAATCTAACGTTGTCCTTTAAGTAAAAGTATCAATAGTGCTGTATAGAAATACTGTTTCTGTAAAAGTCCAGAATTTAAAATGTACTTCAACAAAAGTACAACAGTATTAGTTTTAAAAATGTACATAAAGTACCAAAAGTAGAAAGTAGTCATTCTGCTAAATGTCCCTTTACAAGTTTTCAAATGTGAGGTTGTAGATCTGCTATTTTTGAAAGATCCTGAAAATGTGGCGCAAATCTTTCAGAGCGAACATTTAACTAAAATCTTTGCTTCTATTTATTTTTTGTAATAAATATAAAAAATAATCTGCAAAGTAACTAGTAACTAATGTTTTCAAATAAATGCAGTGGAGGTAAAAGTATAATATTTGGATCCGAGATGTAGTGGTTCGTAGAAGTTAAAAATATTGGGGAAAAACTCAAGTGCAAATGCCTCAAAATGTTAACGGATGACCAAAACCTACTCAAATTCCCTCAAACGGTTTTTAACATTGTAACATTTTAACATTATTGTAGTAACCATATCAGTGTAAGGCTAATGACATTGAAACACTGCAATACATTGTAATTTTGAAAATTACAATATTAATATAATATGCTATTACAATTTGTAATAGCATTGTAACACTATGTAACTAAATAAATAAATTCCAACTCACCAGTCTGCCAGGTCCACAGGCCGGGGAGAGGCAGGGAGCCAAATCTGTACCTCTCCCCCACGCTGTTCTGAGGAGGAGAGGCAGGGAGCCAAATCTGTACCTCTCCCCCACGCTGTTCTGAGGAGGAGAGGCAGGGAGCCAAATCTGTACCTCTCCCCCACGCTGTTCTGAGGAGGAGAGGCAGGGAGCCAAATCTGTACCTCTCCCCCACGCTGTTCTGAGGAGGAGAGGCAGGGAGCCAAATCTGTACCTCTCCCCCACGCTGTTCTGAGGAGGAGAGGCAGGGAGCCAAATCTGTACCTCTCCCCCACGCTGTTCTGAGGAGGAGAGGCAGGGAGCCAAATCTGTACCTCTCCCCCACGCTGTTCTGAGGAGGGTTCCAGACAAGAGCACCAGGCATCATTCTCCTTTAGAAATAAACAAGAAAAAGGATATATATTAAAAAGAAAAACATCAGAACCGTCTGAAGTGAGTGGTAAAGGATAGGAAAGGTACTATGTTTACCCAGGGTAACTGGATTAAGGAAAGGAAAGGTTTTAACATTATTGTAGTAACCATAACAGTGTAAGGCTAATGACATTGAAACACTGCAATACATTGTAATATTGTAAATTACAATATTAATATAATATGCTATTACAATTTGTAATAGCATTGTAACACTATGTAACTAAATAAATAAATTCCAACTCACCAGTCTGCCAGGTCCACAGGCCGGGGAGAGGCAGGGAGCCAAATCTGTACCTCTCCCTCACGCTGTTCTGAGGAGGAGAGGCAGGGAGCCAAATCTGTACCTCTCCCCCACGCTGTTCTGAGGAGGAGAGGCAGGGAGCCAAATCTGTACCTCTCCCCCACGCTGTTCTGAGGAGGAGAGGCAGGGAGCCAAATCTGTACCTCTCCCCCACGCTGTTCTGAGGAGGAGAGGCAGGGAGCCAAATCTGTACCTCTCCCCCACGCTGTTCTGAGGAGGAGAGGCAGGGAGCCAAATCTGTACCTCTCCCCCACGCTGTTCTGAGGAGGGTTCCAGATCCCCCACCGCCGTTCTGAGGAGGGTTCCAGACAAGGGTTGTACTGTACTGTACATTATGTGTCGCATGTCGTTATAGGTGAGCCGTACTGTACTGTACTGTACATTATGTGTCGCATGTCGTTATAGGTGAACAGTACTGTACTGTACTGTACATTATGTGTCGCATGTCGTTATAGGTGAACAGTACTGTACTGTACTGTACATTATGTGTCGCATGTCGTTATAGGTGAACAGTACTGTACTGTACATAATGCGTCGCATGTCGTTATAGGTGAACAGTACTGTACTGTACTGTACATAATGCGTCGCATGTCGTTATAGGTGAACAGTACTGTACTGTACTGTACATTATGTGTCGCATGTCGTTATAGGTGAACAGTACTGTACTGTACATAATGCGTCGCATGTCGTTATAGGTGAACAGTACTGTACTGTACATAATGCGTCGCATGTCGTTATAGGTGAACAGTACTGTACTGTACTGTACATAATGCGTCGCATGTCGTTATAGGTGAACAGTACTGTACTGTACTGTACATTATGTGTCGCATGTCGTTATAGGTGAACAGTACTGTACTGTACTGTACATAATGCGTCGCATGTCGTTATAGGTGAACAGTACTGTACTGTACTGTACATTATGTGTCGCATGTCGTTATAGGTGAACAGTACATTACTGTACATAATGCGTCGCATGTCGTTATAGGTAAACAGTACTGTACTGTACTGTACATTATGTGTCGCATGTCATTATAGGTGAACAGTACTGTACTGTACTGTACATAATGCGTCGCATGTCGTTATAGGTGAACAGTACTGTACTGTACTGTACATTATGTGTCGCATGTCGTTATAGGTGAACAGTACTGTACTGTACTGTACATTATGTGTCGCATGTCGTTATAGGTGAACAGTACTGTACTGTACTGTACATAATGCGTCGCATGTCGTTATAGGTGAACAGTACTGTACTGTACTGTACATAATGCGTCGCATGTCGTTATAGGTGAACAGTACTGTACTGTACTGTACATAATGCGTCGCATGTCGTTATAGGTGAACAGTACTGTACTGTACTGTACATTATGTGTCGCATGTCGTTATAGGTGAACAGTACTGTACTGTACTGTACATAATGCGTCGCATGTCGTTATGGGTGAACAGTACTGTACTGTACAAAATGCGTCGCATGTCGTTATAGGTGAACAGTACTGTACTGTACTGTACATTATGTGTCGCATGTCGTTATAGGTGAACAGTACTGTACTGTACTGTACTGTACTGTACATAATGCGTCGCATGTCGTTATAGGTGAACAGTACTGTACTGTACTGTACATAATGCGTCGCATGTCGTTATAGGTGAACAGTACTGTACTGTACTGTACATTATGTGTCGCATGTCGTTATAGGTGAACAGTACTGTACTGTACTGTACTGTACATAATGCGTCGCATGTCGTTATAGGTGAACAGTACTGTACTGTACAAAATGCGTCGCATGTCGTTATAGGTGAACAGTACTGTACTGTACTGTACATTATGTGTCGCATGTCGTTATAGGTGAACAGTACTGTACTGTACTGTACTGTACATAATGCGTCGCATGTCGTTATAGGTGAACAGTACTGTACTGTACTGTACATTATGTGTCGCATGTCGTTATAGGTGAACAGTACTGTACTGTACATAATGCGTCGCATGTCGTTATAGGTGAACAGTACTGTACTGTACTGTACATAATGCGTCGCATGTCGTTATAGGTGAACAGTACTGTACTGTACTGTACATTATGTGTCGCATGTTGTTATAGGTGAACAGTACTGTACTGTACTGTACATAATGCGTCGCATGTCGTTATAGGTGAACAGTACTGTACTGTACTGTACATTATGTGTCGCATGTCGTTATAGGTGAATCACTCTACATCTGAAATCAGGGGGACGTAGCTCAGAGGCGCTGCGAACCCCAAAAGCGGAATCACAAGGATTCCGAAGGACAATTCCAATCTGAATTCAAGGGGACGAAGTGCCTAGGCACTGCGACACCCCAAATGCGGAACCACAGGGATTCCGAAGGATACCGAAGGACATACACAACCCACCGAGACGGTTTAAATGGTTGTATGCGGCACAGACGGGCGAGGACCGAAGTCCAAACGCTCGGCAGCCACATCCAGCCAGGACCAAAGCAGAAGGCGCCCCTCTCCCACTCCCTTACGGGTGTAGGCCAGGACGCCTCTACTTTACTGTGGGGCCTTGAGCCCACGCGGGCCGGGCAAAGAGTGGTTGTACGCAGTGTAGATGGGCGAGGGCCGGAGCCCAGACGCCCGCCGACCAAGCACAACCCGGAACTCTAGATTGGTGGTATATTCCCTCCTAACGGAGGAGCCTTACCCGAATCGGGTTACGAGCGTAAGGCGTCCCTGCAGAGCCCAAAGGGTTGCAGTGAACGTTAGGTCACCGCACTGCCCTCCAAGAGGGTGCGCCACAAACGTTGCCTGCGATCCGAAGATCCTAGCAAACATGCGGGCTTCATGCGGATTGACACCGTGCTCTTCCCCCCGACCGAAACGAGGCGAACTGCCGATCGAACAAGGCGGACACCCCCGCACCGACCCCCACGCAAGCCCATGGGTCCCCCACCCGCCATGGCGGGCAGGCGGATCCATGAACGGCATGCCGGATCAAGCAACGAGAGCGCCCCTCGCATCCATCAACAACCCTTGCGGGCACAGTTCGGAAATACCACCAAGAAGGAGCAGAAAACCCCGCTCCGCACCCAAAGAGCACGGGTCGGGGAACTGCTTAAGGGGCCTCGAGCCCCCGCGGGCCGGGCAAAGACTGGTTGTATGCGGCACAGGCGGGCTCGGCCAACTCGGCAGCCACATCCAACCAGGGAAATTGTCTGACTACGCTGCTTCCCATAAGGGATGGCAATGAAGGTCAAATAATTTAGGCACAAGAAGTTTGAGGTGACCTCATGGGTAGGAGGACACCTCGGACCCGCCGGCCACCGCCGCGCCCGCGAGGGACACTGATCGACTGATCGACAGTAACAGTAAAAGGAGACAGGAAACAGCCGTACTGTACTGTACATTATGTGTTGCATGTCGTTATAGGTGAGCCGTACTGTACTGTACTGTACTGTACTGTACATTATGTGTCGCATGTCGTTATAGGTGAGACGTAATGTACTGTACTGTACATTATGTGTCGCATGTCATTATAGGTGAACAGTACTGTACTGTACTGTACATAATGCGTCGCATGTCGTTATAGGTGAACAGTACTGTACTGTACTGTACATTATGTGTCGCATGTCGTTATAGGTGAACAGTACTGTACTGTACTGTACATAATGCGTCGCATGTCGTTATAGGTGAACAGTACTGTACTGTACTGTACATTATGTGTCGCATGTCGTTATAGGTGAACAGTACTGTACTGTACTGTACATTATGTGTCGCATGTCGTTATAGGTGAACAGTACTGTACTGTACTGTACTTAATGCGTCGCATGTCGTTATAGGTGAACAGTACTGTACTGTACATAATGCGTCGCATGTCGTTATAGGTGAACAGTACTGTACTGTACTGTACATAATGCGTCGCATGTCGTTATAGGTGAACAGTACTGTACTGTACTGTACATTATGTGTCGCATGTCGTTATAGGTGAACAGTACTGTACTGTACTGTACATTATGTGTCGCATGTCGTTATAGGTGAATCACTCTACATCTGAAATGAGGGGGACGAAGCTCAGAGGCGCTGCGAACCCCAAAAGCGGAATCACAAGGATTCCGAAGGACAATTCCAATCTGAATTCAAGGGGACGAAGTGCCTAGGCACTGCGACACCCCAAATGCGGAACCACAGGGATTCCGAAGGATACCGAGGGACATACACAACCCACCGAGACGGTTTAAATGGTTGTATGCGGCACAGACGGGCGAGGACCGAAGTCCAAACGCTCGGCAGCCACATCCAGCCAGGACCAAAGCAGAAGGCGCCCCTCTCCCACTCCCTTACGGGTGTAGGCCAGGACGCCTCTACTTTACTGTGGGGCCTTGAGCCCACGCGGGCCGGGCAAAGAGTGGTTGTACGCAGTTTAGATGGGCGAGTGCCGGAGCCCAGACGCCCGCCGACCAAGCACAACCCGGAACTCTAGATTGGTGGTATATTCCCCTCCTAACGGAGGAGCCTTACCCGAATCGGGTTACGAGCGTAAGGCGTCCCTGCAGAGCCCAAAGGGTTGCAGTGAACGTTAGGTCACCGCACTGCCCTCCAAGAGGGTGCGCCACAAACGTTGCCTGCGATCCGAAGATCCTAGCAAACATGCGGGCTTCATGCGGATTGACACCGTGCTCTTCCCCCCGACCGAAACGAGGCGAACTGCCGATCGAACAAGGCGGACGCCCCCGCACCGACCCCCACGCAAGCCCATGGGTCCCCCACCCGCCATGGCGGGCAGGCGGATCCATGAACGGCATGCCGGATCAAGCAACGAGAGCGCCCCTCGCATCCATCAACAACCCTTGCGGGCACAGTTCGGAAATACCACCAAGAAGGAGCAGAAAGCCCCGCTCCGCACCCAAAGAGCACGGGTCGGGGAACTGCTTAAGGGGCCTTGAGCCCCCGCGGGCCGGGCAAAGACTGGTTGTATGCGGCACAGGCGGGCTCGGCCAACTCGGCAGCCACATCCAACCAGGGAAATTGTCTGACTACGCTGCTTCCCATAAGGGATGGCAATGAAGGTCAAATAATTTAGGCACAAGAAGTTTGAGGTGACCTCATGGGTAGGAGGACACCTCGGACCCGCCGGCCACCGCCGCGCCCGCGAGGAACACTGATCGACAGTAACAGTAAAAGGAGACAGGAAACAGTCGTACAGTACTGTACATTATGTGTCGCATGTCGTTATAGGTGAGCCGTACTGTACTGTACATTATGTGTCGCATGTCGTTATAGGTGAACCGTACTGTACTGTACATTATGTGTCGAATGTCGTTAAAGGTGAACCGTACTGTACTGTACTGTACATTATGTGTCGCATGTCGTTAAAGGTGAACCGTACTGTACTGTACTGTACATTATGTCGCATGTCGTTAAAGGTGAACTGTACTGTACTGTACTGTACATTATGTGTCGCATGTCGTTATAGGTGAACCGTACTGTACTGTACTGTACATAATGCGTCGCATGTCGTTATAGGTGAACAGTACTGTACTGTACTGTACATTATGTGTCGCATGTCGTTATAGGTGAACAGTACTGTACTGTACTGTACATTATGTGTTGCATGTCGTTATAGGTGAACAGTACTGTACTGTACTGTACTGTACATAATGCGTCGCATGTCGTTATAGGTGAACAGTACTGTACTGTACTGTACATTATGTGTCGCATGTCGTTATAGGTGAACAGTACTGTACTGTACTGTACATTATGTGTCGCATGTCGTTATAGGTGAACAGTACTGTACTGTACTGTACATTATGTGTCGCATGTCGTTATAGGTGAACAGTACTGTACTGTACATAATGCGTCGCATGTCGTTATAGGTGAACAGTACTGTACTGTACATTATGTGTCGCATGTCGTTAAAGGTGAACCGTACCGTTACTGGGTTAACGATCCCCATTTCCTGTCAGCCTACTTTCTATCCCTTCATAAAAAAATAAATAAAGGCGAAAGACACAAAAAAAAAAAAAAAGAAAAAAAAAAGGCCTGTCTTGGTTTAAAGCCCACTCACCACGACAAGGTGCAGGCCGAGAGTGGGGAACACAGCACAAGAACACATAATAATAATATATTTTTTATTTATAACGCACTTTACATTTGAAGCAAATCTCAAAGTGCTACAGGCAGAAAAATGTAAAAGAAAAATAAGAATAAAACAGTTAAAACAGCACACACTTTATGAGCAGTCCAAGTAGCATGACTGTCATTAGCAATAGTGGTTAGGAGTCATCTGTTGTAGTATGTGATCTGTCACTTAATATATAGCTTCTGTAACCCTGAGAGAAAGAAAGAGAACAAAACAAAAGAAAAATGCTCATTATTAGCAGGTTGTTGTTCTTGCTTACTGTAAATTGTTCTGGATTACGGGCCTCTGTTAAATGCTTAAATTGTACATTGTTGATAAAATATTATAAATATATACAGACCTTGCTGTGTGTGTATATATTTAATATTATTTAATCAACAATGTACAATTTAGGCATTTAGCAGATGCCCTTAATCCATATAGTAAAGGTAATAGTTACCTTGCCATGATGGGAGTCCAATGAATGATGGGAAATTAAATGAAATTCATAGATTGGCTTGAAGAAATGAAATTCGTCAATTGTTTCATTGAATGAAACACACGCACACACTCTCCTATACACGCATGCACGCGTGCATTAACATCCACACCACCACAACGTCCTAATAGCTATAGGGTAATACGGTACGGAGCTGCACTACGGTAATTCATATGTTAATTTATGTCACTAGAAAAGTGACACAAATTCAACGTTTGCCACGTGGAAAGTACTACAAAAGGGGGTTAATCAAACAGAAACTACAACATTTGGCCAACCTGGCGGGAAGGAAAGTACAGGATAGGGAAAACATTTGGCCAACCTGGCGGGAAGGAAACAACCTTGGGAAGGAAACAAGATATTCAACAGTTGGTACTTTGAAGAGATGTGAAGAGATGAAATCTGAAACCTGAAACTAGAGAAGAGAGAAAACTAGACTAAAGACCTTGGTAAGGGAGGCCGGGTAGCAGAGCACAATGGACGGGGGTCGCACGAGGGACCGCTGGGTACGACCCGGTTCCTGCACAACCCAGTTCCTGCACGACCCGCCTGCCCATTATGCCTGATTATCCCAGATTCAACCCATACCCCAGGGAGAACTACACTATAACTGACGTAGATCCAGCGTCGTCCAGCTCGTAGATTTAATGTTGTCAACGTCGGGCCCCAAATTCAACATGCTCGTAGATTACACGTCGCGTCGGGCCAATCAAAAACAGATTCAACACACACACGGCAAACACATGCACGCACACACAGACACAGACAACCCCCCCCCCCACACCCACACACACACCCCCACACACACCCTTAGGCCCATCACCAAGTATTTGTGATAATCGCAATACTTTTGGGATAATAGTCATAATCGCTCCCATGTTAGAAAGTAGTGGAAGTAGCAGATCTAGGAGCTCAAAACTGTTTTGATCTCATAGATCTGCTACTTTCACAATTCATGTATTTGTTTTTGCAATTTAAATAATTTATTAATACTTGTGACAGGCCTAATGTACCTCAATGTACCAGCTTGAGCGGTACATTTGCATGGGGATTCCAGACAACATAGCGCGCCCACTATCGTTGACCGGGCGAGGAGACCCCCCAGGCATCTCGACCCTATCCCCGGCGTTCGGAGGTCACTCCCCTGGCGTTCCCAAGGAGCATTCCAGACATCAAGGACAGCCGGCATAATTTTCCTTAATAAATAATGCCTATAAATAAATAAACAAAAAAACAACAAAAAACAAGTGTTAGAAATGACTACACCTGTACGTGCCCATCGGCCTACTTGAGAACGATGCAACTAGGGAACCTAATAATACCCGTTGTCAACTTGTCATAGCACCCGTTTTAACGGGTCCCTTTTGTGCCCTTACTGTATATGGAGGTCTCTACTGTATCTGTCTGTCTGTGCCTGAAGAGTGCAAACTGACTGGAAAAAGTGGACTGGTTAAGTAATCAATTGGCAAGTGTGGGGTTGCCATGGCAATCAATTGGCTGAGGCAGAGGCTGGAAATTGCACAGGTGAGGCCGGGGGCTGATTGGGCCCACTGGCAGAGCCTGACCAGGTGTGCTATGACAAGTTGAAAATAGCCGATCTACAAGCTCACAACAGCTCGCAGTGCAAGGTATTACCACTGCAATGCTGTAGCTAAAGAAAAAAATACAATCTTTCTAACAGCAATGCAATGATGAATACTATTTAAAGGTATTCATAAGCAGTGTTGGAATAAATACTCTCATTTCTGACTTGAAGGACAACTTTAGTTGTTTTCAACCAAGGTTCATGTTTTAGGCTCTGATTAGAGAAAGTAAAAGATGAGTGTTAATTTGTTCATTTTAATTTGCTGCTTTCTTTCGTTTTAAATTCGAACATGGGGCTAGAAAATGTTATGATGATTTCTTTAATAATATTTACTATAGTCCTACTAGACCCCTGGAAATGGCATCTGGCCTCAGAATATCACGGGATCAACTGAATGTGAAGGAGGATACTGGGGGGGGATGCCATACTGTGTGTCATAGGCTCAATATGTCAGTTTGTCACCTCACCCTTGACATTCAACAGATCCCGTGATCTTTTGTGGCCAGATGTAATTGTATGGGGTCTAGTAGGACTTCACTATAGTGTAGGAAAACAAATCGCTATAACATATTTAGCCCCATGTTCGAATGGCCCCCGCCCATGTCAAAAATAGGTAAAATCGCTAAAACTAAAGAAAGCAGCAAATGAAAGAAAATGTATGCTCATCTTTTACTTTCTCTAATGACCTAAAAAACATGAACATTGGGTGAAAAAATAGTCCAGAATTGTAAATGTACAAAATATTTGGTTTTAAAAATTTACATAAAGTACCAAAAGTAGAAAGTATAGTAATTCTACAGAATGTCCCATTACAAGTTTTCAAATGTGAGCTTGTAGATCGGCTACTTTTGTATACATGTATACAGGACTGAAGTGGTTAATGCATGTTTTGTAATAAATATTTAAAAAAATCTGCAAAGTAACTAGTAACAAATGTTTTCAAATAAATGTAGTGGAGGTAGAAGGATAATATTTGGATCCCAGATGTAGTTGTAAATGAATGATTGTCCTTTTGATCAACGTTTGCCTGTCATCTCTCCTAATAGGTGGTACCAACATCAATACAGAATGGATGGAATTGTGGACAAAATATTTTATAGAAGTGTATATTTGTTAGTCTCTAGTCTAAATGTTCTGGTGAATTGAAAATGGTGGACCCTATTGTAAACAAGTGTAATGCTGTCCACAGTAACAGTCCTTGTGCTTTCATGTGAAATGTAGCCATGCTGCAAAACTGTTACTTCAATCAATTTTATCCGACACAACAAAACATTCTAATAGCCTATATATATAGTTTTGGATCCGAGTAATTCTCATGATCTCATCAAACGGTGGTTCCGTGGCTCAAATGGGTCTGAGAGGCTAAATGTAGCTCTTCTCAACAACATTGACGACACAGGCGGTTCTTTATGAACGGGCATTTATTGGGCATTCTTCTCATCCCAGCTGTTCCATGCCTGGTTAACCATGCCCACACAAAGAAAACAATAAACACACAACACAAACAACCAGCGAAGCGCGTCACGATACAAACATTGACCAAACAAACAACAAATGTAGAAAATGCGCGATGCGCAGGCGAGCGCGTCCATCAAACAAAAACAACGCAACAAACACCAATCCAAACACAACAATATACCTCGTTGGCCGGCGGCCTGTCGCGGAAAAGGCCCCTGCATCCCGAGTTGCTTAGAGTCCTTTGAAATGTCTCTTTGACTTAATGTTCTTATAACTTTAGCAGCGCAAACGCACTACACTGCTGCACGCGTAGCCTACTGCTTCCTTGTGCAGACCAGAGTCTGAATGAGAGAGACACGGCTTATTGCACCACCTGTGTGCAATGGCAGGCAATCACGCATCAATCAGTCAACCATCGTCCAGTGTTGCTACTGAACTGACAGACAGAGAACCTGGCTCTGCCTCAGAAAGTTATCATCACATGTTTTACATTTTAACCTTAAATTAAATCAATTATGAACCACATATTTATTGTAGGCCTACATCGTGAAATTGCTATGAATTATTCTTTATAAACGTATGACCACCATGAGCTGTTGTATCCCAGCTATTCCAAAGCAAACACTTCAATAACAGCACTTACAAATGTCATCAAACGGTGGTCCGTGGCTCAAATGGGTCTGAATTCTGATGGCTAAATGTCATCAAATGGTGGTCCGTGGCTCAAGTGGGTCTGATAGGGCTAAATGTCATCAAACGGTGGTCCGTGGCTCAAATGGGTCTGATATAGGGCTAAATGTCATCAAATGGTGGTCCGTGGCTCAAATGGGTCTGATATAGGGCTATATGTCATCAAATGGTGGTCCGTGGCTCAAAAGCAGAATAAATAGGCTAATGGACCTTGAAAACCCTGAGCTAAATAAGCTAAACAGTAGCGTAGCCCAAGCCAACACCTGCAAACACTCGACCCACCTGATTTTGATAGACCGCAGAACTGAGGACTTAAGTTTCCACAGCTTCTTGTTGTAGAAGATTTTTTTGTTGTTTTTCTCCAGCCTGATAAAAACAACACAGACGGCCTACTCGCTGTCCATGTCAATTAAATGTTATGTTACGAGTTATTCATTAAAACAAACGGCATATTGTAGCAACAAACACTCTAGCAGCGTGGTGGTGTTGGCGTGTGGTTACACCAAAGGGTGGCGTGAGCGACCTGAGGGCGTCCCGTGCACCGCAGCTCAAGGAAACCCCCCCTCCCCGCATGCACGCACAAACGCACGCGCGCGTGCACACACACAAACACAATGTATTTATGTATTTATTCATTCATTCATTTCATGACAGTAAAACTGAATTGGCTGCATTGAAGTGTATGATTCAACTTTTCATGGTATATATTATGGCTTATAGTAAAAAGGCATGACGAAATATTAAAGAAGAGTAAAGCTCCAGTTGCCACGTATATTGCTGTACTGCAATATATTTTGATGAGAAATATTTTTTTATGGAATATTTTATATTGGGTAAAATATACCCGCGTGTTTGGTGATGGTGTATAAAAAATATGTTTAGTGTTCTAGGGTTAATAATAAGGTAACAAACATTATGTCATATGAATGTAACAGTGTTGAACTCTGCTGTCAGATGACAAGTCAACATTGGTGTATGGCGTCTCGCCGAGAGGCTAAAGCGGGGAAACGTTTTAGCTGTCAGACTCGCTCGCTGCTTTAGTCGTTGTCTGCATGAGAATCACTGCTCCAGGCCAGGGTACTGCTTTTGTTATATTTTATTAAACTTAGAACAAATACCACAGTGAATCACAGCATAATGAAAGCGATTGCGGTCAACGAAGTTGGACCTTCCCCGTTCACCCCCTCTCTCCTTCCATTCATGAAATGCCGCCTTGCGAACAGCTGACTTTACTATGAGTGACGTAGGCTAGTAGCACGCAACACCACGTGACCCATATAGCTGTCACCAACAATTGGTTACATCATTAAAGGGACACTTCACCCTATTTGCAAAATAATATATGTTAATGACGTTTAGAGGATTTAGAACACTTTCCTGGGGGTCTTTATGTGTGCAAGAAGCATTCTTTGAATGGATGGTTCTTACTGGCCCACCCATAATGGTTTGAATGGTGCTTACTGGCCCACCCATAATAGTTTACTTTGAATGGTTCTTACTGGCCCACCCATAATGGTTTGAATGGTTGGATGGATGGATGCTATTGGCATCAACAGTAGGATCACATAATATAGGCTGTTGTTTGACCAAACAAACGCAGGCCAAATACAAATCAAACAGTACACACACACACACACACACACACACACACACACACACACACACACACACACACACACACACACACACACACACACACACACACGCGTGTGTAACAAACAAAACAAAAAAATAATAATAATAATAAAACCCTCTGGAGAATTATTTCGTCTATGATCTCCAAGTTTGACCGTCCGGGGGTCACTGCAGGGGGTCAACTTTCAAAATAACTCTTGCGGCATCGTACTCCGATCGGAACTTTGTTAGTTCATGTTCAGCTCAAGACCGTCTCCCAACTTTGCTTCGTTATTTCTGATACTTTGACAGCTTTGAATGAACGGCCAGCGAAACTAGGCCTACTGCTGTTTTCGCTTGTTTTTAAACGTGCGTGTCTGGCAGGCAGCCGCCCTTAAACCCATCGAGAAGTTAAGGGGGTGGATCATGGATGCCATGTTTGTCAAATTACTGTCACTCACAGACAGTGGACTTTCTTATCTCTCCGACAGTAATCAAATAGTCCAACAGCTTTCCTCTGATATAATTTCCTTGTTAGAGGCAACTTTAATTACACACATATTAGATGTCACTGTCACTGTTTAGCTTATATCTCTTACGTCATCACTGAGAGCTAGTCATACATATACACACCATGTACTCTGGTCCCAGTTCTCAACGATGACGTAATGTTGTAACTGGTCTCAGCAAACCAGGCACAGACTTACGGTTGAAAAAAACTTGGCTTCACTTTTTGGAACCAAGTAACCACAGTATACTGCTAATCAAATTACAACTACATACTCTGTATGTAGTTGTAATGTGATTTGTAATTTGTAAATCTGTGCCTGGTCTGCTGGGACCAGACTACACAGATGACCATATCTCTTACGTCATCACTGAGAGCTAGTCATACATATACACACCATGTACTCTGGTCCCAGTTCTCAACGATGACGTAATGTTGTAACTGGTCCCAGCAAACCAGGCACAGACTTACGGTTGAAAAAAACTTGGCTTCACTTTTTGGAACCAAGTAACCACAGTATACTGCTAATCAAATTACAACTACATACTCTGTATGTGGTTGTAATGTGATTTGTAATTTGTAAATCTGTGCCTGGTCTGCTGGGACCAGACTACACAGATGACCATATCTCTTACGTCATCACTGAGAGCTAGTCATACATATACACACCATGTACTCTGGTCCCAGCTCTCAACGATGACGTAATGTTGTAACTGGTCCCAGCAAACCAGGCACAGACTTACGGTTGAAAAAAACTTGGCTTCACTTTTTGGAACCAAGTAACCACAGTATACTGCTAATCAAATTACAACTACATACTCTGTATGTAGTTGTAATGTGATTTGTAATTTGTAAATCTGTGCCTGGTCTGCTGGAACCAGACTACACAGATGACCATATCTCTTACGTCATCACTGAGAGCTAGTCATACATATACACACCGTGTACTCTGGTCCCAGCTCTCAACGATGACGTAATGTGGTATCTGGTGGGACCAGATTACACAGATGACCATTTCTCTTACGTCATCACTGAGATACAAATCCAACTACAGATTTCGGAAGTATTTTAGATCATGTATATTTCAACAAATTTGAAAGTATTATTACAGAAATTGAAGTTAGAGACACATATTACTCTGATCATGATTTAGTATTAATATCACTATAGTACAAAATGAAATACATTTAAAACAATTGACAATTTACAATAAGTAATAAAATAATTATACTGTATAATATATTTTAATTCAGTTTATATACCTTTTTTTTCATCACATATCAATGATTCATTTTTCTGTAAAAAAGTAGTTAGGTAGCAAATAGTTACACGTAATGATTATACATTTCAAACGTTCCTTCACAGAGATACTGAGATGTGATAGTTTCCAGCGGTGCACTCGGCAGAGTGCAGTTCTAGTTATTATTATTATGAGTAGCTGTCTGCCTGCCTGCCCAATTGTCTATGAGTAGCTGTCTGTCTGTCTATGAGTAGCTGTCTGCCTTCCTGCCTGTCCAATTGTCCATGAGTAGCTGTCTGCCTGTCTATGAGTAGCTGTCTGCCTGCCTGCCTAATTGTCCATGAGTAGCTGTCTGTCTGCCTGTCTATGAGTAGCTGTCTGCCTTCCTGCCTGTCCAATTGTCCATGAGTAGCTGTCTGTCTGTCTATGAGAAGCTCATCCATGCCTTTATCTCCTCTAGACTGGACTACTGCAACGCCCTCTTCATCGGGATTCCTGGCAAACATATACAGAAGCTGCAATACATTCAGAACAGCGCTGCCAGGGTCCTGATGAAAGTCCGCAAGCATGACCATATCACACCCATCCTCCTCACATTGCACTGGCTCCCCGTTACAGCCAGGATCCACTACAAGGTCCTGCTGATCACTTACAACTGCATAAACGGACATGCCCCTCCATACCTACAGGAACTAATCACCCCTCCAAAAACATCCTCCACCCGCACCCTCAGATCTGCAAACAAACTCCTACTCCATGTTCCCGATACCAAGCTGCGCACCATGGGGGACCGGGCCTTTTTCTCAGCAGCACCACGTTTGTGGAATGGCCTCCCCATAGACCTGAGAGTGCCACAGACTGTGGAATGTTTTAAAAAAGGCCTGAAAACCTTCCTGTTCCGGAAGGCCTTTTTATGCTGAGCTGTTTTTGCACTGTTTTTTGTTAAACCTGTTTTTAACCTTTTATGATATCATATGTTTTTTAAACCTTGTAGCACTCTGAGATTCCTTGTGAATGAAAAGTGCATTATAAATAAAATTATTATTATTATTATTATTATTATGAGTAGCTGTCTGCCTGCCTGCCCAATTGTCTATGAGTAGCTGTCTGTCTGTCTGTCTATGAGTAGCTGTCTGCCTTCCTGCCTGTCCAATTGTCCATGAGTAGCTGTCTGTCTGTCTATGAGTAGCTGTCTGCCTTCCTGCCTGTCCAATTGTCCATGAGTAGCTGTCTGCCTGCCTGTCCAATTCTCCATGAGTAGCTGTCTGTCTGCCTGTCTATGAGTAGCTGTCTGACTGCCTGCCTGTCCAATTCTCCATGAGTAGCTGTCTGTCTGTCTGCCTGTCTGAGTAGCTGTCTGCCTGCCTGCCAGCCAGCAAGTTGGTTAACAGAAAATAAATTGTTATGGCTGAGTAAAATAAAATACAATAAACACAATTTGCCTGAAAATAGATTACCCAGCTATGACCTTTTTCATGAAAAAAATGAGTAGTGATATGGCTGACTGAGTAAAATAAAACAATCTACCTGAAAATAGATAGCTATAAGTGAAGAGCAATTTCCGCAATTTCCGCAATTACCATTTCCGCAATTTCCATTTCCGCATTTCCGCAATTTCCGCAATTTCCACAATTTCCATTTCCACCATTTCCGCAATTTCCGCAATTTCCATTTCCGCAATTTCCGCAATTACAATTTCCGCAATTTCCATTTCCGCAATTTCCATTTCCATTTCCAACTATTAATGGCAGCTGGGTTTCATCATTCAAATAAAATAGAATTCTGTCCGTTTAGCTATAAAATTATGTCAGGGAATAGGGATACACAGTATATGTCTTTCATTTGCATTGCATCTCCCCCCCCCCCCCCAAGCTTTTATTTTCGTTCGAGTAATAGTACAACTCTAATAGTATTACTTATAATAATGTAATTAAAGATAACTTCATTCAGATTTATTTATTTTTATTTCATTTTCCAGATTTCTTTTTCTTCTTTTTTTTAGATTTTCATTGGTGGGCCAGTCATAATGGTCCCGCGGGCCTGTTGTGGCCCGCGGGCCTGAGGTTGAGTATCACTGGGCTAGGGTAAGTGCTACGGGCCATGATGGAGTCTGAAAAGGTGGCTTTTCAGACTACGGCGGAAGATTGGGAGTGAGGCTGCAGTTATGATTTGTGGTGGATTATTCAGAACCCACGTCAGTCTTTGAGAAATAATCGAGGTAGAGTGGACTGAAACAATGATACTTTATTACAAGGGTTGTTATCCTTAAAATACTACCCCCTTCTCCGCTCCCTCCATTGGCTCCCGCGGTCACTGCCCGCACAGAATACAAAACTGATGCTGGCATTCAAAGCAACCAAAAGTATGGCTCCCCCATATGCACGCATGATCGAATCCTACAAACCCTCCCGCGCACTCGGATCAGCCAACGCGGGGAAGCTGGAAGTACCTTCACAGTACTAAAAACGCCGGGACAACACTCCACACGTCCCAAACTCCTCTCCCTTCTGGCTCAAACTATGGAATGCACTGCCCATTACTGTAATGGGATTTTGAAGATGACAATACTGTCTAACTGCATTAACATGAGTCATCACAGACCACCTATTACTAGAACATTGGACCTTGTTTGACCATGTCTACTTGACCATGTCTACTTTGCATACGTGCACCTCCCTGGGCTTGGTATAGATCTGGTTTCAGCATTAACTCTCAATCACTTATAATACACACATGCTTAGATTTATGGAACTGAACTGGGTAATCGATAAAAGCTGGAATAAGCAAGCACAATCCGAACAGATACCATCCTAATGATACCCCTGCCTTAAGTTCTTAGACACATGGGCAACAGGACCTTTGACCATCTAAAGCCAGCCGTTGCTAGAACCCCCCAAACAAATGTTCTAAAAAGGCATTAATGGATTTTGAGGCACATTTGCCCAACATAAATGTTTGGAACGTCTTCATTCCAATGATGCAGGCATGTAGCATAATGCAATGCAATGTACAAGCTCTATGCAACATGCTTACATAATGTAATCCAAATGACTGATATCAGTCCCACAACCATTAATATTGAGTTGCAAGCAAGTCTTTTCACTGTAACCCAGACAACTGTAGTCGTCATGTAACAGAAATGGCCTATTTGTAAATGTATACAAATGTCTTAACCATGCAGTTAAGTTTAAATTCACCAATGCCAGCCTTCACCCACTTGGTCAATGTTCCTGTTCCTCTGCAAAACTTAAGAAATACACACAATTCTGTTTGCTTAAGTTTTATTAAGCTCTTTTTTTGTTGCCAAAAAGCTGATTTATAAAAGGTCAGTGAACAAACCACAACATATTCAGCCAATGAACTTTAAAGTGGCCGTGCTTAAAACCAGTGACAATTAGTTCAGATGGTGAACTTACAATGTTTTAAAACGGCATCGTAAAAGATTAAACAAATGTATAACATTAAGGACCACTTCACCACTTTTCAACCTATCTTCATATAATAGTTTGTTAGTTTGTGTCTCATAGGAGGGCTGTGGGCAGTTTAGAAACAGTCTCCAGTGACAATCATTAGGCAGATTTTTTTTTAAACAAGATTTGTTACAAAAGGTTTTAGATGTATTATCGAATACGAGAACGATGGCTTCCAGTTTCGCATTGGAACTGTAAGACTAGAAATCCTGCAGTTTCTATTAGCTTGTATTCCCCATCGATGATGTCACTGGAGGATGGTTTCTGAACTGACCACAGCCCTCCCATGAGAGACAGACCGAGTAGAAAAAGAAATAATAATAATAATAATAATAATAATAATAATAATAATAATAAATTTTATTTATAACGCACTTTATATTTGAAACAAATCTCAAAGTGCTACAGATAAAAATAAAAAAATAAAAATAAGAATAAAACAGTTAAAAACAGGGCAGCTTAAGAGTCCGACTGGGCAAATGCCTTACTAAAAAGGAAAGTCTTTAGTCCCTTTTTAAAAACGTCCACGGACTGTGGTGCTCTCAGGTGGTCGGGGAGGGCGTTCCACAGCCGAGGGGCAGCTGAGCAGAAGGCCCGGTCCCCCATGGTGCGGAGTTTGGTTCTTGGTTGTTTGAGAGTGTTAGATGTACCGGAGCGGAGGGAGCGGGTGGAGGCTGGGGGTTCAAGGAGTTCCTTTAAGTAGGGGGGGGGGCGTTGCTGTGGATGCATTGGTGGGTGAGGAGGCAGACCTTGTATTCTATCCTGGAGGAGACGGGAAGCCAGTGAAGGGAGTGGAGTATGGGTGTGATGTGGTCGTATTTTCGCACTCTCACCAGGATCCTAGCAGCACTGTTTTGGATATACTGGAGCCTCTGGATGCTCTTGCTAGGGATCCCGGTGAGAAGTGCATTGCAGTAGTCGAGCCTTGAGGAGACAAAGGCGTGGACAAGTTTTTCAGCATCAGGGAGGGTGAGTGTGGGGCGGAGTCTGGCAATGTTTCGGAGGTGGAAGAAGGAGGTTTTGCAGAGGTGTTTGATATGGGGGTCGAAGGTCAGGTGGGGGTCCATTTTTACACCCAGGTTGGTGACTACAGGTGAGAGGGGGATGTCTTGGCTGGAGAAGGTGATGCTGGTTATTGGGGAGGATTTGACCTGGTGTGGGGTGCCGATGATAATGGCCTCTGTCTTGGAGCTGTTGAGTTGTAGGAAATTGTCGGTCATCCACGCCTTTATCTCCTCAAGGCAGGTGGTTAAAGTGGATGATGGTGAAGATGGTGACGACAGGGGAGCAGAGGGGAGTGGGATAGTCCTGAGGTAGAGTTGAGTGTCATCAGCGTAGCAATGGTAGGATATGCCATGCTGGCTGATGACACGACCAAGGGGGAGCATATAGAGGGTGAAAAGGGTGGGGCCAAGGACGGAACCTTGGGGCACGCCACAGGTGACAGGGTGTGACCGTGAGTGGGCACCGCCCAGGGAGACACGCTCAGTTCTGTCAGTGAGGTAGGAGGTGAACCAGTTAAGTGCAGTGTCGGTGAGTGGAGACGGTTGAGGAGGATGGTGTGGTCGACTGTGTCAAAAGCTGCGGATAAGTCCAGGAGGATGAGGAGGGAGGGGGAACCATTGTCAGCTGCCATCAATGAGGGGGCTTATGGCAGTTATATGGGTTTTTAACAGAGCTGTGGGGAATGGGTCGAGGGCGCACGTGGAGGGTTTCATCTTGTTGATGATGGCCTCGACCTGATGGTGTGATGTGCTGGCCAAGCAGTGGAGAGGCTGGAGGATCCCTGGCTGTAGGGAGGTGGTCGGGGGAGGGGGGGAGGGGCTATGTGGGGTAGTGGTCAAGGCAGGTGGAGTGGATGAGTGAGATAGGGCGGAGCGGATGTTATTGACCTTTGACCTAAATGAATCGAGGATGTTGTTGCACTGGTCCTCTGTGGTGTCATAGCATTGCACCATTTTGTCATGATTATTAGGACCCATTATATGAAGATAGGTTGAAAAGTGGTCCTTTAACATGTTCTGTAATAAACACAATGTTATTATATACTTAAACGAAAATACCATGTTTATAAAACTTTTCCTTTTATCATCCCCAGCCACTTTGTTCTAGCTGCCTCTAGCCGTAGCCAGACCTACCAGACAGCCGCGGCCGTTTTGTCTGTCGGCCAGCGTCTTTTCAGACAGCTGGTGGATGGAAATTAAGCTCCACCCGCTGTCTAAAAACCCAGAAAAGACGCTGGCCGACAGAAAACAGCTGTCGAGTGCCAGATGCCATTTACATAAAATCTACTTAAAATAGGCCTAAGGGTTCAGTTACACTGGTCATGTGGTCGGATTCTGCCAATGCTTTTCAATGGGAAAGGAGCCTTGTTGGGCAGAAATGGTCAGAATGTCAATAAACCGCTTCATTCCCATTGAAAAGCATTGGCAGAATCTGACTGCACAGGCAGAAGCAAAGGCCCCATTTACACTGGCAGCCAAATCCAGCCTGAATCCGATCTGAGCCACATCCAGATTGGAATCAGATTTGTTAAAATGAGTCATGTGACCCGTTACTCATTTAAACCAATCAGATTTCAATCTTGATGTGACAGATCTGATTCAGCCTAGATTTGGCTTCGATGGTGATAAGGCCATACTGGCCCCATTCAACAGTATGATACCGGTTGAATGGGGTGGATTTGCCTGCCAGTGTAAAGGCCTACAGTCTGAAATTCAAAATAAAACATTAAACCAGGCCAAATCCAGTCTCAACTGATCGCAAACAAACCAAGAGGTCTTCTTTTAGAAGCATGTAAGAGGTGTAGTGGTCTGGGATGCGTAAGCGCATCAAGCAAGTACTAGATGATGGCAGGTGGTTACGTCCATTTGACCGGACAATCTCGATTTTGAGGGAGCCGGATGGCACCTGCACCTCCCAGCCGACCCAGAACCTCATAAGGTCCCGCAAAGTATCTGGGGAAGCTGAAGAAAAAGACGACCTTTTA
Source organism: Protomyctophum bolini (assembly GCF_963924005.1). Taxonomy (NCBI): domain Eukaryota; kingdom Metazoa; phylum Chordata; class Actinopteri; order Myctophiformes; family Myctophidae; genus Protomyctophum; species Protomyctophum bolini. The sequence goes on along the minus strand of NC_137868.1, from coordinate 20,628,917 downwards.
TTACAACGAAACATGTAGGTAAATAAATATTATTTATGTTATGTTATGTTATATTATTATATTAACATACCTTCCGCCACAAATGTCCGGAAGAATCCGCAGATGGTGGTCAATGTGCCGCGTGCAACGTCTTCATCACTGTCGTCACTCTCCTCCATTCCTGTAGACTGGCGCTGGGGCCATTTGATAGACTGTAGGACACCCTGAAGAGCATGCACATCCAAACCATTTTAAAAAGCCATGAGCAGGGCAGCAAACAAGAATGAAAATAATTAAAGTCTGCATACTGGAATATGCGCCAAAGGTAAATGGTTTATTATTCTGAGGAAGAGCCACCTGACTTGAAACGTCAGTAACGATGGCAATAAACCATTTGGAGCAATTCCTGAGAGCGATCGGTGAGCAAATATCAAGCGCTTGCTCCATGTGCGCCCAACCATCTAGACTAGAAAGCACGTTGGCTGGGCCAGCTAGCATTAGTGATCATAGTCGATTGTCAACTTACATGTGGAGTGAGGATCACCGCAGACTCTGGAGGGAACAGAAGTGGAGCAACATCTGGCCGCCCAACCAGTAGTGGCATAATGCCGGTGTCCTTCAACCCTCTCCTGAGTTGCCTAATCTGAGCATTTGCTCTGCCAAGCACCTGAAATAGTTAACTATAGTTAGATCACTCTACATTCATTGTTAATAAAAAATAGGGCCAGTTGTGTGTACCAAGCTTAAACTGAACTGTGCTCGCAAAAAACAAGAATCATTGCATTTAATAGAAGGTGCTACCCCAAGTGGTCAAAGGCGGTATTGCTGGTCAGGTGCAGTTTTAACAAAGATGGTTTGACTGAAAGTAGCACATTCTCCAACACATGTAGTAAAAAAAAAAGAACGAACATCTGACAGAAACAGATACATACAGCATGATTGAGCAGCTGCTGGAACAAAAGAAGCCGGTTTGTGTCCTTGGTTGGCACTGGGCAAAACCACTCCCGACACAGGTTTTCTACTCTTGCAGAGTCCTCTTCACTCCACTCTTCCTCCTTCAGCAACTGAAACAAAGTATCATTAACATACATGCGAACAAGAAGGCACTGGAGCAGCGCAGACAATTTAGGCCCTTAGTTTATTATAACAGTTATATCAGTTATATCATTTTACTGGGGCATCTAAAAGAAAAAAACTCAGAATAAGAATTGTGATGTTAATTTTAGAAAAGATCACAATAATTATTCAATCATTTCTTCTTCAATATACTGAATTGATGGTACAATTATAGATATGGGACCCACCCATGTTTTCCTATGAATTATGTTAATCTTATGGAAGATATTGACTCACCAGAGCCATGGTTTCCCTGTGTTCCACTTCTGGACAGTCTTCTAAGCAGAGCTTTGATTTGGCTGTTTCCTTTGTCCCAATCAAGGCATCTACCACTGCAACACTAAGCCCAGACAGGGTAGGACCGCCATGGACTGCAGAATGACCAATTATCCTCCCAGCCATAATAAAGAAGTCACTGTCCACTAGGGCTGTGGCCAGTGAAGGTATGAGGTGGTCGGTCTGTCCCTCGAACAGTGCAGTCACTGGTGCATTTCCTGAACAGTACAGATTAAAAAAAAGTACATCTGTTCAGTCTGGTTCCCATGTCGCTTAAGCCTATTGGTTGTTTATTTAATAATGTGCTAATTAAATGTACAAACCCAAGTTGAGTTGAAATCCATGTTTCAATTTTGAAACGGCTGATGACAGGATGTGTCTCGCAACACCCACCCCAACAGCAGCATCCCCTGCAAGAACACAATTTATATACTAGACAGCCAAGTATTTTTGTCTAACAAAATTCTCCCTCTTGAAAATAATTCACCAACAGGTTAAAATTAATGTAACCACGCAGATGTGGCATTCGTGCCATACATAATACCGTAGGTCAACTATGCCATGATTATCAGGGCATTATAGAAATGATATAGATAGTCAGAATTGGCACGAGGTTCCACAGAAATTGCATATAGAATAATGGAACATGTTACATTTGTCAACCAATACCTATAATGCGGCACTTGAACCGTGCTGTCCACATCTTCTTCTCTCGTGCATCCTTGTAAAAGGAAATGAGGCAGCAGTCCCGGTCCTCATCACTGTCTTTCACATTCAACGCAAGCAGGAGGTCTGGCTGGTTCTCTCCTCCTCGTATATATATATAATATACAGCTGCATGGCTTCTTGTGGTGTATCCGCCGTTTTCCATGCTTTTGAGAGACAAGGATGGAATATATGTAATTAATGCATAATGCAGCCGTTTATCAGGTACAAGAGAGATTTGGCCTCCACTCTACAACAGTGTTGCTTCCTTACCGGCTGCTACTAGCGCTGAAAGTTCACTTGCAGCTGCAGATGAAGAGCTGGAGGCTGCCGACGTGCCTGGGACCTCCCTATCCATTGTGGTGTTGTAGAAGGATCTGTCAACAAAGATAACATAATAATAACAAAATAGGTTGGCTACCCAAACCTCCCCTTTTTCTGTGCATTTAAGTCAAATGGTTAAACTTCTTCCTATGCTAGGGAAAATATAATTTTGTTTTCACATTGAAATACAAAGACAAATGACAGTTCTTACATTTCTGCACAAACACTGCCATGGCTTGGGAGACTAGACATTGGGAACTCCTGCTGGCATATAGGGCACACCTGAGAGAATATTGACACAAGAAAGGTATTAAACATCACACCTTAGTGATGTGTTTCAATTTGTTTCAAGTATATTACATTTAGCAACACTTACTCCTTGCTCTTCCGAGTAATTATGATCAAGGTCCTCGGGCTCCTCCTCCTCCAGTAATACTACACTCTGCTCCTGTTTTGTTACACATTGTTAACTCAATATAGTGCTTTCGTGCATATTATAATAGAGCATTAAAATCAGTTAACATGTTTTTGATTTATTGAGTCAAATTGTCATTGTGACTGCGATCATGGCATTCAAACGTAACGTTACAATCACAACACACAAATCACCTTTGGTGCTGGTTTACACAACTGTGTGTGCAGCTGCAACATAAATGTGCCACAATTGATGCATGGCACTTGTGGCATGCCAGCAAACTCGGCCGCATCCAAAGGAAGCGGACTGGTGTCTAGGTTTTCTTGGAGGGGGACCAAGAACAGCACAATCTTCCCATTATTTGACGCCTTTCGCAGCAGCTTCCCCGTGTAGCCACTGTTGGAGTCCATGAGGACTTGCCCTAGCTTCCGCTGTCCACTGCCTCCTAAACCAAAACATAAAATCATGTCCGTATGATTGCATGCATTCTGCCCATTGCTGAATGGATTCTATGACCCAGGACCTGCAGTTGGTATAAATGTACTTTGCCAGTGCTCTGTGTACTACAGTACCTCCTCATCTTAGTCCTCTAAACAGTTTCTACACCATCATGAACTGACTCCATCATTTGATTGTGTACTGCTCAAGTTATACCATCAATACCACCACATCTACGAGTGGTTCAAACAGACACATTTGTGAACTTGTAGATCTGACTATTTGAACTACATGTATAGTAAATGTGTTTAAAAAAAAGCATAAGTTTAGGCGACATGCAAGATAAGTGTCCTAGACTCTCCTTCCTAGATCCCACGCTGTGGCTTTGAACTCATAAGTGACACTGGATAAGAGCATGTACTAAATATATATATATATATTAAAGAAAACTAATACCTGTTGCCTTGTTTATCAGCCATCTTCCCTGGAGGGGCCGAAGTTTGATAAACTCCTCCTCGATGAGCGACTGTACCTGAAAATATATTAAAGAAATTGTTGTTAAGTGGCATCATCTTAAAATACAAAAAGTTCAATAGTAATAAAGTAATAAAGTAATAAAGTTCAATTAAGCCTATGAAAATGGCATGTTCATGTATTAATTAAGATCAAATTAAGACCTCTGCATGTTTCCCATCCTCTGGATTGGCAATGACCCTTTTGCCTAAACCAGCCTGGACCAGCTCCAGCTCTTGGGCAGGCTTGGGGGTCACATCTGTGGGTCCCGGCAGGACGCATATTGTTAGGTCTAAGACCTTGACAGGAACCCCTGACGCAGGTTTACAAAAGCGGCTTCTTCCTCGCTTCATCTCGCTGAGAGACTGAAGCGACTGACTTGAAAAAGGAGAGAAATATTAAGACAACCATTAATGAAACTGAATTGAAAAACATGTGAAGAGTCTCATACTGGATGGCCATGTCTGAAGTTTGTCATCGTGTTCACTTCGGTCTTACCTCTTCAACTTCTGGTTGACCTGGGTAGGCACTGGTACAGGTAGCATCTGTGTGGAGGTAGCAGAAGGTGTGGTGGTGGTGTGTCCACTTTGAGCGGGTGCAGCAGAAACTGGGAAGAGTTCCTGGGACCTTCTTAATGCCACCAAAAGGGATTGTGCCAATGTCTCCACCTCTTTCTGAAATATTAATTAATATTCAAAATGTTAATACTAATATGAGAATATTGTTCAGTGCAATATAACTGAGCTGCAATCTTGATTTAACCCAAATGTTACCATACATTTATAACTAACAGATCTGAAGTTCAATTCTGTACATGGCTAGAAGAGGTAGGTGCTAAACATGTTTTACCATCAAAAGTGCAGTCTATAAAACTACCTCCCCCTGGCCTGATTGAGGGGAAAGGAACTGGTCAGAATAACGTGTCCCTTCCAGTTCCACGCGCTACGTCCGGCCAGGGACATTCCCCTCTGTCAGGTGAAAAGAAGCAGCTTGGACTCCTCATGCATAGGAAGCATGAGGTCAGTCTGCTGCCCCCCAGGTTGGCAGAGGAAGTGTAGCACACAGGATTACATTAGATAATTGGCACTGGGTGCAAAAACTGGGTTGCAAAATCGTGGGATTAAAATTGAACTGTCTATTGAACTGTTCCAAGTCTCTTCTTAAGACTTTTTTCTATGGCTTTTGATCATTCCTGATTTAGTGAATGAATTCATGTCTTGTTGCCATGTGGGTGCACATGCATACTTGTTTTGATGTTTTTATAAATTATGCATGTTTATATATGCATAATTGTTTCTGGATTATATTGTGTAAAGCACTTTGATCAATCTCCATCATTTTAAGTGCTATATAATAGACTAGCATAATAGCATAATAGACAACATTACTCTGTAAGACACGTGGGCAACAACCAACAGTAGCCAGACCAATGACAACTGTTTGAATGAACAGCCTTAATGACCATTGATAACTCCTTCCGTGTCTGGCTTTGAACAATAAAGCAAGCTGCTTGATTTTATGCAATGCTTCGTGCCAATATCTCTTTTGTATGAAGCATTCAATATTAATGTAAAAGGAGACATTGAACTTGAAGTAGACTAGTAGAATATTGAAGGACTGTAGGCAGGGCCCAGATATCCCTATAGTACCTGCAGTGCATGGTTCTTACTTTTCTATCTTTACTTAAGTTAAAAGAGAGGAACTCAATTCCAAGTAACTACTTACTAATGAAGGCGGTGGTCCCTCCGTCAGTGGTTTCCCTCCTTGTCCAGCCATTTATTCTACAAACTTGGGCAACAAGTTGTATGAAGCATTCAATATTAATGTAAAAGGAGACATTGAACTTGAAGTAGACTAGTAGAATATTGAAGGACTGTAGGCAGGGCCCAGATATCCCTATAGTATACCTGCAGTGCATGGTTCTTACTTTTCTATCTTTACTTAAGTTAAAAGAGAGGAACTCAATTCCAAGTAACTACTTACTAATGAAGGCGGTGGTCCGTCCGTCAGTGGTTTCCCTCCTTGTCCAGCCATTTATTCTACAAACTTGGGCAACAAACTTGGGCAGCGAGTCCGTCCACTCCAGCACTCCTCCAGCGACTTCACTAAGTTGACTGCAGTGGCAAACAGATTCCAACACTACAACCTTGTCGTCAATCTGTTGCTAATTGCATCCAAGTTTTTGGATACGGGAGGCAAACGAATTCCCTCAAAACACAGTTTTCACATTTTCACACATTTCACATTTTCACACATTTCACATTTTCACACATTTCACACATTTCACATTTTCACACATTCACACATTTCACACATTTCACATTTTCACACATTTCAATAAGTTTGTGCTTTTATTCAGATCTATTCTCTTTGCACTAAATTAAACCATAATTTTTATGATAGCACGTATGCATTATGCACGTGTGTGTGCGTGCGTGCGTGCGTACGTTGGCTAGGCCCACATGGGGGAAGGTGTCCATGGTCATGACCGTCTCCTCTCCTGTCCGGTTCTCCAGTTGTCCCTTGAGGATACGAGCAGCCGTGTAGGTGGTAATACCCATACCTGAGACACACACGCACACACACACACACACGCACACGCACGCACACACGCACACACACACACGCACACACACACACACACACACACACACACGCACACACGCACATGCACACGCACACACACACACACACACGCACACACGCACAAAATTATCACACAACTAGAACTGCACTCTGCCGAGTGCATACTTGCTTGTTGCACACTAGTAGGCCATAAATGGCCAACTAGTGCGCAAGCAGAGCGCGCAAGTACTTTCGACCGCTGGAAACTATCACATCTCAGTATCTCTGTGAAGGAACGTTTGAAATGTATAATCATTACGTGTAACTATTTGCTACCTAACTACTTTTTTACAGAAAAATGAATCATTGATATGTGATGAAAAAAAAGGTATATAAACTGAATTAAAATATATTATACAGTATAATTATTTTATTACTTATTGTAAATTGTTTTAAATGTATTTCATTTTGTACTATAGTGATATTAATACTAAATCATGATCAGAGTAATATGTGTCTCTAACTTCAATTTCTGTAATAATACTTTCAAATTTGTTGAAATATACATGATCTAAAATACTTCCGAAATCTGTAGTTGGATTTGTATTTAATTGTTTAAAGCCTAATCTTGACATGAAGGTCTTTATAGTTATATCTTTTTCAGTATAATGGTCTTCATTGAAATCTCCTATTATCATAATTGTGGAAGTCGGAGATGATAGATACTTTACCATTTTTTTGAGAAATGTGTTTAATTCCGAAAGGTTTGTTTTAGGTGATCTGTACATAAGAATGATATATAGATCTTTATCTTTTACATGTATACATACGTGTTCTACTTTTTCTAATATCTCGATTTCTTTTTGAATTATTTCAATGGCAATATCTTATTTTATAGCAAACATAACCCCCCCACCTATATCATATTCTCTGTCATTCCTGATTGTTTTGTAATCTTCCGTATATTTGGATTTTCTAGAGGTGATTGTCGTAATCGTATTATTTTTGATCTTTTTTGGACTAAAGTCAAGTATATATAGAGATCTTATCCTTTTCACTCGACTGAATGCTACATAGGCTTGTCCCGGGTTAAAACGTGAGCCCTTCATAGATACGACAATCTCTTGTATAGTTAAACCTTGAACCTTATGAATAGTTAATCCCCAAGCTAATGTCAACAGGAATTGAAACCTATTTGTTGATCCTGTTCTTCTGCCTCCATGGAAAATTATAGCTTCATGTGCACATGTGCATACACAATGCCAAGGGCAGAACGGAGCAAGGAATGAACCGGTAACCTTTTGGCCACATTTTATCTCTCAAACAGTAAATCTGTGGTCCTGTCCCGGTTGGTGCTGTGAGACAGCTTACTCCTACAGCAGCACAAGCTGACTGGATTATCGTGTGGAAAATTGCATTGCTTCCATTTTCCTGGTGGAGCAATGAAATAATTCGCGATGAAATCGCACACCGAGACGATATCAATCTGTGAGATTTGGATAAAGGCAACGACGGCCATAGAAAACCCAATAACAAACCCAGGGAATGAAGGAAAAAGACATAATTGCATTTTACAATCCCCGACCAGCCCTGTAGAGAGAATGTTTGGCAGCCAGATATAATGCGGCGTTGACCCCACCCTGACTCCTTGGCTTTGGCGAACGGGGACACCCCACAGCAGTGGCGTAACATAGGGCAGTGCAGCCAGTGCAAAGCACTGGGGCCCAGCGCCCCCTAGGGGCCCATGAGGGGAAGGGAAGAAAAGAAAAGAAACAGCTGACGGGCGCTGTTTTGTGAATACACACACACACATACACACAAGCAGAAGGGGCAGCTAGCTGAGCTATGGGAACAGGAGGAAGACATGGAACCTGGTGTCTAGCAAGGCGCTAGGCACAGCTCATTGGTCAGTACTCTTCATAGGCATGCAGCAGAGCCAATCATTATGCAGTATCATATCTTAGCAACTATTTCACCACGCTCCGGTCCACAACATTGAAAAAACAAATGGACGCTGTTGTTGACAGCCAACTTAAGTGCCAACAATCTTATCAGAAAGTTCTAGTAGTGAGATAGAACTAAAAAAAGAAGAAAAACGAAGTGCAGAGCTGAGTGGGAAAAATATTCGGTGTATTTTTATGAAACAAAAGCTTTGCAGTTTCAAAGTGGATATTCAAGCTTTCCCTACAGCTGCAATGTTGGTGAGTTTAATGTTGTTTAATGCAAGCAGATGCAAATTGATGGTCACTTTATATCATTATAATAAATCTAGAGTTGCAAATTGCAAAGGACTGTGCTGTCATGTGCCAGTTAGCCCTGACAGGGACACATATAGTGGCATCATTTACTGATGTTTGCACTGCATTAATGTTATATCTCACCATACCTGTCACTGTAGAGTGCAGAGCACTCATTCTCCAAGCTAAAGTTGATAAAGACTTATTTAAGGAGCAGCATGGGACAAGAGACTCAGTGGACTGGCTACGCTTTCTATTGAGAACTGCAGAGCGAGGGCTTTGGACCTGAGAAGCATCATAAATGACTTTGCTGAGTACAAGGCCCGTAAGGTGACCTTCTAATAAGTGAGTACATCCATTCCATGCTGTGGTTTTATAGTGGCATATAATGAGCTGTGTTTTTTTATTTTTATGTTTGATAGTTTGGAGACATCAGGCTGTGGTAGTTTTGTTTTTGTGCCCAAGTCAGGGCAGGTTGTTTATTGATGAATATACTGTATGGACACTGAGCTTGGCAGCTGGTGCTGTCTGCATGTGGTGCTGAAAGGCTGGTGCTAGTGTGATTGATTGAATTTTTTTTTTTTGCAGAATTACAGTACATTTCAAGCACAAACTCAATACAAAGACTGTTAACTTACTCAATGCTGTACCATATGTTCTCATGCCAATAAAGCCCCTTTGAATTTAATTGAATAATTTAATTGTGTGGCCGGTCACCGTGACCTCACCTGTAATGTTAGTTTATACCTATTGTGTGTGTGTGTGTGTGTGTGTGTGTGCGCGCGCATAGGCACGCGCACGCACACTTGTTTATGGCGGTGCCGCGGTGGTGGGGGGCCTACAAAATATTCTCGCACCGGGGCCCACAATGACCTCATTACGCCCCTGCCCCACAGTGTAAATTCACTCCCCTCCCCTCCCCTCCCTCAACTCTCTCTCTCTCTCTCTCCCCCTGTCCAGCGTCACCACCGGCAGCTGTGCGTGTATGCAGGTGACATCATTACTGGGTGGGTGGACACTGGATCTCGCAGAGCCTCTGACAGCCCCCCCTGACAAGCCACAGGCGTCTCAAACTCCAGGGGCCAGTGGCTCGAGTAGAATATACCAATTCAATATCGGGTTATATTAAGAACCCCCTATGTACTTATTACGGAGCTGCCACGGTGAAGCCTGTCTCCGTTAAGCCAGAGAAGATGAATACACCACATATGGGTGCAATCATACACCCACGGGGAGTTATATTGAACTTCATGTGGTTAGTGTCAGATATATTCTCATCCACAGCACCTTTGCACTAAACCTTACAGTGGATTCCCTATACCGCATTCCAGGCGCAATCTAATAATAGCCATTGATTTAATAATGAAGTCACTTACACAGATATCAGACGCTGAACTGCAGCGAGTTGATAGAGAAGTTGCATTGTGTTTGCATAATATCACGTTACTTAAGGTGTGAGTGTCTGCATGGAGCATAACACATTTATTACAGAAGGAAGAGGAGACAATAATTAACAAAGAGTGCACTCATATTTCTTTTTGGGGGGGTGGTTGCTGATCTACAACTGACAATGCGTCACGATGCGACAACTTGTGGGGATTGTGGATCTGCACTTTTTGGTGAGTTGACACCGTGTGTGAAGTATAAATCAAAATTAACCGTGCTGAATAAACTAGGCCTGTGTTAAATGTTAAATGCCTGTAATTTTCCACTTTCATCCCCGTGGGTGGGCTGGGTTCCTTATACCGGTGTCTTAGATAAGACTGTGGGCTGTTACATATTATGGAAATGAGTTCTTTTCATATAATAACTGCTCCTGCCGTCCATATACCGTACCTCATGGAACTATAATTCCCTGTCGATGGCTTGCACATGACTGCACAATGCTCCTTTTAACTACTGTCCCTGCAGCTCCCAAGTACAGCTTATTAGAACATTTTACAACTCCATTATGGGAGGGGAGTCTTCATAAGTACCACTATAAACAGAAGAGAAGATTATGTGTCCCTGTGATTATGTGCACATCAGGGATAAAAATTATAAAATGTTGTTTCTGTTTCTATAGCTATCTGTATCTGATACAGAAAGGAAGGGACAAAACAGTGAACTAAACATCAGATTGTTTTTATTTTATTATATATTTTTAAATTATTTTACCTTTGTCACTTTCTCAGTGGGAGTTTTTTTTATTCTTATTTTCCTTCTTGGTTTTTTTGGCCTGCCAACACTGAGACTACACCATTTACAGAGGCCCCATAATGGGGGCCGAGAGGACGTAATTAGAGTAGCTACAATATGAATTATGGCCTCATAAATCATTCTGGTGGGAAGGCAATAACATACACCCAGTGAAGTGCCAGCAAACAATGGCCTATAATTATCCGCCAATTACCTGGTTAATAATGCTTTTCCAGGGCCGGTCTGTTGACCTGTCGCTGAGATGACAGCGGCCATAATGGATTCGTTAACGAAGGGGTCTGGGGTGGGGTGGTTGGTGGGGGTGGCTTAGACAGAGATATACACTGGAGAATGAACGCAGTACAAGCCAGAGTGTTGATTTACATAGGAGATGTAGCCAGAGAGTGTGTGTGTGTGTGTGTGCGTGCGCGAGCGCGAGTGAGCGTGTGTGTGTGTGTATTTGTGTATTTGTGTGACAGTGTGCATGCGTGCATGTGCGCGAGTGTGTGTGTGTGTGTGTGTGTGTGTGTGTTTATATATGGTCGTGGGGAATATATCATTGTCACGCTGCCAGGCACACAGCCCACATTCCGTCTGACAACAACGATAGATTTCCAGTGCAGGACATGTCAATGCTTATTGCAGTAGGCTATAGGGGCTGCTTTTTATGTATCGTGAAACTGTCACTCGCACAAAACACGGAGCCCTGCATGTTACAGTAGGCCATATGGTACTTTTTTTTTTAACAGGAATAAAAATGATTTACTTTTGTTCTACTCACTCTCATCTTTATGGAAACATATTTTGTTTTTAGATATTTTATTGGAATCAGAATTTATTCAGCATTTTGTTGTACTTGTGCCTAAAATCGTCATATGGTGTGACATGACAATAATTGTTTATAAAATGAAAATGGAGTACACCTTTCTTAAGTTTCTCACTTTATCAAAGTCCTTTATCATAACTAACCTGTGATCCACTATAGTTTTGTGAAAATTTATTAAATCTGTATATTATTTTCGTAATCAACACTCAATGTGAGGCCCATGTTATCAGTCTTTCAATATATTTTGTATTTATTGTGACAAAACTTTCGCTAAAATTACACAAATATTTGTGACTCTTCCTGATACTATTTGCTATGTAATCCATAAACATTAATGGTCATCATTAATAAAGGTATGATTTTTTCACTATTTGGAACGTCACACCAAATGATTTAGTGTCACACCGTATGATCAGATCTTCATTTTTCAAAGCAAACTGTGTTTTAACCTACTTATTAGTGAGTACTGAACTTTACAGATTGATTAAACAATTACTCAGGAAAAACAGCAACAGGAAAATTGCTTTAACATTGAATAACATGGCAGTGACTGAATAAAACAAAATTAAACACAATTTATTGTGGATAGTTGCAAATTTTAGGTGAAAATGTTTAAAACAAATGTTTAAATGGACAAAAGAAACATGGGACTTTGTTATTTATTGTTCTATCTGTAGGAAAATAAAGTTTGTATCATATGGTGTGACAAAAAAGTCATATGGCGTGACAGGCAGACAGTCACACCATTATGATAAAGTGTCACACCATATTACGTTTTCTGCACTTAACATAACCTTGAGGCTACTAGCTACACATTAGCATGCTAACAACATGCAACAAAGCAACATAGATTTACATGTAATTATGACCAAAAAATCTAATACCTTTAGCTTTTTTAATGAAAAAGGTGTCACACCCATAAACACTCGGAAGAGTCGCATTGGTCAGCGTTCCAACAAGATCGTATTTCATGAAAATGTTAAAATGATAATTCACCACAGACACCTGTCATGCTATTGTAATGCAAGTGCTGAACAGTCTTACTGAAGAAGTACCTCTCTATCCCAATGGGTGTCCAAACAATTGCCTGTTGAAATTTCCCAAAATGGTGTCACACAATATGATTTTGGTTTGGGGGACAAAATCCTTTTGATCAGAAATGACTGAAAACATTATGCTTGGACTTTGAAAAGATTAGGCTCACATAGACATCTATAGCCTATTATATTTATGGATTTTTTCCTTAGTTTTATTTAAGTTCCTACGTTGAGAAACAAGGCTGGGACAGTCGCACCATATGAGTTTTGCTGTGTTTGGTTGAAAATTCTGAAGAAATGAGGAATGAAATGTTTTAATCTTGAGTATGTGCACATGAAGCATAATGTCCTGCACAATATTCAGAAGGTTTTTGACAAATATATTTTTTATTTATACATGAGTGACACTGAGGACAGCCAGGGACACCATGTCACGTCACCCACCCACGTACATTGTGCACATGCCCTTCGGTTTTGAGAAACGGTGAAAACTTGTGGCAGGGCGTGAGTTACATAATACTTTAGTGTGACATTAATTTCATCCAAATAGATTTATTTCTTTATTATTTTGTTCAGAACAACAGCTGGGTCCAATGAGACCCCCCCCCCCCCCCCCCACACGCCACCCAATGGCTGAAAAATCTACGCCCCCTCAACTTCTTTTTTCATGTCCAGAGGAGGAAAACCACCAGTTTATTAATTCATATTTTTAATTGAATTTCTTCCACAATTTCTCCGCTTAGTTAATCTCTGCAGTGGCCTGCGGGCGGATGATTGGCGTGTAATTACTGGCTGTTGGCTCAGACGAGACCCAATATGTGCTTTCTCTACGGTTCCGCTCTCTGTGCGCTCCCCGCTGTTGAGGGAGCAACAATCTCTTTTGTTCATCTGCACCCTTCTCCCCTTGTTCTCCCTTCACCACTCTTCTTTTTTTTTGAGTGGCACTAGCTAGCGCTTTTGGTTACCGTCCACAAACTTCATCTTAAACAAACATTAAATTCCCATTGACAATGAATGGAGAATTCATGAGAAAATAGTCATAGTGGGCTATATCTTGCGCCTCCCCTTAACCCTTATCCCTAAACTTATTTGCCATTTTTTACTATTTTAAAAAACCTTTTAAAATAGTTCAAATAGCTAGTTTAACTTTTTTTTTTTTTTTTCAAAATATAAAAAAATGGCAAATAAGTTTAGGGATAAGGGATAACGGTGGCGCAAGATGGAGCCCAGTGTCTATTTTACCTCATTAAATGATGTACGATGATAAGAGCGCCCATCACTTCACACATGTGTGATTTATTTATTTATTAATTATGTCAGTCGATGTCGATCAAGGTCGATCGATGTCGATGTGCACCAGGGCTGCCGAATCAATAACAACGCAGCTTTGGACGCACATATAGGCAGATGTCTGGAAATCCACCAAAGAGAACTGGGAGGTGAGGCACGTTTCACGAGTAAGTATACATATTGTATGTTGACAACTTCTAGGCTATGTGTCCTTTATATGTATCTTTTCCCTTTTTGCTTCCTATATGATGAATTCCTGTTCTGTTCTTTAACTACATAGAAGTGTCTATTTGTATATATCTAAATGTTTTGATGAATTGAACAATGTGGACCCTGTTGTAAACAAGTGTAACGCTTAATTGGGTCGTCCACTCACAGTTAACAGTCTTTGTATTGAGTTTGTGCTTGAAATGTACTGTAATTCTACAAACTGTTAATAAATATTTCAATATCAATATCAATCAAAAAAAGGGTACAAATATGCTAAACCATGAGTCATCATGGAAAAGGAGTGTCAGGGTTTAGCATTTTGTGTATCAGGTTTTCAGTTTTGTGTGTGCAGTTTTGAGAATGCCATTAGGTTGTGAAAAACGTGTGTTAACAAAAAACTATAAGTTGCTTCCTGATGTTGATTAAACATCATCTCATCATTTTAATATCAATGATCCCGATACATTTTGTCGACAGACCACCATTTTGTATCAACAATTGTGAAACCCCCAATGCCCCATACATGATTTGTGTGCAGGTATTTAAAATGTTTCAAAATCATTTCACTTAATTGTTTCTCTCGCCAAATCTGCACGGTTGTAATAATTTCCTCTGCCAGTCTATCAAGCCGGGCATCAGTCGGAGTGAGAGAGAGGAAGGGGACAAGTTTAAAAACTCCTCCATTCTTAGAGGCCACGTGTTAATAAAAAAGCCCAGTAGATAAGAGTAATTACCTCTCACTGTGCTTCTGCGACCATGCTGGCGTAACGCGTCCACAGAGAGAGGTCTAACTCTAGTCAAGCCTTTACGGCCGAAAGATACATTTTGTTTTTAATTAGTGTACACCCTGAGTGATACACCAAACGCCAGGCAGAAAACCGCCCCCTCCCGCCTCAATAAAACACCCCTCCATATTCCATTCCTCCTCCCTCGCTCACTCACTACGCCTCTCTATCACCTGCCACATTAGCATAAGTAATTAGAGATTCCTATATTTGCCTGCATGGAGCTTCGCAAATTTAAAACGAATGTGTTGATCTCCTTTGATTCGTCTGTAGTCTGAAGCTGCCTGTCATGTACAATTAAGATAAGACGTAGTAGGGGTGCTTGATGGGGGAGGCAGGGACGGAAACGGTGGGGGGTGCTTGGAGTACTGTATAGGCCTACTCTCTGGCGTTCTGCGAAGAATTGTGGAGGAGTAACATAGTATTAGCATGTGCATACTGAAGATTGTGGTGGAATATGTGTAGCAATACCTTATGAAAAAATGGAAGTAAAACTCACTGTTCAAACTTTTACATGGGTAAAAGTACTAGAAAGGTATTATTGGCATCAACACAGTGCCAAATCAAAATATGTAAAAAATTATAAAATTTAACTTAAGTGGCTAACGCATGCTTTCTGTAATAATAATCAAACTAGTAACTAAAGCTGCCCAATTATTGTATACAAGCTATACGTTTGAGAACTTCACATGTCCTGCCATTGGCAATTCAGTAGATTATCAGTGCATTGTCAGAAACAGAACATCGACAGTGAAAAACATGGGCATTTCCAAGGTGTTAAGTATGTTAATTCTATTCACAATTTCTCTGCTGGGCACTTATTTTCAGTAGCAAATTTGTGGAATTAGCAAGGCTAATAAGTGACTATAAAACCTGGAGGGAAAACATGCATTTTCATAAAACCTCCAGGAAAAGATCAGGAAAGCGTGAAGAGTTGGAATGGCACATCTGTATTTGCCTCAGAGATGAACTGGAGTAGAAGTATAAAGTGGAATTACTCAAGTAATGTACAATTCCTGTAGCTACTTTTCATCACCAGTGAAGATTCATGGAGTCGAGGAATGTGGGGCCACAACACAGCAAAGATGAATGTTCTCTGAGACTATGGGATTGTGTTACCACAATCGATTCACTACAGAGGACATTTGCAAGAAACAGAGAGATCTATACTTGCTTAATCTCACAAATAATGGTCCGTTAAAGGGTGGACAGGGGGTGGCTGCCAGAAAGGGGGACTGCCGGCCCCTGAGCCATCTCTGACAAACCACCGTTTTAGCGGTCCAAATCCAACTGCATTAGCATGGCGTTCCACCTCCTGCCCTCATGTAATTGCCTGGATCCAGCTCCCTGAATTGCTTGCTACCCACACCTCCGAACATTCTTGACGATTCAGGGCTTCATGAATAATGAAACGGAGTGAAATGCAAATTTAGTGCTGGAGTATCACGTCGAATGTGAACGCAAAATAATGCCTGGGTACCGAGGCTAGAGTATCACGCAATTATATTAAGTGGTCCTCAGAGAACACCCCTGCCCAGAAAATGCCAGTGAAATGCCACAGTCACAACAAGCAACCACACAAGTTTTATTTCCACTCCCTGGCACAGTCATATGCAGTGGCAGAAAGTAGGCCTACATTACTGTACTGTGTATGGTACTGTACGTTGAAACTTTGTCAATACAGAATCATTTTTAAAACGTTATCCCTTTTGCATGGCAATTCAAATAAATATATAGCAGATCTGCTAGTTTTGAAACTGCATGGGGGTCCCTAGCATGAAACATTTTCAGATGAGGGGTCTGTGGCCAAATACATATCAAATTGGGGGTCCTGGACATGAAAAAGTTTGAGAAGCACTGCTTTAAATAACACGCAAGTAAGACTATCGTGGAAACACATTTCTGTGCAGTGTGCAGACATTGGAGAGCTGCTCTTGGCATGAGAGCAAATATGGTTAATTTACGGAGTTCCGAAATCCCAATTGGAGCCACTAGAAGCGAAATGGTACACAAATTCTACAAAATGGTCTCCTATGTGGGCGCCGCCCGATCTCACGAACGCCCAATGTTTACTAAATCACACAGCAGGAGTGTGTTGCTGGGACAGAGAAAGTTCGATAGTAACATTAGATTTCTCTTGATTTGCCTCTCTGGAAAATGGCAGTGTAGTATAAAAGTCTTGGGATGATTGTGTGGCTTCGTTGTGATCGTTGGGTCCGATATTTAGTTCAGTGACCATAGGGCTAAAGAATGGTTCAGAAGCTGTGTCTCCATTGTGCATTTGTGTGAGCAGCGTGTGTGTGTGTGTGTGTGTGTGTGTGTGTGTGTGTGTGTGAACAAGGGAACCTGCAGGGAGGCTGGAAAAGGTACTTTTTGAATGGCTGTTCTCTGACAACATAATTTGCATTCTGTAATTAACTGTCTCCCCTCACCCCCCATCAAAAAGGCAAAGAAAAGCACACACACACACACACACACACACACACACACACACACACACACACACACACACACACACACACACACACACACACACACACACACACACACACACACACACACACACCTCTATCTTGCCAGTGAATTAGCTCTGTGTTGCCCTGGTAACAGGTCTTTATCAAAGAGCTGCACACTGAGGTGGGAAGCCAATATCTGAAGTACAGCTCTGTGTGTGTGTGTGTGTGTGTGTGTGTGTGTGTGTGTGTGTGTGTGTGCATGCATGCATTTGAGAGAAATACGTGTGTGTGTGTGTGTGTGTGTGTGTGTGTGTGTGTGTGTGTGTGTGTGTGTGTGCATGCGTGCGTGCATGCATGCGTGTAAAACAATGCCATTAGACATGCCAGTGTGATTAATTAGTGCCAGGGTTTCTGACTTATGGCAGAGAGCTGATAACAGCCCAACAACCTACCAACTCTGCAGGTGTCAGTCAGCAAAGCAACCTCACTGCTGCATACTGCCACTGGTGGAAAAAATGCATAGCCACTTAAACCCATTATAGTCCGGCAGCCGACAGGCTTCTTTTGTTTAAAGCGGGAAATTTGGTATATAGTCTTTTTTATTGGCCTAAAATATTGTCTATATACATTTGTGAATCCACTTGCTGACCGGCTGTTAGTATTGGGCAATCTTTTTAAAGGGGTTTCTTGTGACCCTACCACTATGGCTGGCAAAAATGTATTAGCAGCAATAGCCACTTGCCCAAATATGCCCAAAATGTGCTGACCTCATCACATTTGTCATGATGTCTATGGCCGTTTTTAGCCCAAGTGTATTTTGTGCAAAACTAATGCTTGGAATGGATTCAGAATCATGAAACCCCCCTAGTTTGACATGTCACATGCTACTTAAAGCAAAAGGAAAGTTTGACATTTTTGGCATTTTTGCCTGCCATAGGATGTTAATGGTACAAGAAACCCCTATAAAAAAAAGATTGCCCAATACGTTCAGCCGGTCAGCAAGTGGATTCATGAATGTATGTATAGACAATATTTTAGGCCAATAAAAAAAGACTATATACCAAATTTCCCACCCGTCCACCTCGGCTGCCGGACTAATATACTTCACTGACCGGAGTCCCTCAGGGCTCTATACTGGTTACTCTTCTGCTTTCTCTCTACATAAAATATCTCTGCTGAAAATAGTAGATCTAGTCTATTAATATCTTCTAGCTATTGTCTGCGAAGGCCTTCCCGGCAACATGGATGCTATGGTTATAAGAAATACCACAATGTCGTAATCCTCTGCTTCACGTTAAACTATACTGTCTTCAAAGTTTTACTTGATTAAATGTACTGGGCGGCGGTAGCTCAGGGGTAGAGTGGCTGGATGGTGACCGCAAGGTTGCCAGTTCGAACCAGGGCTCCCCCAGAGTTAGTGTCGAAGTGTCCTTGAGAAAGGGGCTTACAAGGGGACCAGCAGTGCAATAAAGACATAATACGGAAAAAAACGCAAAGAGGTATTGTGGCGAGCAATACTATCATCCAATATGAATCAGGCATAAGGCTCTACT
Source organism: Protomyctophum bolini (assembly GCF_963924005.1). Classification (NCBI taxonomy): domain Eukaryota; kingdom Metazoa; phylum Chordata; class Actinopteri; order Myctophiformes; family Myctophidae; genus Protomyctophum; species Protomyctophum bolini. Next base: position 20,610,014 of record NC_137868.1, on the reverse strand, counting down.
CCTGATGGTTTCAAATCTCAGGCATTATACCTATACTGTAGTATGAATTGAAATATGTGATACACATTTTTATTTGGTCTTATTTCATAGGTCAAGCTGGAAGCAGTTCTTTTTTAGTTTTAACAGCTAATTGCAGCGATCCATCATAACTTTTCTGAACTCGGTGTTGAAAGCATTTGTGTGTGTGTGTGTGTGTGTGTGTGTGTGTGTGTGTGTGTGTGTGCGCGCGCGCACATTTATTTTTCTGTCGCAGACAATCGATCATGAGCATGCCGAGACGGGCTCTGAGCAGCGGCTGCGTTTTGAAGGCCAAAGTCTTTTGTGAGCTCACAGCGAACGGCAGCCATGCAGGATTGGAAATGGAAGCCTGGGCCAGGCCACCAGGCCATTAACCAGCAGCCAGGGGAGTGTCTCCATGTAATGGCTATTGAGCGGACTGCTCAAAAAACCCAAGGTAATCAAAGCGCTGCGTAATTACACGCTCCTCTGTGCTCTTCGACAGCCAGGGCCATTGTGGCCCCGAGCTCTCCTCTACTCTCTCTAATGACGCACAGGTAAAGGATCAGCCGGCAGCCACAGCCGGTGAAGGAGGAGCAGAGTCAGACCACTGGTTGCAATTATGTACCAATTGTTGGGCAGTATCGTCTGCAAAGTAGTGTTAGGATGAGTGCTATAGCTAATAAAAGAGACGTAAGTGGTTAGAACCACATGGGGCAGGGAGGTGATGATGCAATGAGCATTAGCCCCACGCTGAAACCACTGAGATGTGTTTTTGGAAAATGAAATGGATTGAGCTTGGGAAAAAAAGATTACTTTTTTCACCTTTTAATGGTTCAGTAACCTATTCATAAGACCCACAGACACACTTCACTTTAACAACAAAAAAATCTTAAACAGCAAAAGTAGCAGATCTACAAGCTCACTGTCATGATACCAATAACTGCCAGATCCAAATGCAGATACAGACAAAGTTCTTAAAGGGCGTTCATTCACACAAACTTGGAACGAGGAGGGAAAGGTGGAAGGCAGGCAAAGCAGAGCAACAGGCAGGCAAGTGGGCAGGCAGGCAGGTGAGATCAGAGGTGGAGGAGAGGACTACAATCAGTACAGGCAAAATCTGACATCCAAAAACTAAATCACTATAGGAATACTGAAGTTCACAGGGAACAATCGACTACAAATAGTTTGCTAGCTAGAAGCATCTGCTACCACTGTGGTTGTTCAACAATCTGGCGGAAGTTTCTCCCGGTTCATCATACATTTAGCATTTATATTGCCTCCCGATAGATGTCACAAACACACCGTTGCTTCAAAAAGAAAAAAAGACAAATAAATACAAACACTTAAACGGGGTGCCTGGTGGCTCAGCAAGTTGGTTGCACAGACCTTGTGAACCATGACAATCGAATCCAAGCTCGACTCCAGCTCCTTAACTTACATGGATCTCCTAATGTATCTCTCCTCCCCGCACTCTCCCATCTAAATCAAATATGGAAATGCTGAAATAACGTCCAACACAATAATATGTGCCGTACACCTGAAAATGTGCTAACAAGCGCACGCATATATTATGCATGAGTAAGAAGTAAGTAGCCTTGGAAACCGGAAAACTGTTTCCTAGCAATGTGGCCCACAGGCCACATTGTGTCCTGTTTCTGTAGCGTGAGATAGCTTGATGTACAAGTACAGTACACCCCCTGGACATGATCAGTGCTGGAAAAAGTACTCAAATGTTTTACTTAAGTAAAAGTATCAATACTGAAATGTAGATGTACTCCGTATTACAAGTAGAAGTCCCGTATTCAAAATGTACTTGAGTCAAACCAGGGAAACTCCCCCCTGTCAGGTGTAAAGGAGCAACTTGGACACTCGGGCATGAAGGAAGCATGAGTTCAAGTCCTTTGCTCTCCCCTTGTCCCCCATATATGGGGACTAGGTTGGTGGAGGGTGTGTAGAGCCCAGGATCACATTAGATAATTGACACAGGGGTGAAAAATGGGTTACAAAATCGTGGGATAAAAAATATATTATTTTTAAAAAAATGTACTCGAGTAAAAGTACAAAAGTATCGGCTTCAAAATGTACTTAAATTACAAAAAGTAAAAGTACTCATATTGCAGAATGTCCCATTTCACAAGTTCAAAATGCGAAAATATCTTTTGAAAGTAGCCGATCTGCAAGTTCACAATGCGTCAATCGCGACACATTGTGAGCTTGTAGATCTGCTATTTTCAAATGGCCGAACTTTATATAGGACCGGCTAATGTGGTTAATCAGGGGGCTTGGGCTTCTATGCACAGTCCTGTGGGCAGAGCAGAGAGAGAGAGCTAGTGACTAATGTATTCAGGTGGGGGAAGAGTGCAGTATGCTCTCCCTTGTGGAGTTCAGTCGGCCTAGGAGGGAGGGAGAGAGAACGTGACCAGGTGAGCCACAATATACGCACAGCACATTCAAGTGGGTCCAAAGGTTTGAGTTAAATCTTGTACTCACTTGGCTATTTAAAAGCTTCTGTTGATTGCCTTACTGGCTGCAGGTGCGTCCATGTCCAGGCACGCACGCACACACACACACACACACACACACACACACACACACACACACACACACACACACACACACACACACACACACACACACACACACACACACACGCAGGAGAAGACATGATCACTGTCCCATACTAAGAATAGACACACTGCACATCTCAATCGTTAATGTCATAAAACTCCGCTCTTAATTGTGACATGCAGTACACATGCACAGAAACCTTGGATCTCCATATTTAAAGATGGAGTGCCGTGATTTTTTTCCACTCTAAAACATGATCATCAGCTATTATTATTAAGGAGGAAGACATGTTTCAAAAAAGTGTACAGTATTTGTCCAAATGTTGTTTTTATGTGCACACGCCCACCAGTTCATTAAGTATGCCTGGGTTGCCTGATGGGTGGTGATCCTCCTGAACTGAAGCCGCACGCACAGCTGTTGTTGTATGATAAAGGGGGAGGGTTTAGGGAAGAGGATATTTGTGATGTCACTGTTTTTTTTCATTGGCACATTTGACTGTCAAGGTTTCAGCCTGCAGGACGAAACTATAATATAAAGGGAAGACATCATTGCACATAGCAACCACACCAAAGGAGTCTATGAAGTACTGTCACTTCATAAACACAAAAATCATGTCACTCCATCTTTAAACTTTTTTTTCTTTTTTTTAAATGAATGCCATACTTCTTCATACAAGAATGTAGAGCAAAAATAGCCGATCTACAAGCTCACAGTCACAGCGCGTCTACGTGAGAGTGAGTTACGTGGTGTAAATTGCTATTTGAGAAAAATAATGAAAAAAAGAAAGTGGTTAATTCTGTCTTTGGGTTTTATAAATATTGGAATATCAGTGAAAAGTATTAACAAAATAAAAACTACAATGGCTGCATTGGAACTGACATCGGAGACATGGGCAGAGGATTGTGTAAAGTAAAGTTCTCAGGTGGTGTCTGCAATCTCTGCATGCGTTGATCTGTCCCCATGGCAGCCACTGAGGACAGTAACGCTGGAGTGTACAAAGTTGCTTTTGCGCCCGACATTCACAGGCTGCTGAGGTAGACATGCGGGGCCTTTGGTTATTTGTGCATGTCGTGTTCTCCTGCATTCTGGGAGGGATATAATACACATACACATGTGCGCTCTCTCACTCACACACACACACACACACACACACACACACACACACACACGCACACACACAATATATATATACTATGTATACTCATGTACGCTTATATGTATGAAGCACAGAACGCACAGGAACTATGCAACCTATAGTCTATAAGTCTGAGTACAGTGCACAGTGTAGGCCTATACTTGACCCTTGCAGCCTGAATAATATGCTGTAGGCCCTACAGTACATGTACTGTATATGCCAAGAACACACGGCTACAATCTTTACGTGGAGAGCGTAATTTATCCTGCTGACTTCTTTCAATAATCCCCAGCTTGCCCTAACATATGGCTAGGCCATGGCTGATTCTAGCCTGCATGGCGCAGCCAGACTTCATCCGCCCCTAATGCACATGCCCCGAGGTGCAGCGCAGTGGTATAGTAGTATCGCAACGAAAGGCTAGGCTGATTCATCGATGTACATCGATGCTCGACTGTCACAGTCCCAGGCAGTGCTGTGTGTTTTCATTGTTGTTCTTCTCGCTTGGAGACGGGACTAATGCGTGAGTGAAGGACGCGAGTGTCGAATTTGGAGTATTGGAATTTGGCTTAGTCTTGGTAGTATCTGTGCTCTGTATGGGCGTAGGTTTGGTACATTTAACAAACCTAGCTCACCGGTTATTCCCAGTCTCCTCATTCTCGCCAGTAAACGCACCTTCCTGCCATCAGTTCATCCGTCTCCCAGTTCTTCACTCCACTCATCGCCAGATCGTTGAACAACCAACAGTGGTAGCTGACGCTTCTAACCTTTATGAACTTCAGTGCTCCCTTGTCATTTGCTTCTCATGCTAGGTTTTGTGCCAGTCGGATGCACCTGTACACCAGATCTCATTCACTCGCCTGACAGCCTGCCTGTTGCTCTGCTCTGCCTGCCTGTCACCATGCCCCCCCTCATTGTGTCAATAAACACCCTTGAGCCTTTATTTTGTGTTTGCATTTGTTAGCCAAAGAGTAAATGTACCGTTTAGAGAAACAAACAGAAAGAAAGACAGAAAGACAGACATGAGATGTGACAGCCTCTCAGCGGGAACCAACTGTGACACATGACTGTGACATTTGTGTGTGCGTATCGTGCGTGCATGTGTGTTTGTTTACCTGTAATAATTGAGAGGGGCACATATCCCCACAAATGTTTTGTGTGTGTGTGTGTGTGTGTGTGTGTGTGTGTGTGTGTGTGTGTGTGTGTGTGGGTGTGTGTGGGTGTGTGTGTCGTGTGTATGATAACCCCATCCTTCAAATACCTTGGCAGTATCCTTTCTGACTGCAGCATCAACTGTGAAATTCAGAACCGGGTCAAGCAGGCGTCGGGTGCCTTTGGGAGACTATGGCGCCGGGTCTTCCAGAGCAACAATCTCCATCTGCACACCAAGGTTTCTGTTTACAAGGCTGTCTGCATCACCATCCTCCTGGCCTCCTCTACAGCATGGAAAAGCATGGACCACATACAGCCGTCACATCAAGACCCTGGAGCGCTTCCATATTGGATGCCTACAGCGCATCCTGGGCCTCACCTGGCGTGATCGTGTGCCACATGTTGAGATTCTGGCAAGAACAATCTGCAGGAGTATAGAGGCTACAATCGCCCAGCACCGACTGCGCTGGCTGACATGTTATCAAGACCGACTTCCCCGCAGAGTGCTGTATGGCCAGTTACACCATGGCCGGCGTGAAGACTTCACTGAAGAAGTGCGAGATCAGGCCTGAGGACCTTAAGGCTGCTGCTGCTGAACGTGACCCGTGGCGACAGCGCTGCCATGAAGGAACTCAGAGGCTGGAGGAGGACAGGACTGCCAGAAGACAGCAACAGAGAACAGAGACAGCAGAGACACAGGTGGAACATATGTGGACTATACCTGTACTATACCTGTGAAGGCCAAATGACACCTCCATTCATCTTTAAAGAGCTGTCAGAGAACATGCCTGTCCCTTTGATAGAGTTGTGTTATTCATATGCCAAGCAGATGCATTCTAATTAATCCATAGCCCTCACGATTGTAGCCGATTGATAGATATCGGCATATACTGTAAGTGATATTACATGATTAAATGGAGTTGTAACAGCAGATGTTCAGGAGGCATAGGAACACAACTTGATCCTGCAACTTTCCTACGGGCTTATTGCATCCAACCTCCACCCCATTAACTTCCATAGTAGCTCCTTTCCCTACTACCCTCAAAGGAACCTTACCGGCACTAGAAAAGCTACATTCACGCTAAAGCAGAACAAACGATTAAAACAAAACTCTCTTTTCTCTGCTACTCTCTCTCCCTCTCCCATTTCTCAGGTTCCTCATGGAGGTGATTGTCCATGTGCGTCGCCATACGACCGCCATACGACATCCTCACCAAAGACTTATTTATTCATTCATTCAGTAATGTAAAAAAAATCCTCAAACTTTCCCTATGGTGTCATTCTTCCGACTAGTGAATATATGTTCTTTATAATTGTTTATCTCCCAAAATCACAAAGGCTAATTTGGTAGTGTGTCCAAAAACGTACAAGTAACTGCACTTTGGCTTTGTAGGGCAGCACACCTACATAGGCTACGCCTACACACCACATCTTTTCGCAGAATGTTCTGCTATTCTGACATGCCTTAGAATAGAGATGCAAAATAAGCATACAGAATATATAGGAATAGGGATGCAGACTAAGAATAGGGATGCAGACTAAGAATAGGGATGCAGACTAGGGATAGAGATTCCAAATAGGAATGCAGAATAGGGATGAATAGTGCGTGCGTGCGTGCGTGTGTCTGAGATGGCATATTTCAGACTGCAGTGACCTTTAGAATGGCTATATGCAGTAGAAGGGCAGCACAGTCTCCAGGATACAGTTCTATCCAAATGTTCTTCCAGCCTTGCAGGGCTTTCCCCCTCCCAGCAGTGCACACAATTCAAAGGGCTTTATTGCACACAAACAACCTGCACCCTGTGCCTGAGGCACTAGAGGGCGCCAGTGCTCTATGTTATCTCTCCAAACCCTCCTGAAGCAGACTCACTGTGACTCTGTGAGGTGAAAGGGGCGCTTCAATGATGTGTTTGTGCACCTTGTGCTTTCAAGCATACTAGCCTATGAATATAGAATGTAGCGTGCGTGCGTGCGTATGCTGCACTGTTGGATGCTGATGTGTAATCTCAGTTGTTCTGTCACCTTTCCATTAATATTATTGATGAGGACCAAATGTCTCCACATTAATTATCGTAGGATATGAGAAGAAGATATATAGTCCGATTAGACTTTGAAGATATGGGGATGCCATACCTTTGGTTGGTTTGAAGGCCAGCATCAGAGATATGTACTCTGTGCGGGCAGCAACGGGGGGAGACACTTGAGAATTTGGGCTGGTTGCACATGCCGGTAGGCCAGTAAGGAGAGAGTTACAATAGTCACATTTTGATATGACTGATGACTGGAATGGAGCAAGACTGACTCCTGGGTGAGGAAGGGTCTAATCCTTCGAATGTTATAGAGTGTAAACCTACAGAATCGAGTGACCGTTGTAATGTGTGCTTTGAATGAGAGGTCACTGGAACCGAAGTCATGAAGACGTTGTCTATGGAAATAGTTAGCTCCTGTATAGTGCAGGACTTAGCTGGGAAGAAGAGAAGCTCAGTCTTGTCTGGGTTCAGCTTGAGGTGGAGAGAAGACATCCACTGTGAGATGTCAGCCAGGCATGCAGTGATGCGCTGAGTAGCAGAGTAGAAGAGGGGGTAGAGTAACTGAGTAGCAGAGGGAGGGAAGGATAGAAACAGTTGAGTATCATCGGCATAGCAGTGATAACATAGATTGTGAGCAGAGATGACAGTGCCAAGAGATTTAGTGTACAGGGAGAAAAGGATCCCTGTGGGACCACAGTTAGGAAGGTTCGGGGGGATGAAAGCAAACCACTTTAGTGCTGCGCCAGCGATGCCTAGGTCAACGAGGGTGTTCAGGAGCAGCTGGTGGTTCACTGTGTCAAATGCTGCTGAATCATACTACAGCGTTCCACCAAAGCATCAAAAGTATCAGATTCAGAAGCTTGAAGCGCGTCACGAAGCAACACGCTTGGAGCTTGTTGATCTGTCTCTTTTGCTATTTTTGAATTTGAACCCTGAAAAGTGACTGTTTTGGAGGTTTCCACCCGACAATTATTACCGTAGATGAACAGTGTCACACATTCACAGACAACAATGTAATTTTGAGCTTGGGTTTTCCACTTGTGGCTTGATTGATGTAACTTTTCTTTTATCGTTTAAGACATTTCCATGGTAACTCAACAAACGGCAGCGCACTGTCCACACCGTGACAATTATATGCTTTGTAGATTTAGAACGCTGCGGTTAATTATACTCCCACTGTGAGGTACCGGAAGATTTCCTTTTAGAGATGATTACTGGGGCAGTTTGACATGCTTTTGTACTTGAGCATCTGGTGAAGGCAGGCTGTTCTGTGGAAGCTAATCATAAATAACACCGAAACAGAAAGAAAGCCTGGCCCTCCCTGGTAGTTTAGAAAACATGCATCCTTTCTTACTGAAAGATGTGTTATATTGCATTCAAATAAGATAGATGGTAAATGAGATTATAAATTAGATGTAATGACCACAAGAAATTCTTCATCTCACCAGCTGCGGCCGTTCTGAATTAGTGCCTGTTTAAATAGTCCCCCAAGGACCATTTTAATCTATCCCCTATCCATCCACCAAGCACTCCATCCTTTTTAAAGCTGCCCTTTCAGGCCAGTTAATACCTCTACTTATTTCAATGTACATCTATTCATTGTGGTGCCTGTCATGACAGAAACCTCAATATCTCCATATTCAAGTTTTTTCATAAATTAATTCACAGCTTGATCATTGTATAGTGTCACACAAAAGTATCAACGCTAGATTCGAGCTTGCATGTGGTTCTGATACTTTTGAATTTGAATCCTGAAAATGTGTGTTACTATTATGAGGCGAGAGCAGGGACACTATATTCAAAATGATGCCAGAGAGACAGAGCTGCAACCAAAGATGGACGGGGATACAGAGGTCAATGTCAGGTTCAAATGTTATCCTTTGTCCTGTATTTGTACATGTTCGTATAGCAGCTATAGTGAAACTCTCTCCCAGTAATGCTATTGCAGGATAATTTTCCTGCTGTAGCCACAATTGGATTTCACAGGAGAAATAAAAGCGGCGAGCTTTCACATCAATGGAATCTGAAATATTTCCGTAAAAGCCTCTTAGAATGGAAGGACTAATGGCTTCTTTTTATAGACTCTCCGTTTTGTACCTGCACTCAGTGATCAAGAAGAAGCAGGAATCTATAATTAAATAGCAGATGTTGTGATTTTCTCAGTGGCAATAGCTTCAGTGATCCATAATGCATCACATCAAGACTGTTCCTCCATTCTGGTACATATTCCACCGATAACATGCAGGCTACTACTGGCCGCACCTTTATTAGCGCTCTGTCTTTTTCAATCAAATTGGCATCCTCTGCCACTGTTTTCCCCTTCTCCTTTGATGTGTTTTGTACAGTATTGTTGACGACATGTATTATTGTGGGTCTGCTCATAATTCCGACATCCCATTATTCCAACCATTAGGATAGTGTGAGGGTTCGGGATAGGGTTAGTAATAATTTGTGTCATCCTTTCAGCCTTAATGTGTGACTGTACCACATGCTGTTTACATTTCTGACTAAGAAAAGTATTCGACCAATCAGAAATGTGGGAGGACATCACAACAATTACAAAAGATGTCACAAAACATTTTGTGACATCTTTTGTAATACAAAATGTGTATATCATTTAAAACTACAAGTGACCTTATCTTTAATAGATAGTTCACCAAAATTACTTTTTTGTAAAGTTTTTGTTGTATTCATAAGACAATAATTTGCCGAGACATTAGGGAATTACTGCTGGATGGTTTAGGAATGCGACAAAAAACGTTGAATGCTGTTGTTTTTTGACTTGCAGATTTGGTATGTGTCCATTGTGTTCAATGCACATCCAATAATAATACATAAATAATAAATAGCCGGATTTCTGTATTTTCATTTGGCAATTCACTGACTTTATATTCTTTATTACTAGTCAAAATAAATGTCATCGGTTTACCCTTTTAGTCAGCTACAGCATTTAAACTCAGCTAGAGTATTTTACCTCGTCATATATAGGCCTGCTAAATTATTTGGGCTGCAAATGTTTGGGCTGCATGTACTATAGGAAGCAGATCATTGTCTGAACGAAAATACGTCGCTTGGATGCACGTGGGACGTATCCTCACTCCTCAGTGATGTATCCCAAGGTCATCAGGGTTACATTATACCCCTCACTCGGGTGACCCAGCCGGGGTGATCAAGTCCCGACTTACGTCCCAGTAGCTACCCTCGATCAGACCCACTAGGGAAAGACCAGGGCCACAATGGCCACAATGGTTCTGCAGGCTCCACCTGGGCAACGGTGGTACTGCAGGCTCCGCCCGCGGCTCGAATGGCCCTCCTAAAGGCCTCATCGAAGGTTCTTGGGCTTCCTCCTCACGGAGGATGCAGGCTGGGGCACCAATCCATACTGCTCCCGGGGTTCCGTCTACATTCCGGCTGTTGAATTATTCCAAAATAACTGCTGTTGCCTATTGCTGGGCTTGTTGACATAATCCAAGAAGGCCAAGGGATCATGCATGCATGCATGGTGACAACTACAACCCCTCCACACCAGAGGATAATTAGCGTTGGCCCGGACTGGCCCCAGTCACCCATCTGCAGTGGGGCTTAAAATTGTGTCTGTGTGAGAAGCAAGCTTGCAATGTGGAGCTGTCATGTATAATGTTAAATCACAACTGCAGTAGGACAAGACAACCCTCTCCTCCCCACCCCAAAACCACCACCCCCGCACCCCTCCCGATTTGGGCCCCATGGCTCCAACAAAAAGTAATTCCAGCACTGCATGGAGTCGCCCTGCTGCTTTGATCCTTTTCCTGCTTTACTTTACTACTGTCTCATTGGATACGCGGTACTACAAGAGTGAAAGTGCCCTACACGCTACTTTTAGAAATTAAACCTACACGTTAATGACTGGGTCACATGAGAAGGATGCGCTTCACAGCCTTACAGAATACATTCTATGTCACAGAGAAGTATACTTATCCCTATGTCAGAAGGAATTATCCTTATTCCTATATGTCAGAAAGAAGTATACTCATTCTTATGTCAGAAGGAAGTATATATCCCTACGTCACAGAGAATTATTGTTATTCTTCCTCTCTGTGTGGACCATGTGCCAGTGCCACAGTATACATTACCCCATGTCACAAGGACTGCTGGTCCGGTTGACATGTTGATACAAGTTAAGAGTGTCTGCTAAATGCCTAAATTGTCTTATTGTAAGAGAGAAAACCAACAAGACAACAATGGTTGTGGTGCATGGTACTGTAGTTGTTGGAGAACACAACCACCCCCGCCCCCCATCCCTTCGAGACAGAGGCAATCCATCCGGTCCGTCACCGTGAACTCCTACCAAGAGGGAGAATTGGCATCTGGCCGCGTCACCGATTGATGTGCGAGGACACCGCGCAGCGCAGCGCGCTGACTCTCCATCACCCAGCTGTTAGCTGGCATGCAGAGAGCTTCTCAGCAGATGTTGCGCAGGATTTCATTAACGTCCCACGTTCCTCATACTTGTCCCCAGGAAGCTATTATCCACAGAGTCGAGGCTGGAGAAGTCTCTAAAAGATAAGATTAAAAAAAGAAACAAAAAAAACAAACGTGTATGTCTAGCCCGGCTGTCCCTGCACTCGCTCTCCTTCCAATACAAAAACAGTTGCCCCGCTTTTACCCACATAGCTGCTGTTTGGGATATATTTTTAATTTCCATGCAAATGCGTTGGGTGGAAGCCCAAAACTGCTACCTTAGTTTCAGGATTCAAGATAATTTTTTTGAAAAGCATCAAATTTACAAACTCAAAACACGTTGCAACATGCCACATTTCGAGCTTGCAGATCTGCTACTTTTGCTGCCTTTGTGTGACGCTGTAGTAGGCCTACATGATCAAGTACGGCGTTATAATTTACGAAAAACACAAAAAGCTAAAGTGTGGAAGAGGTTTCTGCCCAACAGCAATGATATATAGGCTACAGAAGCATTTGGGTGACACGTACAAAGCACTGTCAGAGCTGAATGTTGAGCAGGATGTGACATTTTAATCTTCTCATAACATGCCCTTTTGTCTAAATGAAGTTGTCTTGCAACACATGTCATCGTGTTCTGTATCGATGATACAGTTGAATTAAAAGCATTCAGTAATTGCACACAGAATTGCAAATTGGGCTGAACAAATGCATAATTAAACAAATTTGAATTAAACTTTTAAATTTAAATAGGCTATCACCGTGTCTTGAGATCTGCATAGAAACTGCATGAGAGCAGGGGTTCTCAACGTTTTTGGCTGGGGACCGCCGGAAGTACTTGTTTGGCCATGTCTCGCGATCCCCCCCCCCCCCCCCACCACCACAACCACCACCAATACAAACTGACTGCAAAAATAACCTATCACCTATCTAAAAATAATATATCATAAATGAATACTGAAACCAGATTTAATCATTAAGGAAAGTTTATGCATGCACTATGTGTGTACTATGTAAACTCTTAATTTAAAATTTCCAGCCATTCAGTTGCAAAAAAAGGGGTTGAGAACCCCTGCTATAGAGCATCGCACTGCCCCTGCCAGGGCACCAGAAGAGAATTTCCCATTCATTTTTCCATAGACGTTTCAGAAAGGCTCCAGACAAATCATGACAATAAAATAAAAATAATCAGGCTGAAAAATGTATTAGAAAGAAGGAAAAGGGGCAGGGTACAACACTTAAAAAAAAAAAAATCTTTCTAATAATTTGTTCCGCCCAAAACATTGTGTTCATTGTAATGATTTGTCAGGAGCCGAGTTGGCTTGGTCTGAGGCTTAAAGGTCTTTAAATAAATACTTTCTGTATCAATACTTTCATTTAAAAAAGTATAAAGAAATATGTGGAAAAACTATTAATTAATAATTAATGGTGGCCTATTTCTGTGATCTACTGACGTGCATACATAAAGTCTGACGACCAAACTAGCAGTGTAAGAGATTAGCTCCAGACGTACACGCACGCTGGCACTCACCCTACCTTTCAACAGCGGGCGACGGACAGGCGAATCTTCCGGAAGTGCAATTATATGTCAATGGGACCTCTATCTGGCGATAGAGGCGATAGCAGGCGAATAGGTGATGGTCAAAAAGTGGGCGGGGGAACGTCGGCCGAAAAGATAAAAATAATGAATCTTTTGGGCGCCCGGAGATAGTGGGCGATTGGGCGATAGCCAATGAAATTCTAGCAACGCTCGCCGTGGGTCTCTAAGGTCTCCCGCTGTTACAACGTAGGGTCACACTCGCAAGCACACTGACAAAACTACCACGTTGCCAGTGGCTCTGTGTCACTGTGCTGTCATTGCAAAGCTGTCCATCATCACTAAAAGGCCAAGCAGCAGCTCTACGTGGCCCCAGAGGCCACAGCAAACAGATGGAGAAGAGCAACACGAAATAAACTGCACTCCATAAACACGCTGCACATTTTGCACAGTCTTACTCTACTTCATAAGCATGGTCTTACTTCATATGGGCAGTACATTTTTGTGCTGCTTGTGTGTGGAACAAGCTTCTACTTTTTCTGCCTTGATCTCCTAACCACCTCTCTCCTTCCTTCCCTTTCATTGCTTTATTTTATATATATATATATATATATATGCAAAAATGAATTCCACCCACTTTTCTACTTGTAAAACTGTGTGACACAATAAAGATTATTCTGATTCTGACACTGCTGCTCTGCCCATTAATTAAAGGATGTGAATGAGGCCTGAAAAAAACAAATCAGGAGAAGGTAAATGTACATTCCCACCTCCTTTATAGTGTTTGTATTTGTTCATGACATGTATGTATTATGGAGTACTTTTGTTGATAATTTGAAAATCTATGCGATTTATAAATATTAAACCAAATTCAAAAATAGCAAGAGTTCTGCCACTGTATGATCAAGAAGGGCGTTAATTCACAAAAAAACACAAAAGCCCTGCTAAAATATGAAGATAAGAGGTTTCAATAACAATATAATAACTATACTGAATCTACTGGAATTCATTTTTCCCCCCCTAAAGATTATGGATTTTGGACTGTTTTATCCGACAGTGACGATATGTGTGTCTTTGTATGTAAGTGCTTTCATGTGTGTGACGAAGAAGCAGACGGCTGATTTGACTGGAATCGTTACATTTTCACAGTTTACGTTCATGCCTTTCCTCTTATTGCACAACAGCCCATGTGGTGCTGTCATTAGAGTGTCTTTACCACTGCCGTTTCTTAAAAAACAAACTCAGTAGGCAGTATGCTGAGATGAGGAGCCAGAAAATCTTATGCCTTTTTTAATGCCACAATACTTCACATGTTTTGGTCAAGCAACACTGATATGCAATCAAGAATAATTGAGCCACGCCATACCTGTCTGTGTGTGTGTGTGTGTGTGTGTGTGTGTGTGTGTGTGTGTGTGTGTGTGTGTGTGTGTGTGTGTGTGTGTGCGTGTGTGCGTGCGTACACACACTACTGGATGCTAATGTGTAATCCCAGTTGTTATGTCACCTTTCCAGCTGAGTCATTCCTGCCCACCCCCCCCACCCCCCCACCCCACACACACACACACACACACACACACACACACACACACACACACACACACCCAGATCAAATCCCTGCAGACAAGGGATGCCAGGGATTAGTCCCGTCTAAATACACTAAGCTCGTTTGGTAATCGCAGCTCCACTCCCCCCAATCTCAGCTAATTAACAATGGATGTGACGAAACTAATCTAAATGACTGTGTGTGTGTTAACCATCAGCGCAGCTAATGCACACGAAAAGTATTTACAATCCCCTTTGGATTCACACCGCCTGCATGGACCTCAACAGGCTTTCATCTGTATCTGCAATTCTGCACTTTCACGCAACACGTACACTGCATTGTCTGCAACTGAATAATTACAAACTCTGAAAACAACTTCGTGGTTAGCAAACTTTGCAAGCTTGCTGATATTCAACGTTCTTGTTTCCCCTTAACAGGTTGAATGCCAACAATATACGGGCATCATTCAGGCTAGACTGCCTATGTTTAAAGTTACCTTTGAACAGCCAGTGCACCGATAGCTGAGTTGCTTGTCATGAAAATCCACTTTAAAACGCTGTAATCGCTTGTTGTAGTGTAGACAAGTATTCCATAGCGGCGATCACAACAACAGCCCGGGCAGCACACGGCTACTTCCTCCGGCAGATTCGCCATTGTAAACAATGGGACTCAATTTCCCATAACCCTTTGCACGCCGGCGCGACAGACCTTTTTGCGATGAAACGTCAAACATCAAAAAAATCAGCCTATAAAAAGTCCACACATCTTGTTGGACTGCCCAAGCCTGTAATATAATCCACTTCATTTCAATTTGCGGCATGCGTGATAAACAATCTGTATAACGTCCCTGAAGTGGCCTAATCTTCTTACGACACAGAGAGAGAGAGAGTGGAGACGGGTGCATGACGGCAGAGGGGGTTATGGGTAAACGGCATGTAGTTATTTTAATCAAAATGGCCGCTGACGGTGTGCGGGTGTCTGGGGCTGCGGCCCACTGGAAGGTAGGAAGTATGGGCCCATCCATCTTTATCCTGTCTCATAGCAGCGGATCCCCACTCCCACCACTTGCACACCATAATGACTTAACTCAATTATCCCTCCCACCATCAGACAAACAGCCACAATGTCCACAGCCGGGAGTAGCATGATCTTGGCCTCTTCTGTCTGTGTCTCTCTCTCTGTGTGTGTGTGTGTGTGTGTGTGTGTGTGTGTGTGTGTGTGTGTGTGTGTGTGTGTGTGTGTGCGTGTGTGTGTGTGTGTGTGTGCGTGCATATGTTGTGATAGTGATAGAGAGAAAAAGATGGAGTCACACATAAATAGACTATATTGTGTGCTCCCTCATGAAGGAGGCATTCTGTTGATTTCAAAACAGGATGTTTCACAGAAATTCCACTCCCACTTCACCAGAGAATGTGATGTTTGTCACCGAGAGGTGCAATCATACTGTTGTTGTGGAGGACGAAAGGCACAGAGGACCAAAGGCCTTGTTACTCAGTCAGTGACACACACACACACACACACACACACACACACACACACTTCAGCGCTTTTACGAATGGCAAATTAAATAGGACAGAAACTTCTTATCTTCATATTGTAACCGTTTGTGTGTTGTTTTTTTACTTTATCATACTACAGTGTCACAGGAAAGCATCACATGTGCATTTTGAGCTTGATCTGCTGATTAGAGAAAGTATTACTTTCTCTAATAACAACCTAAAACATGAACCATGTTGAACGTTGTCCTTTAAATCGAATACTGAAAAGTAACACTTTTGGACACATGAGGTTTGCACCCAACCAAGGCAAATTATAACTCTTTTTTTGTCTTCATCAATAGTTCTGTTTCTTTTATTTTCCCTTTCTTTTTTCTCTGTTTTTTTCATTCCTGTGTGGTTTCTTCTTCTTATAATTTTTTTTTTCAGGAACGTTAGTTTTTTTCTTTCATATCTGTGTTGTCTTAACTGTGTATGTGAATAATTTAGTGGTCATGAAATTTTCAGACCCCCCCCCCCCCCCCTGCGACTCGTGAAGAACAAGTAAAGTCACTCTGGCTGCTGCATAACGTGGCCCTGCCGTCATCCAGGACCAGGACGCGACATCATCATTTATTCATCAGGTGTTGCCACGTGGATAACAAGTTGTTGCGCAGAAACCTCTTATCTCCATATTTTAACTTTTTGTGGGGTTTTTTCTGAAATTAATCTATACTGCCTACTTGGTCATATACTACAGCGTCACACAATAGCATCAAACGTAGCAGATCTACAAGCTCGAAACCTCGTGATGCGTTGAAAAATGCTACACGTAGGCTACTAGATTACGTGTAGCATTAAATATCGGTATAGGGTCCAAAGTCACAAAGTCCAATTTCTTCAAAGTTTGCAGGTGTTAGGACCCAAGTGCACTAGGAACAACTCATACTCAGATGAGAAGATAACTTGACTTTACTTGGAAAAATACATAGGATAACAGAAGTACAATACACATAGAATCTGACACTAACTCCAACACTGAACAAACACAAGGACAGGGTTTAAATAGTGACTGGAGCTCATCACCCAAACAGGCTCAGCTGGTTCACACAGGTGATGGCACTCAGGGCACTCAGAGTTAGAGGAGCAGGACGTGGGAGGGGCAGAGCAGAATCATGGGCAAACAGGGAGGGACTGAGTGACCATGACAAATGTTTGTGGGCATTGCTCCCCCAATGCCGGGTTGTAGCCCTGGCCTGCCCCTACTGAAATAACCGTTATTATTTGCAAATTCCTAGACATAATCGTTATTATTTATACCTCCCTATAGAGTTAGCTGCCTTGAAGAGTCAAGCGCAGAACAGGTGATATAAGTTAAAAGAAAGAAAATGTCACAGTTAAATTAACACTAAGGATTTGGCCAGACCTTTGCAGGGCATTTTTTGTTACATTCTCAGAGGTAAGGTATATTGACACTAAGGACTTTGCTGTTTAGTGCTGTTGTGAGCAACTCAAGGGACTTGTACGTCCAATAGGGACATATACTGAAGCAATTCCCACCGGGAGCACTAGTAAAAGCTTCGGGAAGTAAATGAAAAACACGAGTGGAAATACTACTGTTCTTTCTTTCTACGGTACCAGCATGGCTTTCCATCTTGTGTAAGTGATTTTGGGGAAACTGGAGGGGTTCTCTAGGGACAAAGATAAAGCAGGATTAATCCATTTCTGTCCACAGTGCAGACTAGGAAGCACCATGTACGTGCCATGCATGAGACAAGCCCAGATGTGTGTGTGCGACTGTGAGTACATGCATCTGATGCATGCATGCATGTGTGTGATTGTGTGTATATGTCCATGTTGCGCATGTGCGTGTGAGGCCGACTCAAACATCTCTGTAATTTTCCTTGTTCAGATATCAAACAGTATTTTATGTGTTGAGCTGCTTTCTCACTCCCATCTTAACCTTAATTTCTTTCTGCTGTGGAAAGTGCTGTTTGACAGTTCGAGTGCCCAACCTTTTAGCGGCGGTGACCCATAATTTTCCCTGTCGTCTATGCTGGCAGCTACAGCTGTTCCAAAAAGTCAAATCGACGGTTTGAGGTTTCCCCCCTCTCCTCAACCACCTTTTTAGCGTTCCCAATTAGCCCCATGTATTTGAATTTGAATGGTCTTTCAAACGAATGCGTCAAATTCTGTCATCTGCTGGTGTCTCACCTATTTCACAGTGCCTCTGATAGGCCATTAACGCTAATGATCTGTCTGGAAGACAGAGTGAAGTCTCTCCCTTTCTGCGTGATGACCCAGATGACTTGACACAGACTGCCAGCCAGCATAGACGTTTCACCTCTGTATTGGGAAATTATAGTTGTATACCGTATATTGCAATAATAATATGTGGTGTCACAAAACATATTTCACTACGCACCACCAAATAATGAAGTTTAATGCCTTTATGTATGGGTGGAGGTGACTTTTGGAGGTGGCTAGATAGGAGGTGGAGGTAGCTGGATTGTAGGTGTGGTCCATGCTCCTGAACTTCAGCTATAAGCTCCAGACAGCGGATCTACAAGCACGAGAGCTTGTAGATCAGCTATGAGAAGGAATGACTGGGTTCCTTGAGAGATACTGTGAGAGGTGCTGTGGGAAGCAATATGGGGTGACGGGGTCCTTGTTGAGGGCCATCTAATCTCTGTACGCCCATAGCGAAAGCTGTGTCCGTGTGCTGGGCTGCGTGTGGTCACCTATCCAGTTTGTCATATTCATGGACAGGATCTCGAGACGCAGTCGTGGCGGAGAAGGTATACGGTTCAGGGAGCAGGGGAGAAGTTCAGTCATATGTGAGTATAGAGCCGCTGCTCTGTGTGTGTGTGTGTGTGTGTGTGTGTGTGTATATATATATATATATATATATATTGTGGAGTGTGTCAGGTCTCGCCGCAGGGGAAGGGGCGCGTTCCCATGACAACCAGACAAGCGCCGACACGGCACGCCCACGGCCGTGTCATAGACGCAGTATTCTACCCCAGAGCAATCTTAAATCAGCTGTGTCTAATTCCGGCCGCCGCCCTGGTTAGCAATTAACGGCAGCCGCAACCTGTCAGCCGCGCCCTTTATAAACAACCCGCACGCCTAGCAGTATCAGATCACTGCTACACACACCAAGACGCGCAGGCAGCATATGCCGTCCACTCGGCGTTGGATGGCTTGTAGGAGTGGGGCTGGAAGCACACACAGGAGCGTGTGCCCCCCCTAGACAAGTGTACACTGGAGAGCCGTGCACCTGCTGAGAAATAAAGCAAGGGGCGCCATCGTGTGTCAAAGCAATACTGCACTCTGAGTTGTATTTCCCACCCGACCTCCCACAATATATATATATATATATATATATATATATATATATATATATATATAAAGTTACATGACACCACAGAAGGACTCAAGGACCAGAATGGAAACAATTCCCAATTACGTTTTGGCATTATCCTTTTTGCCTTAATGTCTTACTGTACCACATGTTTACATTTCTGTGTAATAAATGATCAGTCAATAAATCAAAGGACAGACAGACTGTTGATTGTTTGGACGTGACATTATAGCCTCCTTCACAGTGGGACATCCGCCTGATGAGGGTGGGTAATGCGACTATGTCTCATAACACTGACAAGCAGCATCCCCCTACCCGACCCCCCTCGGCGTCCCCCTACCCGACCCCCCTCGGCATCCCCCTACCCGACCCCCCTCGGCGTCCCCCTACCCGACCCCCCTCGGCGTCCCCCTACCCGACCCCCCTCGGCGTCCCCCTACCCGACCCCCCTCGGCGTCCCCCTACCCGCCCCCCCTCGGCGTCCCCCTACCCGACCCCCCTCGGCATCCCCCTACCCGCCCCCCCTCGGCATCCCCCTACCCGCCCCCCCTCAGCATCCCCCTACCCGACCCCCCTCAGCATCCCCCTACCCGCCCCCCCTCAGCATCCCCCTACCCGCCCCCCCTCAGCATCCCCCTACCCGACCCCCCTCAGCATCCCCCTACCCGACCCCCCTCAGCGTCCCCCTACCCGACCCCCCTCAGCGTCCCCCTACCCGACCCCCCTCGGCGTCCCCCTACCCGACCCCCCTCGGCATCCCCCTACCCGACCCCCCTCAGCATCCCCCTACCCGACCCCCCTCAGCATCCCCCTACCCGACCCCCCTCAGCATCCCCCTACCCGACCCCCCTCAGCAACAGCAAATCAACAGCGATCATCGACGACGTGGCCACAGTTTGTCTGAGTGTGTGTGTGTGTGCACGAGAGAGAGAGTGTGAGTGGCTAGGGCTGTCATGGGAGTATAAACAGCATGGGTTTGCCAATTGGCTGCAACGGTGCCTTTTATAGCGTTCACTGTGTGTGTGTGTGTGTGTGTGTGTGTGTGTGTGTGTGTGTGTGTGTGTGTGTGTGTGTGTGTGTGTGTGTGTGTGTGTGTGTGCGTGCATGCGTGTGTGCATGTGTAATCCGTATGTGGTGAGCGTGTTTACGTCACAAAATGGAGAGAGAGAGAGAGAGAGAGAGAGCATTTTCCGGCACCGGCGTTAGCCGCGTCAGTGTTTCCGCATTAGTCCGACACCTTACCCCTAACCCTAACCCTAACCTCACAGGGAAGCCAAGGGTGGTTTTTAACCGGCAGTGCATGTCGGGATCGGGAACCACGGTACACTGCCGGTCTGCCACCTGGACTGGAGGATGCTGCACGGACCGACACTGCTGCGGCACGGAGCAGTGAAGTGTCATAAGGAGCCATGGGGCCATGTCCAGTCGATAAAACAATAAATACTGTACATGTTTTATTAACAGAGGTCCACTTTGGATGTTATGTCCACAGCACTCGCATGCATGACATACGCACAGCGTTCGAACCGGAAACCATTCCTGGCTGTTGTGAGTAAGTCATTGTCATTTAGATATTTCGTAATTGTTTCGTTATTTTGCAAGCACTGCAAGCTTCTACATCTGCTATTTTTGAGATATAGCGAAAATGTTTGCACAAAACATTTTCAGATGGGGGTTCCGCGCCCAAATACATATCAATTTGTGGGTTCTGGACATGAAAAGGTTTGAGAACAACTGCCCTAGGGTGCATACGGCACCACGGGAGTGAGAAACCTGCATGGCCTTACAGGTGTGTAGTTCTTCAATGAACAGAGGTTTGAAGGCAGAGCGCTGCAGATGAATGCTGATTGGAGCTGATGCAGGTCGTTAATCATGTGTAATGTAAAATGCCTCTTATTCAGACACTTAATTGGTTTCCCCTCTGCTCACTGTGGTGACAATAGAGCTGAGCATGAGCTTATCCGTGCGTGTGTGAGCAACGTGTGTGAGTATGTTTGAGTGGGCAAAATAGAGGTGCATACATAATAGTACATGTTCCTTCCATGTGTTTGTGTGCGTGTGTGTGTGTGTGTGTGTGTGTGTGTGTGTGTGTGTGTGCGCACGTGCGTGCGTGCCAACACCATCTGTAATTACCCATGCCAGTCACATACACTCGCGCACTCTCTCTCTCGCACACACACACACACACACGCACACACACAGACAGACACACACACACACACACACACACACGTAAACATGGTCTACTCACAACTCCAGGGAAAATGCGATTAACCCCATCTGTTGTGGTTCACGGCTAGTGGACAGGAGACTGGAGGTACAGGTACTGTAGGAGGAGGAGGGGTGTGTGTGTGTGTGTGTGTGTGTGTGTATGTGTGTGTTTGTGTGTGTGCGTGTGTGTGTGTGTGTCAGGTAGAAAGGTGGATAAGCGATAAGCACAGTTGTTCAGGCAGTAAGCGACATTCAGGCCCCTTTTCCACCAAAATAACTCTGGTTCTAGAACTGGTTCTGTTCATAATATAATAGACAGTGCTTCCGTTCTGGATTGTTGGAACGTTGGTGCTTTTACGGAACCGGCGGCCATGTTTTGGTTCCAGTTCAGAACCAACTTTTAGGGTTCTGAACCAATTCATTTTCAGTGGAAACACTGAAGTCTGAACTACTCTATAGTGTGTTTTCTGTTATTGTGGGGAAGCTTTCCCCACAATAAGGACTTATGGTTTAAGTGGTTAAGATCAGTCAAGTGGATACAGGGATGGTCTTTATACTGTAGGTGCACATTTTCATTTTTACATCATTTTCTCACAATGTATTCCTTGTGCCAATTCCCAATTGTTTTTGTGTCACTGATAGCCTTTCAGTTTGGTTTGGTGGTATGGTGTAGATCAAACTTTTTAACTCAAGACCCAAAAGAGTTGGGTTGAGTTAGACGAGTTGAGTTAGACAAGTGAAAATAGCAGATCTACAAGCTTACAACGCATAGCTTTGTGCCGCGTTGCAAGCTAGATCGACTGTTTTCACAATTTCCTAAACATTTATTTCTCCTTCTTTTAGTTCTTATATAAGCGACCCATAAAAATGTGTCGCTATAGCTGCTTTTTACCCGACAGTGAAGTTTCACCAGGATAACACACACACACACACACACACACACACACACACACACACACGTTGAAAAACACCAATGAAAAAACCTTTGAAAGGGAAAGAAAAAGGATGAAAGAAACCCCCATAAAGGACCACAAAAGAGGGGCCCATATTCACTCTGTAAAATGGAAGAAAACTCACTTATTGTTCGACAGCACACTACTATACGTATGCACTAGGCAGCGGATTATTCTAAGGTTACATTTAGCAGCTAGATGTGTACGGTTTGTGCTGTAGTCTCAGTGTTTTTTGGCGAGTCAGGAGGAGAGCTGCAGTGGAACTTGGCGCTGAGCCATGAGGTGAGTATAGTAGGAATAGAGGAGCGGGACAGGCTGCAGACAGACTGAGCCCAGTGCCAGCCTAATCACACCATCAGCCCAGGTTTACAACATTATTGCAGACATGCCTGGCAACCACCGGCCCTCTGCAAAACCCACAAGACATTCCTGTAGCCCGCAGAACATTCTGATAGCCCATTAAGACCTGCAGAGGCCTGTTCCACAAAATGTCAGTTTTCAGAAAAACGTAATGTTGATATATCAGTGGTGATATAGCTGATGCTTCATGTCAAGGACCGCCTAAATCATACGTATTTGGCCGCCGACCCCCCAATGTTTGTTTTAGAAGAAATATATATATATACCGGTATATCAAAGATTTTTGAATAGACAAAGTAGCCTATAAAGTGATGGTTGAAGTGGTTAAAATTATACTATATTAACTACTAGAATTATATGCTTTCGCGGTAATAATGTGTTAAAGGAATATTGCTTGTTTTTCTTTTTTCCTCCAGTCTTTTCTCCAGTTCTTTATTGTAGCCTACTGTATGAAGCTGATACCCAAAGAACAAGCACCACCTATATACAGACTGTTTCAACATTCTGCCGTTGCTAGGATATGTTAAGCCGTGTCAGCAGTATATGTGTTAGTTGTTTACACCAATAGCGAATTTACAATAATGCTACTAATAATGCTAATAAGGAATTAAACATCATGCAATACAAGAATCAGACCGTACAGAACGAGGATGAATGAATCAATGAATATCGCTGTACTAGTCCAGTAGAAGATATTAGTGCTCAAAATACTAGTACCAGTAAGACGCCTGAGGGTGAGGCCGCTTGCACACATCCGCCTAGGTGACAGCAGACGGGGGGTCAGTGTCTGAGTGTACAATGTTTGATGAGGTCAGATCAACATATATGTATTGTCAGAACAGGTCAGCTCCATATGGAGATCTAAGGCTGGCAGCGGGGGCAGTGTCTAGAGTGTAGAGTTTGATGAGGGCTCAGTTAGGGCCGGGCCTTAATTTTTGGGCCTGGTGAGAACTCTAGTGTGGCAGCGGGGGCAGTGTCTTGAGTGTACAGGGTTTGATGAGGGCCCAGGTAGGACCGGGCCTTAATTTTCGGCTGCCGAGCGCGGCTGCATAAATAACTTTGGGGCAGGCCCGTCTAGATTTTAAATGGAGACATCGAAGAGGTCAGTTGCTGGCCAATATTGATGACATCAGGGATCTCCATTCTCCATCCCTGATGATGTCAAGTGATGGCTCATGCCTGGGGTGACCAACCAACTGACTGACTGACTGACTGACTGACTGACTGACTGACTGAATAAGAGTATCAATACTGCAATGTAGAAATACTCTCAGTTACAAGTGGAAGTCCGTAATTCGGAATAAAAGTACAAAAGTATTGGTATTAAAAGTAGAAACAGTAGAAAGTACTCATTATGCAGAATGTCCCGTTTCACGAGTTTTCAAATGTATGAAATGTATAAATCTTTTGAAAATTAGCAGATCTACAGGCTCACTATGTGTTGCGATGCTTGTAGATCGTCTATTTTCAAATGGCCAAAATGTATAGGGCTGAAGTTTTGTATAATAATAATAAAAGGGTCTACCTAAGTAACTAATAACTCAAGTTTTCAAATAATTGTAGTGGAGTAAAAGTATAGGCCTAATATTTGCCTCTGAGAAGTAAAAAGTATTGACAATTGGAAATACTCCAGTAAATACCTAAACATTTTACTTAATTACAGTACTTGAATAAATGTACTTAGTTACTTTACACCACTGGGACTACATAGTATAATAGCACTGAATACATCTGCGTTGCACAGCACCCAGCTATCCTGGGGGTGAGAGGAAGGAAGGTGTTACAGTATATCTGCAAGTAGACTTAGCTTATGTCTCCCAAACATGTCATATTGTTGCTTTAACTTTAACCTCCAAAATTACAAAGGCAGACACTGACAGACAGTTTACAGTTGTATTTACATATTGGGTTGCCTAGGGTGAACAGATCCGATCTGTTCATTTGAGGAACAGTTGTTATTTAAGCAGAAGGCCTATTTTGCCACAGGCAGCCATTGTTTTCCTCTTCCAAGGGTATCAGAGACAAGCAGCCCCCCTCGACCCATGCTGAGAAGAATTCTACCAGTACCACATCAGATGTGCGCCTGTCGGTTCAACATATTTTTGTCGGTATTTAAATTAGTGATAAGCCTAAGGGGAATTTGAACAATTATTATTAGTGAAAGTTAGTTTCAGTAGTATGTTGCTCCGTCAGAGCAGAACAGCTATATAGATAGATACCCTTTACCACTTTTATTGACAGTAAACTGACGAGGGGGTGTCGCCAGTTTATTGTGATTACTTTAACCTTGAACATGTAGAGTTTTGAAATATAAAAAAATTATAATGGAACATGTCCTAAATACGTATAGAATTTTAAATATATATTTTGAACACAGTATCATACTTGTTTTGGTAAATTGGCCTTCTTTTGAAGTAAAGCAGGGGTTGGAGACGACAATGTATTGTTTAAATGGATTGTCTGATATACTGAGGGCGTGTATGAGTTAGCTTGAAGCGAATGAGAAACAGACAGGCTGTGATTAGTGGGAGTATATATTAATTAACTATTAGCGAATTAATGGGAGGTCCAGGGAGATAATTAGAAGTAGCCTCCTGACTTCCGTGGTTCCATGAACTATCACTGCATTGGATTATAGAAGTATTGAAAATATCCATAAATAAACAAACACTCATCATTTTGCTGTGAAAACCACACTATTGTGTACTACCACTACTATTACTACCACTACTACTACTACTACTACTAGGCCTACTACAGTTCAAGCAGCACATGATTGGAAATATATATTTCCTTTCAAGTGCTGCATTTCAAAGTCAAATTTGATTTGAAGAGGGATGCCTAATGGTGCAGTGAAGGATGCCTAATTGCCTAATGGTGCCAGTGGTGAGTGTTGACTCAATTATTCAGGCAGGGCGACAGGGCCGCGTGCCAGTGGGGGGTCATTAGGGAGCCTGCCTCCGCCTAATGAACTTACAGTAAGTGCCACACCTCCGGACATATACAAATTATATATATATATATATATGTATATGTATATGTGTATGTATTGTGGGAGGTCGGGTGGGAAATACAACTCAGAGTGCAGTTTCAGGGGTTAGACACACGATGGCGCCCCTTGCTTTATTTCTCCAACAGGTTCAAACAAAGTCAGTTTTCACAAACAGAACTCAGACAGTAATATTCTTTGCATGAGGTCCCGGCTCCGAGGCGGGAGTCGTCACTGCAGAGGATGAGAGGGGATGTTAGCATACGGTCAGAGCACAAGGTAAGTACAAAGTTGGGGCCTGAGACACCCGGTCTAGGCAGTCTACCAACTGGACCTTTGTATAACTCTTTCTCTTCTTCTTTTCCAGGTTCCAGAGGAGGCCAGGAGGCTCCCCCGGAGGTAGGTAAGGGGGTGCGTATCTTTCTCTATCCACAAGGCACAGAAGAGTACTTTAGAGTAGAAGTACTCGGATACGGGGTGGTGAGTAATTAGAGTAAAAGTACTTGGTATGGTACCGGGCGGGGATGGTACGGAGGGCCCCTTAGGCTCGGCCAACAGGAAGATACACAAGCATTTATATTCTTATTTCTCTCTATCTACTGGGTGGCCGTGTCGGTACGACAACGGCAGTCAGGGGGTTAACACAAAGTAAGCGCTCTAGTTTCTAACGGTCTTCTTTCACCGGGCCTGGCGGCGCAAGCCAACTTAAAGTCTCTTCAAGGGTGAAATAAACATAACACGGGCCTGTCTTCTTTCACAGGGTGTACGTGACACTTTATCTAGAGCCTGCTAGCTTCCATTAGTCTCTACGGGGTTATCTTCATTCAACAATCTTCAGTGTACAACACCACGGTGACACTCTTCATTCACAGTCTTCATTTAGCATCGACAGGGTGACTTCCTTCATTCACAATCTTCGTTATTATCCTTAGCTGCTCATTTGCCACTATGAGTGCCTCTTCTTAATAACACGGGTGATAGATAGTGAACGGTTTGTCTTACTGCGACCTTATGGAGCTGTGGGGCTGCCGTTTCCATACGGGGGTCCCGTCTTCCGCACTCGTCCCCGATACGAGCCAGGTGGGTCTCCAGTATGCATGCGGCTCTCCGTGTATACTTGTCTATGGGGGGCACACGCTCCTGCGTGTGCTTCCAGCCCCACTCCTACAAGCCTGGTGATGTGAGAATATAAGAGAGCAATTGAGTGGTGATACAAACAATCAAACAATAAACATAGTCCATACGTGAGAGTCCATAAGTGAGAGGAGTGTGGACTTACCATCCAACGCCGAGTGGACGGCATATGCTGCGCGAGCGTCTGTGTGTAGCAGGGATCTGATACTGCTAGGTGCGCAGGCTGTTTATAAAGGGCGCGGCTGACAGGCTGCGGCTGTCCTTAATTGCTAACCAGGGCGGCGGCCGGAATGAGGCGCAGCTGATTTAGAATTGCTCTGGGATAATACACTGAGTCTATGACCCGGCCATGGGCGTGCCTGGTTGTCATGGTAACTCGCCCCTCCCCCTGAGGTGAGACCTGACAGACTCCACACACTCCCCCCCTAAGTTTCTTGCTACCGCAAGGAGCTTGACTACTTCCCTCGTCTTCGTACAGTCTTGAGAGCGCGTCCGCGTGTTTCATCTTGGTCCCGGGCCGGTGCTCTATCTCGAACTTGTAGCTCTGGAGCTCGACGAACCAGCGGGTGACACGGTCGTTGCGGTCTTTGTTCGCCGCCATCCACTTGAGTGGCGCGTGGTCGGTCACGAGGGTGAACTGTCTGCCCCATAAGTAGTACCGGAGGTGATGGATGGCCCATTTCACGGCCAGGCACTCCTTCTCGACAGTGGAGTAGTTACGCTCGTGCTTCAGCAGCTTCCTGCTGATGTACAGTACGGGATGCTCATCTCCGTCTAGCGGCTGGGACAGGACAGCGCCGACCCCGGTGTTGGACGCATCCGTGGCGAGGATGAAGGGCCTTGTGAAGTCCGGCGCCACGAGCACCGGCTCGCTGCACAGGGCGGTCTTCAACGTGCGGAAGGCTTCGTCCGCCTCGTCCGTCCACTGGACGTGGTGGGGAAGGTTCTTCTTGGTCAAGTCGTGGAGGGGGGCCGCGATCGTGGCGAAGTTCTGGACGAACTTCTGGTAATAGGCGATCAGGCCGAGGAAGGACTTGACCTGCTTCTTGGTCACCGGGCGTGGCCAGGTCTGGATCTTCTCCACCTTCCTCGTCTGTGGTCGGATGCACCCTCGGCCGATGGTGTAGCCGAGGTAGTCCGTCTCGGTCCAACCAATGCGGCACTTCTTTGCGTTGGCGGTCAGGCCGGCCGCCCGTAGGGTGGCTAGGACTGTGTCGACCCGCTCCAGGTGCTGTCCCCAGGTGGCGCTGTGGATGATTACATCGTCCAGGTAGGCCGCCGCGAAGGCCTGGTGGGGTCGCAGTATCCGGTCCATCAGCCGTTGGAACGTGGCGGGGGCCCCGTGTACTCCGAAGGGCATCACTCGGTACTGGAAGAGTCCATCGGGAGTGATGAAGGCCGTCTTCTG
The DNA here is from genome assembly GCF_963924005.1 of Protomyctophum bolini. Lineage (NCBI taxonomy): Eukaryota > Metazoa > Chordata > Actinopteri > Myctophiformes > Myctophidae > Protomyctophum > Protomyctophum bolini. Next base: position 20,581,721 of record NC_137868.1, on the reverse strand, counting down.
CTTGGCTCTCTCCGTGAGGGGAACCTGCCAGTACCCTTTAGTCAGGTCGAGGGTACTGATGAACCGGGCGGGCCCCAGCCGGTCAATCAGCTCATCGACGCGGGCCATGGGATACGCGTCGAACACGGAGATCTCATTTAACTTCCGGAAATCATTGCAGAAGCGGAGTGTGCCGTCGGGTTTGGGGACAATCACGATCGGGCTCGACCAGGCACTGTGGGACTCCTCGATGACCCCCAGCTCGAGCATCTTCTGGACCTCTTCTCTGATTGCCTTCCTTCGTGCCTCCGGGATCCGGTACGGCCGTAGTCTCACTACCTGGCCGTTAGGGGTGTCGATGTCATGCTTTAGCACGGAGGTGTGGCCCGGTAACTCTGAGAATACGTCGCGGTTCCGATCGAGTAGCTCCCGCAAGTCCTGTGTCTGCTGGGGCGTCAGATCCTCACCAAGGGCCACGGCCGGGGCCTGCGGGGAGACAAAGGTTACTAAAGCGGGTAGGGGCACTTCCTCCGGCGTATGCCACCGTTTCAGTATGTTCACGTGGTAGATCTGGTGTCCGCGTCTTCTACCTGGCTGACTCACCCGGTAGTTCACGTCTCCTTTCCTCTCTACGACTTCATATGGGCCCTTCCATCGGGCCAGGAACTTACATTCGCTGGTGGGGACCAACACCAGCACTTTATCGCCGGGGGCGAACTCTCGGATCTTGGCACCCTTATTGTAGGTGCGCGCCTGGGCCGTCTGGGCTGCGGCCATGTGCTCTCTTACGATGGGCCAGATGCGTTTGGCGCGCTCCTGGAGCGCGTCGACGTGTTCGATGACGCTGCGGAGGGGGGACGGCTGGCTCTCCCAGGCTTCTTTAGCCAGGTCGAGGAGGCCACGCGGTTTCCTCCCGTACAGGAGCTCAAAGGGCGAAAACCCGGTTGACGCTTGGGGTACTTCGCGAATGGCGAAGAGTACAAACGGGATGAGGCGGTCCCAGTCTTTGGCGTCCTCTTCCGTGACGCGTTTTAACATTTTCTTTAGCGTTTGGTTGAACCGTTCGACCAAACCATCCGTCTCAGGGTGGTAGGCGGAGGTCCGTATACGCTTGACCTTCAGCCATTTATACAGGGATGCTAGGACTCTGGACATGAAGCACGTGCCCTGGTCGGTCAGGATTTCGTCCGCTATGCCGACGTGGCTGAATAGCATCAGCAGCTCGTGGGCGATGGCCCGGGCGTTGGCGGTGCGGAGGGGGATGGCCTCCGGATAGCGCGTCGCATAATCCATGATGACTAGGATGTACCGGTGGCCCCGGGCGGACTTAGGGAGGGGTCCGACAATATCCATGGCGATACGGGAGAACGGTACATCGATAATTGGCATTGGAATTAGGGGGCTATGGGGCACGCCGCGGGGGGCGGTTAGCTGACACTCGGCACAGGAGCGGCAAAACTCCTCAATGGCCTTCTTAACGCCTGGCCAATAGAAGCGGGCGGCGACCCGGTCGTAAGTCTTTTGTACGGCCAGGTGGGCCCCTAACTGGTGGGAGTGGGCGAGATACATTACTCGGGACACATACGGTTTGGGGACGAGTAATTGTTCGACGACCTCCCCAGCGGGGTCCTTGCAAGCGCGGTACAGCAAGTCGTGTTGGACGAAGAAGTGTGGGAAAGGTTTCTCACTCACCCCCGGGTTCAGCTTCCCGTCGACGGCCACGACGTTCCGCCTGGCGCCAGCCAGGTTGGGGTCGGCCCACTGAGCGGTGGCGAACGATCCTTGCCGCCGGGGGGGCGGCGCGTCTATTCTGGGGAACTCTAGGAAGGGGTCTTCACCGAGGGCCGGCGTGTCGTCTGCGTCGGAGGCCTCCGCTTCTTCCGGCCCGGGTTCTGGCTGGGGACTTCCTCGGCCGCTGCTGGTGGACGAGGTCCCGTCTTCGCGGAGGGCGGGGCAGGCGACGAGGGGTACGCTACTTCGGCGGCGTCGGCGGCGCCGCGTCCTGGGGGGCCCTCGTCGTCCCGGGTTCCAGTATTTCTCGAACAGCGGACAGTCCGTTCCGATCAAGAGGGGGACGGGGAGTTCGGGGACCACTCCGGCGGCGACCAACGCGGAGCCACGGGGGGTCTGTACGGTCACGTGGGCGACGGGGTACCGCCGGACATCTCCGTGGACACACGTGACCGGGATGGTGGGTCCATTGGTGGCGGAGGCGAGGTCACCCCGGACCAGCGTCACCACGCTGCCTGAGTCCAGCAAGGCATGGGTGTCGGTCCCATCAACCCGGGCGGGGAGGGTGGTCTGTCGTCGGCTCTCACTTCCGGTGTGGAGGCAGGGGCGGGGCCCTCTCATGCTGTCCGCGGAGGGCATGGAGACATCGGGGCCGGGGGGCCGCTCTGGGCAGGCCCAGGACAGGTGGTCCTCCCGATTACAGACGTAGCACCTGCGGATCCGCGGGCTGCGGTCGGGGGGGCCGGAGGCACGGGGCCGGACCGGGGCCGGCGGGGTCGGCGGGGCTGGTCGGCGTCGGTCTCGGCGGTCGTCTGTCTTGGGGACGGCGTCGCTCTTGGTCTGGCGGAGCATATCCGAGCAGACGTGGTGGTTCTCCAGGAGGGCGATCAGGGCGTCCACGGATGTGGGGCTGACTCGGGCAACATATTTCTTGGCGTCGGATGGCAGGGCACGGACACACCGGTCTATGACTAATCTCTCAATCCACGGGGTCTCTCCGCCCGTGGTCAGCCAGCTCTGCGTCAGGCGGTAGAGGTCGGCGACCTGAGCGCGAGGGGGCTGGGCCTGCTGATAGGCCCACATGTGGTACAGCTGGGCCCGGGCGGGCAGGCTGTAGCCGAGGGTGGACAAGATGGCGGCCTTCAGTGTCTCGTAGTCTCGAGCGTCTCTGGCGGGAAGGTCCCGACATGCGCGTTGAGCCTCTCCCGAGAGGTAGGGCGCCAGTATGCCGGCCCAGTCGGCGGCGGGCCACTGCTCGCGGTCGGCGGTGCGTTCGAAGAGTTCGAGGTACGCCTCGATGTCATCCTCGGGGGTCTGCTTGGAGAGGACGGCGTTGGGGGTCCTAGGGACATCACCGTGTCGGTCTAGCCTGCGGACAACTTCACGCACAGCGTTCTGTAGTTCAGTCTGACTTCGGAGAAGGGCGGCCAATTCGGGGCTGGCCATGTTTAGGCGGTGGTTGAGATCAGATGAATACCCACATTCTCCACCATATGTGGGAGGTCGGGTGGGAAATACAACTCAGAGTGCAGTTTCAGGGGTTAGACACACGATGGCGCCCCTTGCTTTATTTCTCCAACAGGTTCAAACAAAGTCAGTTTTCACAAACAGAACTCAGACAGTAATATTCTTTGCATGAGGTCCCGGCTCCGAGGCGGGAGTCGTCACTGCAGAGGATGAGAGGGGATGTTAGCATACGGTCAGAGCACAAGGTAAGTACAAAGTTGGGGCCTGAGACACCCGGTCTAGGCAGTCTACCAACTGGACCTTTGTATAACTCTTTCTCTTCTTCTTTTCCAGGTTCCAGAGGAGGCCAGGAGGCTCCCCCGGAGGTAGGTAAGGGGGTGCGTATCTTTCTCTATCCACAAGGCACAGAAGAGTACTTTAGAGTAGAAGTACTCGGATACGGGGTGGTGAGTAATTAGAGTAAAAGTACTTGGTATGGTACCGGGCGGGGATGGTACGGAGGGCCCCTTAGGCTCGGCCAACAGGAAGATACACAAGCATTTATATTCTTATTTCTCTCTATCTACTGGGTGGCCGTGTCGGTACGACAACGGCAGTCAGGGGGTTAACACAAAGTAAGCGCTCTAGTTTCTAACGGTCTTCTTTCACCGGGCCTGGCGGCGCAAGCCAACTTAAAGTCTCTTCAAGGGTGAAATAAACATAACACGGGCCTGTCTTCTTTCACAGGGTGTACGTGACACTTTATCTAGAGCCTGCTAGCTTCCATTAGTCTCTACGGGGTTATCTTCATTCAACAATCTTCAGTGTACAACACCACGGTGACACTCTTCATTCACAGTCTTCATTTAGCATCGACAGGGTGACTTCCTTCATTCACAATCTTCGTTATTATCCTTAGCTGCTCATTTGCCACTATGAGTGCCTCTTCTTAATAACACGGGTGATAGATAGTGAACGGTTTGTCTTACTGCGACCTTATGGAGCTGCCGTTTCCATACGGGGGTCCCGTCTTCCGCACTCGTCCCCGATACGAGCCAGGTGGGTCTCCAGTATGCATGCGGCTCTCCGTGTATACTTGTCTATGGGGGGCACACGCTCCTGCGTGTGCTTCCAGCCCCACTCCTACAAGCCTGGTGATGTGAGAATATAAGAGAGCAATTGAGTGGTGATACAAACAATCAAACAATAAACATAGTCCATACGTGAGAGTCCATAAGTGAGAGGAGTGTGGACTTACCATCCAACGCCGAGTGGACGGCATATGCTGCGCGAGCGTCTGTGTGTAGCAGGGATCTGATACTGCTAGGTGCGCAGGCTGTTTATAAAGGGCGCGGCTGACAGGCTGCGGCTGTCCTTAATTGCTAACCAGGGCGGCGGCCGGAATGAGGCGCAGCTGATTTAGAATTGCTCTGGGATAATACACTGAGTCTATGACCCGGCCATGGGCGTGCCTGGTTGTCATGGTAACTCGCCCCTCCCCCTGAGGTGAGACCTGACAGACTCCACAGTATGTATTGTTGTTGCTCCTTTACATGCTAACGTTCTCTCAGTGGGATCTGATTTGACACATCTGATATGGTCTTTACATTGTTTTAATATATTACCCAAACACACGTAACACATTTTCACTTTGAAAGGTTTTCAATCTCACAACAACGCTCACAACGCATGCACTACAAGCTCACTCTACAACACACTCCAATTAACGCTCAAGCTCACTGCACGCTCACAAGGCCAGCTTGTAGATCGTCTACTTTTTACGACAAAGTATCAGCCATCCACCCCCCCCTCGAAGAAACATGCCATGAGCATTGTGTGCAGCTGAACACCCACGTCCATGGAGATCAGAGGGAGAGCACCTCTGTATAGACATTCTATAGACTATACCGTATGTTGTGTGGTTGGAACTACAACGATTCATACTAGAATAATATTATTTGTTTAGGTTTACGTAGGGTTGGCCAGGCCCGGCTTAATGCACAGGCGTTAGAGCTGCAAACCAGGGAAACAAATGCCTATGGGGAAAATAAACTTGGCACTCGATCAGCAGCACCACTCTCCCTGTGGGCACCATAATGGTTTAATCCGGCCCTGGGGTTGGCTTATCCATATTGTAGCCTTTGTATACTGTATGTTCAAGCAGTCTCTGTGTACAAAGGCTCTGATATATTTGAGGCTAAAATGGTTTGCAGAAGAAGTTTTGAAGCAGACATGCAGATGGGAGATGTTCCAGAGTTCTGGCTGGCAGGGAGTGCCATTAGGCTGCGCATGTGCCCGGCAGTAAATTAGTTAAGCAGTCACTATTCTGCGTTCACTATTCTAACTGACACAGCGTTCAAATTCCATCCACCTCCCCGGCCTCCTCCCTGTGGCAATTAGTTCTGTAATGTGTGATTCTGTGATTATAATGTGATTTATTATGGGTTGTGGTATGTAGTTCTGTAATGGGCGATTCTGTGATTGTAATGTGATTTATGGATTGTTCTACACTCTACAGTAGACTACAGTATATGTGTCATGTAATGTCTTTATCTCGTGCACTGCTCTGGCTCTGGGGGATTTGTGATCTCATATTGTGTATGTTGCACAGGTAATCTGGAATATCACATGCAGAGCCACACCGCCAAACTAAACGCAATATCATTGAAATAAAATGGTAAATGATTAACCATGAGCTGAAGTGTACTATCAATGAAATTCTTTAAAACAATCTTTTGAAATATTTATATATTTTTAAATGTAGGAACAACACTCATGTCATAACAATTGGTCTGTGACCCACAAATGGGTCTCGACCCACTGTTTGGGAAACAGTGCACCACCACACAGGCACACACAAGCATAACTCCAAGGAGAGGGAAACAGTGCACCACCACACAGGCACACACAAGCATAACTCCATACCCGTTGTTGTTGTGTGTCAGGTCAGGAAGATCCTTGAATTCTTGGACGGGAAATTAATAATAAAGGGTACTACCATTATCAGTTTGAGAGAGGAAAGAAAATGATTTCCTATGCTATGGCTTTTCGCCGTGGTCTACACACCATCCCGCATGCCAGGATATTGCTTTCTGTTTGGTCAGGGAGACACAGGACCTTTTCTCTTATTTCTACCCGCTTATATGGAGATGGGAGATAGTCTCCTATACCTATAGGAGAAATCAAATTAGGTATTCATATTCGCTCAACAACGCTCTGATAAATGTCTGTACCTGTACTGTGCACTTGGAAAACATGCCCACGCACACGAATATGCGCACAGGCACGAACACACTCACAGAGAGCACTCTTTAATTTCCTTCACAGCATGGGCGGCATTAATATACCGGGTCTCAAAATGAGACCGAAAAGACATGCTGTTAACTCTGATATGTTCAAACATTAATACCGGACCCCTTGTTGGGCCAATTGCCAAGAAGTAAAGAGGACCCATGCTGCGTGTGTTATTTACGGTACAGAACTTCTGCCGTACTCTCGGTGGCACACGGCGCATGCAGCGCACTCCTGTGGCGTCGGGTCGCAGCAGCTTTTATGCCGGAGCAGGGTCAGGGGAGAGAATGGAGCTTCAGATGAAAGAGCCAGAAAATACCATTATAGCTGGGGGTTAAAGACTTGTACCCTTTGAACCGGGGAGATAGTGAAGGGAGGATATAATGCTTTAAAGCCTTTAACTGTACTGTGCCTTCTTACACCCCTTCCCGCACGTCCCGTTGTTGTGCACTCACAGCGAAATGTAAAACCCCACATGCTTTTGTGTGTGTTTTACGGTGCATTCGCATAATAAGGGAGTAGGGATTTTCAAGAAGAATACCACCAGAAATGTACACTTGGATATGGCAGATAAATCCATAAATACCTGTGGTGAACAGGCAAAACATCCACCTGTTCGTATTACATACTGTACATGTATCACTTCAGCCCATGATGGACAAACAAATGCAACAAAATGCAACAGGTTAATGGACAATATTGCTTTTTTTTATGTTTATTTTTTCGCCTTTTTATTTTATATTTTTTATGGAGGGACAGAGTAGGCTGACAGGAAATTGGGAGAGAGATGGGGGGGGGGGTGACATGCAGTAAAGGCTGTCGGGATCGGGAGTCGAACCTGCGGCACACTGCCAGGCTGAATTACCAGCCAAGGTGCCTGGACCACTGAGCCACGGCCCAGGCCAGTTAAAACACATTTAGTACCGGAACTGCATCAAAATAAAGGCGTTGCTTGCGCCAGAGTAATCGCCAGAGTAGTGATCGCTTTTATTTTGAAAGCCATGAACCGGAAATACTTTCTTAAAAAAGTTGACTGACAAAGTGACCTCACAATTTCCGATCATCTTAATATATTTATATACGCTCCAAAAAGAGTTCATATTTTGCGGGAGAGACGGATGAGGAGCAGAAATGCAGCGCCAGCATATCGATCCATTCATCACCACGGAGAGCGCCCTGGATCAGGAGATAGGAGAGTCATTCTTTCCGCCGCGCTAACATGGGAGTCAATGACAAGCTAATAGTTGCACAGAGCGTTAGCATACGGCAAGCGAAAAGCGAAATGCCAAAAAAAAAATAGGAATAATTCTGAATATTCTTATCTCGCCCCGTGTCGTTTGGACGTCCACAGACGTCTAAGGCACCTCTCGGTTCCAATCCTTATGACGTTTCAGGACGTATTATGTACTAAATGGGTTAATGGACAATATTATTCCCACTGTATATGTAGGCCTATGTACGTACGTGTGTGTGTGTGTGTGTATATGTATGCATGTATTTTTTTCTTTTCCATAAATATTCTGTCTGTGTGTAATCTCCTACTAATATAGCATTTATCTTCTATTTTATTTCTTAATTCACAACACCCGCAATATGACTTCAGTCCATGACAATCTGGAAGAGAGGTCAGGTGTATGAGCACCAGGTTATTCAATGCTCTGAATGGCCTTATACTGAGCAAATTACTTCAAGAGAAATTCCTCCATTTCGGGCTTAATGACTAAGCATGACTGGCTCAAGGACTGTGATCCAGCAGATAACGCTATAACGGACCATCAGCTTTGAGGCTTAGCCTCATGGTTGACCAGGTAACTAGACAGAATCATCATCTTTTTTATTTGCTTTCCCTACGAGGCAGGCCTTGTGAAGACCTTTTAGCGGTGTCTCTACATCCGTGTTTTTTTCCTCATCTGTGACTATAGAGCACAACCATGGCCCGCAGCAGCCAGCGAGGCTCAGTCTATTCAGACAGAGCTAATCCGTGCAATGCGGGCCTTTGCTAATACCATCGGCCTGTGGGTTTCTGCAGACTGCCAGGCTGGGAATAATTACATTTTTAAATCACTGCACATTCACACCAAACAGCCACCGCATTACCGTTTTAATGCAGGTCAATCACTGTGGTTAAAAAAAAAGAAATCATAATATAAAAACAAGAAAACAATAAGAAACTCTCTCGACACTTCCACAGCGACAGCTAAGCCCTGGGTGACCATTTATGACATTTTGGTTGTTTATTTACTCCGCCCCTCTCTCCACTCCCGACAAGGAATCTGCATAATCATTTTGGCTATAGGTCATGTGCGAACACGACCGAAAGAGCTCCCAGCTATACCCACATGGATGCATTATTCATGATGGGCTGAGGACGCAGTGCGAGCGCCAGAGGTTTACAATATATGGGAGTGAGATTTACCAAAGTCGTCCTTTTCTTTATCGCACAAAAGCTTCTCGGATGAGTGTGAACAGTGGGTGCCGTCAGCCGGAGACGGAATTGTGTAACGAGCAAAAAAAATGTAAAGAAGATGAGGTAACCCAGATAAATAAATGACTCAGACTGTCCTGTTATACCCCCGTATTATATTCTGGCCATTTGACTTCAGCGTGAAATCTCTTTTCTTTATGGCCCGTAGTGGTGATAGTAGATAACTTTGGAGGAATAATGAACTGCTTCTCGATCTAACGGTGTCTCTATTAGTATACTTTAACAAATATGTTTTTTATAGTAGATCTAGAAAGTTCACAACATTGTGAGCTTGCAAATTGGCTATTTTCAAATAGTTTTATACTGTAGGGATAATAATGAGGGCACAAAAAGGGACATGCCCATACAGTATGGGCCTGAACCTCTAGTGTATACCGTATATACTTTTTTTGACCTTGTTGAATCATGCCTCTGACTAATCCAGTTTCACTCGTGTGAAGTGAGGGGCGCCTGGTTATGTTGCAATTAGGCATAATTTTGACTTAAAAGTCTGAACATATAACCTGCCTAACCCTTGACTGGCACACAGGTCAATTAACATGGTAAAATGGTAAATGGTGCATTTATATAGCGCCTTTATCCAAGGCGCTTTACATAGATTGTGCATTACTTGCTCGACTCCAGCTAGTCCAAAACTCAGCCGCTCGTCTGCTCACAGGGAATCGCAGACGTGAGCATATCACACCTGTCTTGGCCTCCCTTCATTGGCTCCCTGTCCGCTTCAGAGTGGATTTTTAAATTCTTCTATTTGTCTTTAAATCTATAAATGGTCTGGCTCCTCTTTATCTGTCTGAACTTATTGAGGTTTATACTCCTACTAGGTCACTGCGGTCTGAGGGCCAGCTAAACCTCAGGGTCACAAAGAAGACCCGCTTGAAGTCCAGAGGCGACCGAGCCTTTTCCGTTGTAGCCCCTAAACTTTGGAACGCACTCCCCTCCCACGTCAAATCGGCCCCCTCCATTGAGACTTTTAAATCTCGCCTAAAGACCCACCTCTTTACCTTGGCTTTTAACCCCGCTTGAGTTCCTTCGGTCCTTGTATATGTTGTATATAATGTATATTGTCTCATTTGTTTTCACTGTTTGTACTTTGTTTTCTCGCTGTTGTTTTTCTGTGTGGTAGCTGTAGTGCATTTGTTTTTATTTTCTCCTGTACAGCACTTTGTAAACTCTTGAGTTTTGAAACGTGCTATATAAATAAAGTGGATTGGATTGGATTGGATTACATTCACCCATTCACACACCGATGGCAGCGGAAACCATGCAAGGCACCAACTAGCACATCGGGAGCAATTAGGGGTTCAGTGTCTTGCTCAAGGACACTTCGACAGTAACTCTGGGGGAGCCCGGGTTCGAACTGGCAACCTTGCGGTTCCCATCCAGGCACTCTACCCCTGAGCCACCGCCTGAGCCACCGCCCCCCCTTGCTTACATGCTTACATAGGCCCATATAGGCCCTGCCCTGTCCAGCTCACATTAGAGATAGAGATAGAGATATACTTTATTAGTCTCCCGAGGAAGAAATTTGTCTTAGACAAAGGGCCCGCATGCAAGCGTAGCCCTAGTCCATGTCGCCACAGTGCAGCGCCAAATACATCTTTCTTGCATCATAGAAAAAAAGAGGAAGAAGAAGGATAGGGGGGGTGGAGAGGGGGGGGGGTTGTAAGAAGACTTGGGTGGGGGGGGGGGGGGGGGGGGTAATGACAGATAGGGAGGGGGGGGGGTAGGGGCAGATTATCACACACATTACAGTTGCATTGTGCAGGCACGAAATGACTTGGGTGGGGGTGGGGTTGACATTAGGTAGGTACTGTAACTGACTGACAGACAGCCTATAGGAACAATCTGTCGCATCTATCACAGAGTGTGAAGATTGCACAGCATCTGCTGCAGTGGACAGAGTAGACACAACAACATGGCGAAGCAGCAGAAACGCATTGTACGCATTTCTTTCACCTGGACCAATTTAAACCAAACAACACAACAGAGGCAGATGCCGTTATTATTATTGACTCGGAGGAGGACACAGGAGGCAATGAAAATAACAACACGGTGACAGCGATAACTAACACAACAGTAACATGTGGGTGTTAGAAAAATGTTTTTTTCTTTTTCTTGCAAAGCTGTACATGCATATGTCCTAAATAACTCATTGTTAGGCCAATAAGACCATTCTAGAAAACAAAAATGCTGCACGACACCAATTCCCATGTGTAATCCACATACCTCGAGAACTGTTCACCCCACAGACTTCAAATTCGACACGGGTTCCACAGTGCAGTGCCCAGTGTCGAGTCGGTCGGACGCACGGTTGTCCAGGACCGCCCCAAAAAACCCTCTGACTAGGCTTTGGACAGGGCCCCTGCCCAGGGTCCATATACAGTATGGAACTCCATATACAGTATGGTCATAAAAGGGACACAGACATAATATCTGGGTGATGCATGCATTTCCAACTAAGTAGGCCATTGCCCAACGAACCGCTGTAGAGGCCCCATGGGCACTGCTCTAGTACCAGTAAGACGCGCAAACGCGGGAAGCGAACGCAACTCGTGTGTGTGCATGTCTGTCTTTCTGTCTGTCTGTCCCGCTGTTACTGTATATGTGGACCTGGCCCCTTCTGTGCCCATATATGGAGCTGAGTGATTCACAAATCACCCAGCTCCATATATGGGCACAAAGGGGACACACACACACGGACACCATCTTAGCTGTCCATCGTGTCCGATGATGACGCTTGCTTCGGGTCGGGTGGGGTGGGGGGGGGGGGTCAGCGGTGTTGCCGCTGGTGCCACTTGGTGTGGCTGTCGAGGCCGATGCGCGAGCCGCAGATCTTTCCACAGGCGGGGCAGGGGATTCCGTCTGTTGGAGGAACGCCGGCTTCCCTCCGGTGTCTCTGGACGCGTCTCTCGGACCTCCTCTGGTTGTTGCTGTCGCTTATGTGCGAAATTGCCCTGGCACATGTGACCCGCCAGGCTGAGCGGTCATGTGCCAGAGTTTCGAGCTCCATGGGGCTGATGGTAGTGCGCTTTAGGAGATCCTTAGTATAGTCCTTGTAGCGCCTCTTTTGTCCACCAGGGGCACGCTTTGCAGCATGCAGTTGGCCGTAGAGGACTTGGCGGGGCAGGCGGTGGTCAGGCATGCGGATGGTGTGTCCTATCCACCGCAGATGTTTTTTGGCCACAGCTGCTTCCATGCAGGTGGATTTAGTACTGTTAAGAATCTCCGTATGTGGGACTCTGTCTTCCCAGGATAGGCCCAGGATCCTCTGAAGGCAGCGGATGTTGAAGGCTTCCAGGTTGGTGAAGTGCCGTCTATATGGAGTCCATGTCTCCGCCCCATATAGTAGGGTAGACACACAAACCGCATTATAGACAGCAACCTTGGTGCTGACCTTCAGGTTACGGTTTTCAAAAACCCTGCTGCGCAGTCGTCCGAAGGCTGAAGAGGCTTTGTTGATGCGGGTGTGTATTTCGGTGTCGAGGGAGCAGTGTGTGGACAGTGTGGAGCCAAGGTAGGTGAAGTGATCGACGGTTTTGATGGGGGTACCGTTTATGTGGAAGCTGGGGGGTGAAGAGGACTGGGTAGTGAGTTGGGACATGACTTCAGTTTTTTTAATGTTGACCTGAAGTCCGAAGGATTGGTACAGAGTGGAGACTGTGTTGAGGGCCTGCTGCATGGATTCTGGGCTGTGTGCTAAGATTGCGCAATCATCAGCATACTGTAGCTCACAGATTTGGCAGGTCTTTGTCCTGGTGTGGGCCTGGAGGCGTCGGATATTAAAAAGATTTCCATCCAAGCGGTACTGTATTTGGACACCGTCTTCGTGTCCTAGGGCACGGTGGAAGAGAGAAGTGACGGCAGAGAGGAGGAGATTAAATAGTACTGGTGCCAGGACACAGCCTTGCTTCACCCCAACATTTACTCCGAAAAACTCAGACTGGAGTTCTCCTGTGAGGACTCTGGCTTTCATCCCGTCGTGCAGTTGCTGCAGGACAGAAAGAAACTTGGGTGGTACCCCAAGTTTGGAGAGTTGTTTCCAGAGCATTTCTCGATTGATGGTATCGAATGCTTTGCTGAGGTCAATGAAGGCTATGTGTAGGTCTTTGCGCTGCTCTCTGCTCTTCTCAAGTAGCTGCCTTAGGACAAAGACCATGTCAGTGGTAGATCTGCTCTTCCTGAAGCCACATTGTGTCTCCGGGAGAGCAGCTTCTGAGATGTGTTCCACCAGCCGGTTGAGCATGATTTTTGCCAGCACTTTCCCAGCGATGGAGAGGAGAGATATTCCGCGGCTGTTCCCACAGACTGCTCTGTCACCTTTGTTTTTATAGATGACCACGATGTTGGCATCCTTCCAGTCCTGTGGGAGGGTCTCATGTTCCCAGATGTTGCAGATGAGGAGGTGCAGGCGACGCTTGAGGAGGTATCCTCCGCGTTTGAACACCTCTGCCGGGATGCCATCAGCGCCTGGACTTTTATTGTTCTTCAGGCTGCTGATGGCTTGGCGGGTTTCGGAGTACTGTGGTGGAGTGTCGAGGTGCATGAGTGGTGGGAGGTCTGGGAGGTTGTCCAGAATGTGGGGGTCAGTGGGGTTATTGTGATTAAGGAGAGTCTCAAAGTGATTTGCCCAGCGGCCGAGGATCTCTTGGCGGTCCTTGTAAAGGGTGGATCCATCATCTGAGCGGACAGGGGCAATTGTCCGCTTCCTAGGGCCGTACAGAGTTTTGATGGCATCATAAAAGCCCTGGGTGTTGTTACAGTCTGCCAAGTTTTGGATCTCTTGTGCCTTCTGCGTCCACCATGTGTCTTCCATATTCCGGAGAGCACGTTGGGTTGCAGATCTTGCCGCAGCAAAAGTGGCTTTCAGAGTGGAAGATCCAGGGCAGGACAGGAGAGCTTTATGTGCTTGGCCTGTGCTCATCCTTGGCCTGTGCCTGCCGCCATTCCATATCGCCACAGGGCTTCTTGGGGGGTGGGGGAAGGTAAGGGGGGTGGGGGGGGTGAGGCAAGAAGCTTGCGCAGAGGTGGGGATTAAGGTGAAGGTGTGGGTGCGCAGTCCTCACTTCCACCATCTTCGCTCCAACCAGGTGTACTTCCAGTGGCATGAGAAACCCATGACGACCTTCAATCTGGCTGGAGTTGCAGGGGACTGCCGGTGATCCGGTATTTTGGACTCCGCCTATGCCTGTCCCCATGTGCAGAGGGGCAGTGGTGTGTTGGTGGGGCCCACTGCTGCCCGGCGATCCCCTTCCTTTTAGCCTGAAGTCGCGAGACTCCAGTTACCGTGTGCTGCCACGAGGAGGCAAGGGAGGGGTCTTGGTGAAGGAGAGGCTATGTACTGACCTCGGAAGACTTACACACTCAGCTTCCTTTACCCAAACTGGGTTGGTCAGCGGCAGGAACTAAGGGAGGGTGGTCACATGCATCCCTACATGCAACGTCTCTCTAGCATGCTGCACAGACGCATCACTACACCCTGCGGGCAGGCCGCAACACACGGACACACACACAGACACACAGACATGATCTGCTAGGTCTCATAGTAAGTGCTCACTGCGTTCGCAACAAAGCCACATGTTGGAGCGGTTAGCACCACTCAAAAATAATTAACTAACACTAACACAAAAACAAACAAATAAACAAACAAAAAATATAAAAACATAATGAAAGATTCTAAAACTATAATGGCCGTGGTTGTTCTGGAAGAACGGGTTCCTTCAGCCACTCTCAGTGCAATGGGAGTCAACGAAGGTGGCACAACTTGCCATAAAGTATGTCTATACCATATGTGGCGTCTTCTTTCCATTAGGCCCAGCAGTAATAGAGGAAGTCTATAATAAAAGGGTATAAGGGAGTCATATGAGTGTGCGTGTCCATGGGAGTGTTTAGTGCGTGTTTGACTATGTGGTACGGAAATTAAGTCTTGATACACCTTTATTGCTACTGGTCTTCCAGCACAGTGGTTCTCAAAGTTGCTTGTGTGAAAGAGCCCTAAATTGATGCATATTTGGACTCACATAAGATAAGCTTTGTCTATAAAACATAAAACATTTTATTCTGTGTCGAAATTAAGTATTTGGAAACTGCAGAAAGGGCAAAAATGTTTTATTGTGACCAAAAATGTTTATGGTCATATAGGAACCTGGATGGCTTGGTTCCAGGCTTAAAATAATTAATATAAATAGTTTTGGAAATCACACATGGGCGGAATGGGAATGGGCTTTATATTGTGGAACCAGAGCCGGTAAACCAAATGGCCATGCACCACTGCTATATGCTCCATTATGTTTTATTTCCTATAACCCAATAGTAGTTGAACTACTTTTACTAATAGCTAGTAACTATAGCCTAACTAGAAATGTTTTTTGGTCGAACTACTGCCATGGTGACAAGTAGTTATAGCTTCCCAAGCTACGCTTTCCAAGTAGCTTCCCAAACAACATGAACAGAGATGGAGAGGAATAGACAATCAATATGTGTGCGTGTGAGAAGCAGTCATTGAATATGTGTTACAAACAGGTGCTCTCGGTTACTGCTGCTCTTCTCCACTCCATTGACAGCCCATTCCCCTTTAGTTTCCCCAATGGCCTCCCTCGAGTCACCCAGGAGGTCCCAGGAACAAGGCGGCGCGTGGCCACCAGACATGCCAGCAAGGAGGTCGAGAGAATGACGAGCAACGTTGGCAGCATTATCAAAGTAATGAAGGGGAAATACTGGACAATCTCCCCAGTCAACACATCAGTATGAGATAATCTTGAGAAGGAGGAAGCTGGACAGAAAGGTGAATCTGAGGATGAATATTATGTATGAATATTCTTTTTATTAAGGGCCTTCCTGCCCCACCCTGTATTTTTGTAAGGGCTGGACAGACATAAGGAAAAACAAGAAAGGAATCACTGAGTATTTGTGTGGAAGAGTTTGTGTGGTAAGTGTGTGACGTCACTGCCCGTGTGAGTGTGTGTGGGTGTAGTGTGTAAGATGGTGTTGTGGGTGTTGCAATAGCGACGTAGCTGTTGTGGCTTTGGGTTTCTTCTTGGTACAACGTATTGCGTACAGCTTTTTGGGTACAGCTTTTTGGGTACCACTTCTCCAATGTATAATAGATGTATGTAATGTATAGCCTCTGTATTTGTATGGAAGAGTGTGAGTATGTAGCCTCTGTGTGTGTGTGTGTGTGTGCGTGCGGGTGCATGCATGAGCCATGTGTGTATGAGCTTGCGTGCATGCATCACGTATGTAAGGGGTGATAGGAGCACCTTAGATCCGAGATAAATGACTTCATTAAACCATGAATCTCAGAAAACCGGAATGAGGCGCATCTCCTCCCCCTCCGTGCCATGGCACATTATGAACTCCATAAATCAATACATTTCTGTAACGGCATAATGTCCCCCCCACCACCACCACCCTCTGATGCTGGGCTGACACAGCTAAGGACGTTTACATTCTGTCATGATTTCTTGTTTTAAGGGCGATGAAGAACTCTGCAATAAAACAGTATACTCCGGCTGAGGTGGTCGAACAGGTGCTTTGGTTGTTCACAGCTGAGGTGATTTGTTAGTTTTATATTGTCTTTGTATTTTCTACAGAGGCGGGGGCGGGGGGGTATAGATAGAGCAAAGATGGAGGGTATAGTCATTAGGATGAGGCATTGGCTATATTGCTGTCTAGAGTGGGATGGCTTGGCCAATAATTGACAGGCCAATAACAGCAGGATGAGGGAAAATGGCTGCTAATGAGGGACAACTAACCACTGTGGTATAATATGGGCTTCTGTGGGTGACCTTGATGTATGGCACTGGTTCTCAACCTGTGGACCAGGGCACCCTTGTGGGACGTAAGGAAGGTAAGTGGGGCCCCCATTCTTGTGTGGCAAAATAAGATTTTAATGATAATATATTCACAGTAAAATAACAAATTATTATATAATAATAAAATGTATCTAATATATATATATATATCTAATATAATATATATATAAATATTTAAAAAAATTGTCTGTAAAAGCTTGAACACCTTGTTCACGGATCATTTCTTACCTTAAACTAGACCTAGATAATGGCAGGAAGAGTGATTATAATAAAGATGAATGTTCTATCTCCGTTTTGTGTACCTGTTTCAAGCACTACCAATATTTAAACCTGTATCTTTTTTCCGTAACTTGGACAAACTCATGTTATCATTTATATGGGGAGGTAAATCTCAGAGAATCAAGAAAGAATACCAACAAAGATCTAGACCTGATGGGGGACTTGCCCTCCCCAACTTCAAATACTACCACTGGGCTGCTAATATATATAAGTTGGTCAGTTGGGTTCACAATCCTGGTGCCAAAATGAAGCCAGTTCATGCTTGGACACATCTCTATTGGCTCTTATTACATCCAACCTACCCATTTCCATGAACCACTACACCTCCAACCCTATTGTTACAGTAGGAACACATTGGAAATATGGACTGCACATTCAGATCCTCGTTCAACCTCAGAGAACTTTCTCCCTATATAGCCCGGTACGTAACAACCACCTGTTCACCCCCGCAATGTCAGACACAACTTACTCTATGTGGTCTAGATCAGGACTCGTTAGACTGGAGGATCTTTATGTCAACGGTATTTTCGTTGTTTCGTATTTGTTTAGATATTTCTAGATCCGTCACTTCGCCCAGTCATACAATCCTTCTTTCCCTAACATCTCCCCCAAATCAGGAATTGAATCCATCTTAGAATAGATGCCCCGTTGCAAGTAAAAGACCATTTGTATCTATAATATTATTTCCAATTTAAGGACCACCTCTCTTGATAGAACCAAATCAGGCTGGGAAGTGGAACTCGGTGAAATCATATCAGATGAGACATGGAGTAATGCTCTCTCTCAAGTAAATGGTAGTATCTCATGTGCCAGGCTAAACCTGATCCAACTCAAAGTTCTACACCGCTCTCATTACTGCAAAGCTAAACTAGCTAGATTCTAGCTATAGTTTAGCTTTGCAGTAATGAGAGAGAGTAATGTTTTTTTTTTTAATCATGTCGCGGGCTGCATTGGACCTCTCCGCGGACCGCAAATTGCCCGCGGTCACCAGTTTGACACCCCTGAACTAGAATGTATACCAGTGTTGACAGATAGATGTCACACATCCCCTCCCCAGCTAATTTAACACATGTTTTGGTCATGCTCTCGATTAACACAATACTGGACTGCCATATGTCGATCCCTATCAGAAATGTTCAGTATATCCTTACTTCCCTGTCCTGAAGTGGCATTCTTTGGTGTACTTCCAAAAAATATTAAGTGTAATAAAAAGGTTCATAACGGTATAGCCTTTCTATCATTACTCGACTGAGAATACTCCTAGACTGGAAATCTCCAATCCCCCCTAAATCAGACCTTTGGCTGAAAGATGCCATGTTATTCTTGAACCTCGAGAAAATTAAATATGCCCTGCGTTGCTCTCCAGGAGGATTTACCTCCTCCTGGGGTCCCGCAATAACCTACCTCAAGAATCTGTCAAGTCTTCCGAACACAGGGCATTAATTATCAATCTTGGTATTCCCCTCCTACTCCGCACAGGCGCACACCAACCCCATTCCCTTCCTTAACTCTTAACCCCCTCATTCCTTCTGCACACTGAGCTACAGAGCATGCAATGCAACATTGTGGGTTTGGATGTGCTGGTAGCTGACCGGATAGTGTACTTGACCACATGATTGCAATGGCCCTTGTCTGATTCTGGGCCCAATGTTGTGTCCTGTCTCTCCTGTACCCTCTCCTCACTGAGTTAATTAACGGGGCAAAACAGATTGAAGTCAATTAAACCATTCGTCTCTCCTGGACTGAATGTTTTATGTTTTTGGTTTGGAACAACCAGACACGGGCAGATTCAAACTGAGTTATCAGCTAAAGTAAAAAAAGTAAAATAATGGGGCAGCCTCATTATACTGACACTACATATTTGTATTAAGATTATGGGGCTTGTGGGAGCAACGAACTGTAGCATCTTTATGCACATAAACTTATACTGTTAAACTTGCAGTGGCGACAAATGGTTCTGATTTGTAAAGAAGACAAGACACATTAGACAGTTGTGTTCTTGCCATATTTACAAGCCTCAGCTCTCCAATGCAACCATAACAGGTTGTTTCGACCAGTAGTGATGTCAAAAGTCCTCTTATTCAATTAATGTCTTTCTCCTTGTAGACTGCCTCCCTCTCGGTTGTGCACAGCCCCTGCTGTGTCGTACCACTCGGACAGAAGTGTTCATTCCAGATAATGATGATCGAGACGGCACCGATCGCCTGAGCAAATTTCTGGAGGTTTAGGATTGGATCTTTGAACCCTACATTACTAGAGGATAATCTTGCCTGATATTCACTCCTGATCTATAGGCCCCAATTTTCAGGAGGGGCGTTCCCGATTAACTGATAGTGTCAACAGGGCATTACTGAATAAAGTCAGCAGTCAGGTTCGACACGCACATATCCTGGGAGATGTGTACTCAATTCAATTCAACCAAAGGCCAAATTCGTTTACAAAAGCAGCACCTCAAACCACGAGTTCCCACCACTGGCGTGATGAATTCGCACTGCCTTCCATTCCTAGAACGACATCCCCCAAGATCAGACAATGCTGTGCAGTGTTGAGTGGTGCACCCGTGGCTATATGCGCTGATCGAACTGAAACTTGTGTGTAATTGCATAGAGCTCTTCTCTCGACCTTCTCTGTCAAGAGGGAAATAGGGGCCATCATTCATCCCTGCCATTACCGGCCTGCCTGCCGTGAATAATGCAATTTGTATCCTCTATGGAGTGCATCCAGAACAACAGGCACGCCAATAAACAAACGCATCGCAGTAGAAAATCCACTTACTGGAGGGATGGCCCGGGCAAATCCTGGGGCCATTAGGATCCCACTCAGCTCCCATGATTTCAGTTCCGATAGATCAGAACCGCAACTGCTTTTTAAGGGGCGTGCCTATGATAATGAGGCTGGCAGCTCCATTCTGCTGCATCTAAAGACGATCACGTCCCAGATGGAGATTGTGCAACAGAGCACATCGATAAATGTTGGGAACATGGGTGCATTGGTGCGCACTTGCAGCCGTGTATCTGTGCAGGTGGACGTGTAAGCACACTGACCTGCATGCCCCACACTCATACACTGCAAGATCCTGAGTGGTGATTTAGTGTCGAAATCTTCTAGTTAAAGGGTAAGACCACTTTTTTTGAGGTTTGGGTTGTGTAGTTACTTTGCCATGATGCAACTCCAAATGTGGACAAGAAATAAAAAATTACTGCTCCAGTGATTAGAAATTGATAATTCAAAATATGCTCCTCATTGACTTACATTGTAGCTAAAACAGCTCTCAAAGTCACTATTTTAGTACGTAAACAAACAGATTCAGACAATATAGAGCATCACCAAAACTCATGTAGTTTTATTTTTTCATAAAAATGTTAGATTCCTGTTGCTTTTACTATTTGAAGATCTGGATCCGGATCCACGGATCCAGTCCGGGTTTTCTTCCCAATAAAATGGACAAATCAACACACACACACACACACACACACACACACACACACACACACACACACACACACACACACACACACACACACACACACACACACACACACACACACACACACACACACACACACACACACACACACACACACACACACACACACACACACACACACACACACACACAGTGTCACAGTGTCACACACAAACACACACACACACACAGTAGTATAAGCTCCCATATCGGATGGGGTGTTATATCTGCAGTATACCTGGAGTTGTAAAGGTCAGACTTTGCCCTTTTTGGGGCACTAACAGCATCTGCTGGGCCCGGGCTGAAATGGATCCGTCAGCCAGCAGGCCATGGATGGAGATGAATGGAGAGAGGGGAGGGGACGATGTATGGGGGAGTGCAAAGGACAGGGACAAGCAGGGGTTAATTTACAGCAGGACCCCATTATGAGATGTTGGTGTAAATCATAGCCATGTCATAAATCAGTGGCACCTAATGTATGGCTTTTGTCCCCATGGATAAGTGCTTTATGAACGACACGGTGTGTGTGCGTGCGCATGTGATGTGACTATGTACACATGCACACACAGATGTGTACATTCACAATATGTTTGCACGTGTACATCATATACTGTATGTCAGCACATAGTCTGTGACAGTTTTTCTAATTTACTTAATGAACACAATATCTGGGGTGTTTGGAATGTCTTGCAGTGAATTGACATGTGTGTCGTGATCAAACCAGTCTAGTATTACAGTGCTGTGTTTACTGTTAATACATTGTTGTTGTCCTGGGGCCTGTTTCACAAAACTTGGATTATGGATTAGACAGATAATGATATCCTGACATGAACTCATAATAATTGAATAATTGTGGAAAAAATCATTGGTTTGCGTCAGATCAGATCAGATTGACTGCTTAATGAACAGTAAAGACATCAGGATTAGGTTAAACATGGCTGTTAGCTAAATCCACAGCATTACCGTACTTTGGTAAGTAATGTGGCATTGCATTCATGAAACCGAATCAAGCCTCAACATATCCAGGTTAACTGGCTGAATTAATATAGCAAGATTAACCACCACACACACACACACACACACACACACACACACACACACACACACACACACACACAGCTAGATGATGGTACTGCCAAGACAGGAAGTGTTGTAAAGGCATTATCTCTCCTTCATCGGGCACAACATGATGGCTCTCAACGCGTGCCAAGCTCAGCCAGGAAGAGAGGAGTGTGTGGAGAGCACACCTTCTTGATGCCTCGCTGGGTTCCACACAACACTGGAGAACACAAACTAAAGGCTTCATTTCTAGGGTTCGATTTGCTGGCAGAAGGGGGCAGAGGATCCAATGATGCTTTTGATACACCCCCAAGTCCAAGTGTATCTTGTAAATCCAAGACTGAATTAAATACTTTGTATTTCTTGTAGGTCAAAACATTTAGACAGCTAGACATCCAAGTCCACTGGACCCTGATGAAGACCCCTCAGCCAAAATGCATTGGTCAAACCCATGGCAAAATAAAGGCTTTTTAGTCTAAAGTATAAAGTTAGTGTAAAGTTACAGTATGTTCAATCTAATGGAAACAGATATTTTCTCAATTTTTCCTTGTGACATAACTGGGAAGGATTTTCATATTTATGACATAAATTCAGGGGTGCCGTGGATGAAAAGGTTTGTTATTTCCAGGTGTTACCTATACGGACGGCTGCAATCTGAAACTGGCCCCCATAAAAAAAGTCACTCCCACCCCTTTCCCCTCACTGTAGTGTATATGTTTTTTTTCCCTTACCTCAATTTATGATGATTTCCTGTTTTTTGTTATAAAGAAGTGTATATAATTTGTCTAAATGTTCTGATGAATTGAAAATGCTGGACCCTATTGTAAAAAAGTGTAATGCTTAGTTTATGGTGTCGTGATGTCCACAGTTAACAGTTTTTGTATTGAGTTGTGCTTGAAATGTACCTATTGTGCATTCTGTTAATAAATACTTCAATCAATCAATCAATGTTCATGTTTTTAACTGAACCCTGTTCATTTCTTTCTACCTCATCAGTTTGATTCCAACAGAGTGGAGATTCAACATGAAGTGGCGGCAGTGAGGTGCATGTGTGTGTGTGTGTGTGTGTGTGTGTGTGTGTGTGTGTGTGTGTGTGTGTGTGTGTGTGCGTGCGTGCATGTGTGTGTGTGTGGGAGAGAGGCCATCTATCTGATGTGACGAGGAGCATCTATCACTGTGTTAGAGCAGGATGGATGGCTGTAGCCCCGCAGCCTTGGTGTGATGTGCACAAACATGCACGGCCATAGTTCCAGCTGGATGTTGTTGTGTGACGCTGTCAGTATGTATTTCCACATTTAAACTTTTTGTGATTTTTTTTTTTGGGGGGGGTGGTCCTTTGGGAGGTCCTTTGGCAGCTCTAAGCACTCAGCGTGACATAACATTGAGAGCTTGTAGATCAGCTATATTTTCAGCAAAAAATATTTAATTTAGAGCAAAAACGGTAAAGCCCTGAGGGACTCCGGTCAACCATAGAGTGTAGAGTGTAAGGGCTCCATCTTATGCCATGCTTTATCCTCAAGTAATAAACATTTTCCGTGAATTATGCATTTAGGAGCTTCCACTATGCGTAAACGTTATCTTGCGGCCACTCAACCCACTATTCATTTTTCAGACTCATATATTTGCGGGTTTAGGACAATGGAAAGTGCCTCTTCAAACCACTCATAATGCGAATTCTGTTTGATAAAAGAATGCGCTTCTGACTCTGAGACAGTGAGACCTGAGTTGGAGCTGCCTCGGCTTGAGTCATGTTGACTCTGAGACGGTGAGACCTGAGTTGGAGCTGCCTCGGCTTGAGTCATGTTGCACAACATTCACAGCTCAGAGGTCTCGTTCTGTCTTAATTCTCCACACATCTCTGTGATTGGAAGTGTACTATAATCAGCAGTGTCAATTCCTTGTGCTTATTGTCTAGTCAAAGAAGTTATTAGATTTGCACGAGTGAGGCTGTGTTGGAGCTACTGGACACAAAACAACCCGGCCGCTTTATCAAATATAAATAGACTAAATTTCAAGGCAGCAACGTGTGTCGCTCTTCCATGGCCATGGGCCATAGTGTAAATCACTGGGCATAATGTTAAATGGATAATGGATCTCTTAAAGGCAATGGCAGGTGGCATGGTGATTGGTTTAATCATTATAACACCCAAACCACACATATGCATAATGTAAGGCGTAATGGAGGTGTTTTAGGGACTTAGGCTGTGGCACAAGATAACAAATTTTACGGAGCCACACCTCTCACACAATACTAAATCCACAAATGAAGGAAAAGGGGCCCCTGCCACAAGATGGAGCCCTAAGTGTTTAATGCCCTCTTTGCACTACAGTGTCATACAACACTCATGTCACATTACAATGCTTTTTTAAGTGGAAGTGAAAGTGGGTCTGTGGGTTTTTATAAATAGTTAACCATGCAATGAAAAGTTCAGCATCTCCTGAAAACCTATGTCCGCTTTGGACATAGGTTTTCACCCAACATTATCGATGTGCAGTAAAGTTACTGTAAGCTAGTAAGGCTACATGTATGGCTATGCAGCACGCACGTACAAAGCAACAAGGGGCCGAGAGATCTTGAGCATTTGGAGAGCACAAATGAGTTGCAATATTGGACAGTGTCCAATGCCCAATTCATTTGCTTCCCAAATAAATATAATTGAGTGCTGTCAACCATAGCTTTTTTCAATCAATTTATAGGAGACAGTCTTCTTCCATGTAATGGCTATTTCGTATGATGCACAAAAACTGCCTTCCCAATTGTAACCGGCGGAGCGTTGGAAAGTAAGTATTGGTGGGTACATTTACTCAAGTACATTGTTGGGGTACTTTTACTACAAGCTCATAACGTTTTGCAATGTGACACAGTTTGTAGATCTGCTAATTGAAAATCAAAAGAAGAAAAAGAAAAACACGTTTTGAAAACGTTTTGTGAAATGGGTCTGTAGAATCAGTACTTTTAGTATGAGTACTGAAAGTATATTTTGGTGCCAAAAATGTTGTAATAATAATAATAATAATACCGGCCTTTAACTTAAAAGGCCCACTTCACCCATTCCTATGTTCATATAGGCGGATATTGGTGCTCACTAATGGCCATTACAAGATTATAACGACCATTAGTGTGGAGCAATTTTATGAAGGTAAGGTTGAAAATGGGCGCTTTAAGCACGTCTCTCACCACTGCCCCAGCCAAATACCCCCCCCCCCCCCCACACACACACACAAACACACACACACACACACATTTAATTTCTCCCATGCCGCTGCTCACCTTCATACTTCATGCCCCCCCACCCCTGTCTGTGGGTTATTCCTGCACTCAACCTCAGTCCCTGTACCTTCATCCATTCCACGGCACAGCCCCACACTTCAAGCATGCTTCTGGCGACGCACACACGCACGCACGCTGGTCAATTCAGAGCCTTTACAGCCTGTCTTCTCTTATCACACATCACACACATCTTCTAGCATCCTCCATTCACCATCCACCCCCCCCCAACCCCCAGCACCATCCTCGTCTTTCACCATCACCCCCTCTCCGCTTCTTTCCCTTTTTCCATTTTCTTTCGCCTCAGTCCCACCCTCCCACCCCCCGCCCAATCATACCGAGTGTCCAGGGCAGTCTGCCCTCCGTGTGTACATGCCCACAATCAGCTTGCGTGGGCTTGTGCACACGTGTGTGCGTGCGTGCGAAAACCTCTTAACTCCATTTGACCCTCAAACTGTCCATGCACCACATCTCCCCCTCTCATGCAAGTAATTGACAAATTATATAAAATTATATAAATTATATATATTATATATATCAAAATGTCAAGTTTAATGGGGCATTATTGCTTTGTTTTCAAAATATAAGGTTTTCATCATCAAAATGTCAAGTTTAATGGGGCATTATTGCTTTGTTTTCAAAATATAAGGTTTTCATCATTTCCTGAAAAAATAAGTTTCATTTTCAGAAAAAAATAACATTTTGGAGTTAGGTGGTTTCTTCTTCACAGCAAAGATATTTGAGTAATACTCAAAAGGACTTAATGGTTGTTTTATGATACATAAATAAAATCACAATTGTGTGAAGTGAGGCACGCTCTTATGATCTGATCATCAGACATCGATATTCTGTGCTCATACACACAAAACTGTGCATTCTGGGTCCATTCCGCGCGCGCGCACACACACAGCACACACACACGTCATTCCGGCCAATCACTTTTGGTGTCTTCACTTTTCTGCCCTCAGCTAAAAAAACATTTTTGGTCTATAAATTACCCAACTTTGGGCATACAGTAGGCCACGAACAAGAGCTTTCCATGCATCCTGCCTACCCTATGAATACAGTCGGGCAATTACTATAGTCTGGTTGCCCTAAGCCTAAGGCAACCACACTGATTAGGAAATGTTCAGGTTGGGGTTAGGTTTAGGATTATAGGCATTGAGGTTAAGTTTAGGGGTTAATGTTGGAGTTGTCTTCTTTTTTATATAAGACTCCTCACAAAAGGTTTGGGAACTGTATAGTTTGGTTGATTGTTTCTCCCCATTCATAATATCAATTGGTATTGTATTTTATATTGATTGTATTGTTTATTAGTCACCTTTATAATGTGGTACAGCTTGTAAGGACCAGGCATTTGTGGAATGAGCAACACAGCTAAACGTGTGGGGAGCGCCCCACATAAATATTGTTGTTGGCTTTCACCCTTGTTTTGAGTTGCTTTAGATGACTGCACTCTCCCACAGTATTAAGGGAAAAACAACACATAATATTGGCAATTTTTACACTATTAATTATACACTCAGTGACAGGGAACTCAGTAGCCACATGTTGCTGTGGGATGGGGATGGCATCCCATTCCTCAACGAGGATTTATAGTGAGCCAATGTCGTTCTGTTGGTCACTCTAGCACGTACAGCATGCCCAAGCTGATCCCACAAGGGTTCAATTGGGTTGAGTTCAGGACTCACGGCAGGCCAGGGTTGCCGGGGAATGCCAACAGAACACATGGTTTGGCAATGAGGGGGGGTAGCTGTGTTGCTCATTCCACAAATGCCTGATCTTTACAAGCTGTAGCTCGTTGTAAAGGTGACTAGTCGACAATATAAAACCGATATAAAATACAATACCAATTGGTATTATTAAAGGTGATAACTAACAGACCAAAGTTATGTTTCTAAACGGTTTGTGTGGAGTTATGTCCCATCCGGAAAATAGCATTGTGAGCTTGTACTGTAGATTCTCAGATGCTATTCTCAGCTTTAGAGTTAAGGTTAAAAATGATCACTCAGTCTGAAGATGATGTGGATGAGAGGAGTGGAGACCAGAACCAAGTCGATTGATACTTTTTATAGCAGCAAAGGACAATGATACACCCTGGAACAAACTGAAGTCCGAGTTCAATATATTCTCTGTTGAAGGATATACAGTTAAGTCACCAGTATTTATAGGTTACCACTTACCACACATGTTCAAACAGGAGTTACACGATATATAACGTGGGCTGACAATACGTCTACATGAAATATAGAATAGAATATACAGAATACGTTTTTGAGGCAGACATATCCGAGAGTGGAAACAACTGGGGAAATCTCGAATGAACGGCCTATGCACCCTATAGAGCAGTGGTTCTGTAAATGAGCATTATGTTCGTGTGTCTGTGTGTGTGTGTGTGTGTGTGTGTGTGTGTGTGTGTGCGCGCGTGCGTGTGCATTCATATTTGAATCTGTATGTGTGTGTGGAGGTACTGGCCACAGACAGCACTGAGATGGGTTTGTGGTCCTCTGCCTCTATCTCTGTGAAACAGACGCATGCAGGAATACCTTCCAGTTCCAACCTTAACACTTTTCTTTTGTGCTGCACTGGCCACAAGAGGGAGGAAAATGTGTGTGTGTGTGTGTGTGTGTGTGTGTGTGTGTGTGTGTGTGTGTGTGTGTGTGTGTGTGTGTGTGTGTGTGTGTGTGTGCGCGCGTGCGTGGCATGCTCCTGCATACTAAAGTGCACACTAAAGTGTTATATGTAACCAAATGAGAAAATAAAGTTCCTATTTCCATCTGTAGCTGTGAACTGACATCATGGAGCATGATGCTGTCCATATCTCCCATGTGGAGGGTGCTGGACTCTCTCTCTCTCTGTCTCTCCTTTCAGAGAACTTATTGTACCAAAGAGAAGGCAGGATGTGAGTCCTAATTGGTGATGAGAATGGCTCCTATAATGACCCTCATACACTTTCATGGTGAGGGTGGTATAAGGGCCGATTCATACTCCTATTTTACGCTGTTTCAGCACTGCAGTGCCGAAATGATTTCGGCTCGTCAGAAATTTTCAGTAGCATCGAAGAGCCGACTTTAAGACGGTACCCGCCCCCCCGAACCTCAAATGACGTCAAATTGTAGGCTCTACAGAGCCGAACCGACTTTTATTAGGCTCTAAAATAGGAGTATGAATCGGCCCTTAGTTGGTGGTTGAGTAGTAGGTGTTTGGGTGCTATATAGTGCTACCATTCACTGCCTCACTGTGCTCTGAATGCATAACCGAGAGAGACACGGCCAAAGCATTTCCGGGGGTCTCCAGCCAAAGACATTGAGAACCCCTGCGTTAGCCGACGCTGTGGTCTGTGAACGCTATTGGCATCAAGAGCTATATGATTGATTGGAACAGTGCACGTGTCAATGTGCATGCACGGCCTATGGAAAAGGATATGTGTGGCCCTCCTCCACACCTCCTTAATGTTCATGTATGTGCAGGGGCTATGCAAGAACGCCCCCCCCCCCCCCCCCCCACTCCACAAAAAAAAAAAAAACATCTTTGCGTGCGTGTGTTTGTGTGCGTGAGTGTGCAAGAGAGAGACATGTAATACAGAGAAAGGGAGACATGGACTTGGCTAGCGAGGCAGATTGATTACCAAGCTTAATTAGAGCTAATTAACTTAAATGTCGGGTTATATAATTGATTCATATGTCGTCACCTGGTACTGTAGCCATAATTATAAGTGACTGGCCTGCATGTGTCCAGTCCAAGACCCCAAAAAATACATAAATAAATCACACCCGTGTGAAGTGAGGGGCGCTATTATCATCATACATCATCTCATGCTTTAAATCAGCACATTTAACACTAATACTGCTTTAAATCATTTAACACTTAGCACATTTAACACTTCTACTGCTTTAAATGAGACCATTTAACACTTCTACTGCTTTAAATTAGACCAGTCTTATACTGCTTTAAATGAGACCATTTAACACTTCTACTGCTTTAAATCAGCACATTTAACACTTCTACTGCTTTAAATTAGACCATTTAACACTTCTACTGCTTCAAATGAGACCATTTAACACTTCTACTGCTTCAAATGAGACCATTTAACACTTCTACTGCTTCAAATGAGACCATTTAACACTTATACTGCTTTAAATGAGACCATTTAACACTTCTACTGCTTTAAATCAGCACATTTAACACTTCTACTGCTTTAAATGAGACCATTTAACACTTCTACTGCTTTAAATTAGACCAGGATATTGGTGTGCTTTCTGTATCTTAAAACAGTGTTTTAAGGATATTGGTATGCTTTCTGTATCTAAAAACAGTGTTTTAATGATATTGGTGTGCTTTCTGTATCTAAAAACAGTGTTTTAAGGATATTGGTGTGCTTTATGTATCCAAAAACAGTGTTTTAAGGATATTGGTGTGTTTTCTGTATCTAAAAACAGTGTTTTAAGGATATTGGTGTGCTTTCTGTATCTAAAAACAGTGTTTTGAGGATATTGGTGTGCTTTCTGTATCTAAAAAAAGTGTTTTAAGGATATTGGTTTTCGGTTATTGCTTTGAATGAGACCATTTAACACTTCTACTGCTTTAAATTAGACCATTTAACACTTCTACTGCTTTAACTCAGCACATTTAACACTTATACTGCTTTAAATGAGACCATTTAACACTTCTACTGCTTTAAATCAGACCATTTAACACTTCTACTGCTTTAAATGAGACCATTTAACACTTCTACTGCTTTAAATCAGACCATTTAACACTTATACTGCTTTGAATCAGACCATTTAACACTTATACTGCTTTAAATCAGCACATTTAACACTTCTACTGCTTTAAATGAGACCATTTAACACTTCTACTGCTTCATACCGTACTTGTATTATTTATTTCCCACCACGGAGTAACCTCGCATCAGACTATCCAGCATAGCTATATCCACCTCGGAGGACAGTCAAGATGGGCAGTGTCGGTAGGCCAATCAGAGGCAGGCTGGGCGTTACCATGCCTATGCCCGGACGCAAACAAGATTCAAGCATTGGAGAGGGGTGGGGCCGGGAAAGGCCTTTATTGGCTTGTTTGGAAGTGCCTCTTGTGGCTCAAGTCCTCTTCAGACGGCGCATTTCTGTCATTTTTAAGCGGAGCAGTTAAGCGATGCACCCCAGCCCATAGGATAAGTGCGGTGACATCACCCTCCCCGCCCGGCGGCTTCCCTCCCCTGAACACATCAACAGTTTGACGCTTGGTCACATCCGGTCCCATGCCGTCACTATCCCGCTTGAGAATAACATTGAACATTTTCACTTTTTCCAATGAGCCAAATCGGTCTGGTCTTTTTGATGGTGTTAAAATGACAGCAGGGCCACTGGGATAGCTGCTAAAGAGTAGAGAGAGAACCAGCTCCGTTTCATCCGTCATCTCTAATTCAACTTTGAACATTGTACAGTGATAACATTTTTATCATCCCCCCCCCCCCCCAGTGTCTGCCAATGATATTGTATAACCTAAATACTGAATGAGCAAAAGGAGAGAAAAGATATACTGTACATATATTCTACCGTGAGTAAGTGGAAATTGAATTGATTTCATTCTGGGGCTATGCAGAGTCTGAGGATGGGGAAGGTGCAGGATAAAATAGAGGCTCTATATAAGAGCACCCGGGGACACAGTGTCTGAAGGAGTGAACCTAATTCTCTACTGATGAAAATTAACAGCCAAGGCAAGCCTTCCCTTCCTTCATCTCCTCTCTCTCTATCCCTCTGGGAGCTGTATCTCTCCCAATGGTAGTTCACCTTGCCCCCCCCCACCCGATTAGAATGCAGTACTTCACAAGGCTCAGAATCTCCACTTGGTCCTCCATTTCCACCCCGCCAGGACCCCGACAGGACCCCGAGGTAGTGAAGGAGCTGCCAATAAAACACAACCTCTCTCTATCAGAGACCCTTCATACAGCTCTCCTATAGGAGCTGTATCTCTCCTCTTGCCTGTCCCCCCACCCACCGCTGTTCGGATTCCTGGTTATCTGCATGCA
Organism: Protomyctophum bolini; assembly: GCF_963924005.1. NCBI lineage: Eukaryota > Metazoa > Chordata > Actinopteri > Myctophiformes > Myctophidae > Protomyctophum > Protomyctophum bolini. The sequence goes on along the minus strand of NC_137868.1, from coordinate 20,550,878 downwards.
GAACTTCACGAGACGCCGTATCTCCATGTACACGCCCCACACGCGCCCCATTTCCAGCCTGACCCACCCCGTCGACCCCCCAGGGTGGCGAGGAGGGAGGAGCAAATAAAACACGATCTAAAGAGAATCGATAAATGTTTCATCAGACTTTAAAAGACGGCGTTAGCCTCAGTTTTATGGGCGGCACGATACAGTCTCAGGGTGGCCGAGTCCTTGGGTTTAAAAGAAAGGTTTATGGTGCTGTAAACATTGCCCAATTCTCTTTTCCATTTCGACCGCATAAAGTCGGGACAGATCAGTAAATCTACAAGGGAGATTGGAAGCTCTTGCCCTCTGTCTCTCTTTCATTTCTCTCCCTTTTCCTGTGGTCTCTCCACATGGCCTTGCAGGAGCGGAGGAGAGACAGTGGGCAATGATTCTATCCCAAGTAATGATGGAACCTATTATTTCTCAAATTAACAACGAGATACAGACTTAACAACTCATTTTCCAACAGTTGTTTGTTCTATATAGCCTTGAAGCTGAAGATAAAGTGTTCCAATTAAGGGGTATAACGGTATAGTAACTGTATCAAAATATCGATTTGTATTGTATCGTTTTGCAGTGGAAAGAATCGGTATCGAATAGTTACCAATACTAAGCACTATTTAGCAATTTTAAGAAAAAAGAAAAATATGGGTTTAATTACTTTTCCATCCATATAGCTACACTTGGTCTATCGATAAATGTGTGTTCATGTCAAGGCGTGGGTTTGTCCATCATGTGTTCAAATACAATGTCCATCAATTTGCCAGAGAATCACTGTGTTTATTTATATCCATAATAATACATGTTTCCCTTAAAAAATCTGCACTATCCAAAAGTTTCACACATTCTATTTAATGTATTTGCTAAATAGTTCGATTTCAAATCATTGAATCGTATCGTATCATATCGCCATGAATGAACCAATATCGTCCATGTATCGTATCGTCAACCATGTATCGTGATACATATCGTATCGCTGTTAAAATGTATCGTTACACCCCTAGTTCCAATTAATCAAATGTCGCTAATATTAACCCACAACTCATAAACTCTTAATGCTTTAAAACCCACAAATAAGTGAAGCTTAGGTGAAAGCTCAGTAGAGAGATATTTTCTGTCATACTTTCTGCTTTATTTTTTCTTTATGGGGAATTCCACTGTCAGTTCAATTCCCATGCTGTCAAAACCTTTCATAGTTTAATTCACAAGTATAAGCATGAGCACTCCTAGCATGCTGGGCTTTCAATTTACAGAATAGCCAATTAGGCTCCATGGTCTACGTCAGGGATGTGCTGTGGATTCTTTACAGCGCTACGTCACACGCACGTGAGCCATTGCAGATTGAAATAACCTTTTTAATGTGTAGGCGTATTCATTACTTTAACCCACAATTATACATCAATTCATGTTCCTCGATGGGGATAAAATGGGGATTGGGGAAACTTTGCTGTTGTCATAACTTTACATTTACCTCGCAGTCACCTCTGTAATGTAATTAGTTCATGAATCCATCAGCCTCTATTGACTGCTTCTAACAGAACATCTGACACATGTATTATGCTTAGTGGAGTATAATGTGGGTTTTAACCCATTCTGACCTGAGATCAGATTCATACGAGGTTTCCACGGGACACACACTGGTCTGATTAACCCATTCTGACCTGAGATCAGATTCTAAAAATGTCAGTCGTTCTTCGAATTTTTCAAAAATAGCAGACCTACAAGCTCGTATCGCGCCACTCGGTGGCGCGATATGAGCTTGTAGATCTGCTATTTTTCAATAGCTAAAGCATAACATGATGCCAACACCAAAATGGGTGCCCGGTCAGAATGGGTTAAGTATACATTTGAAAGTATAAATTGCTATTGGACTATATGCAAATTCAGAAGTAGGTGAAAAGCTGGAGGAATCAAATTATATTGAATTAGGCCTACTCAGGAGACCGAAGTGCAGAAATGCATGTATTGAGATAAAATTAAACAAAAGTAAACAATACTGATGGTTCATCACAACCTAAAAAACGATCCAAACCCTTTAGCAGCTTGAGGTATAGTCAAAGTATCTTATCAATGGTCAGAGGACAATGGCAACGTGAAGGGCAGTGTGGATGTGTGAGGGCCGATTCATACTCCTGTTTCGGCGCTGTAGTGCCGAAATGATTTCGGCTCGTCAGAAAATTTCAGTAGCACCGAAGAGCCGACTTTAGGACGGTACCCGCCCCGCCGAACCTCAAATGACGTCAAATTGTAGGCTCTACAGCGCCGAACCGACTTTTATTCGGCTCTAAAATAGGAGTATGAATCGACCCTGAGAATTGGGGGGGGGGGGGTCTATGGCTGCTGTTGCGGTACTTTGGCCTACCCGCCCCGGCAGGACAATTTCTTTGTCTCTCTGGGTACATCTGATTAGCTCACCATCAGGATGTTCATTTCAGCAAAAACAAATCTGGCATGTGCATGTAAAAAGGCCAAATGAATACAAAATAACCAAATTCAACAAGATCGCATCAGTGAACGAATAGGATCCATCACCGTGACCCCAGCACCGCCTCCCCCTTCTAGACCAGAAATCACGCTGGCTGAGCCAGGCTATTCAACTGCAGGCTGGCACCATTTTATACCAGGGTCTGGCTGGTGTTCAGTGATTGCCAATTGCAATCACTGCTGTGACTAGTCAGTGACTAGATTGCTGTGACTGCGACTGACTGACTGACTGACTGACTGACTGACTGAAAGCTAGTGGCTTTGAAGCTCCACTGGCAGCCCATGCCCCCCTAAATTCTACAAATAAAACTGTGTCTCTGAACCTGTCATACTCTGTCAGACTGTACGTTTGTACAGCTTTGGGAGACAGATGAATGCTATGCAGACCACTACTTAAGAGGAAACCGTTTATGTGTGTGAATGTCAGTGGTGGAAAGTACTTTTACTTAAGTACTGTACTTAAGTAAAATTTGAGGTATTTGTACTTTACTTGAGTATTTCCAATTTCCTGTACTTTTACTTCTACTCCACTACATCTCAGAGCCAAAGTTTGTACTTTTACTTCACTACAATTATTTGAAAACTTTAGTTACTAGTTACTTTGGCGATTTTAATTGTGATTAGAAAACATACATTAACCACTTCAACCCTTTACATTTTGGCCATTTGAAAATAGCCGACACATTTTGAACTTGTGAAGTGGGACATTCTGCAATATGAGTACTTTTACTTTTAGTACTTTAAGTACATTTTGATGCCGATACTTTTGTACTTTTACTCAAGTACATTTTCAAATCCGTATACTTTTACTTGTAACAGAGTAGTTCTAAATTGCAGTATTGGTACTGTTACTTAAGTAAAACAATTCCACCACTGGTGAATGTGCGTGTGTGTGATAGTGTATGTAATGCATGCTACAAAAAAGTAAATATATTGTTAAAAAAGGGAGTTTGCAAATCAAACTGACTTGTTACAGCTAATACTTCAGTCTGATGTCCAGCAAGAGGCAATAATACTTTGGATTTCTGCCCGATGATCAGGTGTGTATCATATCGTGTATTGTCAGACCCCTAAACTGACCTTTCTTGCAGAAAGAAATGCTTAATAAACGCAAACGGCCATACATGGTAAACACAGTAGATGGAGGTGGCCTCGATCCGCTCTCCAAGGGTGCCTATAGCTCTCCATGCGGTACCACATGAGCAGCAGAGGGCTATGAGTTAGATTTGGGTCAGCACTTTATTAAGTGTAACAGATGCCTCCGTCTGTCTACCCTGGGGTATGGGAATTGCATTTGCGGTCCACCCTGACAGAAAAAGCAGACAGTTATGATAAGAGAGCGGCAGGGTGGAATCCATTTAACCCACAAGCACCGCAGTGGGGAACCGGCCAGTGGATTTGATCAGGCTCCCCTGGCAGGCTGTGTGAAAGACGGGCCGACGGCGAGGAAACAGGTGGTAAAGGAGAGAGGTTTCCCAGCACTGGGGAACGCGCCGCAACCCCCCTAGCCCCTCCTCGCCTCACCACCCCAATTTCTCCATCATTAACCTCACTCAGCTACCACAACACCACGGGAAGCGATTAGGAAGCCGCACTCGTCTGAGGCCGTATCTGTCAAAATCTAAATTAAATCCCTGCCTGCTTGCAGTGATTACAGTGTATTTTCCATACGGTGCACATGATTGCATCATTGAGTATATTCATGCTAAGCTTTAACCCATTCTGACCTGAGATCAGATTCATACGAGGTTTCCACTGGACACACACTGGTCTGATTAACCCATTCTGACCTGAGATCAGATTTTTAAAAATGTCAGTCGTTCTTCGATTTTTCAAAAATAGCAGACCTACAAGCTCATAGCGCGCCACCGAGTGGCGCGCTATGAGCTTGTAGATCTGCTATTTTTCAATAGCTAAAGCATAACATGATGCTGAACACCAAAACGGGTTCCCGGTCAGAATGGGTTAAGAGATGGTTCCAGCTCACAATTCTCAAGACATCATGGTGACCTTATTTTTCTTATAACCACTTAAATCAAATATACTTTGCTGTATGTCAAATCATGGAAAAAAAGCTCATACTATTTTTGACAAATGGTCGCCTATTATGACATGCCCACAATAGGGATAAGGCTTTGTGTGGTTAATAGATTCCACAACATCATATTTGAGATTTATTTGTGTTTACTGTAATCCACCAAATAATAATCCCTAATCCATGAAAAAAGCAGACCCGACTACTGGTCGTTTTGTCTCAAACAAAAAAACTAAAAACAGTCCACTAACTGTCAGGTATTTGTCGAGACTAAACTTGGCCCGAAGCCACGGCCTCCCGCAGCTCGCCATTCACGTGACCAGCTGGAGCCTCCAGATGTGTCTGTGGATCCTGGGTGCCGAGCGATCCGACTGCTGTTCGGATTCATGAGCGGTGGCCGATTGACTGCTGCCTGCTAGCGTGCATAAGCCGCGTGATTGACTGCTGTTGGCACAATAGCTGCCAGTGGAGCAAGTGGCGTCTGACAAACGACAGAGTGGAGGTGGCAGCGAGGGAAATTACCCCGGCTCACTGCGAAGCCGCTCTGGCAATCATTCCCCCCAACATCCTGCCTATGTCTCTCTCTCTCAGCGGCCGTTTTACTGCCACACTCCATCACCACAAAACAGATAATACAAGACCAAACACCAGTGGAAAGGATGGTGTGTAAATGTGCATATGAGTGTGGGGCTTATTACACCCATCACTTGCGGTTGTTACATACTGTAGGCTGAGAGGTTTCGGTCTCCTCCTACAGAGAAGAGAGAGACATTCCACTGACACTCTCCTTTTCTGAAGCTTTCCTTTATAGTTGGCATGAACAAAGGACAAAGACAAGACATGCCAACATGGACGATTATGAACATCTGTGCTTTCAGAAACCGGTGACATCCCATTAAGGAGTGAGAGAAATAATCTGACTCAGAGAAATTGTAAAATCCCATCAATTATGATTCCCTGGTGTCTTTTTTTTTTTGCACTTAATTATCACTATTGAGGGAGAATAAAAAGCCAAGTCGCTGAGCACCAACTGCTTAACTCACATTTGTATTATGTTTTAATTGGCTGTTGCAGCAGGCAGACGGCAGGCGTTGTGAGGGGGCGAGGAAAACACCACTTTACACATTGCTTTAAACTCAATTAGTTGAAAAAAGAAAAAGTCCTTGGTGAGGCAGCACACTCCTGTGATGACTTGTTCCGCCCCTTCTACGAGCTTTTTATAGTGTCGTACTATTGAAGAAAATAAACGTTTCATAATTCCAATTGATGTTGTGACAGTCTGCAGCATGTATGCGAGGCAGGTGGTAGGACATGTTGGAAGGCAGAGGGTCTTTCTTGAATGGAGCTTTTTGTTTATTTGTCTCCTCCCGACTGTCAAGACATTTCATCTGTAAGAACCTGGCAGACGTAATTGCATCATGGTTGCCTATACTTTCCCCTTTCGTGATCTCTCCACTTTATCCAGTCTTATTCAGCTATTATTTGAACCATTATTAGGCGTTATCCAGTGAACAGACTAAAGAGCATATCGTGCTGTCCAGAGACTCTTGCATCCATGACACAATGAATGCTTTTTTTTATTTTTGGCTTTCGCCTGTATTAAATGTTTTTATGGAGGGATAGACAGTAGGCTCACAGGAAGTGGGGAGAGATGGGGGCGTGACATGCAGTACAAGGCCGTCGGGATCGGCGGCACACTGCCAGACTGGATTACCAGCCAAGGTGCCTGGACCGCTGAGCCACGGCTCAGGCCACACACAATGAATGCTTGACTGATGCTCTCATTTAGACAGCTAAACGTGTGATTGCTGCGAGCCACTGTAGCAATGTTTTTTTTCTTCTTTTTTTATGAGGCTCTGGTGCCTGCTCATTAAAAGAGCCGTCAAACAGTGGCTGTGTATATATGAGCCATGCAGTACAACCACAATACTCTGACCACAGCACTGTTGTGGAGGACTCCAGAGGCCAACAGATAACTAATGTAATGTATAAATTGACGACCAGGCTCCTGTGCGACTGTGTGCTCTGAGGTAGAGCTGCATAGTAAAGCAATCACCCCCCTTTTTTAGTTCCCCTTATTTTCCCCCCTGAAGCTCAATTACAAACAATGGACACAGGATCAATTTGATTGACTGGAGCCTGATTTGCTCCACTGCTCGTGGCAGCCAATTAAATTGAGCTACTGCAGCTGGCTGCCACTGATATGTGGGGGAAGGGGGGGGGGACAGTTTTCAGACAGCAGTCCCCTCGCACCGTACTGTTCACAGTCAAATATAGATCTAGCATTACTATGTTCATCCCTACTCCATCTCCGTCTCACACTGGGCCTTGATGATGCGACAACAGAGAAGGAATTCAATTAAGTCTAATCAAAATGCTCGTGGCCAAGTAGAGGCGTCGCCGTCGTCGATTGGTGCCGACCAACCGGCATGTTGGTGACGTTGCTATAACGGAATGGTGGGGTGTCGTGTCACAGAATGTTTTTGTTGCATGTCACAAGAAAGGTTGGAATTTATTTTGTTCTCTTTCGGCTGCTCGATGATTGAGTTATTGTTACTACCTTACCTACCTGTACCTACCTACCTATATCTACCTACCTACCTGTGTGTTTGTTGTTGTATTGTTTATTTCCGTTTTTGTGCAGTCTGTGTTTTTATTTATTTATTTCACAGCTGCCCCCCTTTGCCAACTTGTAGACTTTTGTACTGTTCTTTATGAACTTTTAATCTGTTTAAACCAATGACCTCTTCCATACAGGAAAGGATTCCAAATAAGCCAGCTGGCTTCTTCCCTTCCTTGCATTGTATTTTTGTTCTTTGATGTGTTTTTGTACTACGTGCTGAATAAATAAACCTAAACCTAAACCTAGCTACCTACCTAAATACCTATACCTACACCCCTGCTGTATGCTGTATAATTCCTGTAGCCATGTCTTTCTTGTGACTCTGTGTCCATCTGTCTCTCTGTGGGAGAGGAAATAAAAACATCTTTCTCCCTGCCTGTATGCAGTATGTGCACTCGATCTCAGTCTGCCTAAGTGCCTGGTGCACAATAAGCATATACATGTATGAAGACTGAAGAGACAAATAGAGATGAGCACACACGCAAATGGCTATACAGTATGTTTGAGGACATCACAATGTTGTGCACACACACCATGTAGGCTCACGCACGCACACACACACACTAACCTATGATAGTGACCTTGCAAAAAAAGAAAAAAAAGGTCTCATGCAATTTGTTTTGGGCTGGTTCAGGGAAAGGATGACGCAGAGAGAGAGAGAGAGAGAGAGAGAGAGAGAGAGAGACAGAGGGAGGGTAGGGGGTGGGATGGAGAAAGAGAGAGACAGAGAGAGAGAGAGTGACAGAGGGAGAAAGGTGAAGAGTGAAAGACAAAGATAACGGCACCCTCCCTACACTACAATTTTTTCGGCAGAGTAAGATAAAAGCATGACGCCGATAACATGCATGTGGACACAAGAAACCGAATGGCAAATCCAAAACCCAGACAAGCAGTCCCTGTTTTCTAGAGTCAAACATCCACCTCCCGTGCACCTCCACAGTCAAATCCACTGTGTCCATTTACTATTAGAGGTTACAAATGGATACATGAGACACTAAGCATCTCATTTCGTAAGTTTACACAGAATCTTACACTTTCATTCATACCTCAGACTAGGCGCATGGATGCCAGGCCACTTGAGTGTAAAGTATGCGTGTGTGTGCGCATGTGCACGTGTGTGTGTGTGTGTGTGTGTGTGTGTGTGTGTGTGTGTGTGTGTGTGTGTGTGTGCGCGTGTTTGTGCGTGTGTGACTGTACAGTATACACTCCAAATGTGCAAGAGCCTTTTCTTGCGTAGGAATGCGAGATAATGAGGGAACAAATGACAATAGAGAGAACATGATGATAGAATGGGTCCATGCCCATTATGTGACCCCCATAGCTTTACAAAGCCTCCCTCCCTCCATAAAATTACGTTTTTGGTTTGTTTAATTAATGGAACCTGGATACTACGGTCCAAGTGGTGAAGGTAAAACAAATGACTCAGTCATAACTGCCAGGCGCAACACGCTCTTGTAGCACCCATTTTCGTTGGTTGGTTCACTGTGTTTTGTTATGGCTTTCCTCTAGCTCCAGTTAGCTCATAACATTAGCTTTGCTCTGCGTTGTGGAGTATGGGTTTTTATGCTGTTCAGACTATGGGTTTCCCATTGGCTTAGAGGCAGCCTAGAGGCAGCCAATCATGAAAAAGTGGGCACTACGGTGGTCTTTAAATGTAGGTGATTTTCAGGCACAACTAAGGAAGGGCCTGACAAGTGGCTTTGTAGAGATGTACCATTTTTAATAAGGCGTAGTGTTTTAAAATCTGTTGTGTAAAATGTTACCGTCACTTTCAATTTCACATTATCCCCTACCTACTGTAGCCACTATTCCCCGGATCCCTGACCGAGAGTAATGTGAACAAGACTCTTTAATTATGAAGGTGGGTCAGGCTTTTAATGGAGTGTTGCTTGCGTGCGTGCGTGTGTGCTGCCCAAGTCCTCAGGGCTGTGTATTCACCTTGGTGTCTGCGTAGTGAATTAGTAAACTGGCTATTTCCGGCTTTAGGCTTGCAGTAAAAATGGGAAAAGCAGCATTCATAGAATCACTGTCCCGTGTGTGTGTGTGTGTGTGTGTGTGTGTGTGTGCGTGCGCGTGTGACTCGACTGTGTATTATGGGTGTCCACCCTCACCTCCCAATCTTCCAGTAAGATTGTGTGTGTGTGTGTGTGTGTGTGTGTGTGTGTGAACTGAATAACAAGGCAGTGCGCTTGGTGAGGGGCTGGTTCTGTCTCAATACTCACTCCACCCGTGCCATACTGTTTCAGCCCATCAGAGATGGTGGTCTGGGTGTACCGAATATTGAGTGGGTTTACACCGCCACCAGAACCAGTCACCTTATAAATATGCTCAACAGCGACGACCCCACGGTCAGGGAAATGGCTCGTGAGTCACTCATTCAACATATGCAGCGACGTAAAGTACCACCCGCGCTGGAGAATGAGACGCAGTTCCTTGGATTCAAGACTAAGGCGAATGGTAAATTGGACATTAAAGCCGCTGGATTCGGTGTGCGGTCCGACTGGATGGATCTTAATGATCTATGCCAGCGATCAGGATTACAGTTAAAGTGGGTGGCGCCTGATACAACAATTGCTGCGCTCAACAACAGCATCATCATAGATCCGCGTGTCCGTGCATGTGCGACCTACGAGCAAGACGGTGCGCACCATGAACTGTCAATCAAATCCGCGACCGCAAGAGCCACCATTCTAGGAATGAAGCGATCAGAAAGTGCACAACACTGGACCAGTCTGAGGCTGCAGGGAAAACTGGCTCTTCTTCCCTTTGCAAACCACTCATTATCACACTCTATACTGTCAAATAACACCATAGGTGAGGACATTCTCATTTTCACTATTAAAGCCCGTTTACAGGTGTTGCCGACCAAGTTCAACTTGGCAACCTGGTACCCATCAGCACACGACCCACACTGCATCCTACATCCAGTACCACATGACAAAGAAACAGTCGCACACATCTTAAATGGTTGCAGCCACTATAAAGGACTGTACATTGCCAGACATGACCGTCTGGTGGACCTGGTCTCAGACAAGATCAGAGGAGTACAGGACAGGACAACAAGAATGTATAAACACAGCACTGTAAAATAGACTGGTTTGATCACAATGACACGCATGTCAATTCACTACAAAATATTCCAAATACCCCAGATATTGTGTTCATCAATGAAATTAGAAAAACTGACACTATATTTTAAATAGGCTGCCCATTTGATTTGTATATGGACACTTGTTTTACATCCAAACTTATGAAATATCAGCTTCTGGTGGAACGTATTATGGCCTTGGGATATAACTGTCAACTTATTGTCCTTTGGAAGTCTGGGCCATGTCCATAAACTTGTGCTCAGGGGTTTGCAATTGGGTGGATTGCTAAAAACAAATGCAAAAAAGCTGGCTAAATACTGTTCTGTCTCAGCTACTATGGGCAGTCTGTCTGTCTGGAGAAGGCGTTGTTTCATTTATCCCTAGGTGGCTTAAAAAACCCAAAACAAACATCCTGTCTAGTAGTATCAAGTATATAGTATGGCAACAATGTGCTATATATATATATATATATATATATTTTTTTTTTTATATATACTTTCTCTTCTTTTCCCTCTGTGTGTTAAGCGCATGTGCAGCAGCTTGGTTGGACCATGTAACATATAACCTTATTCTGACCAGTGTTTGGGTCTATTCTGTATACGCCTCTTGTGCAGATCCAAATAAAATAATTCAAATGTGTGTGTGTGTGTGTGTGTGTGTGTGTGTGTGTGTGTGTGTGTGTGTGTGCGTGCGTGTGCATGTGTTTAGGAACACTCTTACCTCATGCTCGGTCCAAGAGGTCAGAGACTGGTCACTGTTGTTGATGTCTCCATCTCGTTGCCAAGCGCTATCTTATAAAGGCCTCCAGTGCCCTAGGGAGACCACAGCGAGGGGAGAGGAGGATGCTGGGAAGAGAACGAGAGGGGCTTTAATGACCATGAATGAAAAGGCACTGCCGAAGAAATGGTCGGTATATAAGCCCCTGCATCTCTGCCATCTCAGATTTTCCAGATATTGTCCCTTTGTTTGAGACTTCGGCTTCAATAATATCGAAGCACCAGGGCAGTTTGATGATGAAAGACGGGAAAGGAGTGTGCATCCCCCCCCCCCCCCCCCCCCCAACACACACACACACACACACACACACGCAGGCTAGCGGCCACTGTAATAAAAATCTCTGTATGTAGGCCAGTGTATTGGATTGTCATCAGCCTGTGGAGTGGCTGGCTGGCTTGCGTGGGTGAGATTGTTTAGGGAGGATAAGACCGGAGTACAGCACTGACAATGAGCTGCCATATAGTGGAGCACTGCCACGGACCCGTACACATTATCCCATTTAGACCTGAGGCCCATCTTACAAAACATGCACCAACTCTCTGTCTGTATGTATGGGTGTACGTACATTTGTAATCCACGTAACGTGAGAACTATTCGCCCCACCGACTTCAAATTTGATAAACGCGTTCCACACCACCACAGGGAGTATAGGGCCCGGCCTTGAGTAGGTCAATTCACACGGTTGTCCAGAACCGCCAGAAAGCCTCTGGTCAGGCTCTGCCAGTGGACCTAATGAGCCTACATGTTGTCTCAGTAAGACAGCCTTATGGGAATTGTAGTCCAGGAAGGAAGTGAACCCATTTGGAATACTAAAATATCTAAATCACATATTACCCACATAAAAACCCCAGTAAAGTGTTTCTTGTCTCCCAAACATTATAATTAGATCTGGTTGCAAAAGGGATGAAGAGTAGTGTAACATATACAACGTTTCAGCCTCTGTGGCCGTCGTACCTGACGGAGGCAGGCATACCTGACGTCAGGTATACCTGACGTCAGGTATACGTCAGGCATAGAAAAAAAACGTTTCCCGCAGGGGCTGTGTTAAAACGGTGTGCAGAATTCCTTTCAGTTTATTTCTTTTGTTGAATTTACTGGGATGTGTGTGTACCTCCTGACCACTACACATTATACAATATTCTTTTACAGGGAGCCCCATAGCTGTGTCTGGCATTCTAGCTGACACTGGCAGAAGAAATAAAACATAATTACTGTTCACTGGAGAAAAATGAGGGATTCTGAGTGTCACCGTGTGAGCAATCTGGGAACCTACTTTGTAAAGAAAAACAAACAAACAAGCAAAACAAAAAAAATGATTTTTTTCCCCTCTGGGGTCGCAACCACCTTTTCCGTGTTAAACAGGAACTGGGTTTGGTTATTCCTACTAACAACATCAGATGTTAAACTCAAGACACACGCACGAAGCACACACGCACGCTTCAAAGTATAACAGACATGCTCACTCACACACAGTCACACACACACACACACAGTGGAGCACACGTGAATACTTGTAATTTCCGTGTCGGTGGTAACATTAAACTTTCTAACTCAGGTCTGATGAATAGGATAATGTGGTACCATAGACATTACACACACATTAGGGTGCCGTTAGGAAGATTTATGACATAATGAAACGGCTTGTGGATGAAATAAACGTAATTTAGGTTCCATACCATATGTGCTTCCATTAATGTTTAAAAAGCATAACATAAAGGGAGTATATAATTATTTGTACCATTTCTCTGCCTTATCGTTAAATTGCCAGCTGTAGGGGCGGAGTCATTCATGTTATGACGTTCAGGTTGTTGCAGACCAGAGGTCCTCAAACATTTTCATTTCAAGGACCCCCAATCAGTTTCCCATTGCTCTGCTTGATTGACTCTGCAGCAAGATTTGAACTGGAAACGCATAATGAACGTGTATCAGGTTCAAACTTGTCGACATTCAACCAGCGCATGTCGGACCATCGCGGATCACAGGGGCAACAGTTCCAGCAGAGAGCACCAGACTTACCTCTCCAGAGCAACATTAGTAACTTCCGCCAGTAATACAATGTAACCAACTTGCGCAAATGGGTTTTAATTGTCGGGTAATGGAAAATAACATAAAAACAATCTATTTAGTTACTTTTCTCAGAATGTAATTTGTAATTTAACGAGTTTAGTTTTATGGGCAGTAATCCAGTAACCTAACGATGTAGTAACGATGCCCAACACTGCTCATGTTCCCTGGTCGTGTGGTGTTGTCATCTGGTCCTTGATCTGCCCAGCTAACTTTAACCTAACTCCTACTCCTCCTACAAAAATAAACGCTACCCACCACAAACAAACACGGCTGTTGAAAGCTCTATTATGTTGTGTGTGAATAAAATGTGGTGGTTCTATTTGGTCTCTGTGCTCTCCTTTCGGAACAATTTTGAGCCCTCAGTGTTTAGACTGGCAGCCAAATCCAGCCTAAATCAGATTTTGCCATATCCAGATTGGAATCCATTTCATGAAGTCTGAACAGAAGACACACGTATCATTAACAGCAAGGTGAAACAAGAGTTTTCCGTTTGGCATCTGTCCCCCTTTTCTGTGGCGTTACAGACTCTGGGTTGAGACCACCATATCCGCTATTCACTTCAATAGACGTCTGGGGGCTTGGTTGAGACTTCCGCGCAGCGTTTCAGAGTATGGGGTCAGACGGCCATTGTCTTAGGCGACGTTTCAGAGAATGGGGTCAGACTCAGGACTAGGTCGCGCAAAGGGACTAGGTTGCGCAAAGGTCCTCATAGCCATCAGCAGCTATCATAAGCCAGGTTTCACCTAGCAAAAAGTCACATGGAATCAGATTTTTACAAATCCGACTTGAGCCACATTCAGAGGCTCCAGAGCTGGGGGAAAAAAAGAGTGTGCCAGGTAGGCAGCGAACAGGCAGCACCACCTTTCAGTTGGTCCACTGGAATGGAATGCAAACTGGATGCAGTGAGGCTGAAGACCGACCGGAGGTAGATTCTGATCGGTGACGACCTGGATGTTGTTCATCGCGTCTCGGGTGGGCTAGTGGGACAGAGAGCTCAGAGCATGCGTATGAGATGCAGTCGTTTTATAGTCGGAGCACGTCACGTGAACAGCTGGCTGGGCGTACCTGCTCGGCTATAGGACAGGGCTGAGAACACCTGGAAAAGTGAAGTAGGGATGTAATGAAATCTACCTCAGTCGCAAATTAACATTCATCTTTCAAAATGGCAACTAAAAAATACGGGGAAGCAGCTTTTTGCTTCTACGGGCATGGAACAAGCTCCCACTGTACCTTCGTCAGGGAGCCTCTGTAGACATTTTTAAAGCACAGCTCAAGACCCACTTCTACAACATTGCTTTTAATTGATCTTTTATGTTTTGTTATTCATGTCCTCACTGTATTGCATTACTGCTTGTTTTTCGTTTTTTAATGTCGTTGCCTTGCTTTTCTTTTTTATTCGCCATTGTTCTGTAAAGGACTTTGAGCTGCATTTCATGTCATGAAAGGTGCTATACAAATAAAGTTTTATTATTATTATCTACGTGCACATCATCTTTGATGATAAACTTGCAAACGCAATGCAGCAACCAAAAGGCGCACACACACCTTCAGACACAGCCCGCCACGAGGCAAACACGCGCCGGGTCTTCTTTGTGGAAATCAGAGCATATCCATTCCTGATTTGCGCCGTAATGAAATATGACTAGTGATTTATGTCTAGCATTTATTATGCGTTGGGAGGCAATTTGTTAGAGTGAGAACGCGCAGGCGTCGTCCCACTTTGTAATTGAATCACACAAAAAAATAATGAATATCCCGCATTGTCTATTCAGGCTGTTTGTCTTTGTTCTCCACGCTGTTTTGTTGGCTCCTGGAAATTAATTATCCCATCCATAATGTGTGGGGTACCTTTGATTAAACTCCGGGTGATAATTCTGCCATAGTTTTGAGCTGAGAAAACTTGAGGCTGATTTATACTTTAGTTCCTGGCCGGTATCGCTCACCTACAGTACAACAGTGGATCTACCAGCTCACAGCATGTCTCGCGGCACCAGTCACGGCGCGTTGCGAGCTTGTAGATTGGCTATTTTTGTTGTGATGAACATATCAAGCCGTCTGCAATGAAGCGGTGATGCTGAGCACGGCACTTTTTCATCAGCAGGTGCTTGTCACGTGGTGTACAGTGGAGACAACATTCACAGCAGTGCATTTATGAATCATGCAAAGCTACTCAAGTGGAAGTCCCAGAATAAAAAGAATATGTAAAGACTGGAAATGAGCAGAACATTGCTGTCGGGCAGAAACCTTTGCATCTCCATATTCCAAATAACACGCTTGTACAATAAAGCAGGGCATTAATCATGAATTCACAGCGGTGGCCTAAAGGTTAGAGGAGCACACTTCATGTTGCCGAAAGGTTCCCGGTACGATCTCCCCGGACGAACCAGCAGGGAAAAATCTGGGTGGGGAAGTAAACGATCATCACTCACCCGGCCTCCCCCAGCACCGCGGAAGTGCCCTTGAGCCAGGCACTCAACCCCACTGTTCCAGTGGAGCTGCTCAGCTCGCAGGTTTTAATGTGCTACGTTTACTTAAGTAAAAGAGATTGGATTATATCTTCCAGTATGGGGTATATTACAATAGGTGGTGGGTGCAGAGGCAGGCACGGGATGGGATGGGGGTGCTGCAGCCTGGTCTGTCTGGCACCATTATCGTGGTTGGAGGTTATGGATTTGGCAGTGGGACAGTGCTGGGCCTGCGTGCGTGCATGCATGCGTGTGTGCAGAAAAAGGGCAATCGCACTCGGCATAAAACCCTACCCTTGGTAAAGGTATATAGTAGGGATGCATGGGTCCGATTAGTCGATTAATCGATTATTGTTAATAGGACCCGCAATCGATTATGAAAATTAATAATCGATAATCGTTTTTTCTTTTTTTTTAATGACAATCTGTTGGAAAGGCAATATTGTCATCCAAACAGGACAGGGCTATAGGCCTACCAAAGTGTGCCTGGGATGTGTCTGTGTAGCTGCATGACAGAGAGGAGTGTGAGTGACTGAGTGTGAGTGGAGATTGATTCCAATCAAGATACAGGTTTGGAGGATTTAGCAGGTGTTGGGAATTTACCTAATCAGGCCTAGGCTGGGGTTGCTATGGTGATCAATTGGCTCAACACTGGTCCAGGGACCACCAGTGGTCCTCATTAGAAAGATGGAGTTAGTAACCAAATGGACCCCCAAATGGAGTTAAAATGATTGTTAATCATCTACTTCAGGGGTTCCCAAACTTTTTTGACTTAGGTACCCCTTGGGGGGAAGATTGTTTTTATTTGTAGGTTTCATTAAAAAAAAATAAGAAAATCTTAAAAAAGAAAAGAAAAGAAAAGAAAATTGCCCGCCCCACCCCCAAACGATTAATCGTTAATATTGAATTATACAAATCGATTTTCATTTTGGACACATTTACACATCCCTAGTATATAGGCTATATTTAAAAAAAACACATTGAATTACCTTGTATTGGTGTAACAAATTAAGCAGCATTAGGAATAAGGGATTGTCCTTGGTGTAATATTTCCCCTTGTTTCTCCTTTGATGCTATCAGCACTGACTCCACTGCTGTAGGACACATGCTTCTAAGAGCTCTCTGCCTTTGTGATTACTCCCACACTATCAAAGCTCTGCTCCCTTTTAACCCCAAATTAATGAAACTTTAATTAAAGGCTGACTCATTTATCACTGATTGACTATTCCACACAGATGCATCGTCTTTGCCCCATTATCGTAACATGGAGATCAATGGGCCCAAACAGTGGCGTAGAGTGGGGATATGAATTAGCTGTGGTGGGGCTCTATTTCAGCGATGTCACGTGCCTGCACACGTGCACACTCATGCACGGATTGGACAAATTGGAATAACTTCTTATGGGTTGTACTGTATTTATACAATGTAGTTTCAGGAGTAGAGACCACCCTCTGCTTGTCACTGCCACTCTGTTATTTGTTATTTGTTCTGCTTCACGACAGACCAAACATGGGTTGTGACTTGTGAGTACTGCGCTTGTAGATCGGCTATTTTTGCTATTTCCCAAATTTCCCATCCTCCTCCACCCCAACCTCCTCCTTCCGCCTCGATTCTCTAGGAATCTAGGGAGGCAGTGACGGAGCAGAGACGACCAACCACTCATCCCGAGTAGAGCAAAGATGGGTGTCGGCTCCAGAGACTACGCCCCCACCCTGAGTTTCGCCTTACATTGGGTTACTCACTTAAGTAGAGGTGTGGTCTCTTACTAGTGAAAGGATGTTGTTGTCGGACGGAAACCATGTGAATGCCATACTTGATCATCCTACGGGTGCATGTGTTTGGTCCGACATAACATTGGTCCGAACGGCAACCTACCTCAAACCCTAACCTAACCATAACCGCAAGCACGGAGCAGCTCACCCCTCACCAACCTTAATCCCGTCGTATTAACGGACCCCTCACCAACCTTAATTTGGTCGTGTTAACGGACCCCTCACCAATCTTAATCCAGTCAGACCAATGGTATGTCAAACCAAAGTCTGCCTCCCCATCCTACGGCGTCACTCAAAAGTAGCAGATCTCGGAATGCACCGCAAAACGACACCGTGTTTTGAGCCTGATCCGCTGAATTTGTATTTTCTGTTTATTAAAGAGCTGGAGAGACACTCTATAGCAACACTATAGCAATGATTACCACCATCAGAATATATAATGATGTAACCTTTTAACAAAAATACTTTTTGTTTTAACCAAAGAAAATATCACTTACCCTACCGTTATCTTAATATCACTTACGCCTACCGTTAAATATAGCTTATAGCTTACTTACAGTATATCTTAGTGAAAACACGCAGTTGTAACAGATGAGGCAATGACATATAACGTTCTTCCCATTCTGCCCGGAAGCAGTACAGGCTATGTTGTTGCCTCATTAGCCTATAGCAGTAACTACAGTAGCCTATTAAACAGGTCACACACCAGACCTTTGATATGCAGCCAGGGCCAAACCTATATGTGAATTTGCACAGTTGCCACGTGCCAGCTTTTGAGTGAGGACGTAGTTGATCACAGGGTTGTCTTGCGGGTACGTGCACGTATCCGTGCATTTACATGGTGAGTGCGTGCATCTCAAACAGCTGTGGGGTCACTGAATACCACTACACCCCTGTGACCACACCTGTGAAGAGACCGCAGCAGAGGTCGCCGCTGATTGGCTGGCAAACACGGCTGCCGCACCCGTGCATGATTGACACATTGACTGACAGCACAGGAGCCTCTTTTCTCCCGGTCAGATAAGTGCCCTCGCGAGTACAGATTTTGCTGTCAGAGTCTCAGAACGGACTGTGATGGCCACATCATGTAGCTTGCCGGAGGGGGGCGAAATCTCATTAAAAATGACATAGGGATTATTATTGCATATTAAACGCACACAGCGACGCTAAACCTCATTAATCTGCACGTCTGTCTCTGTCCCTGTCATCACTGAGGATGAGCGACTGTCGGTGTGTGTATAGATGCCTTGATGAAGAATAAGATGGATAGATATTTGGAACAAACTTCTTGTAACTGGAGAAAAAGTGGTCTGTGTTCCTGAAACAAATTGATGAAAAAGAAAATCAATCTCATACCCATACTGAACTAAAGGACACTGTAATTATTTTAGCCACAGCAACGTCACGCCCCTAGTACAGGCCAATAGGGGAAGGGAATCGACGATAGATGTGCAAACGAAGGCGGCTTGAAAAACAAATAGCCTATTTGGATATCCTGTCTTCATTTTACATTTTGTAGATACTGTACTACGATTACGATACTCAAACTGTAACACTGTCTGTATGTTCCGTTTAGCAATCTCAATGGTTATACCCGTGTTGTTGTTTGATTGAATACTTTACTAACAGTTAACACACATATCTCGGAAGTACCACCAGCATATCCACACTGGAGAGAGACCTCACCACTGTAAACAGTGTGGAAAGAGTTTCTTTAGGTTAGGTCATCTGAGGAGACACCAGATAATCCACACTGGAGAGAGACCTCACCACTGTAAACAGTGTGGAAAGAGTTTCTTTAGGTTAGGTTATCTGAGGAGACACCAGATAATCCACACTGGAGAGAGACCTCACCACTGTAAACAGTGTGGAAAGAGTTTCTTTAGGTTAGGTTATCTGAAGAGACACCAGAGAATCCACACTGGAGAATAGTGAAAGAGTTTCAATCATTCAAATAGTATGAAGTCACACAAGTGTATCCACATTGGATATAAATCTGTAAGGAAAATCAGCGTCTCCAAATTCCATTTATGTCTACCAGAGGGCGCTAAAATACACAATTCAAGTTGCAAATGACATGGCTGCTAAGTTTCTCTAAAGATGGCTACATACTTCACAAAGTCCAACTGAACAGGGGCGCTATAGCCCCTCCTATGCACGGCTTTGTGTGTATGTGTGTCTGTCCGTTTGAGCACGGAATGTGATATATATATGAGTGCGATATCTTTTGGATGACCGAACTGATAAACCCTCGGACAGACACATGCTAAAGAATACTGCCACCGAACTCTTCTGTGTTATGAACGCCAGAACCCGCCTACTCAGTATCTACCCAGCAACACTGTGGGCTCGTCATTCATTTCTGTCCACAAAAGTGGAACGCACCAACACAAACATAGTCACAAGTAGCCAATACGGTAGCTGGTGAGTTACTCTGAAGACGGCTACATACTGTACTTCATTGAGAGTCCAACCGAGAAAGAATATGTACCCCATAACGATGATTTTATGATTTTGAGGGTTTAAAGTGAGGATAAAGTGAGCATAAAAATTGAGGACAGAAAAGTGAAGATGCCAAAAGTGATTGGCCGGAATGTGGTGATGTATGATGTTAAGAGCGCGCCCCTCACTTCACACAAGTGTGATTTTCTTTCTGATGTCCGAACCAAGAAAACTTCGGACAGACAACACATACTGTTTATGGGTGGTCACTAGAGGTGGTGGATTACAGAGGTGTTAGTACCTCCTGGAGGTCGGCTTGTGACTAGTACTTCTCCCCTGCTGACATTTCTTTAAAAAAAACGTTGCTGCTTTCACTGCTGGCAGAATTAAGCTGGACTGCGGACACAACCCTAATTAATATATCACAGCCACTTTGAACGTCTGACAAACTTCAGCAAATCACATTAGTCTGAGACATGTTATTTTGTAGTTATTTTGCCTTGCTGAACTGAAGACAATTTAACTGTTCGGCTGAAGTATGCAGCGCACTAGCTCTGGTCCATAGCTTTAAGGACTCCTTAAATCCATGTTACTCTCGACTTCCTGCCACCGCATGGAGACTGCTGTCGACTTCTGCAGAAATAAAAAGAACGATTTAGCTATACTCTCCAAAACAAAGGCGGTTTTGTGGCGGTGAAAGCCTACTTTCCCTAGTGGACGCACTCTGAGCCCCCCCCACCACATGCACCAAAATGCACTTTTTGGCCAGAAAAGAAAATATTTCACCGGAAGGTCTTGTCAATGAGATTTTCTTTTGACAATATCTGTAGACTAGAGGGTACAGTGGCGTAACTAAAACTATAATTTCTTTTGGTGGAAACAAATTCCTTGTTGTGCATGCTGCTATTAGGTCAAGGAAGTAACTGCACACTTTTTCAGGGGAGCCCCTCCAAAGTCTGGCTTTCAGACATGACATTGTGTTGCAGCCAAGTCTGTGGACTTTTAATGTTTGTCTTATTAATGTGCCCCCAAAAATCAGCAAGCCCCACCTCCCCTGTGTGTGTGTGTGTGTGTGTGTGTGTGTGTGTGCGTGTGCGTGCGTATGTCAGTCTGTCCATCCGTCCGTCTGTGTACAGTTAATCTGTTGGTCGTTGGCCACCCTTTTAACATTGCCTTATTATAGAGCTACCATGCATGTTTTGCAAAAAAGAAAATAACTTTTTTTTTGTAATATTTATTTCATGTTTTCTATTACTCCTACACATTTTGTCCAAACATCACACAGAAGTAAACTGTCCTTTATTGAATGTGTTGCCTATGTCACTACTGAATCACTGAATATACATTTAATGTGTTGCCTAAGTCACTGAATATACCTTTAATGTGTTGCCTAAGCTCATTGAATTGCCTTGTTGTGGAAATATGCCATGCAAATAAACTTGCCTTGCCTTCTGTGACAGTGTATAGGGACATAATAAATCTATATTAAATGGATGGCAGTGTTTGCTGAGGGGTGCGAGTCTCTCAGTCTCTTAGTCAGAGCTGAATGCTTATTCCCCGCGGCTGTTGACTTATGGTTGTGTGTCTGGTAATTATGCCGGGTAATAGCCTACTGTGAGATAGAACTGGCCGTGATTGCAGCCAGCGAATGTGTCTTGTTTGCAGGGGTGCAACCTGACCATCCCCCCTTAACTCCTCATAGGCAGGGTCTGCATTTGCAGCGGTGGCATTTGAGGCACTTTTTACTTTACTTGAGTGCAGTATGTATGTCCATTTTTCAATACTTTGATAGCCGATCTGCAAGAAAGTTGTGAGCTTAGATCAGCTATATTTTCGAAAGAGATTGACAATGTTGAAGACTTGTGATAACAAGAAATATTATTACATAGTCATATTTGTCAGGTGAAACAAACGCTGGCTCCGCATCTTTCCTGCATGCTCTCCAGTTTGCTCATAACGCTAGGCGGTGTTATCAGGTGCTCCCCTGCGATGTTTAATTGTTTATATATGTTTATGGTAGAGAGTGTAGTCTCTGGGCATTGCAGATTTGCAGACTGCCTGTGTCATAGTTTAGGAGGCAGCCAAACGGGCCAGTTTTGTCAAGTTTCACCTGACAAAAACTTGGGAATTGGGACAGTACAGTAGCCTATGTATATTATTAGTAATTTTACTTCATTCATTCATATTTTACACTGTAACATTTTGAATAGGACTTTCTCCATTGTATTTCTCATGGTATATTTCTACTTTTACTTAAGTAAAAGAGATTGGATTACATCTCCCAGTATGGGGTATATTACATTAGGTGGTGGGAGCAGAGGCAGGAACGGGATGGGATGGGATGGGGGTGCTGCAGCCTGGTCTGTCTGGCACCATTATCGTGGTTGGAGGTTATGGATTTGGCAGTGGGACAGTGCTGGGCCTGGAAAACAGGTTGTGTTTGCTGCATGCACTGTGTGTGTGTGTGTGTGTGTGTGTGTGTGTGTGTGTGTGTGTGTGTGTGTGTGTGTGTGTGTGCGTGTGTGCGTTGTGCATAGGGGCTGGCTTATGATTGAACGGTTGGCAGGCGGCATGGGTGCAGTGGGCCATGTAACAGCGAGCGCCAGGGGAGAATGATGAGCTGTGTGCGACAGCAGTGTGTGCGAACGGCAGCTATCCACAGGAGAAAATGAACTCGCTGCAACACCTCCATTGTCATGAATTTTCTTTAAGGCTGTCAAACAACAGCTGAATGTGAACAAAGCATTTTTCCTTGCAAGGTTGATCAAAAATACCTTTACCATTTTGTGACATGTGGTGTCATGTCTACAGTCATTATGAAAGAAGAGCAGATGCTGCTGGTTTTGTCTTCCGTAATGAGTGACTCATTTAAACCATGCAACACCAAGGGAAATGTAATGAACTAAGTGAAGACTACTAACTACATTACTCAGTGGTGGAAAGTGACAGAGTACATTTACTAAAGTATTGTATTCAAGAACAGTGTTGAGGTACTTTTTATACATCACTACTACAACATCTACAAATGATTTTACTCCACAAAAATGATCAGACTGCTTTAGGTACTAGTTACATTTCAGATTGTAATTATCTTTTTCAAAACATTAGTCGTCATCACAAATGTGATGCGGTCAGATTGGGAAAGGTTGCTATGGCCGTTTTTACTCCAAGGAGTGTTTTTCGTGAAAACGAATTCTTGCAATGGATTCAGAATCATGAAGAACCCATAGTTTGACACATCACATGCTATTTAAAGCAGAATAACATTTTGATTAATTTGTATTACTTGCGCAAGCAGGGCGCGCAAGTAGGCTACTGTAATGTAATGTCATCTGTAGGTGTACTGTCCAAAAACTTGTTTTGCACAAAGCAGCCTCCTGGTGGCGCTACAACAGGCCGTTCTGGACATTTTGGGGCAGAGGTTCATCGTTGGCATCCAGGGAGTGTGTGTGCAAAATTTGGCATCGACCGGGTTAACGGTGCAGGAGGTTAGCTGTTCACAGACGGAAGGACGGACGGACAAACACACACACACACACACACACACACACACACACACACACGGACGGACAGACGGACGGAGTGCAAAATATACTCTCTCCCCATGCCTTCGGCCTGGTGGAGACAATTAATGTATTGTATGTATTGTATGTATTGTATGACTTCCCAGCAAAGTCCCAGCTAAGTCCTGCCCTATGCGGGAGCTAACTATCTCCGTAGACAGCGCCCTGGTAACGTCTGTCCCAACAGCCAGGAATCTTGGTGTTGTCCTGGACAGTCAGCTCTCGTTCAAAACTCACATCACAGCTGCCACTTGATCCTGTAGGTTCACACTCTATAACATACGACGAATTAGCCCGTTCCTCACCCAGGAATCAGCCCAGCTCCTAATCCAGACAACAGTCTTGCCAAAACTTGACTATTGTAACTCCCTCCTTACTGGCCTACCAGCATGTGCACTTAAGCCTCTCCAGCTGATCCAAAATGCCGCAGCTCTTCAACCCGCCAAAGTCTTCAACCAGCCAAAATTCTCACATGTCTCCCCCCTGCTCCGCTCCCTCCACTGGCTCCCGGTCGCTGCCCGCACAGAATACAAAACTCTGATGCTGGCATTCAAAGCAACCAAAGGTATGGCTCCCCCATATCTTGCAAGTATGATCGAACCCTACAAACCCTCCCGCTCACTCAGATCAGCCAACGCAGGGAAGCTGGAAGTACCCTCACTAAAAACGCCGGGACAACACTCCACACGTCCCAAACTCTTCTCCCTTCTGGCTCCAAAACTGTGGAATGCACTTCCCATTGCAGTCAGAACTGCAGCATCACTCCCAATCTTCCGCCGTAGTCTGAAAACCCACCTTTTCAGACTCCATCATGGCCCATAGCACTTACCCCACCCCCTTAGATAGCAATTCTGTAGACTTAGATAGCATTTGATACAGACTTATAGCATGTTATGTAGACAGCATAAATGCATTGTATGTAGTCATAGCACGTCATAGTACATATGTATAGCATAGTAGTATAGATGTATAGATTATATGTTTAGTTTCATTATAGATATTCCACTGTTACTTTCTTAGCTTACGCATGTTTCATGATAAATGTTTTTATGTGATGTATTCCCATGCTTTTTTGTTCTTGCTTAATGTAAGTCGCTCTGGATTAAGAGCGTCTGCTAAATGCCTAAATTGTAAATTGGTAAAGAATGTATTCCCAGATTGGACATTGTTCTGATAGTAATCCCTGACTATGAATGAAGGTCTTATTGGGTTCATTCTGCACCACTCCGTGACCAGCTAAAGGCCTCATTATCAGCTGTCTCACTGCAGTGCACTGCTATCTAATTGGTTTACTGCAGGGGTTTTCAACCGGTGGTCCGCGGCCCCCTGGTGGTCCGCGGAGGTACTGCTGGTGGTCCGCAGCCAGGCATTCAGAAAAGTTTTATTTTTGCCTTTTTACCTTTCTAATATATATATAAAACTTTTTTGCACTCTTTTAACTTGTTTGTGAATAATAATAACTTAAGTCGAATCTAACATTTCAAAAAGTCAAGTGCTCAAAAAAAAAAGAAAGAAGAAAACTCACGGTGTAAACATTATCACGCACAGAATTTGTTTCTGCAGCAGCTGACGGAGCTGTTGCAGCGGAAAACCATCCTGCTCTTCCACCCAACGCATGTTGTGCTTACCGTGCTAGTTGCTGCCCAAGGCAAGCACGGTAAGACGTTGCCATAAGTTATTCATCCAGTTCATAATAATACATTTGGGAAAGTCAAATCTCCCTGCCATAGAGTTATATCTGCCGCGGATCGATTGAATAGTCTCACATAATACGTGACGTGTTCAATGTACAACTTCTGAGTCTATCGTTGCCGAAAAGGCAGAGCTACAAGCTCACAACGCGATGCAACCAGGTGCGATGTGAGCTGGTAGATTGGCTATTTTTGGTGCGTGACACCGTCGTACGATGATGTATACAACTATACATTACGCTTTTAAAGTGACGGTACACAATGAACAGTTCCCTCTGTCTGTTAGAGAGGTACTATTCTCCTCTTGCACAAAGTCTAGTAAGGGGCGGAGTCTAGCCAACTACACAGGCCGGGGCTTCCGCTTTACTTCTGCGTCTATGCAAAACAGATGGGGATTGCTTCAGTAATATCATAGCTTTATTCCGATACTGTTTTAACTAAGCTAAATTGTTCGTTTTTGTTGTACTTTTTTTTGTCCAAGTCTGTGTTTATGTTGTTAATGTACGTACCGTTCGTTTTCATCGTTTGTTTTGTCAGTTTCTCAGTTATTTATTAGTTTTAAGTGTAGTAACGTAGCCAGTCAGTCAGCCAGCTACAAGCTACCACTGGGTAACAGGTCCGGTGCCGGCCGGTCGCCACAATTCCATCTCGCCCCAGCTTTTTTCCGCCGACCCAGAGACTCGCTGTTAGCACTGGACCAGGGCTAAGGTTAGGCATAGTTTTACTGGGGGTAGGTTTAAGAATAGGGTTAGGTTTAGGCATCGTTTTACTGAGGTGTAGCTACTTCGTTCAGCCATGGCTGCCGCAGCTGTGTTCTTCTACACAAGATGCTTGGACGAACTGCCAAAAATGAAAGTGACTGAGGGAAGACTGGGGGAAGCCACTTTGCTTGTCCCCGTGGATTGGAAATAGGATTTAAAATGCTATCCGATGATAGCGTGGATTACAGCACAGTTGTGTGCAATTATTCAACAAAGAATTCACATATCACCGCGCCTCGTCAAGCCTCCAGTATCGGCTCAATGCGAAACATGTTGCACCTAGCCTAGCCTGGAAGCTAACGTCAATCAACAACAGTAGCTCTGGTCGATAGCGTAGTTAGGACTCAGGAGTTCTATGGTACTTAATTTGATCCTTTCCCCTCACTCACACCCGCTGCCTCGTTTTTAACATAAAAAAAGATGTGAAAGCCTACTTTCCTCCTTCTAACACTATGGATCAGAGAGCTAATGTTATTCCAACTCCCAGTAGCAGTTCAAGTACCCGACCAGATGACATGGTTTCTAACTAAACGGTTATGGCCAAATAAAATGTAAAATCTGCTATGGCTATTACTGTATGTCCATCCACGGAAGAAACACAGAGCTGTTTTCTTATGGTCAACTCATGTCACATATTTGCTGCACCAATTGAACCCCCCCCACCAACCCTGTGGAATGCATACCCCAAAACTCTCAGAGACATGCCCCCACCATCCAAAACCTTCAATATTACTTTCCCCAGATATATATTTTTATTTACTTAGTGTTTTTCCTTTAATAAAGTTGTTTTTGATTTATCATGTCCCCCTTGTAATTGTAAAGCATTTTTCGGTACTCAAAAAAGCTCTATATAAATTATTAATTTTGAGATATTATTACTACAAAAACAATGTTTTATTGCTTAAACTTATGTATTCACTATTCATTGATTCACTAGTATACCAAAATCCATAAAAAAATGGCTCTCACAGTTCTTGGGTCAAATAATGATATGCGATTAAAATGCGATTAATCGAGATTTATTAACTACAAAGCCTCTGATTAATTAGATTTTTTTTTAAATCGAGTCCCAGCTCTAATTAATACCTGTACGCTATAGACATTTTATTTAAAGACATTTTAAAAAAAATGACAAACTGGACTAAAACCTTTTACTAAAATGACTAAAACTGACTAAAACCCTTAGGAGTTTCCGTCGACTAAAACTATCAAGGATAGAAATGACTAAGACTGACTAAGACTAATTAAGCATTTTTCCAAATGACTAAGACTAATTAAGCATTTTTCCAAAAGACTAAGACTGACTAAATCTAAAAAATGCCTGCCAAAAACAACACTGGTTCCACCCAGTGTTGTTTTTGGCAGGCATTTTTTATATAAAAAAATAAAATATATATCTGGGGAAAGTAATATTGAAGGTTTTGGATGGTGGGGGCATGTCTCTGAGAGTTTTGGGGTATGCATTCCACAGGGTTGGTGGGGGGGGTTCAATTGGTGCAGCAAATATGTGACATGAGTTGACCATAAGAAAACAGCTCTGTGTTTCTTCCGTGGATGGACATACAGTAATAGCCATAGCAGATTTTACATTTTATTTGGCCATAACCGTTTAGTTAGAAACCATGTCATCTGGTCGGGTACTTGAACTGCTACTGGGAGTTGGAATAACATTAGCTCTCTGATCCATAGTGTTAGAAGGAGGAAAGTAGGCTTTCACATCTTTTTTTATGTTAAAAACGAGGCAGCGGGTGTGAGTGAGGGGAAAGGATCAAATTAAGTACCATAGAACTCCTGAGTCCTAACTACGCTATCGACCAGAGCTACTGTTGTTGATTGACGTTAGCTTCCAGGCTAGGCTAGGTGCAACATGTTTCGCATTGAGCCGATACTGGAGGCTTGACGAGGCGCGGTGATATGTGAATTCTTTGTTGAATAATTGCACACAACTGTGCTGTAATCCACGCTATCATCGGATAGCATTTTAAATCCTATTTCCAATCCACGGGGACAAGCAAAGTGGCTTCCCCCAGTCTTCCCTCAGTCACTTTCATTTTTGGCAGTTCGTCCAAGCATCTTGTGTAGAAGAACACAGCTGCGGCAGCCATGGCTGAACGAAGTAGCTACACCTCAGTAAAACGATGCCTAAACCTAACCCTATTCTTAAACCTACCCCCAGTAAAACTATGCCTAACCTTAGCCCTGGTCCAGTGCTAACAGCGAGTCTCTGGGTCGGCGGAAAAAAGCTGGGGCGAGATGGAATTGTGGCGACCGGCCGGCACCGGACCTGTTACCCAGTGGTAGCTTGTAGCTGGCTGACTGACTGGCTACGTTACTACACTTAAAACTAATAAATAACTGAGAAACTGACAAAACAAACGATGAAAACGAACGGTACGTACATTAACAACATAAACACAGACTTGGACAAAAAAAAGTACAACAAAAACGAACAATTTAGCTTAGTTAAAACAGTATCGGAATAAAGCTATGATATTACTGAAGCAATCCCCATCTGTTTTGCATAGACGCAGAAGTAAAGCGGAAGCCCCGGCCTGTGTAGTTGGCTAGACTCCGCCCCTTACTAGACTTTGTGCAAGAGGAGAATAAGGCCTATAGTAAAATGTAGTGCAGGTTGTAGGTTGGTTAAAATAAAGAGAAGATAATTAAAATAGAATAATATAATATAAAAAATATAGATTCTGTTTCTGTGTGTGTGTGTGTGTGTGTGTGTGTGTGTGTGTGTGTGTGTGTGTGTGTGGGGGGGGGGTCAAATGTGTCTTCAGTGTTTGGGTGATTCACTGAAATGGATTATTATTTTGAGACTTATTTTGAGTCATGCTTAGTACAAGTAAAAAACACTAGTTTTTTTTGTCCAGCTCATGAATGTAGCCTGTGTTAGTGTGATTAGTGAGTAACAAGTAAGAAGAAAACAAAAACAATCTTAACCCAACATGGTGCATGAATGCCCCACCACTATTGTGTCGGGTGGGTCCATCATAGATCTACGATGAACCCACCCGACACAATAGTGGTGGTCCCCAGGCTGCTGCTAGTCAGAATGGTGGTCCCTGGGTCAAAACCAGTTGAAAACCCCTGGTTTACTGGACTGCCATTGGAGGCTCTAAGGTCACAACACACAACCTCCTACTGAGTGTCTGCCACCCACAAAGCACTGACTTCTACCTTCATAATTTAAAGTCATGAGAAAATATAGTGCATTTGTGTGAATTATTCCATTTCATCAATACTTCATACTTCTACTCCCTACATCTTACGTGGAAATTATGGTTATTTTTTAAACGTTCATTATACGTTTATTTGAAAACTTTAGTCACTAGTTACTTTGGAGTGGCGCAAGCCCCTCCTATGTCCAGCTTTGAGAGTTTGTTTTATTATATAATATTGTGTTAACACAAACATTGAATGCCATGGACAATTTTACGTCATAGTGTAAACACAAACATTGCGTAACACAATTAAACGAAGATGAGGACGCAAATTGTGATTGGCCGGAAAGAGATGATGTACAGTATGACGTGCGATGATAATCACACCCTCACTTCAAACGGGTGTGATTTTCTTTTTATTCTTATTACACAACATAGATTAACCAGTTAAGCCCTATGTTATGATTCAGCTATTAAAATATGACATTTGAGTTTATAGATAGGCTATTTTCAAAAAAGTTTGACGAATCTTTGAAAAAATATTGATGCCAATAGTTTTGTACTGGCATACATTTGAATAGAGTATTTCTACATAGTGGTGTTGCTACATTTACTTAAGTATAGCCTACACAATCGGAGTACCACCACTGCTCATTTGTTCTGTCTTTCAAGCGGACGGGGAAAAAAAGTATCATAACGTCCCTGGTCTGGATATTGATTGCGTTCGATTTGCACAAATTGATCTTCGACTCACTGTTTTGTTCCGAGCCCCTCGCTAGCACACAGCACTTTGATCATCAAGGGATGGACCAAAACGGAGAAAAATGGTGGAGGCACTCACAGTTTAAGGGCAATGACTGTACCTACCTGTGTGCTGTGCTCCAACAATGCTGTAATCATAAGACAACAAAAGAAAAAGCCTATTCTCCAAGGAGGGGAGACTGTCAGAACCCCACCTTTTGTGTAAACTCAACTTTTTGAAAGAAACTGTTGCACGCCACTGTCGTATGACAAAGTAGGTACTACTAAAGGCCTATTCATAGTCTGGATTTTCGGTGATGAGGTGACCACCGCTCCAGTGGTGAGCTGACCACCGGAGCTGAAATAACGTTGCGCGGTGGTGAGTAAAAACAGAGAGAAGGGCTGGAGCGGTGGCGGTGGTTTGCTCTTCACCGCGGCTCGTGACGTCATGTTTTATCCCACGATTTTGTAACCCATTTTTCACCCCTGTGTCAATCATCTAATGTGATCCTGGGCCCTACACACCCTCCACCAACCTAGTCCCCATATATGGGGGACAAGGGGAGAACAACGGACTTGAACTCATGCTTCCTTCATGCCTGAGTGTCCAAGTTGCTCCTTAACACCTGACAGGGGGGAGTTTCCCTGGTTGGACGTAGCGCGTGGAAGGAACACGTTATTCCAACCAGTTCCTTTCCCCTCCATCAGGCACCCCGGCTGGCCAGAGGGAGGCATGTGAAATATTGTTGTTATGATTTTCGTTTCCAGGAATCCAAACTGGCAGGCGAGAGAGGTAGTTGTTTGAGGGAGTAGGCAACATTATGTTCATAAATGTACAATAATAATGTCAGCAGTCAGGAACGGTGAATCCACATCATCCTGATAAAATGTTGTGCCATGTCGGAAGAGCAATGCTGCATGCCACAAATCCAGAGAAACGTCACAATAGCCGGGGAGCCAGTCACCCAATATTTGAGAGGACCTAGTGATGTCATGACATACTTTCTATTTGACGTTTACGCCGCGGACAAAGCCAACTCTTGTCGTGACAAATCATGACAACAAACACAATCTTTCGGGCCAAACAAAGAATTAGAAAGTAGAAAAAAAACGGCAGGTTACTTTTTTTGTTGTTTTTCTTCTTTGTAATTATTTGTTTGGTGTGCGTTGTCATGATTTGTCACGACAAGAGTTGACTTCGTACGACGCTTAAAAAGTCTTTAAATAAATACGTTTTGAAATGCCTTTGGGATTCATTTTCTGGGCCTGGCGTCACCATGAAAGGGGGCGGGACTGCGACGCTCTATTGATAAAACACAAATAAACACACATCACAGGTTAATGTCTATTCCTTGAGCTTTTGGGCCTGTGGCTCCCCGGCTACAACAAGGAACGGAAGTGCAGCATTCACTCACCCAAGAACTAAAAACTTTGGATTAACGAGGAACATCATTCATGAAGCTTAAAAAGAACAAAGTTCTCGGTGTTTACATATACCGTCGCTGTTGGGTGGAAATGTCCTCAATGGTTTACTTTCAGGATTCAAATTCAAAAGTATAGCAAAAGTAGCAGATCTACATCCTCAAAATGCATCACGATGATCTTATAATGAATATAAACATAAGCACGGATCAAACATTATATGAAGATATGTTGAAGATGTGTGAAGTGATCCTTCAAGCACCATTTTATAGCTACTCCATTCATTGTCCCAGCTTGTAGACCGGCTATTTCAGCTGTTTTAGCAGTTTCTGCTTCAAAATGTTGAAGTAAATAGTTGAAAGTAAGGGTTGTGTAGTTTTCACAGATTGTCTTCAAAGAACATCCGTGGCAGACACTTCCACTCGCTGGCATTTCAGAGACAGACTGCTAATGGACCATTAAGCCCTACAACAACAATAGAGGTAACGATGAAAATCGTGATTGTTTCACTTTAAGAGTAGTGCCAATGAAAAGAAACACCTAATCTCTTTTCCATCACAGAATACCATGCTTTCTCTAATAATGACTATCGACTGTAGCGCTCAGAACATGATCTCAAGGGGCTCATTTCCCCACCCTGCACAGCACGTCCACTCCCTGATGACCTGCTGTATAACTTCACCCCTGATATTCATGAAGCGCCCTGTGCACCGCTCCCATAGTCACATCCCTGACAGCCCATCACATGACAATAGGCGGCGGTATTATGCCGGAAATAACCTTGACTTCTCTTTTGGAATGGTGATTAGACTTTGGAGTGAAACTTTAGCTGGTGTTTCTTGAGAAGAACGGTCAAAATGCTCATGACAAAAAAAAAATAATCCCGGCTCTCTTTATGTGCGGGTAAGAAAGGCTCTCTCTCTCTCTCTCTCTCTCTCTCTCTCTCTCTCTCTGCAATCACACCTCCGCACTCTGCGGGGGCAAAGAGCAAGGAGGAGGGGGCAGCGGAGGTACAGGCGCTAGCCCCCCAAAAAAGGGATTTACAGTTCAGAAAAGACAGGCGGCTTCAAAAGCAGAGCGGAGCCATTGTCAGAGAGTAATTCCATTTCATGAATAAGCGCTTGACTGCTTACAGTGACAGCCTGGTCCTTGTGCTGCCGTCTCCTCGGCTGGCACCGCGCCCTGACACCAGCCAATGACAGAATGTCATTTCCACCGGCCAGGAGGACGGAGCGTATGTGCACACGGTGAAAAGCAGCGAGTTTTAATTTAACCCAGAGAGTGGTAGGAATTGGAACCCTGGAGTTAAATGAAAACGGAGGATTTCTACTGTGCAACAAGCTGAATCTGTGCCGACCCTGACGGGCATCCAAAAGGGAATGTAATGGGATTGGATCGCGTGAGGTCAACTTCTCCATTGTGGCGGGGAGCCATTTTGGGACACGCTCAGGGTGGGAGACAAATGTTGAGGTTAGATTTCTAGGGCAAACCGGTGGGTAGAATTTGTGATTCCCACGGCTGTCGCTTTCAGAGAGTATCAGCGGCTATTCTTTGCTAGCTCAGGGCCCACACAAAATAAGAATAAAGCAATAACACAGTCCAGTGGTTCTCAGCCAAGTTCATAATGTCAAGTTTATGTTTACCAACATTTTAATTTTCCTCCAAATGGCTGACAAGTAAAGTGTTGAATGGACTGAGGTGTTAAGACACTGGTGCAACTATCTGCTCTGTGTCCCGACTTTGCCTCATCTCAGCTGGCACAGAGTACACACACACACACACACACACACACACACACACACACACACACACACACACACACACACACACACACACACACACACACACACACACACACACACACACACACACACACAGTATAAAGACAGACTGTATTTTCCTACTTATATATTTTCAATCTCCCATGCGGTAGCCCCTCCCCAAACTGCTTTGGTCCAATCACAGATAAGCATAACATGGGTTAGACAAACCTCTCCACCAATAGTTTTCCTATATGATGAAACATTGTTTAAAAAAGAAAATGCCACGGCACACACATATTTTTCCAGTGCATATGGCAGGCCTCGTTGACGGATTTGGAAGATATTTTGAAGGTCTGTTTCCAGAGGAAAAATAAAGGGAAGCTCCGCACACTCAGATCTGCGCACAATCTATTTATTTATTTAGCAAGGTTTCGGTCTACTGACCTTCTTCAGGCCTGGAAGGTCCGTTTCCAAAAATGAACCAGTATTTAATGTGTAAAATCCATGATATTTACATTGGAATGAATGAGCCCGTCTGGAAAGTGTCCAAGTGGGAGAGGGCGGGGCTTAGCTAAAGGTTCATTGCACCAAAACAGTTCAGAAACTCACCTACCAGCTTCTACCTATTTTATTATTATGCAAGAACAATGGCGTCTATTTATAGCATGCTAACCTTTCAGGAATAGAAAGCCTGCAGTTTCTATTATCTTGGATTCCCCATTGATGATGTCACTGGTGGGCTGATTTCTGAATTGAAGTCTGAACTGGGTGAAGTCATGGGTGCAGTTGTGCTTTAAATATTTATTTTAAAAAAGACACATATTTGACCACTTTCAATTTCACTTTCAAAATCTTTCAAAAATAGCCAATCAATAAGTTCAATCAATGCGTCACATCATTGCTACTTTTGTGCGACACCCAACAAGTAAGGCCATTGATTTATGGAAAAAAGCAGAAATAAGGAAGGCGTGCTGCTGAAGATGCAAGCCAGGGGCCCGTGATGAGGATGGACGCCTTAATGTTTTGGAGCCGGCCGAGGCGAGGGGCCGAGTGAGCGGGAACGGAACGCAGGCGAGACGCGGCAGGCGGACGCGGGCCTAACCGGGAGAGACAGCTCCCTCTTTTTAAAAGAGACGGTAAGACTTCATGCATTAAGCATGAGCTGCCTGTGTTCCACCAGTCACGGTGCTGCGCTGCGCTGGCACGACAACACCTTCACACACCGGGTGCATGTGTTTGGTCAGACGTACTAACACTTCTACAGTTATGATTCCGACACTCTACCCAAAACCCAACCCTAAACCTAACCTCACAGGAAGCCACAGGTTAGTTTCAACCTGCCACGGGTTAGCTGTAACCTGCCACACATGTTGGGAGCCACGGGTTAGTTTTAACCCGCCACGGGTTAGTTTCAACCTGCCGCACATGTCGGGAGCCACGGATTAGTTGTAACCGGCCATTAATGCCTGTCGGAATGTTAGGCCTATGTCGAACATATGCACCCCCACACACTGGTGGAAGAAGTTGGCCTATTCAGATGCGTTACTTAAAGCAGCACTATGTAACTTTCCTCTTCTACTCCACTCCAATAGTGCCGACATTTTTTACCACTAAGCCAATAGAGCCTATAGCTTGTTCATAACTTGAATCGTGAGACATGACCTTTGACATGATCTAAATGCCCCAATAGAAGAGCAAGGAGACAAAATACAACCACCCCAATTGTATAAGTTATATTGTATTAATGCCCTACTTGATCATATTACAGTGTCACACAAAAGCATCAAAAGTATAGCAGATCCACAAGCCAGAAATGCAGTGCGAAGCAACTGCCCTGAGCTCATCATTGGCGGGAGAAGCACGACCGGTGTGGAGCGGGTGACAACATGACATAGTGTGTGTGCTCCAAAACGTGTCCTATTGCCTGTTGGATAATGGGTTATTTTAAGGCACAGAGATTAATCTTTCACATCATTAAGTTGTGGGAGGGGGGGGGTGTCTTGGCTAGCGGGCAAGACACAAATGAGGAACGTGACAGGTATAGCCTGAGAGGCGACATTTCAGTAACAGAGAGAGAGGGAGATTGAATGTGACCGCTGACTATGCAATTGTAATGTAGGCTACTATCTACTGTACATACCATGCAAAAAAGGGAAAAAAAAGGTCTGGCTTTTTATAGGTACGGCTGGCTGACTGCACCACTGTGGGATGTTCTGGAGGCTTAAATATTACAACGTGCACGCAGTGGTATTATAATTATGCCAGACTGTGTGTTTTGTGTCCTTGAGAAAGAGAAGGGTGGGGGGTGTATTAGATGGAGATGACTCCCTGTGGCTTTAATTAGAGTGTCATTGATTTCATTATGCATCTGTGAAGTGGCCCTGTGCCTTTTGGATCAGAGATTCATTCACATATATACTGTACTGTAGTAGGCTATGTAGCCCATTTTGTTTT
Source organism: Protomyctophum bolini (assembly GCF_963924005.1). Taxonomy (NCBI): domain Eukaryota; kingdom Metazoa; phylum Chordata; class Actinopteri; order Myctophiformes; family Myctophidae; genus Protomyctophum; species Protomyctophum bolini. Next base: position 20,515,535 of record NC_137868.1, on the reverse strand, counting down.
TCCCTGGAGACCCACTTACATTTGACACAAGCTGATGACGGCCCCCTGGACCTTTTGTCAGGGTTCGGTGTGTGAGTGATTACCGCCTAACCAGTTTCCAATGCAGTGCTGGTTTGGAGGGTGGAGCCAGCGACAATCGCAGAAAGGGGAGACACCTGGTCATTGTCTCCTCAATCACTATAGACCATTATTTACACGGCAGCCATCTTGCCATTATAGGAGAATTCCATGCTAGAAGGCTTTCTTACCTTTCTTTGTAGTCGTTACGTCCCCACCAAAGAGGTCCAGGTATTCTTTTGTGCAAAAGCGCGTTATTGGCTACCATAAGCCCTTTTTTTTATATATCCTCTCTTCATAGTGTAAATAGTATCCCAAGCGGCACACTTTAATTATTTCGATGGAAATAAGCGATTTAGCACAAAAACCCAACACCATTGAGGGCTTATATTAGGGGAAATAGCCAATAATGCACTTTTGCACAACATAACACCTGGACCTCTTTGGTGGGGACGCAACAACTACAAAATAAAAGGTAAGAAAGCCTTCTAACATGGAATTCTCTGAATAATGGACTATTGATGAATCCATGGAGCGGTGCCCTGTAGGCCAGGTGTATAGACAACTTAGACAAGCAATGCTGAGGTGTCAAGCTGCGCCATGAGGTGTCGCAGCCATATAGTTGCACCCAGGCAGTAAGTAAGTACTTTACACTAGCAGGGGCTGAGCGTTTTTTCGAGCATTTTCACACGGAAAAGTGGCTTTTACTTTCTCTCTCCAAACGCAAGTTATATGAACAAACTGACAAAATGCATCATAAAAAGGCAAAGGCCTATTTAGGCTACACATGACATTGGCAAGGCGCCGATATCAAAACAAAACATTTAAGTTATAGCCCGGCCCTTATTATACAACAGACGAGCTGACAGCGCAGCGCACTTGGGCTCGGCGACCCGGTTGTTGTATCGTCATCATTCATCATAGATCCCTCCCCGTCAGAATCTAATATCCAACATTAAATTGCAGCAGCATTCAGCAGTTCAGTTGGCACGGTGGCCATAGTAAATACTATATTATTTCTCACTGCAATAGTGACTATTAGAGAAATAATATAGTTAAATAGTAAATGCTTTACCTTAAACCCCAAATGTGCTCTTGCGCTCCCGGGGTGGTTAATTCCCTCATCATGGCAGTTACTGTATATATCCAACGTAATACTTGTCCAGAATGTCATTATGTACGTGAGGGTAATAACAGTAGTCGCCTGGCTCATGGCTGCAGGTGCAGGGGCCGTGGCCACCCGGGCGTGCCGGTAGACTCGAGCTCGGCCCTGGCTGAACACTGCTGCTGGTTTTATTATTGTCCTCCTCCGGCGACAACTTCACGACATTCACTTGCACTTTTCTTTTCCTGTTTTGTCTTTTTCTTGCACTATAGATGTTTGTTTATGTCCTGTGTATGTAAGACTGAGAGTGCTCTGAGCAAAATAATTTTCATTGTATGTATACTCTGTATCTATACAAATGACAAATAAACCTGAACCTGAACAGTGGCTGATGGATTCACAAAATAATTGAATTACAGAGGTGACATTTCCAAGGTAAATGCATAATTATGACAACACTAAAGTTTGCCCAGCATGCAAGTAAATAGAATACAATTTGATATAGGGCCTACAGTATATTGTGGGCTAATAAATAGGTCTACAATTAAGAGGTTATTTCAATCGGTGTTCGCACGTGCGTGCGACATAGCCCACTAAATCCACAGCACATCGCTGCGTACCGCCCGAACTGCTGCACCACCCTGAGACGAGTCACTTCCACTCAGTGGGTCTATACATCAGTGTTTGTGGATTTGTATTATGTGACATTTTGATGATATTTAAGAGGCGGACGAGAGGGCTAAGAGGAATGAGCGCCGGGGAGGCGGGACGCGCCCCCGAGAGGAGCATGGGAATACCCCGCGGAGACATTCGTATTCCATATGTCAGTGATAAGAGGCGTCCTGTCACAGCACTTCATCCGCCACGTATTCACAACATCCCCGCTGACAGCGCGTGCCACTGGCTTCTTCACATGATCAGTGCCGCGCTGCCAGAGCGTGCGGGCGATGATAACGGGAAGGAAGGCCCTTCTCATTCGGACTGTAGATTTTGTGTGGGCGCGCGCGTGCGTGTGTGTATTTTTAGTTAATATAATCAGACAGACATTCAGATCACAGAAGACAGGTGTGTGAGTGTGAGAGGGAATGCCTGGTGTGGGTCATAAACATGGCCACAACATGTCGATGTTTATGTCAGTGATTGAGATTGGGGGCTGTATTTTGCGTGTCTTAAGTACCAGGTCTTATTACTTAACTTAAGACCTGGAGGCGTGGTCAATGCTCTTTGGACACTCAGAATAGCCAAATGGCATTGATCACGCCTCCAGGTCTTAAGTTAAGTAATAAGACCTGGTACTTAAGACACGCAAGATACAGCGCTGACAGTCCTATGATCGCGGTCGTTGCATGTCCGAAGCTGTACATTTTCATTAAATCAAACAAAGAAGAAAAAGTCCCGTGTCTCCAATTGAGTTTAATTATTTGTATTGGCTAACGGTTACCATTTTGAATCTGACATCTCTATTTTGGAAATGTTTAGATGGAAAATATTAAAAAAAAAAATAGCAAGCATTTTAAATGTATAAGTTCACACTGTGTCACTCACAACCCAACACGTTGTAACTTGTGAACTTGTGATTTTTGAAAGGAAAATAGTATGGAATATCGAAACCTTGGTTGACAGCCAACTCAGGACCATTTGTAGGCTACTTAATTTGGCTACAAACAGTGACATTTGTAGCATTTGTGGTGTCCCCTATCGGGCCCTATGGGTGGAAGTGAAATCTTTTGGCTGTACATTGTATAGAGGCGTCTCGATGGCGATGCGTGATTCAAATTTGGGGCAGATCGGATGCTGCGTTCAGAACTTTTCACCATTGTTGCTCACCACTAGTGAGCAGAAATAATCAATAATAAGCAGATTTCACTATAGGAAATACGGCTTAAGTTGATCATGTACGTTTTTCCTTCCTAGAAATGTACTGGAGTCAAAAGTACGATATGTGCCGTTGAAATGTAATTCAGTGATAGTATCCAAAAATACAAATATTCAAGTAAAGTATACAAACTCAAAAGATGAACCACATTACTCAAGTAAATAAATGTCCGCCACTGTTCTTTTCTAATCAGGTGCAGTGGAATGCACGGTACTTTATATTGTCCAAATAAGTTGCAAAGATGCTAGTATTTCGAGTATTTCTTTCGAGTATTTCTTCTCGATCAATCTTGATACCAGTATTAAAACATTGTAAGCTAAGTGGCAGCAACAGTACATCATTAGCTACTCTCTCTCTCTTCAGAGCCCGAGGAGAGGCAGATAAATCAACATGTTATAGCTCCCGGGGGGCCCATGGATCACACCGGGTTCTGCACTGAGAAATTGAAGGCTTTCTAATGGGCCACCCAGCAGAAACATATCGCTGGATCTGGTGGGAAGGTGTGTCCTAGTTTGGATTCTATCTCTTGTCAGATGGCAGCTGATGGAACATGTAGGCCCTACAGACAAACGCAAGAGCCTCCTATACTGTGCACCAGTGGTTCAACATTTTCATGTCAAGGAACCCCAACTGAAAAGATTTTGTGCCAGGGGGACCTAAACAATGCTCACAAAATGTGTTGTGAGCTTGTGGATAAACTGAGCGTGACATAATATATTAACTAATTTAGCTGGTCACCCCTGGGAACTCCCTCCAAGGACCACCATGGGGGTCCCCAGACCCCACTTTGAGAAACACTGACCTAAACCAACAAATACTTGACAAAATGTCGACATTCAGAAGAATGAAAATAAAAAAGTGTTTGTTTGTGTGTGTGTGTGTGTGTGTGTGTGTGTGTGTGTGTGTGTGTGTGTGTGTGTGTGTGTGTGTGTGTGTGTGTGTGTGTGTGTGTGTGTGCGCATGTGCTTGTCAGAATGTGACAGGGTTAAAAGTTATAGCAGGAATTCTGCACTTAGAGCCCCAATTTATCATTAGACACCCGTGGAGCATTTGTCAGCAACATGCTACATGCACTGGAAGAACAGGCCCGGGACGCTCTGTCACTTGAATTTTAACGAGGTCCCCTCGCCACTTCTCTTTACTTTGAATTCAGTCTGAGCACTGTGTCCTTGATGTCAATGCTGTGCTTTGCATGGGGGAGAGAGAGGAAAAAAGGAAAACGCCTTTCGATTTACCATACCCGCATGTAACCTTTTAAACGGACATGTCCACATGTGTGACCGTGATGGATAGCCACATGGTTCTGTCACGCTGGGAGTGCACCTGTACCAATAGGACCTACTGTTCATCAATCTGCTTTACAAATCGGGAGATGCATATCGGCGCTCTGAAGGGCGATGAGCCCCCATGGACAGCACTCTAAAGATCCCTGTGACGCTGTGTTCAGCGCTAATGGGCTGTCCGGTTCTTTTCAACTTGCCAGGCACCCCCTGCCTACCTCTTTCCTCCTGCTATATCACAAGCTCTGTACGGTTTGGCTGCATGATTACTGTGCGGCTGCAACTACTGAGTGCTGGGGGACACAACCTGAAAGGAAGTGTAATCAGCCCCTAACAAAGACATCGCCATTACTTGTGGTAACATCAAAGTCAAAGCCTTCCGGATCCACCAAGCACTTAAGGGGATGTGGTTTATCCTTGGCCAGAAAGGAAAGAAAATGAAGAGAAATTATTGCCATCTAGATGACGTTCAAACTTTAAATTGTGTCTCTGCCTTGTTGGTCGGATATGTCTTTCATCTATAATTCTTTTCATCTCGGGTATGGTCACGGTGCCCTTATTTCAGCCTTGGTGAGTCAATCTATAAATCCACCAGCCAAGAGGTCACCTACGGACGTACATTAAGTTATTCTCCAGCCTCAGTGTTTTGTATGAAAGACTTCAATGGAGAGACGCAGCCAGAGGTCAACCTGTATTCACACTATGCACCCTTTCAGGTGTTTTCTATTACACACAGTCCGTCACACACCGTTGTAAATTTGTACGCTCAAATGAACTTGTACAGCATGTGCATGCTGTGTGTGTATTGATTGTACCTACATGAATTACTTTCTATTGTTGTACATGTACTGTATAGTGTCTGTGATTGTGTGTACTGCATGTGTACTGTACATCTACCCGATCTGCCATTAGGTGCTGTGTAATCTGAGTTCCCAGGTGCTGTGTGCATGGGACCTGCCTAAGTGTGTCTGTATGTGTGTGCGTGCATACGTGCGTCAAGTGATCTAAAAAACACACACTATGTATCTCCATATCATCAAGGCTATGAAGACTATGTTTTCACCACTGCGTCTGTCTGTTAAATTAATCTCAGACACCGCTGGACCTATCGGTGCGTGCATATCTTTGGTCCGACGTACTAACAGTCGACACGCAATAGTCCTACACCCTTCCCCAAACCCTAACTTAACCCTAACCCCAACCGCACGCGGAAGCCACGGTTGAGTCTAAACTGGCCACGTACGTTGGACCAATGTATGCAGACCCTTTTCGGGGGGAAACTTTACATGCACTACCAGGTCCAGGAGGCCACGGAAGAATCCACCCCAAATGTTTAAAATTGGCCCCATGGTGCAATTATAGCAGTCAAGATATTATTATAACCCTCAAGAAGGAAGCCAAGCCATTCTGCTGAGAAAATATCTTACAGTGACCAGGTAGGAGCTGCAATCACTTTCTGGCATGTGGCAGTAATGGCCTTTTACTGGTGTGATTTGGCTATGTTTGAAATATAACCGTCATAATGAAGTCATTTCTAGGCAGAAACAAGCTTTGAGTTAGCAGGTAGAAGGCACAGCTGCATTCACTTTCTGGCAGGAGCCCAGCAAGCACCGTCAGGTCAAATTAGTGACGTCTCCATTGGGGCCAGATCAAGTCAAACCAAGACGAGTCAGATCTGGCCCAGAATATCACGTGATTTCAACCAACATAAATTCTGCCCACTCAGTCAAATTGAGGCCAGATCAACTTAAGTGATATCATGATCCAAATTATCATTATCCCTACCTACTGTGTTCTTTGTGTATAAGCCTATACTGTAACCTAGCAACCTATTACATGTATTGTTTATCTGATGAAGCTCAATCTATCAAAACCTCACCAATGTTAGTAATAAAGCCCAGTAAAATGATTGTTTTTACCTGAGGCAGTGTCTCCCCTGGTCCTCCTGTCTAGTAATGTCACCGTTGACCCAACAGCCTCCTCTGGTCTCTGAACCGACTCTTGTTCCTCTTTAATCTCTGAAGGTTCTGTTTTCTCCTGGACCAGACTGGCGTTTCTCTCCTGCTGTTCAGGGAAAACCTCCTCTTTACACGTAGGAAGGAGTGTGACATCTAGGAGGAAAGAGGCAGTAACATCAGCAGACAGAGATAAACCCAATTTGTATGTTTTTTTTATTGGATATTGATTATTCTACTTGTTGATGATTTGTTTTCTAATAATCAAGAATGCGTCATCTTTTGAAACGACACATCTAAATGATCATGAACCAACTATGAATTAGTGTTTACATTTACAATAAAAAATTCAGAGGCACGTATACTAATCCAAACGGTCATACCTGTGTTTCCAATAGTCTACTTAATTGAGATAATCACCAACTATGTTTCAATCTCTAAAGTCAAAGAACTTGATTTAATTAAATAATCTCTATTAATCTGAATAAAAACATTGGTCCAATTTAAAGTGTCTCCAATAGTTCTGTAACTAAATAAAAATGTACTGTAGCCTATGCACTGGATTAGAAGAATATAATTATATATATAAAAGCCCATACTGTATTACTGAATAAAGCATATTATATGTATGTGCGTTTTATATCAAATAATGCCGATATACCCTATTTCACTGCATAAAGATGTACTGTTATGCTATGTACTGTTTCCATCCATTGAATCTGCATTGATATAATATTCAGTTCAATGGGTGTTCTGGGAATATTGGCTGAAAACAAGGTGGATTAAAATAATGTTTAGTTAGTTTCACAATTCATGCAATTATTTAGATTTAATACAAATGTGATGTGTGTGTCATGTCAGTCATATTTTGAATGACCACAGTAGAATTTCAAAGACACATTCATACAGTTTGAAATATTGAATTGTTCTGTGACTATTTCTGGTTAACTTATTTGGTGTTTACTACAACAGAACAATGACAACCACAATGGTGGTTAGGTTTTCTATTTAAACCAAGGCCTTTCATCTGAGCTACTAAAGAACCTAGCCTACTTTGTATATATCTTCTAAACAACTCGAGTTGCTTAAAAACAGTTTACTATAACTGTTGAAAATGGGGACTGTAGGGGTTTGCAATGCTGTGGAACCATATGTATTACTGTTTTTGAAAAAAGAATTAAATGCTGTGTGTATCTGATAATATGGAGCTTCAATTGGTGGAGACTGGAGTTTTAGGTGAGCTGCACATAATACTATGTGAAGTGGCTAACGTTAGCAGCTAATGATAGTAATGTGATCTCTCAAGACAGATTTAAATTAAAATGACGTGTTGTTTTCACTGCAGTACGTGTTTGTTCCCAGTGCACTGGGATTAAACCAGGAGGACAGAGAGAGCTGCTGGTGTTTAAACTGGTCTTAAGCCTACAGTGTGGTGATGATACCAACCTGCTCTGTGTAGTTTGATGACTGGTTGTAAAAGCAGCTCAGTGTTCTGCGTTTTTGCCTTATTTGTTGTTTGAGGCAGACAGCTTCTTCTTCATCATCTCTAATAGTTCTTTCAACCTCACAAAAAATCTCTTCAGCAACCACAGCTAGTCTGTGGTTGATAAATGACTTCACTGTTTGTAGTAAAGCCATAGTTGAAGACTATAATAGTCTCAGAAGAGACTACAGAAGCTACTTAGTTCTCAGTGTGTGGCGCTGGTGTGATAGTGGACACGTTTCTGTCACGTCAGGTCAAAGTAATATTACAATTCATGGAGGTGCTTTGATGCTTACTGCCACCTGCTGGTGAAGATCTGCTCCCGAGAAAATCAACTGTTTTAAATGACCAGTGGTGACTCGACTTAAGTCAAAGTATCAGTAATAGTTCAATGTAAAAGTGCTTGCAGCTGTTACGAGTAAAAGTCTGGAATTAAATTAATTTTACTTGAGTTAATTGATTTCAAGTTTACAAATGTATTAAAAAAATCATTTGAAAATTGTGAGCTTGTAGATTGACTATTTTCCAATGGCGGCCCGTAAAAAACTGTTCTAGAACAGTGATACAGAGTTATATACACATTATGGTGTTATGTCTGGCGTCATCACGTCAGCCATCACGACTTGCTTATAGTTCCCCGGGCAACCAGTTGCTGTGACATTTTAAGCTGCGTCCAAGGTTAACCTGCTATCTATTATTGTTGACATACCAGGAGGTATGCCCATCCCATCAGACGACAACAAGACCAACAGTGTTTGTGAGTTGCAAACACTTACAAATAACCATGCATACACATAGCCTACAAAATAAAAATGCATAGTCAGTCCAAGATGACATAGCCGAGGATGTCAACGAAATTATCCATAACTAATCAATAAATTGATTAGATCACGATCTAGCAGCTTCCATCCTGATCACGGCCAGCTCTTGGTAGTGTCACTCTCTTACGTCATTGTTCTGTTGCACCACTTTATGGATGCTTTCCTTTTAAGTAATAATTGTTGATTCATTGTGAACTGCGTTGAACAAAATCCATTTCACTCTCGGCCATACTCTATTTGTTTTGATGACACTGATGATAACAAAGAGCAATGTTAGCAGAATTACATTTTACTGTCTAGCGCTGATAACACTTTAGCCCCGTGGGATGAAATTGTGTGAAAGTGTGTGTATCGTCTTATATAAAACAGATAACTAAAATGTTGAAAAAATAAAATAACTTTCAAACTCACACAAGCGAACCCAGAGGTTGAAAGTAACTAAATACGTACAGTTTATACTTTTACTTTACTGGAGCATTTTCAATTTGTTATACTTTTACAACCAAATATTGTCTAATGTTGTATAATTCTTTACTCCACTACTCGACTACGATGGATAGACCAGCTTAGTGGCCTTGTGGTTAGAGTGTCCGCCCTGAGACTGGGAGGTCGGGGACTCAAAAAATGGGACCCGGTGCCTCCCTGCTTGACACACATCAAGGGTTGGATTGGGGGTAAGTCCCTGCGACATACTAGCGTCATGTCCAGGGGGTGTACTTGTACATCAAGCTGCCTCACGCTACAGAAACAGGAGATAGGCTCCTGCCCTATGGGCCTCATGGCTCGGCAAGGCTACTTACTTACTCGACTACGACTTTGTAGATTTGGATTATTATTACAAAACTATACATTACCCACTTCAGCCCTATATACATGTCCACCATTTGAAAATAGACAATCTACAAGCTCACAATGTGTCGCATTGTGAGCTTGTAGATCGGCTATTTTCAAAAGTAAACCAGACCGGATCCACTGTAATGATGTACAGTGCTGCAAAAGCAATACTGACCCAGATGATGTTGTTTACTGTCATAGGTGAAGTATGGCAGTGATGCTTCATTGTAATTTACTACTTTACTGTGCGCCATGCTTGCGGTTATGGTTAGGGTAAGGGTTTGGATTAGAGTGTCCTGCCACGTGAAACACTACCGCCTGCAACGGGTGTTCCGCGGCTCATGCCGTTGCCGTAAAATTGCGGCAATCTGCGAACAGGAACGAGAAAATTGCGGCAATCTGCGAACAGGAACGAGTTGCAGTCACGAGCTGATGTCATGTTCTTTACATATATTAGTGTGCTTCCTTGTGGAACACGTACCACAGCTCACTGGAAGGGGGGGGGGGGGGGGGGGCAGTGTTCTGTTCACCTCCACCATCTGTTCTCTCCCCTCCAGGTAGGATTGCATCCAGCTCACTGATGTCACGTGCTATCAAAACCAATTGCTTTTAGCTTGTTAACCAGTATGTTGGTTCACAGTGTGAACCAAGTTCACAGTGTCAAAAGCCTTTTGGAGGTCCAGCATGAGCATGCCACAGTATTTGTCAGCATCCACCTCGTGTTTGATGTGGTCGCTCAAATAGAGGAGGCATGTGTCAGTGGCGTGAGATGTGATAAACTGCCAAAAAACATCCGACCCCATTTCTTTAGCGGACCGCTCACTGAGATTAAGGTTAGGAATAAGGTTAGGTTTAGGCCCAGTTTTACTGAGGTTAGATTTAGAAATCAGGTTAGGTTTTACTTAGGTTACATAATAGGTCGCCCGTCGCCGGATTTGACCTTGGGCGAACAAGTTGTGAGTCGAGCATTCTTGTAATCTGTGAAATCAGTCATGTCTGACTCTATCTAAATGCATGAAATCTTCGTGTGAGTGTGTCTGGATGCCACAGAGGACCAGAGGAAGTTATATGCAGAGTGCATGGAAGTCGGTCGGCTCGGCATATTATTTGGAAAGAATGTTCACCTATTACGACATGCCCAGAATAGGGACACATGGGGGTAGAATTTGTGGGCACATTCTTTCTAAAGGGTTGGCACAAAACCGGTGCCTTCTATGGACTCTATCAATCACTATAAAACCACAGTCTGCTGATGATGTTACACACGTTTGCTTGGAGGACACTTAGTAAAAGTGGGCTATTATACCCTGTTGATTTATAATACGCTTCAAAACTGTGTATTGGTGTCTTTAGAATTCTTGGCATGACTTCATAATTTTCAGAAAATCCTGTATTAGAAGCACGATCATCCACGCAGGCAGGCAGGCACACACGCACGCAAGCACATACTGTACGTACGCAAGCAAGCAAGCAAGCCATTTGTATGCCATTCCCAATCATTTGAGAATACAGTGAGCTCTTAAAATGACAAAAATCTACGCATAAAGAATATCACAGAAATATTGCGAACCAGAAAAACACTTTAAAGGCCATAATGTGGAGACCTTTCTCTAAATGGTTATGCAATCCTTTTAAAAAGGTACAGTATATAATACTGGTGGGGCCTGCATGGGCTCTTTCTCTCTCTGGCTTTGCAACAGGACAAGCTAATCGTACCCAAGTGCAGACTTCACATGATTAAGATTCATGAGGTTGAAACAGGGAGAGCAAATTATCAGAGCCATTGTTCCATTGTTCAAAAAGCAATACATTACTCTGGGTCTTGATTGTTAGAGAGAGAGGGAGAAATAAAAAGACTCTCTTCACTTTTCCTCTCCTTATTCTCCCATTTAGGTCTGCAAGAATGCTTTGAAAGAGACTTCGTGACATGCCGAGTTATTTGACTGAGTTAATATAAAAAAAATACTTTATGTGTTTCTGTCCTGTGGTTACCTTCCTAGAAATGCAGTGGAGTCAATAGTACAATATTTATCTTTAAAATGTAGTGTAATGTAAGCTTTCAAAAAACAACACAAAACAAATACTCAAGTAAAATACAAAAATGCTGTTACTTTAATTACAGTATAGGCTACTATAAGTAAATCTGCCACTACACTGTCCACCACTGCTTTCAAGGCTGAACTACATCAGAGTTTAGTGGTTTTACCACCAGGTGTCAAGACATACAATCAATGGATACAGTATCCCATTAACAACCATCACTGTGACACTGTCCCAGTAATCTATGGAGTGATGTGTACTTAACCCCTGAAACCCGACATCCGTAATCTGAGAAAAACTTTAGCAGAAAATTGAAAATCGAGGTACTCCGCTCGGCTTAACAATGGGTTTAATGTCCTACATGTGTGTTCATTCAGTATGTGTGTTCATTCAGTTATTCAGTATGGCGACAGTGAACTAAAATGCTGCAGATAAGTGCTTTCAGTGTATTTCAGACACATTCAAAGCTCAAACAGTGCTCCCAGCCCACATTTTCCACCAAACAGGGCTTGTGTTTCCTTTCAAAGAGACTTCATTAGGATTCCAGACATTGACCAAGGTGTGATAACTGCTCCAACGTATACCATTGAAATTCCCCTCAGTGTTGGTTCTCTGGGGGGGATTTATCAGCTTGTTCTTTGCTGTACACAGACAGCTGTTTGTCTGAGAGCACACCGCTGTGGGCCACTGAGACCCTAAAGTCCATGACAAGTATAGCTTGTTCAGTACCCCACCATGGGAGACCCCACAGCATGGAAAAACAAACCTTCATTTCATCGATGGTTCGAACCCACAACCAGTGGTGGGCAGACTCTTTACCACTGCGCCACCCTAGGGCTTGAAACATTGCTGTTTCAGTGTGTTCCAATGGATCCAATGTCATTATAAAAACAAAATAGCAGATCTACAAGCTCAACAATGTGTTGCATTGTGACAGGTTGTGAGCTTGTATAGATATGGGCTACTTTTGTGTGACACTAGTGTAGTATGACAAAGTAGAGCATTCATTTATGAAAAAACAAGCTTTCTGCCCGACACTAATATGATTCCATGATCAGAGCAATTTCTCTTCATCAAGCTCTTCTTCTTCTTCTTTGGAGGAATCAGAAAATGAGGAGATGAGAATGGCATTACAATGGAAGTAGTGATTGTAGTACGACCGAGGAAGCGAGCACTGAAAAGGACCAAATAACACACACTTTTTTGTGTGTTTTTTGATTTCTTTGTTTCTTCCACCTACTAATAACCACAATGAGACATTTACGGTGCAGTGAGTCAGCATTAGAGGCATTTCTGATTTAAATGTAACCACAGTGTGTGTAGGCGCCCGCAGCATAGGGAGGATGAGCTATGATGAAGTGACACAAAAAGGAAAGTCTGAAACACATTTGCAAACACCACTCAGGGAAAAAGTGAAGGATGCAAAATAAATCGGTAAAACATTATATTAAGGTTAAGTAATGGTAGTTACTGTACGTGCTTATATAATGCATTATTCGCACTTATAATACTACAATGAACCTTGTGATAAATTATACAGGATTATAACTATTTGAGTGTTATGAAGCTGCATTATAATGCATTACAAATGGGCTTATAATGCATTATAGAGACAACCTTTAAACCTTTATCCTTTAAACGCACACAAAGAAATCACCAAAGCAATGCTGGGACACTGTCATTGGTTCTCAACGTGGGGCCCGGGGACACTGGTCTGTCCTGCAGCGTCACAAAAGTGCAAACAATATCAGATCTACAAGCTCAAAGCACCATGTGGGGCGACATGTTTCAAGCTTATATACTGTAGATCTGCTACTTTTTACGTTTTCGAATAAGAAATAATGATAAATAACCGTTTTGGATATATGAGGTTTCCACCCGACAGAGACGATATGTATGTACTAGCAGGTAGACTACTGTATGTTATGAGGTTAGACCAATATAGCACCGCATGCAGACGTGTAGTCGTGCACATAATAAAGGCGAGATTAAAAGTCTAGCACGTATACTTCTCTCTGTGCTGCCGCCGAGAGACAAGAAAACAGCCCAGGGAGAATGAACACATGCATGCACAACATAATCGCCGCTCTTAGAGATCAAATTAAGCCTATTACTATCTCTGCAAATAAGTCACCCTGCAGATGAATGTAAATGCGAGGGGCAATTCGGCAGGGTGGGAGAGTGCCTGCATGGCTGCTATTGATTAGCCCACGGATGAGTGCTCTGAGCCATCACAAACCTGCAATTGATGTGTCCGAGGCGCTCCGCTTTGACGCTGTGTGTGTGTGTGTGTGTGTGTGTGTGTGTGTGTGTGTGTGTGTGTGTGTGCGTGTGTGTGTGTGTGTATGTGTGTGTGTGTGTGTGTGTGTGTGTGTGTGTGTAACTGTGTATGTGCAAGCTGCATGCATGTCCAGTCCTCATTGGCCATATGACAAAACACAGACACACACACACACACACACACACACACACATCATTTTATGTTGTTGTTCAGTGATGACTTTTATATTGTCCAACATTGCTTTTCCATTGATAATTTCAACCAAAACTAAAATACAGAGATAAATACAGATAATAGATGCTCAACTAACAGATAAATTATGTTATCAGTCGATAAAAATACACAGAGGAAAGCCCCAGAAGAGAATATAAGTACATGAATACACTAAAGCTCTGGCTGCCCGGCCTCACCCTGACGCTAATCTGCCGTCGTCTGTTTGTTCCGTCAACGTCGCCAACAGGTTACGAGAGTCAAGGGTGTCTTACACTTAGTCGTGCACCGTAAATAGCAGATCTACAAACTCGCAGCGTGTCGCGGGTGCTACACGTTGTGAGCTTGTAGATCGCTGGATGTAGCTGAGAAGTGGTCTAAGTTAAGTGTCCCTGAGCAAGACACTTAACCCATTTTGGGCGGGAACCCGTTTTGGTGTTAGCATTACGTTATGCTTTAGCTATTTAAAAATAGCAGATCTACAAGCTCATAGTGCTCCACCGAGTGGCGCTACGAGCTTGTAGGTCTGCTATTTTTGAAAAGTCGAAGAACCACTGACATAGAAACATAGCTTTTTCAGAAAACTGTCAGGATGTAGAAGACATTTTTAGAATCTGATCCCCGGTTCAGACTGGGTTAAAGGGGAATTCCGAATTGGGAATACCACTGCAACTCCGTACGACGGCAAATTGGGCTGCAACCCAATTTGTCCTTCGGGGACACTAAATAAACTTGAACCGTGAACCACTCATTTTCAACATTGACTACTACTCAAGTACTTCAGTTTTCCCCACTCGGAGGAGGCTCACACTAGCTATCTTTCTCAAGAAACGTTTATGTTTCGATCGCGATGTGATGAAAAATTAGATCCGAACCTAGGATGTCTGATCAGCAGCAACTACAGTGACGTAGTTTTCGAGTAAAGAGCCATATAGAATATCCAATGATAACAGTAGTCTTACGCATGCGTGAGCACGTGCGTGGGTGAGCAAGGTGCTGCCTATCAACCGGCTCAGGGTTACAAAAAGTAACCTACTACAAAAAGTATTTTTTTTGCGGTGCCGTTTCAAATCCATATAAAGCGATATAAATCATATATATACGTAAATCGCAGACAACAGATGACTATTAAAACAAGGATATATACGTCAATAGCAGACAACGTGGCATAGTTCAATGTTGAAAATGAGTGGTATTCTCCTTAAACCCCTAACAACTCCTCAAGCGCTGTGTTAATAACACTGTGCTAATAGCACTCACTCACTGCTCCTCCTAATAGCGTTAAAGGATGGGTAAATGCAGAGGACAAATTTCACGTACATGTGCAAATACAGTATATGTACAGAGATACAAATACTCCAAAGGAGTATATCAAATGTATTAGGGCTATTTCCGGTGCGTGAGACGGTGTGCTAAACCAAGTAAAAATCAGGCATCACAGTGTCCACGAGGTAGCAGCGCGTCAATCAATTATTCATTGGGGAAAGAAATAACAACCAAAATCAACAGAACCTACCCCACTGAGACTTCCGAATGCAGCCAGAAATGCATGCACACACACACACACACACACACACTGGTGAGCACGCCGAGACGCACGCACAACCCCATCGGATGCCAGAGAACAGACAGAAAGAAAGAAAGGCCTCTCTCTTTTCCCGGGACGGATAAACATGTAAACACGAGGGTGGGACATGATGGAGTAGGGGTGTCGTCGCAGGGCAGCTCTCTCCTGTTGGAAGCCAGCTGCTGGGGGTCAAGGGTCAGATGGAGTAGAAGCAGTGTGGCCACACAGGTGCCGGCACCACGACAGCTATACCTGTACAACACAAGAACCCCAGACAACACGCATCAATCATCAGTCCAGCCGGGACTGCTGTCAGAAATTGTGACCCCATTTTTGAGTGGTGCAACCACTCCAAGGAACAGCAATGTCTGTGTTAACCTATGTGGCTATGTGACTATGTGACTACCTATGTGACTATGTATGTGACTACCGGTTTGTGACTTTAATGAGTACCAGTAGGGGCGCTGTTGTGCCAGAAACAGAGAGAGAGAGATAGCGCTGCACTGTTGCCTGCTAATGAGAGAGGGGGGGGGGGGGGGGGGGGGGGGGGGGGGGGGAGTTGCAACACTCAGTTCACTCAGTGATTTTTTTTTTTCTACAACTGCACATTTTGAAATCATTGTTTTAAAACATTTTCACAAATACAAAAAAATCTAATCATTTTCAAAAATGAATGTCAAACATTTTTCAAAAATATACTTTAAATGCATAAAAAAAGAATAGTGAAGATTGCCAATCTAAAAGTCTTCACTCCACGGCATGTTGTGAGGTTGTAGAGCAGCTATTTTCATTTTTTTAAATGGGACATAAGTGGATATATCCCCACCAAGCACTATAACGATAACTATATTGTTCACCATTGTCTTTGTTATAAAATAAAATTGTATTTTGCGTCACGAGTTGAAAACCGTTGGGAACCCCTGGTGTAAACCATCACCACGCACAGGGTGGTGATGCTCCAGTTTGAGTCATCGCTCTGGTCTGGATGAATGAATCATGCCGTCTTTATTAATAGCAACCAAAGTGGGAGAGTTAGCACAAGCTAGTTCACAGTACGAGCTAGTTCGGAAAGTAAATACATCTACGTAGGTGTGCTGAGGTGACTGGTGAGACTCTCATCACCATGGCTCATTTTGTAGTATTCCCTATAACTATTAAGATTAAAGCCGATTCTACGGCTTCAAAACCAGTAGTTCTCAAACTTTGTGTTTAAAATACTTTCAAGATTTTTCAAAAATAGCAGATGTGATGTGCATGTGCTGTGAGCTTGTAGATCTTCTATTTTTAAATAGCCAACACTAAAATCTAAAATGACACTTAATGGGTTAAGCAGCTATCTCCAAAAACCACCTTGTACTACTGTCAGGCTGCTTTCCTCCTTGGACCTGCGTTGGCTTTCCTTTTATGAATCTTTAATTGGTAAAGAACCAATTTGTACTTTTTATTCTCAAAGTGCCACAGGGTTTGTGGGAGGTATAATTTATGATTGGTGGTCAATGTTGGGGCTTTAATTAAGTCCGGGCCAGAGGTCAGCGAGCAGGAGAGATTGGAAGTGGTTCATTAATCACCAACAAGCCAACTAGGCCAGTCCCTGAAAGGCCAAAGAGCATCACTTTTATCTGGAATTAGACTTGCTTGTTGGCCACCAGTAAAGGTATAAGTAAATTAAACCAAGGCATTAGGAATATGAATACACTAGGTGTGTTTGAAGGAGCATGGTTATTTTGTAACATGGACTGGTGTCCATTGTCAACTTTTGTTCAGGCATTTTGCTGCTAGCTTTCAGTACTGGCTACTTGGGTATAATATGTATACACTTTTTAATCACTTAAACCCCAGCATCTGTATTATGGGGAAAGCTTTTGCAGAAAATAGCATAGATCGGTTATTTTCAGCAGAACCTTTTCCCACAATAAGATAAAACAGAAAGGACACCTATAGAGCCCTGAGGTCAACCATGTAGGGTTTATTGTCGGTGCCGACACCGACAATATGACACTTTCACAAAATGTGAACTAAGATTGGCACATTTGGCAGTTGTCAGAGGAAGCTATTTACTGTGTGAAACTTCAATAACCTTTCAGTCCAACCTTGCATCAACAAAGTGTAATAATAGAGTTTAAGTGGCAGACTAATCGATGCAAAAAAATAATAAATATTTTTTTTTTGCGTCGATTCATTGATGTATAACTAATTACAAAAACATTACATATAAAAACACGCTTCAAGATGATTTGAGCATAACAAATCAATAGTTGCTCCATATCAGCCCTAATCAGATGTCTTCTGGCCACGTGTAGGAGAGCTCTGCCAGTCATACCCATCAAGCTCTGCCTCAATGCCACATACGGGATCTGCTTGTAATTACGATGGCGCATTAGTGCAACAACATGGCTTCGCGTGTGGTTAGGCTTAGGGACAGGGTTAGTAGTGGTACGAGTCGGACCAACGTACCGTCGGAATAATGACACATGAAGTGAGCACAGGCACCACCCAAAGCTGGTCACTCACCGTTTTATTTATCACTAATTCTTATGAAGGAAAAAACATTTGAGGGAAACTTCCATGATCAAAATAACTCCAAATGAAATAGTGACGCACCACAGATATCTCTTTGTTGCAATGATACTACTACTGTACAGCAGTACTTTGTCTGACCAAATGTGTCTGGGAGATTTAGAGGTCTCAATCCGCGAGTGCGGTCGATTTGTAGTTGGTGGGCTGGGGTACTTTCCTGGCATCCGTCTCGCTCCACTTCCAGAGCACAGCATCCAGATGCAGGGGGGTGATAGCTCATATCAATCATGGGCAAAACTGTCTCGGAAGCAGGGCCATCGATTGTCAGTCAGTGGTTGGATGAATGGCACCTCTGTGCCGTCACGGGGACTTGAGCCAAGAAGCCAGGTGGGAGAGAGAAGGCGCTGGAGAAGACTTTAATAGGGGCCTATCTCTAACACCCGGCACAAAACGGTGCAGAGCAATGACAGCTAGTTTACAAGTGACGCAGTTATCATTTTCACGCCCGGCGCCCATTGTGTACAGTAAGTGCCAGATGTATATACTTGTGCGGCTGCCCATGGGTGTGCTCATCTTAACCACCTAAACCCCTATATACTTGACCGGGGTCCCCCACGGATATACTTGGTATACTTGGCCTCCTCTTTTTTCCCCTCAACGCAAGGTGTAGGCAGGGAAATCTGTTGGCGCAGATTTGACCTGTCCAGTGCAGTCCCTCTGCACAATATTTCCCTGCTTTGTAGATTGATACAATACTGTTTAGGCAGGTTCCATCAGAATTCAACATGGTAGATGACATTGCTGAAAGACTGACACTGAGGTAAAAAAAAATAATTAATGTTGGCCAGATTATCTATATTGAATTGTGCGAGTGCCCAGTGGCTTCAATTTGCTGTGCTGGGGGTCACCAAAAACATAAATCAATAAACCATTTTCAAAGCACTTGATTTAGCTTTTATTTATCATCATTCTAATTAATAAGAATATAGCTAATAAGAAATAAGAAAAGTGAAGAGAGCGATTATCTCCTCACAATAAGTCCAGTGAGGAGAGATAATGACAGAGATAGGGAGAGAAAAGGATATGCAATTTATTTCAATTACGTTTAGAATATGTTCAAAGACCTTCTGTGTTTTTCTTCCTCTTTGTGCAGTAACAGGTCATCAATATCAATTTCTTGGCTCCGGCACATTTAACAGGTGTATTATGAAGAACCTGACTAAGAGGATGGGCATGTGATTATTAAGTTGATATGTCAATATGTCATCTTGGACAACAAGGAGGAGACAGTACAGGAGCAAAATATGCCATCAGGAGGGCCACAGAGTATATGTGACCGGGGACAGTGGTTTAATATACAAGGGGGCCATGGTCATTTTTCAGTTCTTTACATATTATGAAACTGCACACTGCACACTATAACCTTTCATATGATGTATTGCTCATTGAAATTGAAAAATGAAGAAGATATGACCATTTGAAACTTGTTGAACTGGAAACTCCAAAGTACAGTATTTGCCATTCTAAGATTTCAAAGTATTTAGCATCTCTGAGCCCAGGAATGGGTGTGACAATAGATACTTGTCTCCACCCCTATATACTTGCATAAACACTCCCCCCATCCACTAACCACTCCCCCCACTTAGCTGTCAACTGCACAGAATGACTTGAGTGGACACTTAGTAAAACCAAGTGGGCTCTTAGAATAAGAATAAATAGAGATGAGAATGAGTTTGTTTATTTTCACATACTTGAAATTTGCATACTGTGACAATGACAAATAAGAGTGGCATAAGAATAAAATACAACAGTTTAACATTGCACTTTCCCTGTGACTAAATACATATATACAGTTTAAATTTGCACTTTCCCTGGGACTAAAAAGTATAAAAGTTTAAAATTGCACTTTGCCTGGGACTAAAGAGTATACAGAATATAAAGTTTAAAATCTCACTTTGTCTGTGGACTAAATAAATATATACAGTTTCAAATTGCACTTTGCCTGGGACTAAAGAGTATACAGAATATAAAGTTTAAAATCTCACTTTGTCTGTGGACTAAAGCAATATATACAGTTTCAAATTGCACTTTGCCTGGGACTAAAGAGTATACAGAATATAAAGTTTAAAATCTCACTTTGTCTGCGGACTAAACAAATGTATACAGTTTCAAATTGCACTTTGCCTAGTGTGGTCAACAATGTTCAATCAATAATATGACACACGTAATGAATGTTCAGGCATGCAACACAATAGCTAGGCAGTTTATAAATGTTACACTCGGACAGTCTTCTTTGGTGCTGTGGACTTTGGTTTGGGGCACGTTGTGTCTTGTGCATCATCACGACAGAATTTTCTGATTTCTTTAAAAAGATATTCCTGACGGGCTGTGTCCAGTCCAGGTGGGGGTTGTACTGGAAGACCATGTACTGGGGGTAAGACCTTGGGATCTTTGAGCAGCTGAAACGCCACTTGTGGTTGAAATCACTGGGAGCGGTCACATATGTACAGGTATATACATACTGTATATATACACATACCGGTATACAATACATACATCAAATTTCTACTTTGATATTTCTGTTTGATTGGCAGGCTTTTGTTTCATCCCATTATCATTATATTGCACCCCTTTCTTCAACATGAATCGGTTTTTAATCGGTTTTTAATCGTTTAACTCCAACCCACTATAATAAGTGAGGGGCGCTCTTATCATCGTACATCATCCATTCATTGTCAATGGGAATTTGTGTATAGGACAAAAATAGCCGTTTTGCACATCCACATATGGCATAATTTCTCCATTCATTGTCAAGGGGTATGTAATGTTTGTGTAAGACAAAAATCTACACTATAGCTGAATAAGAATAATTATAGGAATGCGCAAGGTGTAGGCACACCTGACTTTAAAAGGGAATGGAATAAATCAAACTGGCTTAATTCAGGTCAAACCTAAAACACACTGATGGGCAATCCAGAGACTAAATACAACTATGTGCCTTACATTGTGGCCAGAGTATCCACCGTGTAACCAGCAATATTGGAGTTATAGCCACGCCACCAGGAGGCACTTGTGCCATGCACTTTAGACCTTGGTCTTCGTTGCACCATAGATCATCTAAATGGGGCCCTAAAATCCGGGAATACCTGTCCTTGACTGTGCTCGGTTTAGAGTGCCAAAGTACTATTATGACAGAGTGAACACAGTTGGTACGTACAGTACGCTGATGGCAGTCTGTCAGGAGTGATCCACCGTACCGTGTCTAATGTAAAACACTATTGCATTTATGAATTCCCAGCACTGGCTGATACGCAGGTCTGATTGAAGTGAGACTGGCTTGATCAGACTGGGTGAGACAGCTGTAAGCCAATCCAAAGGAAGACGCCATGAATCTCGCCAAATAAAAGGGCCACCAATCAGCTTTAAGTAATCCCAGATCTCCCTGAAAACCACTGGCAGCTAGCACGTGCCTGCTGGGAGGTGAGGAGACAGCCAGTCAAGCGTGTATCTGTGTGTTCAATGTGTGTGTGTGTGTGTGTGTGTGTGTGTGTGTGTGTGTGTGTGTGTGTGTGTGTGTGTGTGTGTGTGTGTGTGTGTGTGCGTGCGTGCGGGCATGCATGTGGCCGCACATGTGTGTTTCATTTAGATTTGACAGGAGTAATGACCACGGAGAAGCATTTTAAATATTTCCCCTCAACTTGTACTAATCATTTCCCCACAGCTTCGGGAGCTAAAGAGGCAGGCAGGCATAGGTTCCAGATCACCCCTGTCACACTGTTGTCTCCCAGGATGATAGTCACAATTTAGCCCACTCCAGTAATCCCCCAGCAACAAAGTTTGGAAGTTAGGTGAAGACATGGAAAGAGATAAATAAGGATTTTCATTCTAACTCTCTGCAACGGAACATTTATCAAGCTCACTTTACTGTATGTCCCTCTACTAGTTGTACAGTACCTCCCACTAAAAACTAAAAACCTTATGGACACAATCATTGTACACAATCATTGGTCAATCAATCACTATTTAGTTTTAGGGAAGAAACAATCTGAACCATAAATCAGTATATAATTCACCAAAACACCAAAACAATCGGGAAACTCTCATTATGCTCTCACGGACTAAATTCAACTTAGCCAGTGGTGAGAAATGTGTAAACCCCGGCAAAGTTTGGAAACTGTTCCAGCCGTGACAGGTTGACTGAGTAACACATCTGCGAGCGCAAGAAACTTCTCCTACTTAGAGGAGAGAGATTGAGAACGTCAGTGACAAATGTCTTGCATTAACTTTGTTGTTTATTTTCCCCCGGAAGAAGTGAAATAACCCTATTAAATCAAGTAGTCACTCGGCCATTAATCTCAATGCGGCCGACTAGTCCCTCAAAGCTAATGGGGTTTAGAATTTGCATGAGGCGAGTTTACCCACAAAGCTTGTGCCTATAAGAGGATTGCTGTTTCAGACAGAGAGCTTATTGTCACACTTGTTCACGGACATGGATTAACGGTACTAGGCCCAAAGAACTCCACTAACTCTGCCTGCACGTTTCCCTTCACTGGAACAGATCTCTGTTTCAAGGGAGTGATTTTCAAATTAAACCGGTAACAGTTATATATGCACCCCTTCCATTTCTCCTCTCGCACTCGCTCAGTGATGTTGGGGCTTTGTTCACTAGCTTGAAGAGCATTCATCCTTGTGTGTGTGATAAATAACTCTAGTCACTTAAAAAAAAGTTAGAACAACAACAGCTTCTGGCTACTGCTAGTGGCTCAGTGAAAGCTAAAAAGCAACTCTAGGGTTTGGGAGATTGACCACTTAAACTCTATATACTTCATTGACCATGGTCCCCCAAGGGCTCTGTACTTGTGTCCCTCCTTTGTTCCCTATACACCATATCTCCTATAACAAAAATAGCTGCTCATAACATGTCACAATGCGTTGAGTTTGTAGTCTTTTTTCCCAGAATAGGGATGTTAGGGTTCATATGGTTAATGCAGCATGGGTGGAAAAAACACCCGCTAATAATTCAGCATCTCATAAATATGAAATAATGTCTAATTTATTTGCGGTGTCGCATCATTCCTGCATTCCTGTTCTGTGGTGTCAACTTAGCTTATTTTTTTACATGATTTGAATAAGCCTCTTTCAGTATGAGCCTGTCTGCTGTGTTTCATAGTGACTAAAGCAGCTTTGGATGCTAAATTTAACATGCATCCACTGCATTAATTCTTCAATATTTACCAGCTGTAAAAGGTGCTTGAAATGTGGATTGATCCATGTTTAAAATTCAGCATGGAAAATGACATAAAAGAGTCGTGGACAAGTTTTTTGACAAAGTTTCATTTCATTTTTTTTCTCTCTCGATGCAAAGGAAATACTAAAAGACTATGTTGTGAAATCCACTTTCCATAGCCAGTGTCTTGATCTGCAATATAAGCTCCGAGGCTCAATTTAATTCAAGTTAACAGCGCATTTTGAGAGTTGGTCCTGGATTGCATAATAGCAGCTCAAACAGTACAAACTGCTGTGACACAACATCAAAGCAAAAATATTATTCTCCAGATAAATGCGGTGTCTGTGATATGGATGAGGTACAGTATAATATAGATAGACTGCCAACAAAACCTGTTTTTAATCCCCCTTAATTTACCTTGTGTAAATAAGAGAGGCAAAGCACAATAGCTATCCAAGGCTTCTACAGTGTCAAAGCTGCTTTTTCAACGTAGTATTAGTGTGACCAAGTACACGTCTTTATGTTGTTTACTCTCACAGTAATGAATTTGTACAGTTTTCAATCTTCAACACAATGTGGATATTAAAGCTGCAATCTCATTCTCTATCCGGAGTTTGGGTCCCTGCGTGAGCATACAGCTGTTTATTCTGTTATACAGTATTTACCTGCTTTCCTTTGCCTTGCATTTCATTAATTTGCACACAACTAACGACTACAGTGACAAGGACTGATTTAGTGACCAATTGCACCCTGATCCAGGTACCTTGATCTCTCAAGAGAAGACACGGCAACAGACTAAAGCCACTGGGAATGCATCATTTCAACTGGGGAAGGTTGTGAATTTAACCCTAGAACACTAAACTTAATCTGTCTTGAGAAATTAGTCTACACAGACATTCAGTCACAAACAATACAGCGATGCTGTAATGATGGGATGGTTCTGTATACAGTTGGGACCTCATCTTTTTGTATTGTCTTGGTGTTATGTGCTGCTCATGAGTTGTTTTTGATGTGGGTGTTTGAACAGACTGTGAAGACATTGACAAATATCCTTCGGGACAATAAAGATTATTATTATGGCTGTATACTGTAAACCTGATGTAACCTACTGTACATGTTTCATGGCGGTCTCCTACATCTCTGTGTCTCATTATAGCAACATCAGTATTTATTTAATAATTTTAATAAGAATTTGAAGGTTTTCAGAAAACCTTAGGTTAGGTTTTAGAAGGCGTTTTTAGAATCCGTCTCAGGTTTAAATGGGTTAACAAACAACATTCTCGATATGTTCACATTCTAAGTGCTCACGTGTTAGTCCTGTCTCCCTAATATTGTGTCTGGTGGAGTTGACATAACCCATTTAGACCTGAGACAGATTGATGTTAGGAAGACAAATATTTCAACTCAAAAACGCAGAAGAACTGGGATTTTTTTGGTGTCTTAAAAAAACCCGCTTGTGAGTAGTAGAGGCATCAAACAGCAGCTGATAAGGAGCATACTGTCATTCTCAGGCAGTGCTAAAGGGCACACTAATAAAAGCTCTCACAGCAATTACTGACAACGTGATAACAAATAATGTGTCATCTCACTGCCTAATTACAGTCAACACCATGCAGAGACATAAGGCCTACAGGCTTCTCAATAACCACACAGTCATACATTACTGTATTACATACTGTATAATCATCAGTGGTGGGAAAAAGTATACTCCCTTTTTTTCTTTGCTTAAATAAAAGTAGGCTATCAATATTGCAATGTAGAAATACCTGTACTGTCTGTTACAAGTATAAAGGTCTGGAATTCAAAATGTGGTTGAGTAATAGCAGCCTACAACAGTACTTGTTTGTGCAGAATGTCCCGTTACAGGTTTTCAAATGTATAATAATATTTTGAAAATAGCAGATCTACAAGCTCACAATGCGTCGCGATCGGCTATTTTCAAATGGCCGAAATGTAAATAGGGCTGAAGTGGTTAATGTATGTTATGTAATAATCAAAATCTACAACGTCGTAACTAGTAACTCAAGTTTTCAAATAAATCAATCTAAAACCTCAAAAATGGAGTTAGGTGGTTTCTTTCGGACAGCACCGATCCAAAAGCGTGGGGGGGGGGGGGGGGGGCAGACGAAGTGAGAAACTTTTGACATTTCAATAGCAAAAACCATTAAAAATGTTAAGAACAACAAGTCATAGATTTATATAGCAAAAGTGTGACTGCTGGTAAAACGTATTTGCTGCTTCCACGGAAAATCGCATGATATCCGGACGAGGCTACACACCCCTGTTGATAATTGCTATTTTGTACAGTAGGACAGTGATTCTAAATCCCCAAATAAAAATGCTCATGGTATACATTATTTGTAATCATTGATTGTATGGACAATTTCTGCAATGTAGTCAGCCAACAGTTGCTTCTCTGATACATTACAGGATTGCAAAACATACAGTATGTTCACCAATGCTGGAATGCTCAGGGCAGCTGTTATCATTTCAGCCTGAAATCTGACATACACAGGGTAGTCTTCCCAGTTCCAAGTACCTAAAATGAAAGGCACAAGTTAATCTAAATTCTGTAATGAATAGGACTGTAGTCACCCGGTAAATCCACCAGCTGAATCGTGGCATCAACAGAAAAGGAGCAGGAGCAGAATGAAAGCCTCAAAAAGGGGGGAGGGGGGATGGGGGGGTTGTCAAATGCCCACTGTACTGTACTGTACTATACTTTTCATATCTCGATTTCAAGAGGAGCTGCTTTCGAGCAAAGTAAAGTCATGAAAACGAATTGGCAAGAATGAAAAGATCCCAGAGTGGTTGGAAGAAAGACCCGGTAGAAAGACTTAGAAACACATAGAGGCCTAAATCTTCAATGGCGATTGAGTCCACATAAACAAGTGAGTTAAAATGCAGTATGTTCCACCAATTTTCCTTTGTATTAAATCTGATACATTAAAAGCCTTAAAAAAATACAAAACTTTTAACCATAAAAATTTTTTATCCACTTTCCTCGCTATCCATTATCCCAAAGTCATTATGATAGAATAAATGGAATCTGAAAGAAGTCTCCTGCCTTGCCATTCCTTCTGTCACTAGCCTTGAGAGAGGAACACCCTCTTTCTCATCTTCACAATTTGCCTCGTACCTAATGTCCCTGTTCCTTCTTCTTTATCACCATAGACAGACCGCCACATAATGCAGAGTCACAGAGCATGGTGTGCTAATTTGGCACATGAACTTATAACTGTGCCATATGACACATCGCGTTTTTGAGGGAATCTTTAGGAAATTCTTAGGAAATCACTGTTCTTTTTTGTCCCCTAAATTTGATCCCACAATTTTGTAAGCCATTTTTATCACCTGTAATCCTGGGCACTACTCTCCCTCTGCCAACCTGGGGAGAGCCCTGAACTTAGCTAATGTTTCCTTCAATGCATGAGGAGTGAGCATGCAGGGCGCTTCATATCACCTGACAGGGGGAGTTTCCCCTAAGGTTGGACGTAGCCCGTGGAAGGAACACGTTATTCCAAAGTCCAAACAGATACTTTCCCCATCCATAGGCACCCTGACTGACTAGGGGGAGGCTACTGTTCTTGTAGTGGTTTATACAAGCTCACAGCACGTCACTGTGTGCTGCACTTTGAGCTTGTACAACTCAGCTATATTCTCTTCTGGGGGTCCCTGGCACAAAACATTTCCAGATGGGCTCAGTGGCCACATACTATTACCTTTTGGCACGAACAAGTTTGAGAACTAGTGATTTAGAAGGCCTCAGGCCTATAAGTGTAATAATAAGTTTGAGAACTAGTGATTTAGAAGGCTTCAGGCCTATAAGTGCGGAGCCATCAGCACCAAGCATATCTGTATTGCTGTATTGTATTTGTTGCAATAAAATGGTTACATTTATGGTGACTGTTAAAAACAGAACTATAAAAACTTTCACTTAACTTTTTTGGTCCTTTACCTGGCATGTCCTGGTTTACTTTGATCACACTTTAAGGACAGCTTGCAGTGCAAGCATTTAACTGCCTGCAATGCTGCTGCTAGCTGTATTGCCTGCATGTGGCGAGTAAAAAAGTTCCAATGATTCAGGGGCGTAATGAGGTCATTGTGGGCCCCGGTGCGAGAATATTTTGTAGGCCCCCCACCACCGCGGCACCGCCATAAACAAGTGTGCGTGCGCGTGCCTATGCGCGCACACACACACACACACACACACACACACACACACACACACACACACACACACACACACACACACACACAATAGGTATAAACTAACATTACAGGTGAGGTGACCGGCCACACAATTAAATTATTCAATTAAATTCAAAGGGGCTTTATTGGCATGAGAACATATGGTACAGCATTGAGTAAGTTAACAGTCTTTGTATTGAGTTTGTGCTTGAAATGTACTGTAATTCTGCAAAAAAAATAATTAAATCAATCACACTAGCACCAGCCTTTCAGCACCACATGCAGACAGCACCAGCTGCCAAGCTCAGTGTCCATACAGTATATTCATCAATAAACAACCTGCCCTGACTTGGGCACAAAAACAAAACTACCACAGCCTGATGTCTCCAAACTATCAAACATAAAAATAAAAAAACACAGTTCATTATATGCCACTATAAAACTCACTTATTAGATGGTCACCTTACGGGCCTTGTACTCAGCAAAGTCATTTATGATGCTTCTCAGGTCCAAAGCCCTCGCTCTGCAGTTCTCAATAGAAAGCGTAGCCAGTCCACTGAGTCTCTTGTCCCATGCTGCTCCTTAAATAAGTCTTTATCAACTTTAGCTTGGAGAATGAGTGCTCTACACTCTACAGTGACAGGTATGGTGAGATATAACATTAATGCAGTGCAAACATCAGTAAATGATGCCACTATATGTGTCCCTGTCAGGGCTAACTGGCACATGACAGCACAGTCCTTTGCAATTTGCAACTCTAGATTTATTATAATGATATAAAGTGACCATCAATTTGCATCTGCTTGCATTAAACAACATTAAACTCACCAACATTGCAGCTGTAGGGAAAGCTTGAATATCCACTTTGAAACTGCAAAGCTTTTGTTTCATAAAAATACACCGAATATTTTTCCCACTCAGCTCTGCACTTCGTTTTCTTCTTTTTTTAGTTCTATCTCACTACTAGAACTTTCTGATAAGATTGTTGGCACTTAAGTTGGCTGTCAACAACAGCGTCCATTTGTTTTTTCAATGTTGTGGACCGGAGCGTGGTGAAATAGTTGCTAAGATATGATACTGCATAATGATTGGCTCTGCTGCATGCCTATGAAGAGTACTGGCCAATGAGCTGTGCCTAGCGCCTTGCTAGACACCAGGTTCCATGTCTTCCTCCTGTTCCCATAGCTCAGCTAGCTGCCCCTTCTGCTTGTGTGTATGTGTGTGTGTGTATTCACAAAACAGCGCCCGTCAGCTGTTTCTTTTCTTTTCTTCCCTTCCCCTCATGGGCCCCTAGGGGGCGCTGGGCCCCAGTGCTTTGCACTGGCTGCACTGCCCTATGTTACGCCACTGCAATGATTTATTGCCAACATTCTTCTACAACATCTTTGATTTTGAATAATGTTTCGGTGCATGTGAATACCACAATACAATGCACACATTACTACTGTAAATTTGCTATAATGTAAAAAAAGAAATTCTATAAAGAAAAAACAGACAGATAGGTACTGTAGAATAGCACAACACAACGCCATCTTGTATCTCTCTCTCTCTCGTTGAGGGCATACTGTATACTGTACTGTAGCTCTTCAGTACTGTTGTGGAGGTGTCTGTAATCCTCTGTGGGCAGCCATGCATAAAAAAGCCCATCTGATCCCAATCTCCGGCGTCTTTATGTTAGTGACACTGCAGTAAAGCAGCGACCTCTGATCTCCATCATTAATGGTATATCATTATCACTCTATTTCAAGAGAAAACTCTGCAACACCGCTACACTCATTACTGGGCGAGAACAACCTGATTATCCAGTGGCCTTAGAGATTGGCCAATCAGAGACAGCGCAATAGCCTGTTCTGAGAACAATACGACCTCTGAACACAAGTGACTTGCAGCGGTCAGTTAGCCATTATGACACTGACACTGTTCTGTTTCACTTTTTATTTTATTTTTTACTTTAAAATCAGCTGTCGCAGTGATGTAAAGTAACTATAAGTACATTTATTCAAGTACTGTACTTAACACTTTCTTGACGGAGAATTCTTCAAAATAATGGCCCAGAGTGTCAGCAGATGAGGCAGATTTTACTGTGAAAAGCGCCACCATCCATTTCTCCCCAAAACCGTGAGGTATAATCTTCCATATTAACGCTGTCACATCTAAGGTCTCTCTAGAAGTGTTTATATTCCAAACGAGACGCTTCCTGAAGTCAGAAATGAAGACAGAACATTGCCCTTTTGGTCGTCGTAGATTTAGTCAGCCCGTAAACAAGGAAGTGAACGGCATTGCCCATGCGCGAAACATAAAGAGATCGCTGAAGAAGGAAAGGCAAAAAACAAAAAAAAAAAAAAAATGGTTTGATATCAATAAAATACCTAAAGACTCCTATACAAATTACACGTCCAAGGTTTTGATTCTAAAGACGTGTATACACTTCATTAGCATAATTAGTGATAATTGTATTTCCAATTTTCAGTACTTCTACTCCACTAGGCCTACAGTAAAGTACATCTCAAAGGATATTGTATGTTTACTCCACTACGACTGTGGCTCAGGAGGTAGAGCAGGTCGTCCAATGATCCATGGGTCGGCGGTTCGAATCCCAGCTCCTCCTGTCTACATGTTGAAGTGTCCTTGGGCAAGACACTGAACCCCAAATTGCTCCCGATGTGCTGGCTGGTACCTTGCATGGCTTCCGCCGCAATCGGTGTATGTACTACGATTATTTGAAAACTTTACTAGTTATTAGTACATGAGCCACTTCAGCCCCATATACCGGTATGGCACAATGATTTGTATATATTTTATACATTTGAAAACTTGTGAAATGGGACATTCTGTATAATGAGCACTTCCTACTTTTGGGATTCTTATAGCAATAATTTTTTACTTTTACTCAAGTAAATATTGGATTCCGTACCATTAGAATTTCTACATTGCAGTATGATATTTTTACTTAGTAAAAAAAATGTAAACTTTTTTCACCGCTGCCTGTTTCGGCATGGCTGCATTTAGTGGCTCCCATAAACACAGAAAAGACAGAGTGCCGTTTGCACATGGCACTGACATGCATATTGAGAAATCTCACTCTCCAAATGACTCTGTAAACAAGATGTGAGGGTGGCGCCGGTAACATAATTCGGGGGGAATAAGTGTCAGGGTGCAGTTACTGCGTTATTTAGTGCACAATAAAGAGCCAGCCTATTGATTTGAGAGCAGAAGCGGCTCCCCAGTTATTCCTGTCATCGTCACTCTCATTAAACTGATGTATGGCACTTTGCTATTCTCCTCTCTGCCTCTGCTCTGTCTCCTCCTCCCTCTCTCTTTCACTCTTTGTGTCGTGTCCCCAGTTTTACTTTGTTGAAGATAGAGTGAAAAGTACATTTTCGCTTCAAGGACCTGTGCAGTTATAAGACAACAATCACATAATAATTTAATCGCTTGAAATATATATGGCGGAGAATAAATGAATGATGGCTTTAATAGATATGTAAAAAGTAAAAAGCTCAATATTATTTATTGTCTTATAATCCACATTAACTCTGGTGTATTATAATGTTATTATAGGAAAAACATTTTCATCTTCCATGCGTTTTCTGGTGGTGAAATAATTGAAATACTACCACTTATTCAACTGCAATTATAATAAAACTATAGGTTGAGGTGGCCCTCACAGTTCAGGCTGCTATATGCGGCCCTCACACCTACATCGCACCACTGATCCGACTGACCGGTATGTCTGAATCACAGTGTCAGTGGATTTGTACCCAACTGTCTGTGTCCCTTTTGTGCCCACATAATTATGGAGATCTCTGGAGATGGGCTTGTTTATGGTTGTGTTTGAGTCTGTGAGTCAGAGTGATGTGGCTGTGGTCCCTTAAGCCAATTTTAATATATGAAGGTAATGTTTCATGCTGTGGTAAAAGAAAGGCCCAGGGAAACTAAATATATGTTGATGTTTGTGCAGACCTCAGACAAAAACCTGCTCAAGCCCAGGTTGGACGGTCTCTGTTCCAAACAAAGAGTGAAACAAAGGCTTATGGATGCATCTGCTGTGCTACTGAATACCCCCTGACGATTCTGCAAAGTTTATATGGTAGGGTGTCGGACTAATGTGTAAACACTGCCGTGCATGGCTGTTATTGGCAGTTGGCGGCGACACCACAGCTAGCGCGGCTGCCGGAAAATGCACTCGTGCTCTCGCGAAAATTGATCAATAAGCATGAGCAGTTACCTATAAAAATACACTATGTATGCAAAGGTCAATGTTTTCTTTTCCTTTGAAAACATGTGAATAGTCTTTAGTTTACGGACACAGCTTGGGGGAACATTTTCCACAATACCCCATTCTTTGTGCAGACAAGACTCTCTTGCTGAGATAATCAGTGATGTCTCGTCTCCCCAACGAAGACCACCTGTGGAATGCCACTAGTATAGAATCAACTTGGCCTCAATGCTTTTTCAGCTCCAATCAAAAGGAGTAATCAGACATGTGGAGACGAGAGAACATCGATTTGGCTCGCTCTTTTTATGAACAGAATGCTTTATTCCACAAGTTTTCAATTTCCTCCCACCTGGCGGAGAGTAGGTTATGATCGATAAGTGATGCAAGCAAAGTATTGAATGCCAAGTAATCTGCTTTTTAATGTTTAACTTCAGATAGCTCTTAAATCATTTCTGGCTTTCGGCGATGCAGAGTGCAAATGACTTATTTCTCTGTGAATTTATCTCCGTCATCAACTGAAGTGACAGCTGATAAGAAAGCAAGGCTTCATAGCAGCTTCAACAGACAGCTAGATTATTGTGTATAGAGGCAGCAAATAGAAATGTTTGACTTAGTTGATAAAAAAGTACAGCACATCTAAAATCCATCTTCAGAACAGAGTGTCTGTCGGTATGTCCAGCCATCCTATTAAAACCATTTGCCATTTTAGATTTCTTTGGCTATTCAAAAATAGAAGTGTGTTGTGCAAGTTTGTAGATCTTTTGGAAAAGTGTGACAATTAGTGCAAATATTTGAATATATATATACACACTGTATATATATATATATATATATATATATATATTTATATAGTCTTTGGCCTGACAGCGCATTGCGTGTTCGAGTCCCGTTCATGACGACCTTTGCTGCATGTCTCTCCCCTTCTCTCTCTCCCCCTTCAGTCTTCACTTGATACTATCAATAAAGGCAGGAAAGGCTACTTATAATTGTGAGGGTCCTTGACATGAACAAGTTTGTGCACCAATGATTTTTTTCAGAAAACTGTTTAGAAAAAAAGAAGGAAAACAAAAAGACACTTATAGAATCAGCCTCAGGTCTGAATACATGTTTAAACCCTATGTGTTTTTCCTCTACAGTCTACACCAATATATCGCTTGCTGAAAATAGGTGATCTACAAATTCACAATGCATTACAATACTACAACATATTTTCACAGAATGTTTGCCCCCAGAAAATGCTAGGGTTATAGTGTTACATTTGTTCTTTTTTTTCACGATTTTGCAACCCAGTTTTTTCACCCAGTGCCAATTATCTAATGTAATCCTGGGCGCAACACTTCCTCTACCAACCTGGGGGGGCAGCGGTCTGACCTCATGCCTCCTTCTATGCATAAGGAGTCCAAGCTGCTTCTTTTCACCTGACAGGGGGGAATTTCCCTGGCCGGACGTAGTGCGTGGAAGGAACACGTTATTCCGACCAGTTCCTTTCCCCTCCATCAGGCGCCCCGGCTGGCCAGGGGGAGGTAGTTTTAGAGACCAGGATTACTGCATGTTTTTGTGAGGGTACCTACCCTAGGGGACACGAGGAGAACATGCAAACTCCACAAAGAAAGGCCCTTTAAGAGAGGCCTGAGGCCTACCATTGCGTGGCACATCTATGCACGGAATGTCTATGTTCACAGGCTTCTGTGTGCGGCCTAGAGGGCATCTGAGCATGTACTACACCATACCTCTTACACCATGTGTCCTTTGGGAAACTGGGCCATTAAAAGAAGTGTGATTATGTCCCACTCATTCGTGACTCACTGTGAATCATTCAGAGCATTAGTGGAGTGGGACATTTCCACTTGCTACGGCTGTTACCATTGAGCAATCTTTTTTCTATAGGGGGTGATATGTGACCATACCTCTGTCTAATCGTATTCAATTACTGCATGATATTTTGTTTTTGTAAAGGTGTTTTTTTAGGTCATTGAACATGCCAAATGAGAATAAACCTTTCTCTAGTTAATGTGTGCAACGTGTAGTCCAACCTGCATGACGGTTAGACATCAACTTCTTCCCCCTCAAAATATTTGCCTTGGAGTTGCTTTATTTTCTCATTGTTGCAAACAGATCTCCCTTGACATTTGCAAAACACAAGCCAGGTTGGCTGATGCACAACTTTTGCATGGGGTTTATGCTGCACATGCACAACACACTATCTTCATGATAGCAGGTTGTCTGGTAAATGGTAATGTGACTGACCGGAGGGACTTAAGTTTCGTTATTCCTCTCCAACCCATACTCAGTTGGATCAGCATTGTGTGGCTCATGAAGAGCTATTCTCAAGGTGGCCCATTGGAGAAGGCCATCTTGGCATTTTAGATTTTGTCTTTCTCCCCGTCTTTTCCGTCCATGCCTTCACCGTAGTACCGGTCATTGAGGTATCATCAATAGTACCATAGCAAGCACAAATGTATTTTGTTGCTTGCGATATGACAGCTTCAACAGCAGTCATAGCTTCTATGTCTGCTGTTGATTTCAAATCATGGTTTGAAGCGAGCAGCTTGGTCCGCACCAGCTGACAGTGAAAAGTCACTAAGTGGATATGTAACAGGCATGTCTGCTGTTGATCAACTATTACCAGTTCATGCTGTGATTGGAGTTCCAATTCACCATGGAATTGTCCGGAACCGGAATTGTTGTTTTTAAAAGCGCGGTCCTCTTGAATTGAGTTGTAAGAAACATCATAATTCATACTGTGCAATTAATTTGTGCTTGCTATAGAGTGTCGCAGTCTCGCCCCCCTTTCAGAACAAATAATTAGTAAGAAGAAAAACAAAACAAAAAGTGTAACCTGCCTTTTTCTTCTTCTTTCTAATTATTTGATCTGCCCAAAACATTGTGTTCATTGTCATGATTTGTCAAGAGCTGAGTTGGCTTTTTCCGCTGTGTAAACGTCATTAAATAAATACTTTTTAAAAAGCCTATAGGGGAAATGAAAGGGTAATTATTTCCTGGGCCACTTGTCGTTCTGAAAGGGGGCGGGACTGCAACGCTAGTCTAGACTATGGCATTGATGATGTTACCTCAATGGCTGGTGCTATGGTGAAGAAAAGACAGGGATAAAGACAACTAAATCTAAATTACCAAAGCTCTGCTCTCTGCCACCAACAGAGGCCTTCAAGGAAAACGTGAAAAGAGCCCATTTCCAAACAAATCTTAAAAAAAAAAAAGATAATAATAATAAGCGCCCAGGATATATATATATTTTGTAATACAGAGGTATATGGTCACATATAACCCCCTATAAAGAAATTGCTCAATGCTGATGGTGGATTCATGAATGTATTTATGTATATAGAAAACTACATACCCCTATATAACTATACAGTATTTCCCACTTTGAAACAAAAAAAGCCTGTTGGCTGCTGGACTACATTATCACTCTCCAGTCCAGCCTGGGAGGTAGAATGCTGCTGGCTCGGAGCAAGATTAGATAAGATTAAGGTGTAAGATTAGGCGTTTGAAAGATGTGTGGCCATCTCCTCCCTGATCTACTGTGATCACTGAATCCAACGTTTTCACTTAGAGCCGGACCCGTGACAGATTATTTTTAAGACTGATGACAATCCCAATTGTTGGAGAGTCCTAGACCATTGGTTCTCAAAGTGGGGTCCGAGGACCCCCAGGGGTCTTCGAGAGGATCCAAGGGGGCCCCAGCTAAATGATTGATAGTTAGGAACCAAGAGGACTTTAACAGGTCTGTAACTTTGACAGTGTGTAGATGGAACCGAGTTAATGGACTCGTAACAGTTATGGAGGTCCGTGGCCTAATGAATACCAAACTTGGGGTCGCTCAGGCTCCTTTTTTCAGTGCAATCTTAACAGTCTGAGGAGCAGAAGATGAAGGGTCTTACCATACGCTTTGCTTATTCTCATTTTCTTGCAGAGGCAGCGATGATGATGACGATGACGATGAGGATGAAGACTCCGCCCGCAAGCAGGTAGCACTTCCTCTTCCTGAGCTGCCTCTGCAAGGATAAAGCACAGATATAAGAGGAGGTAGGTGGACATCAAATAATATATTGTTGCTGTCGGGAGGAAACCTCATAACTCCAAAGTGTTCATTTTTTCAGGAAATTGGTGGTGTTGGTGGTGTTGGTGTTGTAACTTTATATATTGTCAATTACTTCCATGAGAGGTGGTGGAGTTAGTTGCTTTAGCAGACATTTTGAGGGTCCAATGGAATGAAGAGGTTTCGTCCAAAGCATTTTTTACTACTTTCCATTGGTTCAATATTTTCAAAACACACAGTTATGAGGTTTCCTCCCGACAGCAGAGATATCCTTTTGACCAAAAATGCGCAATCATTTGTTTTGTGCAAATATATTGTTATTGCGAACGCAGTGAGCACTTACTATGAGACCTAGCAGATCATGTCTGTCTGTGTGTCTGTGTGTGTGTCTGTCCCGCTATCCAAATATGGAGTGTGTTGCATCAGCAATCACTCAGCTCCATATATGGGCACAAAAGGGGCCAGGTCCACTCAGCTCCATATATGGGCACAAATGGGGCCAGGTCCACATATACAGTAACAGCGGAACAGACACACAGACAGACAGACAGACAGACAGACAGACAGACAGACAGACAGACAGACATGATCTGCAGGGTCTCAGCTGCATTCGCTTCCCGCATTTGCGCGTCTTACTGGTAACATAACATAATTAATTATATGTAATCTATGAATCCCGTATAACCCACAGCTTTTCAAAGAGGGGGCCACCATTTTTCCAAATTTGACCAACATTTTAAAAATAGCAAACATAACACATCTAAGTTCACACATCGGCAGGAGATGTTGGGAGCTTTTTAGGGACAGAGGGTAATGGTTATGGCTTTTTGGGGGTCCTTGGCATGTAAAAGTCTGGGAATGCTTGGTTATAACCAGTAAAAGCAGAGGTTATAATCAGGGGTCTGATCTCTTATGGTATTTTAACACACCGTGGGCGTGCAGCGGTTATTGATGATAAGCACTTTCTTCCAGTTCACAAGCCCAAGGCAACCAAGGAATTCCCATTAAGGAAGAAATGAAGAATTGCTTTCTGACATATCCATCGCTTTAAAAAGAAAACACAAAAAAAAGATACCTTATCTTTTAAAATGATTGCTGCCAGGAAAAGTAACGCTCAGCAGAGATTATTATTAAAATTAATTTGCCAACTAAAGACCTGCGGGTTATAAAACAGTGATGGCATAATAATTTCATCACTTGAAATATTCTGAGCATTAATGAATGATGGCTAACATTAAGCCACGTAAATCAGTACTTTTTGGTTATTCTTTTTGAGAAATTTGTTAAATGATACGTGTCAAGTAAGACATTTTCATTCCAGACGTGCGCGTACCATAGAAATGATTCAAATGATGAAAGGAAGAACGGAAGTGCTCTCAATCAGAGAAAACAAATCTCTCAAGTCCCTCGAGTTGAGTGTACATTTGGAAATACCATTCAGGGTTTGCATCATTGCATTCACACGTGTCAATTCTAATACCTCCAGCGCTAGAATATGGACTTCAAATGCTTGAGATGCTTTCCTTTGCACACGGCACGCATGCATTTTATTCTTCCATGTCAATTATTTGCTCCGTTTGAAGGGAGGGGAGGGATTCATGAATAAAAAAGAAAGGTTCTAGCAGAAAAATAAATAAATATTATAGTAAACAGTGTGTGAGTGAGTCTCCTCCGGCAGCAACGATGTTTCGGCTCACAGAAGAGAGCACAGAATCTGTGTTGTTGTTGTTTTTTTCAAATGCTTTTCCCTCTCTCTCTCTCTCTCTTTTTTCTCAGACCCGTTTTTCCGCCATGCACAAAGGCTATAGAACGGCGCCGCTAGACCGGCGCTGGGACTGGAGTCTTTAAATCCTGACGCGCTTCAAAGCGCAGAGAGAGCAATTCATCTTCTTATCAGAGACTCAAAACAGGCTTTCTATGTGGAGAGAGAGAGAGAGAGAGAGAGAGAGAGAGAGAGAGAGAGAGAGAGGGTGGGGGGTTGGGGGGGCTGGTGGGAGAGAGAAAGAGAGAGAGAGTAGAGGGGAAAAAAAGAAACTGCTGTCGAGTAATTTTCCGTTTAAACGTTCCACTCCACAACAATTTGCATAAGCAGCCCTGCGTCTGTGATAAGAAGATTGGTAATTTTCAAAGGCTCTGTGGGGATTGAGAATTAAAAGCCTTCCTCCGCTATCTCCTCTCTTGCAGCTGGCCACCACAGATTCCCCGGCTTCTCGCACACATTTCCTCCCTAAACTACGCCTTATAAACTTTCTCTGCCACCCTCTTCCTCTCTCTGCTTCCTCTCCGTCTGACAGAGCCTAGTATCTTTCTCTTTCTATATACCCCCTCCCTTCTCTCTCTTTCTCTCTCTCTTTCTCTCTCTCTCTCTCTCTCTCTCTCAACCTTTATCTTTCTCTCTCTCTCTCTCTGACGCCTTCTCTCCTCCCAGAGCTGCCGTTATTTAGGGAGAACAGGAACAAATAAATAAGATAGAGAGGGAACAAAAGTGACTTAGCATCACAAAGGGATGTGTTGCAGTATTTGTGGGGGAGAGAGAGAGAGAGAGAGAGAGAGAGAGAGAGAGAGAGAGAGAGAGAACTGCTGTTATCACCAGTGCCTTAATCTCTCACAGAATGTGTCCTTTGTGAATGGGAGAGGATAGAATCTCCCACAGACTCAAGGCATTATGACAGACAGTTTGTAACAGTCTATCTGTGTTTTTTTCTTTTTGTGACGGTTTGCATCGTCACAAAAGTTATCTCCGTCTGACGTTTTGTTGCTGCTCCAGAGTCTGTCAGGTTTGCCAGTTTGACAGTGATGGTACGTCACTGTTCTTGGGCATTCTGTGCCAGCACACTTCCCCTGTCGGCCCACCCGCCACTTCTTGCATGGCATTGACATTCATTCAAGGATGTGTAGATTTGGTGTTAACATTGGGTTGGGACATATTCTTCTTTAATACCATGACTATGCATGTGCTGTAGATGTGCACACGCAGCAAGAAGTTGGCAATAGTGACAGCCTGAGCAGTGTGTACTAGTAGAGAGATGGTGCTAAGAATGTGTAGCATTGCCTCTATATACAGTATGCCTGCTGTTTTTGGCAAACATTACCCAAAGAATATTGGTGCCATTGTAAGACCTCACCTGACACCTGTGTGGCTTCACGTTGTATTTATAGGCCTAATGACAGGCCCATTAGCGATTCTTCATATTCTTGATTATTGATCAAGTTTCAGTGTGGAAAAATAGTATAGGCATAATCGGCATATATAACAGTTTTACTATCTCTGAGAAATGTAGTGTAGAAAAGTAATGGGATGCATGACCGCCTTTTCGACCATGTTCAATTACAATGCTGATCCTTATCTTTTCCTTTTCAGCAGCGGAGACACAATGTCGTTGTTTTGCAACGAGAGAGAAAACTGTCCGAAAAACATGGTGACATTGATAAAAGGAAATTGATAAAGCTTGGGAAGCATTGATTGTCGATTCTCGGCAATTCCGATTCTCTACAACACAGTGTTTCTCAAAGTGGGCTCCGGGTGCGCCCAGGCGTCGTGACATGTATTAAGGGCTACTCAACTTAAGATGGCTCAGGGGCCACTCAGCTAAATACCAAATGTCCAAGGGCTGCAAGCCCAAATAATGTTGGTCCTATATTGGATTTTTTGTCAGTGGTTTTCTAACACACTACGAGTACCGGTAGTCTAAAAATTGAGGAAACACACAGAAAACGGCCTACATTTCCATCTAGGACAGGCCAAACCTCATTGAACAAAATGATTGTCATGCCATGGATGAATGATTAATAATGAAATGAGTTACAAAGTTACAAAATGAGGCTTTTATTCACAAAATGTGAAGAGAACATGAACAGATTACCGTTGCAAATAAAACAAATATCAGAGGTAGACCAAAATGCCAATACTACTGACATTAATAAGCCATACCACAGTCTCATGTACTGGTACAAATAATAACATACAGTTTTGGAAACAAACATATACTTTTATGTTTTTTTCGTTTCCAGTGACATTCAGTCACACGAATTACTGCTTACAAATTAAAACGAATAGTTTTATAAATCAGCTCAGCTAAATCAGGTTTGATTTGGGCAACATCTGTTAAAGAGCACCGAAGTCCTGACGTCACTGTCAGTAGAGGGCGCCAGTCCTCTACTGTACTTTTTATTTGCATTGTAATCCCCATACGGATTTTAGATCTCTTCATATAAGAACTGTATTTGAAATATAAACCGATCCCGGCCTTTTCACTCATATGGATATGAAGCATCGACTGAAGGTGGAAATGTACAATTAGCCCTTCACTAAGTCCAAATTAATTCCATTTTCTCCAGAAACTGGCTGTATCAAATATGAATGGACATCATTAACGACGCACAGCCACCCCCCTGACAGAAAGGCTGGGATGATCGGTTCATTTTTCAAACACAGTTCTTATATGAAGCGACCAAAAATCCCCCTATGGGGATTACAATGCAAATAAAAAAAGTACATGAACCTGTGTACTGGCGCCCTCTACTGAAAGTGACGTCAGACTTTGGTGCTCCATACATGACGAGAGAGAGAGAGAGAGAGATGGGAAAGGAGAGAGCGAGAGAGGGAGGGGGAGAGAAAGATGGAGAGAGAGGGAGGGATGGAGAGAGAGACAGCGTGAGAGATTTCTTACTTAATGTGACACTGCAATTTCGCCACTCAGGTGGTCTAGCTCGTATATGGACTTTATAGACGTTCTGCTGTGGACAGTCGCAGACAGTCGCGCATGCAATTAAATTCAATTCAATGGGCTTTATTGGCATGAGAAAACATGCACCAGAGCGTTGCACTGTTTTGACATGCGCGACTGCAGCGTTGCGCTGATAATTCCCATTGTTCAGAAGGTACTTTCACACACATACCGGTAGTTTGATCCGAAAACAAGCCAGGAGGATCTTCTTTGCACAAAGCACAAAACATGCTGTTTTCTGTCCGCGCCCGTAACTTGTTTTGCATATGCCGGTGTTGTTTACCGAATGCGAGCCGATCTGTTCTGCTCAACGCGCCGTGGATGCATGCAGGCTGCAGCTGTGCTTATGTGGACTTGTAAATCGACAACAACATGACCACTTTTTGTCAGGTAGAACATATACAGCTCAGTAGCGCATCGTGTGGTTAGAAATGCTAGAAATGACTTTTCACACTGAAAGCACAACAACAATATTTTTGACCATGACGGGCTGGCGTGGCACACAGACATATGTTGCACGTGCCGCATGCGGCCCGCGGGTCCTGGGTTGAGTAGTGCTTATAGCATCTAAAATGGTTTAACCACTCCCTACTTATCTACATAATATGTAGATATCATATGAGCTTGATATATTATATCAAGCTCAGATATCAAGATATCAGATATCAAGCTCAGAGCTTGATATATTATATCAAGCTCAGAAGACACCACACCGCGATACCCTGTGATCATGTAGATCTGTTATTCTCAAAACAATGTTGAAAGAAACGTAATGTTTGTAAATATTTTTTTTTAAGATTTTAACATCAAATAACTATGGGGTGCCTGCCACAAAATATTTACAGATGGGGTCCTCATCCAAATACATATTAATGTGGGGGTTCTGAGAACAAGGAACCCCAATTTCAGTCGTATACCACTCATAGCCATTTCTCCATTAAATACAGAGGTTCTGGAATACACACATGTATTGCCAACTCATCATCTTCACTCTCTAACTTCAGCCAGCCAGCCAGCCAGCCTGATGAATCAAGCCTCTCCACTTGCTTCTACCATAATAATGCAGCTTTATTATGCATAGCCTACACATAATATGTCTGTATATTATACAGACTCACAGACTCACGCACCCACACATTCAACTGCACACAAGTGTATTTGTTGTTGTATTTGCTGTTTATCATACCTTATGTTTGATTAATTTGTCTAACTTACTATTTGTTTATTATTTTAAGTGAGAACCATGCATAAGCACTTTATGGGTTTCTTTTCTCACCTTTTTTTGTACTGTTCTTGATTCCTGTCCATCTACTGGTACAAGTAAAAAGTTTCTCCCGGTAACGATGCATGACATTCAGAAACAATTACCTGCCTATGCCTAATATGCATATAAATTGCATTAATGAAGTTTACATTAATACACTGAATAGGTCTACATTTATACAGTTAATGAATTTCCCTTCTCTTTTGCCATTGCTCGTCTCTTCTGAAACTGACATTGATGATCCACTCGAACATGTCGACTACAATTTAACTTAGAATAGAATAGAATGGACAGTTTGGACAGCATCCCAAAACAGAGACCAACCGGCTGCATTCCGTCAGAAAAACATGACACACCATCATGCAGTATTAAATGACGTGCATTTGACGCATGTTTATATTGGGGGAAAAAAACTAAAACTAAATAACTAAACAACGCAACACAGTAAATCTGACAGGCACTCAGTGTGGACGGCCCCATACAGCTGAGCTGCAGAATACATGACAATGAAATGGGAGTGCATGGATGGAGCAGCAGGAATGTTATTTCATCCTCAAGGGACTTGTTTTGAGAGGCAAAACTAGAATTATGTTTTATTTTGTACAAGATACAATTGGATTGTCCATTAACCACATGAAGCCTCTATTCTGGGCATGCCATAATAATAGAGGACCATTCAGCCAGAATAGTAGTGCTATACGAGCTCCTGTGGGCCATGACGTGTTATTGATCGGCACATTCTTTGGTGAAGAGATTTTATGTAGAGTGAAAAAAGGAGGGACAAGTATAGACCACCGGAAGTATTGTATATTGTTGCTGTTGGTTGGACACCTCCCAAAACTGGTACTTTTCAGGAAAAAAAAAAAGAAAAGGCTAAACATTGCAGACACTAAAGCTCAAAACGGGCCTCGTTGCGGCACATTTTGAGCTTATAGATCTGCTATTTCTTCTAGATGTTGCTATTCTAATTTACGGGGGAAAATAAACTAAAATATGGAGATAAGAGGTTTATGCAGCAATAGAGGGTTTAAGTGTGTTTACCATTGGCTCCGTCACTCGCTAACTAAACCCATACGGCTGTGCACCGACTACATCTCTCTCTGCACTTCACATTCCAACGTCCTCCACTTTACACCGCCACAGCACACCGGCTGGCCTGCCAGCCCTCGCCATCAAAGTGGCGTCATCTTTGTCAAAAGAAACCACTCTCGTCAGCACAAAGGTCTGCACCGCTGGTCAAGGACGAGGAGAGGATCCGAGTTTGAATGAATGGAAGACAAGACAGTAGGAAAGAGTGAGAGTGTCAACACAGCATGTGACAGTCATGTCATTGCTTCTGATTCTGTCTCTGAAGGATAGCTCACACACGGTCATGTGAAATGTTCTTCTATATGTTCACTGAATGTTCTTCTATTTTCACCAGATATTCTTCTAGCTTTGCAAAAATGTTATTC
Source organism: Protomyctophum bolini (assembly GCF_963924005.1). NCBI lineage: Eukaryota > Metazoa > Chordata > Actinopteri > Myctophiformes > Myctophidae > Protomyctophum > Protomyctophum bolini. Next base: position 20,472,367 of record NC_137868.1, on the reverse strand, counting down.
TATTTTGCAGAACTTCACATTTTTGCCAGATATCCTTCAATCTTTGCCAAAGGTTATTCCATTTTCGCCGAATGTTCTGTTCAATATTTCACGATTCTGAAATGCCCAAAATGGGGTCAGTATAGGGTTCATTCATGCGGTTAAAGATAGTAAACCATTTGGAAACATGCAGATTGTTTTATCCCAGGGTACAGGACGGGTGAAATAACTGTACTCTAAGCCTCGTAAACATAATGGGACTGCTGTGTGAGCCCACCATCTATCTCAAAAATCATCTCAATACATCTCTGGCCGAGGACAAATTCACAGTGCGTGTCCCAGGAGGCTGTATTTACCTCGCATGACATGAGCAATGTCTTCATAATACAATAATAATGCAAAGCGATGATTACTGACATAATATTATTCTCCCTTTATCGCATCTGGTTGTGAAAATTGGAAGTCCATAAAATAAATAATGTTTGCAGCGCTACTGCCTCGCTGGTAATCGGCTTATGTGCAATTTACATAAAATTCACAGTTCTGTGCAGTCACCCTGATTATGATATTTAAAAGGAGCAGCGAATATGAAAAAAAAAGAATTCATGGCCAATCCCAGCTTCTTAACACTACTGCTAGGGGTGGAAAGTAACTAATTACAAGTATTCTAGTTATACTTTAAAGTTTTTTGTGCATCCAATTTTTTTTAATATATATATATATATATATATATATATATATTATTTAGCTTAACCACTTAAACCCATTCTGGGGGGCGAACATTCTGCAATATTAGGTGATCAATAAGCTTGTTGTACAGTAGATCACAGAGTCAAAACAGCCTGGGGCGACTCCAGTCAAATAGGGATTAAGTGGTTTAAGTAGATTTTTGAATGAGTTTTGTACTCTACTCTACTTTTAGAAAAGGCAAGGATTACAGTGTAGCCTATGGTTATGCTCTTCTAATCAGGAGGGTACATTAACTGGCTTTGAACCTCTTTTCCCCTCGTAAGGACATTTTTGAGAAAAGCTCTCCTCATAAAGAAAACATGCTCACCACTTTGGAGAGCATTGCTCAGTGTGAAGCCTGGTTCATACTCTGTCATACAACACTGTCACGCCAAAAATAGCCGACCCATGCAGGCTCACAGCATGTCGCGGTGCGGCGCTTTGTGAGCTTGCTGGTCTGCTATTGTCAGCTTGTGCCACCACCATACGACGTAAGCATGTAACGATACACTCAACTCACGATATGATACGTATCACAATATGAGGTTCAGGATACGATTTTTCACAATATTTTCAACACACTTATTTTCCAGACATTTTTTTTGTAATGATTTATCTTTCCCGATATATCGTTACATGCCTATACGACGGAGCATAAATTAGGGACATATTCATATTGAAATGTTAGCGTCTAGGAGTTCAGGTCTTTTCATGGTGCAACTGATCTACCAAATACCAGGTTTTGGTGTTTGTCTTTTTGTTGTTGATGTTGTTGTTGGGCAGTTTTCAACACAATAATAAAGTCTGCCTTGTCCGGACCTACCACAGGTCACGGACAAAGTCAGAGAGAGAAGGATGAGGCTGGCAGGGCACTGCGTCAGGCACCCAGAACTTGAGGTAAGTAAATTTACCCTATGGAAGCCAACCCAGGGCAAAGCCAGGAGGGGAAAGAAGCGTACCACCTATGTAGACGTGCTACGGCGCGACAGCTTGGCTGACAACACTTAAGAGCTCAAGAACCTGGTGTTGGATAGGACATTTTGGAGGGCAGCAATCCAGGAATCCCGAGTTGGTGTTGGCTAGACCTCACTCTCGCAGCAACTACCATTATGTAAAGTGCCTTGATTTGCTACTACTGCATACATACAATACATTCAAATGTAAGTGATTTAACAGTGCTTCTACTTGAACAGAATATGCCAACCCCTCTCATGATGAACTCTGGAAACACTGATCAAAAAGTTTACTACAAAGCACAGGTTGTGTTTTTAGAATATTAAGTATTAATATAATACTTCTTAAATATCTTATGCTGCAGAGAGAGAGAGAGAGAGAGAGAGAGAGAGAGAGAGAGTACTTAGCTAGAGTTGTACCGATTTGATTCCTCTGAGATCCAACAATGAAGGCTGCTCTTCCGTTTCCGCTCTACCAACTATTTGAGGCTAAATCACATGAGCTGTAGCTTCGAATGAGTGGGTGGGTTGACATTCATTGAAAACAGACAACCTTAAAACTCACAATACATCACACACTGTGAGCTATTTTCGCCAAAGGGATTTGGTGTAGAGCAAAAAAAATAAACCAGTAAAAGAATGCATTCGCCTGGGTGACAGCAGACCGCTGGGCGAGTGCTGGCACTTTGGCATGGGGGGGTCAGACCCGTCTAGAGTTTGAATGGACAGGTATCAGTCAAAAGGGAGACATCGAAGAGGAAGGATGGATGGGGAAGGATCAACATATGGAATGTCAGAACAGGTCAGCTCCATATATGAAGATCTAAGGGTTTGAGATGTCAGATGTAGAGTTGCTGGCCAATAGAGCGCCGCAGTCCCTCCCCCTTTCAGAAAAACGAGTGGCCCAGGAAATGAAACCCCAATGCATTCTCCCATAGGCACTTATTTATTTAATTTATTTAAAGACGGTTACGCCGCGGACAAAGCCAACTCGGATCGTGACAAATCATGACAATGAACACAATGTTTTGGGCCGATCAAATAATTTATAAGACGAAAAACAAAACAAATAGTGTTGTCTCCTTTCTTTTCTTCTTTCTAATGATTTGATCGGCCCAAAACAATAAAAACGTGTTCATTGTCATGATTTGTCACGATCCGAGTTGGCTTTGTCCGCGGCGTAACCGTCTTTAAATAAATTAAATAAATAAGTGCCTATGGGAGAATGCATTGGGTTTTGATTTCCTGGGCCACTCGTTTTTCTGAAAGGGGGAGGGACTGCGGCGCTCTATATTGATGAGGGGCTAGCTAACTTTGCATGGGCAAGCTAACTACAGAGGGAATAATGCAGGGTGCAATGATGCTGGACGAAGTAGGGGAAGGCTTTCTTTGTCAGGTCATTCCCTTCACATCTGTAAAGGTGTGGGTGGCAGTCAAACATCATCTGAGAAGGTGGTGGCGAGTCAAACAACATTTGACAACAGAATAGTATAGTTCTCTCGTTGATTCGTTGATAACAATATCAAAAACTATATCTAATGATGCTCAAAAGCAATAAGAAAAAATTTAAAGATTTTGATTATTCGAGTAAGTAATCAATAGAGTAATTGCTAAGAAGATAAACGGTAGTTGCAGCCCTAAAGATGTGGGTGGGAGTGAAACATCATGTCTGTGAAGGTGTGGGAGTCAAACACGCTGTGGCTGGAGAAGCTGTAAGCGCGCTGCAGTGGAACTAGTCTCTGCAGGCTCCGATGAGCACATATACAGCCATTATGTTATGGCTGTGGGGAGCGTGTCTAACATCATACGTCCAAATGCCCAGGCTTAGAAGTACGCATGCACACAAGACAGAGACAGACTGACATGCATGCACACGCACGCACGCACACGCACACACACACACACACACACACACACACACACACACACACACACAATTATATATATAGTCCACTGTTACGTTCTTAGCTTACGTATGATTCATGATAACTATTTTTTATGTATATGATGTATTGCCATGTTTTTTGTTCTTGTTTAATGTAAGTCGCTCTGGATAAAGAGAGTCTTCTAAATGCCTAAATTGAAAATTGTAATACGCAAAATGGTGTCAGACCCCGGGCGATTAAAAGGAACCGGGGGCGGCTATTTGAGGCAGGGGTACTATTTGGAAACATACAGTAATGAATCCTTGTTTCAGATATTAGTCTTGGCAATGGCAGTTAAAGTGGAAAACGGAGCATGGAGAATGTCAGTGACATGAACCTGGGTATATTAACACTGACATTTTCACTCCATATCCCTGTGAGGAGGTCCAAGGATGGGGGGAGGGGAGGGGGTGGGGATTGAACAGGCATGGAAATCAGGTTGCCTTCAATCTGTCAGGGTTAACTGATTCCACTGAGCACACTTATCAGTCACAGGTTTAGCACTATGCTCAGGTGATTCGTTTTCATTATCCTATTTGGAAAAGGGCAATGATTTGTGCATGTGTGTGTGTGTGTGTGTGTGTGTGTGTGTGTGTGTGTGTGTGTGTGTGTGTGTGTGTGTGTGTGTGTGTGCGTGTGTGTGTGTGTGTGTGTGTGTGTGTGTGTGTGTGTGTGTGTGTTGTTTGTGTGACAGAGAGAGAGAGAGAGAGCACTGAGGAATGGATCCATCCATCCCTACACTCATTCAACTAAAATCACTCTCCCCCCAAAAATGCAGCACCAAACCCACCCCACACCCACACTTCACAACTGCCACAGCCACTACTATATTATCCCCAATTTCACCAGAGAAAAAACTACGTTACATTGATTTCTGGATACACAGAAGGATGCAGTCGCTCACAAGCAGATAGATCAATTTCCCTGCTGGAAACGGATGGACTTTTGAGCCTTGGCTGCGATGTCACTACGGAAAGGGCACATGACTTCCTTATCATAATTATTCCCGTTTGTTTCTTTGTTTATTTGTATGTCTGAAATGTTACAGTAACAGCCAGCGGCACTGTCTGACATTCTTGTTTGCAGAAGGACTATGTTTAATCAGTGATGATGGGGCATATTTGCATGACAATTACCAACCCGCCTTCGTTTTGGTTCAGTGAGCATAGCCGAAGTGATGCAACATCGTTAATGTGAAGAGCCCACAGTAATCTTCCACCAGATAATGGATTAGAGATTCAATTTATTTTCCAGTGTAAAGTCGAGCGAAGCCAACGAAGAAAATGACGTACACTCTTAATTGGCCGCTGGTAGAAGTTGTTCACTGGTGCACGCATGCTGAAATCAAAGCTCTGTCCAAATTAACATGGCTCAACTGCCATGAGCTTCTTCCCTCTATAAATGCTCCAGCTCAGAACTTATTTTCGTAAAAAAAAAAGGTTATTTTGTTATCTGCATGACAGAGTAAGTGAATGCAATACAACTAGTCCATCTGCGGTGGTGGACGTGGTCTCCCGTTAAAGCAGTGTAGACCCTGGTGTCAGGTAGGTCACCTACTGGTTGACGAGCAGTACTGCATGACGCTCAAGTCCAATATATCCCCCTAGCCAAGCGGGACAAAGCAGCTTTAAAGAGAAATGCTGCTGATATTTAAAGGGGAAAACCTCAACATTGAACAATGTCAATAATATACCTTAGAGTTGTTGTGTAATACAAAATCCCCCCTTATGTGTAGCCCATATAACTGGAGGTCTAGAACTTGAGGTCATGTGATCAGTGACATCACGAAGCTGTACTCTGCAAGCCAAAAAGTACATCTTTGTGATGTCACTGACTTTAAAAAGGGACTGACATTCAGAAACTTTCCACACTGATGAAGGCTGGATAGCCGAAACTATTATTCACTATGGAAGAATAAAAACTAAAGCAGTTCTTGGTGTGTGCGACCCATCACCGTTATGTCTATTGCATGATTTGCAAATGATTGGTAACGCACCATGAGTCAAGAGTGCATTGGTCACAAAGAAAAATGAGGAGGATGTGCAAATCTGACATGTTGTTGAGTCTATTCATGCCAGCAAAGGTTTCCCTCTAATTCAAAACCTTGCTTGACATTTGCCTACTTCTCATTCTTTGTCACTGGTACACGGAAATGTTTGTTTCTCTCTAAGTGTTAAAGGTTAAAAGTGATATTTTAAGGTTATTTCTTTTTTGTGAAAAAGTTTAAGCTCTATATTCAGATATTAATAATGAACGTGCAATATAGTGTTTGTTCAATATCAGGGGTGTGTCCGTTTTTCAGCTCTTTAATAAAATGAAAGTACATTTTCAGGTGGGGATTCCAATTTCTTTTTTTGTTTCGCCTTTATTTTATATTTGTTATGGAGGGACAGACAGTAGGCTAACAGGAACTGGGGAGAGAGATGGGGGGCAAAGGCCGTCGGGATCTGGAGTCGAACCCCACACTGCCAGACTGGATTACCAGCCACGGTGCCTGGACCACTGACCCATGGCCCAGGCCGGGGATTCCAATTTCATCCAATAATGTGTTTCAGTTTCTATTTTGTCGGCTTGTTTCTTTGTGTCATCACTTCCATTTGTTTATCCAGGATCATAAGCTCTCCTGATTTAAAGAGCTGGAGAGACAAGGAGACCACTGTTATTGAACAAATACTCCATAGCAATGACTACTGTCAGAAAATAGAGCTATGTAACACAGATTTTGCCCCCAAAAAAAGAAAATCTCCACTGTGTGACCAAAAGAAAACAAACAAAAGTAATGTATGCATTTGTAACTCCATGTGTGACCCATATGGGTCCATTTGGTTACATTTGTATACTCTCAGAATAAAAATACCACTCAGGGTTGTTTGTAGTGTATCTCTAGTATAGCCACCTCCCCTCCTCGTCACACACTGCTGTGGCTCTATCTCTAGGTGCAGAGGAGGAGGACAGCCTTTTCACTTGGTGGCGAGTTAAATTGCTCAGCGTGAGCTTGGTCACGGCTCAGCTCTCCTTGACATAATGAAATAACTATTAATTGGAAAGCATTGGTCACGCACACAACAGTCACACGTCTTTGAGCGAAGCATATTGTTCCATTGTGTTTTCCTTTTTCCTTTTCTTTTTAGGGTGGAGACTAAATATGAAACAGAACATGAGGGACCAGGGTGCAGTTTGACGTGAATTGCTTGATGCCAGTTTGCAGTCTAAAACCAGTGGGTGGGTGGACCACAGATGTCACACATGTAACAGCCGGACTTTCGAGACGTGAGACACACCATTACCATCGATCTGTACCAAACTTGCCACAAACATTGTTCAGGCGACTGTCATCAGAATAGGGACACCTATACCCCCCCAGGCAGCTGGGTGCCACAGGTAGACTGTTGCTCCAATCTGCACAAAACACTGTTCAGAGGTCTGTCACATCAGGCCACAGGCCCCCTGACTAGGGTTGGGATTCGGAACCGGGTCCATTTAAGACCCGGTTCCGACATTGCGGATCCGGAGCCGGTTCCATCGTTTTCGTATTAACGGTTCCCCAAACGGTTCTCATCAGTCGTCATTTAGCTCCGCTGTGTCTGTGCATGCATGCAAGCAGAGCCTGTGGTGACGTCACCCCACCTACATGAGAGAGTGGGGTCGGGGAGGATACGCCCACTGTTCTGTGCATTCAGCGACCGCCGCAGAGCGAGTGGGACAGTTAAGAGATCTCCATAGTGTGGTTAACAGAGAGGGAAATGACTGAGGCTGAGCACGCAACGTGCAATAAATGCTATATGCTATAGTTCCCTGCAAAGGTTGTTGCAACTTGTAGGCTACCAGTTGCACCACGTCCACGAGTTCTCAAAATCAATATGTCTACACGAGTCCACAACTCACGAGAATAATCTACAGTAGGCACATCGCGTTTGAGAGCCATGCGGAAAGCCGTGCCTGCACTCCCCGCAGCTCCACCACAGCCGGCGGGGGACGAGGATGATGCAAGGCTCGTTCACTTTCCCCAGGCTAGTAACGTAATAGAAAATAAAAACTACTAAACTTCTACAGAGCTTTTCATTAGGCGTGTTGTAGCCTACAACTGTTGTTAATGGTGTTAATTTAGACCGCCAATGACTCGACGTCCTTCTGTCTGATATTATATGAATCACGTTAAATATCACTATCAATGCTTTTGATTTGTCTCTAAATTAATCGCGTGACTGTTGAGCCCAGCGTTTAGGTGCATATACCTCCATAGATTGATTACTTTATAAAGAGTTTGCAGAAAAAAGCACAGGAACGTAGCCTACAGTTCAATTTTTATAATCCAAGAAAGCACTATTTGTTTCCATTAGGGTAAGGGCCCAGGGGTCCTTCATATTAAATTAATCTGAACATTAAAGACAACATTTGTCACCACAACAATATCATTATTGCAATGTGTATGTACTGTATATTTACTATACAGTACAAATTGCAATATACAGTACAAATTGCAACAATGATATTGTTGTGGTGGCTAGCTGGTGGTGGTGAAATTAAAATAATAGTGCCACCTCATAATTGTAAAGAGCATTTTCAATAATTGAATTAATGAATTTGTGTTTATTATGTACTTGGTTAGGTTAGTTATAATATAAGCATAATCTATGTCAGAAAAAAAGAGGAAAAAATTATATTGGGATCCGTTAAGGGAACCGTTAGGAACCGGAACCGTTAAGAGGGATCCGGGAAGGATTCGGAACCGTTAAAATCCTAACGAATCCCAACCCTACTGACCAGCATCTGCTGTGATAGTTAGAACCATGGACAGCTGCTACAGCTACTTCAGGACCATGGACAGCAGCTGCAGCTACTTCAGGACCATGGATAGCAGCTGCAGCTACTTCAGGACCATGGACAGCAGCTGCAGCTACTTCAGGACCATGGACAGCAGCTGCAGCTACTTCAGGACCATGGATAGCAGCTGCAGCTACTTCAGGACCATGGACAGCAGCTGCAGCTACGTCAGGACCACGGATAGCAGCTGCAGCTACTTTGAGACTATGGACCGCTGCTACAGCTACTTCAGAACCTTGGACAGCTGCTACATACAAATCTGCTATGTTCTGCTATGTTGTAGATAACAGTAGCACAATTTGAAATTTGCACCCTGTGGCCAGAAAAGTAATGAAGTCTGTGTGTTTGACTAGGGTTTGACTGGATTGTTGAAATCCCATAATGCTTTCGTGAACTTCCCCTCCTTATTGAGAGTGGGGAGGCTGCATGGAGGTGTGACTTTGTAATAATAAAAGAATAAACATATTACACACATAAAAGGAAAGTGTTTCTTGTGTCCTAAACATCATTAAAATAAGCTTTGGTTGCAAAAGGGGTGAAGTGGCCCTTTAAGTTAATGAAATGCCAACCCACACATGACGTGAGAGCAAAATGGCCGCTGTGTGTCTATTTCTGCCAAATGTTTTCACCCACAGAATAATGCTGGGGTTCATGTGGTTAACCCAGTGACAGATAAGTCAATCCATTATTTACAATAGCCAAGGGGCTACACTGAGACCAAACCTACTTGCATAATCCCGAATGAAGGACATAATATATATACAGTATATATATACACACACACACACACACACACACACACTGGTACTGACTGCTGATCCACGCACGCACACGCACACACACACAAACACGCACGAGCATGCACATATATGAATTATATAACCGACAAAGTGCCCTTGGGACATTTCATCAAATGTCTCTCCAATATGAGCTATGAAGAGGAAATTGTAGACATACAGGGAAAACATCACAAAAAACAACACCACAATTTTCTGTCTGCAGTGTGTTGCACATTATTATGTTTCCATGTAGGATAGAATTGCTAATTCATAACCGTTATCTCGCCAGGAGAGATAGAATTGTTACTCTCGTCATATAGTCAATACAGATGAAAGCTAATGCTACTAAAGTATGACATGAAATTAGATTATCTGCGTTTTTTATCCTTGTGTGGGACATGATGAAGAAATGTAATCTGGTTAGCAAACTCTCTGTTCGCCCGACTGATCACGCTAACATGTGTGTGTGTGTGTGTGTGTGTGTGTGCGCGCGTGCGTGTGTGTGTGTGTGTGTGTGTGTAGCAGCAGTCAGTGCCAGTGCATGTGTGTGTGTGTGTGTGTGTGTGTATAAATATATATATATATTACATCCTTCTTCTGTGTACCTGGTGATGGCTGGCTTTCGCGAGTTCCTGATTGGCTGTTTCCACGTTGGATGAGGCGGTCTGGATGTAGTCCTCAATGCTGTCTGTTGAGAGAGGACACATGATTGGTTGTTAAGTGTTCACAATATTAAGGAGTCAGCCAGCAGCAGTGTCAAAGTGAGACTTCATGCAGCAATCGTATGGTGCAAACACCTTTAATTTATTAATGGAGTTTTGGTCACCTTTTGGGTACCTGCTTCAGAATTCTCTACTTTATTTGCATTAGCTAATTTTGCACCCATTATAGGCTACTATTTTCTTTGCAACTTTGAGTAACAGTCAAAGAGTGACAAAGACAGACTTGAGCACAAATAGCTTAACAGCTAGCTTATTTATTAACCACTTAAAACTTTGTTGACCGTTTTTTACTTGGTCCCTTCCTTTTTCCTACTACACAAAATCTGTTTGTCAAAAATAGCCAATCTACAAGCTCACAATGTGTCGCAAAACACTGTGCTTGAGCTTATAGATGCCAAATGTTTGCATATTATGAGGGTTCATAATGGTTAATGTATATGATTATCACACACACACACACACACACACACACACACACACACACACACACACACACACACACACAGATTGATTGATTGATTGATTGATTGATTGATGCCTTGCATGGTTTCCTCTGCCATCGGTGTGTGAATGGGATGTATGTGAAGTACAATGTAATGTAGGCTAAAGCGCTTTGGAGAAAAGCACTATATAAATGCAGTCCATTTACCATGCAGTCCATTTGATTGAACATTTTATTGACGATTTAAAAGGTTCAGAAAAAGCAAAACGAAGAAAAAAACAAAAAAAACAAAGGCTATACTCCATTGTGACCCATAAACATTCAAACATCTTCTAGACAAACAACCGTACAATAAAAACAAATTGTGGACCATACAGTATGTGTGTTGGGGGGCAGGGGGGTCGGGTATTCCTCCCATTATCTCGTCTCCTGGTCCGTTAATCAGATCAGAGTGAAGAATGTGACATTAAGTGAGTAATTTCCTGCTATTCTTTGTGTGTCCTTAGTGGCCTCTGTCACAAGTGGCTAAGTCATCTGAGAGCTGAATGAAGGAGGTAATTACGCTGGTTGCTGTCTGTGCACTCGCAGCCTTGACAACCACACTCAGAACCGCATCTATTGACCACTTTGCCCTCGTGTTGCCAAGCGCCTTTCAAAACACTGCTGCATTCTCTTAACCCATTGAGACCTGAGAACCCCATTCTATACAAATGTTTCTATGTCAGTGGTTCTCAAACTTTTTCATATCATGGACCCCGAGAATCACATGTATTTGCCCACAGACCAGCTGCACCATCTCAAACATTTTGTTCCAGGGACCCCCTGAAGCAAAGATTTGATTTAAAGGTAGGGTAAGTGATATTGTTTGGTTAAAACAAAAAGTTTGTTTTTGTTACAAGGTCAAAGCACTATATTCTTATAGTAATCATTGCTGTTTGTTCAGTAACAGAGGTTTTCAGGTACGGTATAGGTGACACAATTTCAGCCAATCAGGAGAGAGTAGCCATGCATCAGATTAATATATTCCAATTTTGTCTGATCATTTCTAATCTGTATCCTGACTGCATTCTCTATCCTGATTGGATAAAATTGGTATCCCGGCCTGAAAATGCATTTTCTGTTTAATAAAAGCTGGAGACTCCTGTTACTGAATGAACACTATCAAATCAAATCTATTTATATAGCACATTTAAAAACAACTCTCATTGTACCAAAGTGCTTCACAAGGCAGAATATAGTGGAGTGCACTATAGCAATGAGTTCTATGACTCACAACATAGAGCTTTTTAACACTTATTTAAACCAACCACTTTTAGAAATGTTTGCTGTGAAAGAATATATATTCAAAGTTTTGCACACATGTTAACGATTCTTCAAAAATAGCAGATCTACAAGCTTGTAGCGCAGCACTTCATGGTGCCACGCTACACTTTTCGTCTGTTGTTTGCTCTCATTTATACCAGTATAAAGCAATTATGGCTTGACATCCCCCCCCCCACTAAAAAAAAAGGGGTACAAGGATGCCTTAGGTTGTGACTTATTCCAGTGACGGCATCACTTGTGCTCGTGGTGAATAATATGTTGAATGTTGAACAAACACAACATTCCTCTAGCCAGAGGTTGAATGAATGATGCCGCGCCCAGATGTTAATTAAATGCATGCGCTCCTTGGGGCCTGTGAGAAATTAGGCTCATTAAAACTCTACCAAATGACAAACAGCGTTTGGCTCCGACACCCGGCAACGCAACATAACACAAATACTTCTCCCGCTCTCTCACTTTCTCTCTCCCCCAACGTTGACTATAGTAATCTATAAATAATTAGATAGTATAACATAGTCTATTATTTTCGACTGGATGAAGCAGTAGTTTCTCTGGCGTTCTCCCCGTTTCTTTCTCAGCCCTCTTTTATCTTTCTCACTGTACTGTTATTTGCGTTGATGTAAATGGTGCACTGTCAGCAGACTACAGTATAATGCATGACTCAGTTCAATCTGAGGAGGGGAGTGACAGAAAGAACAGGTTTGAGGGATCTGGTGGCGCTGCACTGGGCTTTAACACTTCAAACTAAAATTAGTCTTGCTTACTGGCGTTAATTAATAACACATTAACATATTTATCAAACATTAAAGGGACACTTCACCCTTTTTGCATAAAAATACATGTTGACAGGAGTCAACCCACAGAGCCTAGTCCTGCCATGCGCCAGGGCTGGGAGTAGTTCCAACGGATTGTGTGGCCCTGGTTTTGCCCTAATGGGACTGATTGAGGGTAGCTACTGGGACGTAAGTCGGGACTTGATCACCCCGGCTGGTTTGCCTGAGCCTTGGGATACGTCACTGAGGATACGTCCCAGGTGCATCCATGCGATGTTTTATGTTATAGAACCAGTGGCGTCGACTCCGGGGGTGCTTGAGGGCTGAAGCACCCACTGACACAATAGTAACCCACTGACACAACTCTGCACCTTTACGGGGGTGTTCCCTGTTCACAGAACAGGTATTCAAATGCTATGGTGGCCTTTCAGCTTATATGATTGACAACTTGGTATGTCTGTAAACGTCATACTTCCAGTCGCATTGTAGCAAACGGTAGCATGCGCTGGTTTGTTTTGGAAAACAGCAAAAAGCAAAATGGATATAGCCCATACTGTACTATGCCCTACAGTCTTTTTCAAGGCAAAGAAAGTAATTCCGAAGAAGCTGTGAGTTGGCTGTCACTGTCAGCAGCACCAGTGACCGCACGGTTCATTCACACTCCTGCAGCAACACTGACACAGTCAGGGGAGAGGCTGCTGTCTGTGTGCCGTCGGCCCATCTGTAAAGAGCCATGCGCCGGGAGGGAGGGGAGAGGCAGAAACACCACCGGGTAATCTCCACACTGACTTGAGACTTGAGAAAAAGACCCATCTCAGCCAAAATATCCCAAAACAATGTCCAGGGAACAGAACTGTTCCTTTTCCTCAGACTACTTTTACTTTAATTAAAAGGTAGGATGCAGTGGCTATAATTGGGTCAAGGATATTGCTTTCGTGAGCAATGGTGTACTAGATTGGTAATAAATTGGTCAAATCATGAAACTTTTAGACCATCTGGGGGAAATAAATATTTTAGTAGTGAGCCCGGTCTCTGACACTGGGCACACTTCCTTCCTGGACTACAATTCCCATAATGCTTTGGTGCACTGCTCCTCCTTGTGGATAGGGGGAGGGCTGTCTTACTGAGACAACATGTAATTCAGGAAGTATGTGGGCCCAGTGTCCATGACATCAGAGACACTGCTAAAATCTAAAATATCTAAAACCACATATTACACACATAAAGACCCCCAGGAAAGTGTTCTAAATCTTCTAAACGTCATTAACATACATGTTTTTGCAAAAAGGGTGAAGTTTCTCCTTTAAGGAATGATATTTCCCAGGAAATGTTGCAGTGTGTATTAACTATTAACACAGCACCTTCACTCTAGGCTAGCCCAGGTGCTGGACAAAAGGCAGTACAACAGGAAGAAATAGAGTCTGCAACACACACACACGCACACACACGCACACACACACACACACACACACACACACACACACGCTTTTTCAGAGAATATGTTATACCACGCGACGCATTGCCAAGGACAAGTGTTACAGCCAAAGTCAAATTTAACAGACTCATCTGCTCCAACACGTCCAACACTATTTTACTACACACATTTAATGAGGATCTAATAATCGCTGATTTGTTTGTCCACTATAAAAAACGGTCCAATCAAAACGAATCTGTCTCCCAAACAAACATCAACGGTAAAAGTTTTCCTGCATGCGCTATATTTTTGTATACAAATAACAAACGAGTGCAGTGCAAGAATGCAAATTACATGCAAATGAGCAACCATCCCCCCCCCCCCCCCCAACAGGTGAATTAATTCCACCCAAAGAGGGGGAAAAAAATACAAATCAAACCTGTCAGAGTTTGTGTGCCTGCATGGTAAATAAGCCCAAATTGTTGAGTGATTGTGTGCGCAAGCGCGTGTGCATGTGCGTGTGCGCGTGCGCGTGCGTGCAGTACTCATGGGTGATTATGTGCGTCCCCAGCTCGGTATGTGCTGGGTGTCACGACATGGCAGCAGTCAAGGCTTTGTCACAGAAAAGCCACTTTTATCACAGTGCAGCACAACAGTGCTAATCCCAACTATGGGAGTTGTGCGTTAATAATTTTGTTGAGTGTGTGTGGATGTGTGCTGCTGTTCTCGAGCCACTGCTTTGGACACTGCGGCAACAACACAGATTATTCATATTATCTGCCTTGGTGCTACAGTGAAAAAGGGGGGGGGGGGACTAAACAAAACATATGGGGTTCAAGTTATGGGGGCTGAGGTTAACTGTAGTGCATCTATTTTTAAAACCCATTTAGACCGTACGACGTGGTCAAACGTCATAACTAATCCAACCAACGGGTTGCTAGGACATGTACACACGTCCTAGCGCATTTTCATTGAGATTATATTCAGATTTCTTTTTTCTTTTTTTGGAGTTGGCATCCAAGGCCACCATACTCCTTGCTCTTCGCACACGCGTGTTGTTGTTCACTTCCCTGTATACGGATCAGAAAGAATGCCTTATATCTGCTAATCTAGGGAGCTCTCCATGGTTTTGACCAGATGGATATACTAAGCTCTTCATTTCTGACTTCTGACCTGCCTCTCGTTCAAAATATGAACGCAAGGGATCATTCAGCGATTTTATCGTAACGATAGCGAGGTAAGAAAGCAAAAATATGTCTCCCGGTTTTTGTCCGGAACGGAAGGGGGGGCTTTGCAGAGTCAGAGCGGCCATATATCTTCCCGGCAGCCCTAGCTTCTATTTTGAAAGAAATCCCGGCGCTGATTGTGTTAAAAGGAGAATGTTTCCATTCTCTGCAGCTCTTTACTAGATTCTAAAGGAGACTGGAGACTACACAGTATTATTCTTTCTTTATGTGTGTCCCCAGCGCTCTAATTTGGTCTTTAACCCATTCTGACCTGAGACCAGATTCTAACGCACAGAAGAATGGTGGTTCTTTAAGCCAATAAAAGGATGCCCCTATGTGTAAATATACAAATGTGAATGTACGTGCATGTGGTTTGAAATATGCAGTCAAGTACTATATATTAGGAAAATAACAGCAAAGGTTTTTTAAAGTGAACAAAAGTTAAGCATCGTAATTGAAAAAGCCAGTGAAGATGTTGGCACTAGATAGAGGGTCATGGGATGACCCAGGGAGCATGGACGCATGCGTTCAGCAAGAATAATGGCAATTTGCCCATTGATGTTTAGATATCCTGTTTGAAAGAGGAAATCTTGGCCTACATACCAGGGGCAATTTGTTTGTGTGATTTATTTGCACATTAACATATATTTGTTAGCATACATCCAGTCACAGCAACAATAAAGACCAGTTTTTGATCAATGAAGTTGTGGTATTTATTTTTTGTCTGGTTTGGAAAAAACACAGATGGTGTGGGAAAAGAAAGTCTTCACGAGAGCTTTGCTCTGACAAGTATTTGACTAAACAGTGTCAGTCGGTTTGGCCGAAACATTGTACCTGATGTACTGACACCTTTGTCAGAGCATAGCTGTTAAACATTGTATACCTGATGTACTGACACCTTTGTCAGAGCATAGCTGTTAAGTGGACATTTTTCATTTTAAACGGTTACTCATTGTGTCCAGCACCAGCAACCAACTGGATGTGGGCAACCTTCACCTTTGAAATGAATATGAGAGATGCACATAGGCTTTTGTGTGAGAAAGAATAGTGGCAACAAAAGGATATGGATGCGGTCTTTTTCAGAGCAGTGCACTATATTCAGGAGGTACATTAACCCTCTTAACTTGCCTCATATCCACTGACTGCCTTAAGTAAGAAATATGGCCAGAACGGCAGTACAGCAGTAAAGACAATTAATCACCTAAATTCCTCATTATTCTGTTTTGTAGCCGTTATTTCGGTTCAAATGATGCTGACATCGTTCTGATTATTGTGAACATTCATCTTGGCCTTTTACTCTAAAGCAATCAAGTGAGGCAGTGGTTCTCAATGTGGGGTCCGGGGACCCCCAGGGGTCTGAAGTGGTTTCATGGGTCCTCAGCTAAATGTCACCATTTCACCAGCTTATAACATAAAAACAAAAATGACTGTTCAGATTATAGGTTTTCACGCTCTCCAATGTTATCTCCCTACCTACAGTAAAGACCAACGTTTCCTAAACAGTGGGTCGGGACGTGTTTGTGGGTCGCAGGCCGAATTTTATGGGTCGTAACTTGTAATTATGGGGGGAAATACTTAAGAATAAGAATACTTAAGAATAAGAAGCAGTGAATCTACTGTACAAGCTCACAACACTTCGTCGTCGCATCTCAACATGTTATGTTATTTTCACTAGTTTGGGTCCCGGGTAAATGTCAAATTTCTCTTTTGGGTCTCGAGCTAAACATTTTGGGAACCACTGGTATAGACAGTTGTAGTTACTTGAAGAAGAGATATGTGAAGTGATCGCAAGTAGCTCCCTGCTGGTAAAACCAAAGGCTGAATAAATTAACCCATTTTGGGCGGGAACCCCTTTTGGTGTCATGTTACGCTTTAGCTATTGAAAAATAGCAGATCTACAAGCTCATAGCACGCCACCGAGTGGCGCGCTACGAGCTTGTAGGTCTGCTATTTTTTTTAAATCGAAGAACGACTGACATAGAAACATAGCTTTTTCAGAAAACTGTCAGGATTTAGAAGATTTTTTTTATAAATTTCGACGTCAGGTCTAAATAAATGAAGGTCCGGAAGCTTCTGCCGATACCCTGTTACCGCGGGCTCCTGATAATCCACCATCATCTCCACCTGGTCCCCCTCTGTATATTGTAAGAAATCGTTGAATTATGCAGGTCGTATTCTGCAGCCGTTATTCCACGTTCTCCTCTGTAAATATACAGTAGCTGGCTGTATTTGTTGATGACATCTATTAGGGTAAGGTCACACCTAACTTTGATTCTGCCCATGTGTGTGTATGAATTATATATGCGCCAGGTGAGAAAAAGTATATTTGAAGCAGATAAATGTGCAATTGAATGAGTCCAAGACGGACAGCGCTGAAAGCTACTGCATTTGAGAGAATATGATAATATTATATCTCTGCTGTCGGGAAGTATAACCACCTAACTCCAAAATGTAAATTTTTCAGGAAATGGAAAATAAAAAATTTGAAAACCTTATATTTTGAAAACAAAGCAATACTGCCTCATCAAAGTTGCATGGTCTTATGACATATTGTTAATTACTTACATGAGAGGGGGAGAGGTGGTGAAGTTAGTTGCTTTAGCAGACAGTTTGAGGGTCCAATGGAGTTAAGAGGTTTTGCCCAAATTGTTTTTACTACTTTCCATCGCTTCAATATTTTTGAAACAACACACAGACATAAAGGGTGTTCAATAGCACTGATTTATGCATGGAGGGAAAACATCTAAAACCTCAAGAATATAGTTAGGAGGTTTCCTCCCGACAGTAATGATTATGCCCTCTTGATTAATTGTTAATTGTTAATTAAGTGTATTAATAGGCTCTGTTAGACCACAATGGAGTCCCCAGGCTTTTTTTGTTTACTGTACTGTGCTGTTTGACTAATAGAGTAATAGACAATCAATCAATCAATCAATCAATCAAGACCATCCACCCATTCCATTTCGATGTATCTTCTAGGAACTAATTTGTTGGACAAATAGCCTATATAACTAATTAAATCAACTAAATCAAATCAATCAACAAAAAAATCCATTTTGAAAAACAAAAACATTTTCTTCAAAGGACAGATATCATTTATATGGAAACTAAGGCAGTCCGAATGCAGTCCCAAACACTTCTGAAAATGCCACCTCTACATATTTGTGCATTATTCACTGGTCTAAATGTTAACCGCTCTAATTATACACAGAGCACTGGGGAAGCTGCAGTGTAAAAAGCCCTGTTAGTTGTGCGTCACCAGCGTCCAACTAAGTATATGAATCACCCTTTACTCTCCCACTCCTGTGGAATGGGGGTGAGGCGATGTGAGTGTGAAGACTGACTCCAAAGCCTATTTAAAGGGCATCTACATTAGACTGACTGAAGGCAGCAGACATGAGGACACTCCAAAACACAAAGGCGGTAATTAGTACATGGTGCTGCTCCCCATTTTACTCTAGAGGACCTCTCTAAGGGGACACGCACCCACGCACACACACACACACACACACACACACACACACACACACACACACACACACAGACACAGACACAGACACAGACACACACACACACACACACACCAGAGTAATATGAACAAGATATATCTACTGTACTGACTGAGGCCATACATTTCAGAGTTTTAAGGCGGCGTGTCTTCTCAGAGGTTCAGAACTTATTTGCCTGTCTGACCTAGTACAGTATGTCAATGCATCCAGTTTCAATGTTGTTGATATGAGTGAGGCATTCATTTGATGATGGATACAATAACATCAATGTTGTTTCTGCTCCTTAAAAGCATAATCGTTTGGATTTTCTTCTAAGAGTAGGTGGATTGGATGAAAGTAAAGTTTGTTTTGTAGCTATAGGACATCAATTGGAGAGTCTATGATATAGACACTGCTCTATAGTGTGTGGGGTTGGGCTCTATGGTGGGGCGGGGCATGCTCTATGGTGGGACTCGTCTGTGTGTTTATTACGAACAGATGATACAGGGTTTGTTTCGTTCGTTCAAGTCTGAATCCCACTCTTCTTTACATTGGTAAGAAGAAAAAACATACATAAGATGTATATATATATTTCCTATTTGAAGCCTATACAGAGGACATGGTGATGGTCACATTATTTATTGTGGCTCCTCTGTCCTAATAAAGTCTATCTGCAGCATGCAAGGACTGCTGGAGGTGCTTGGCACTGTATGGAGACAGCAGTGCTGTAGCTCATTTGCATAGCAGTTCATTTTTAGTCTGGTTGGAGGGAGAAGGTCATGTAGTGGGAGGGAATGGTTCATCATATATTGCAGCTTTGACGTCGTTAGTGTATCCACACAGAAGGACACGTCCGTATCAAGCCCTGATCCAATAAATGCAAAGACAATCAGCAGTATAGCTCGTCTACTGACATGCGTTTTTATTCAGGTAGAGACGCCTTCAGCACCATGTCCTGTCCCATGTACTCAACAGTGGTGGCATAATGTTTGCTCGTACGTGTTTGCCCTGCTGGTTATAGCCAGCATGGGGCGAGCGGCTACTGGAGTGTGTTATGTGTAGGCGCTCACTTCCAGTGATCTCATCTCATCTCTGCATCGGGAAGCTGTCACAGAGACTTGGTGAATATGATTGTGATGTGGCATCGCCTCCGCCATATCTCATGTCCTCCATATCAATAACACCACTCAGGAAGCTGCATGATGTGGTTGAAGACAGGCTGTTGTGTTTGCTGCATGATGGGACGTTCACACCTAGACGCTACAGGCACAGACGCTTCAGAAGCCCCTTGGCAAACAAACAGTGGCTGCTTCCAACAGAATTGTTTTTGTTGCGTGTGTTTGCTGCCATGATACCACTGCAGCTGGTGCTCTTGATTAAAAGCAGTCAGACTCTGCGGCTTTTGCTGAAATGTTGAAAATATTGTAATCTTTAAGTGTTAACCATTATTATGAAGAATGGTTGACCGAAAAACAAATACAACAGTCCTCTGAACCCCGCCCCCACCCCTCCTTGCTCTGTAAATACTGTAGATGCTTCTGAGTTTTCTACTAATATGTCTTGTATTGTATTGCATGTATCGTATTTAGCATCTTTGACTGAACTACCTGAAACTAACTTTTTCAATCAAGTATGCAATCAAATACACTGCGAGGAGTTAACGGGCAATTATGGGCATTGTATTTTGCCCGTAAACCTCAAGTTGATGGTACAATAGGGGAGTTTACCGGAGTTTGTTGTAAAGT
This sequence comes from Protomyctophum bolini, assembly GCF_963924005.1. Taxonomy (NCBI): domain Eukaryota; kingdom Metazoa; phylum Chordata; class Actinopteri; order Myctophiformes; family Myctophidae; genus Protomyctophum; species Protomyctophum bolini. Next base: position 20,452,045 of record NC_137868.1, on the reverse strand, counting down.
TTAACAGGAGTTTCCTGTAATAAACACATCCGTATTTCATGCTTTTTGCGCAGTGATATTGCCGCAAAAATGACAAAAACTAACCCCCACCTCTTCATAACCACCTTTTTCCCCAAACCTAATTGTGATGATTAGAAATGTGTTCTTATTTTCATGTAATGATGAAGGACATTTTCAGTCAATCAATCAATCAATCAATCAATCAATCAATCAATCAATCAATCAAAGTCCTAGCTGCAGAAATGTCAGCAGGTGCTGCTTCTAGTTGGTGGAGATGTTGTAGATCCTCACATTTGTTGAAGGTGGCAGAAAATCTATGGAGCTGGGCCTTGGCCAACCTCCTCAGAGCATGCCAGTCCAGCTGAATGTCGGGGGCCAACATAATGTCCTGAGGAGGAGACTGCACCCTGAGATTGTGAGCCAAATTTGTGGATCTATTTGTCAAAGAAAAACATGCACTGCCTACTTTGATTGTTGTTGACACCAACCAAGGACCAACCATTGGAATGAGCATGTTTGCGCACACATACTATGGTCGAAAAGGCTGGAGAGTGAGTGGAACTACTAAATGTTTGTTTGACCTCAATCCCACAGGGAGAGAGGAAGTTAATGCTCAATGTACACATTGGCATAGAGTATGCAGAACCCACAGCCATGATAAGGTGGACACAACAGCTTTTCATCTATTGTGCAGAAAAGTGGGCCGGCATAAACCCTGTCGATACAGAAGCTCATTCACTGGCTTACAGAGGCATTTCACAAGCCTATGCTGCCGTGAAGCCACGGCCACTAGACATTTCTGAACTATATCTCTACATGGAAATGCCATTTCGTTTCTGTCTGGAGAAACCCAACATTAGTCCATGTTGTGGCTTCATTGTATCCACCAGGTTGACCCTGACCCCATGTGTGGGGGGGATGAAGACCACTTTGTTCAGTGGAACAGGTGTGGAGGAGATTTGTGCAGTGGTGTTTTTGATCGACATAGTGCCCCTACATCAGGTTCGATCTATTGAAAGTGTCAGGGTCTTTTTCCGGGTATGAGATCAGTCGGGCTACCCCTTCAACCTGCTGTCCAAGTGAGCAGCGAGGGCCAGAAGGTACCGGTGTTACAGCACTATGTGTGCTTTAAGTGTCAGTTGCAACCCACACCTGTAGTTAACCTTCTGTTCTGCCCAACATGCTCACGTATTCACAGTAGAGGATGACATTTTTTCGGGATTCAAGAATGAAAAGTTGACGGGAGCGGGAGGGAGAGGGAAAATCATCAATTAGCCTCATCATATTACCACAGATTAACTGTTCCTGGTGCCATATCTTTTGCATTAAAACTGCATGAAATCTACAAAGAACACAAAGTCCGGTGCGGGATGGGATCGGGAGTCATTATACCAGGAGTGGGACGTTTTTCCTTTCTTTTCTGTTCTTTTTTCTTTTTCCTCTGGCCTGGGATTGGGAGGGGATGGGTTTTTCTCTGTGGTTGTGGGATGGGACGGCCCTGGGGGAGGAAATCCACTCCTGTGTCATCCTCTAATTCGCAGTATAGTGCGAGTGGCTGCCCTCCTGTCTGCTGCTAAGGCAGATGGACGGACACGGATTGGCAGTTCACTCTGGGAGTGACTTCACAGTTTTGGCATCGGGTCAGAGTCCCAGAAAGGCAGGTAATAGGAAAGAAATAATTCACTGTAGCAGTGCAGACTGTGGAAGGTTTAATGTTTTTGAGGGGCGCTAGCCCCTCCTATAGTATATCCAGCTTTTAGTGTATGTTAACAAACATTAAATTCCCATTGACAATGAATGGAGAATTTCAGTGTCTGAGCAAATCAGCATAGTGTCTATTTTACGTCATGATGATGTACGATACTAAGAGCGCCCCTCACTGCACACAGTTGTGGGTTTTTTAATACCGATAATAGGTGCAAATTACAAAGATCCTAATGTTCCGATGTTCACTACATCTTCATCAGAGTCATGACTTTGACTTTTGCGCTAAAACCATAAAACTGTTTGAGCTGCTCCAGTGAATTCTTCCTGATCTGTTGCTGCTGTGTCCAACTCCCCTGACACACCAGACATGCCAAACCTACCTAGAGGTGGTGGACAGGGTAGAAGTATTAAACCTACCTAGAGGTGGTGGACAGGGTAGAAGTAGTGGGCTTAAACCTACCTAGAGGTGGTGGACAGGGTAGAAGTATTGGGCTTAAACCTACCTAGAGGTGGTGGACAGGGTAGAAGTATTGGGCTTAAACCTACCTAGAGGTGGTGGACAGGGTAGAAGTATTGGGCTTAAACCTACCTAGAGGTGGTGGACAGGGTAGAAGTATTGGGCTTAAACCTACCTAGAGGTGGTGGACAGGGTAGAAGTATTGGGCTTCACTCCCTAAGCACATAGCCGTGTGAAAAATAAAGGTTGCAATCCTGGTCACTGACGACAATGATGAGTTCTACAAGTCCTTGTAGGGATAGTCACCATATAGTATGTATAGTATAGACCATGTATATACTATACAGTAACAGTATAGACTCATCCTGATGGCTAATGCATATTTTTTAGGGCCTCCTATGTCCAACTTTTAGTGTGTGTGTGTGTGTGTGTGTGTGTGTGTGTGTGTGTGTGTGTGTGTGTAAACACAAACTTTGTCATAACACAAACATTAAATGCCATTGACAATGGACAATTTTGAGTGTTTGTGTAAACACAAACATTGCGTAACACTAACACTGAAGACGAAGGTGAGAGCGCAAATTCTGATGTACGATGATAAGAGCGCCCCTCACTTCACACGGGTGTGATTCTTTCATCTCAATATGAATGTGTGTGGTTAAACCCATGGACTCCAGATGGGATCATAGAACTAGAGTTATAAGACTGCTGTAGACATACACAGACATACAGCACACATGTACAGTACTTACCTATGGCGTCTCCCTGTTCATGCACCATGCTTGCCAGGTCCTTCATAATTTGGCTGATGTCCAGCATGTCTCTCTATATAAAGAAACAAAAAAAAAGAGTTGTTTTACCCATCATTGCTGATCATACATTACTGACCAGGGATCACTAACTTCACTAGAGCTCCATCTATTAAACTATTGCCTATAGTTGTGCTACCTTAATTGCTCAGCGGAATCCAGCAAAATTACATAATTAATAATGCAGCAAATAAAAGTGCCTAAAACAAGTTTCCGTTCAATTATTTCTCTGTCAGGGCACTGAGAGAACTGTTGGGGCTACGGTTGACCGGAGCTAATTCTCCACACTCTCCAAGCTTTAAATCTGTTCTCTGTGTATCAGCTCAGAGCAATATGGAGGCTTATAAAACCTGTGTCTATCTCCCTCTCACAGGTCCCCCCTTCTCCTCCATTATTGCACCGTGCAATCACAGCTGCGTTTGTATAGCCTAACGCAGTGGGCCATCCATCACAGGTGTCTGAGATTGCTGTGGAAACTGGCAGCCATTCTGGTCCTTGGCAAATGCCATCTGGACGGAGCCAAAATGGCCCCTGGCAAACGTCACAAATGCTAAAGACTTTTTGCATTCGTCTTTGGGCAACGCTGTCCGTCACTCGGGAATAGAATAACAACACATTTATTTTACCTGGCAAAGCGCTTTGGCAACCGTAACTCATTTCATTATAATGACAGAATGGTGTGTAACAAATGTATGAAACGCTGAGTGTAAGTGAAAAGAGAGAGAGAGAGATGGGATGGTCTTAGCTGGGACCTCTGCCTGAGGGGAGAGTGCGTGGGCAGGCTTAGGGCCAAAAGTGTGCCATCTTCTATATATCATTGAGTTTATATTCTATGGCCACTTTATTGGCCCTACTGCCATGGGACCAGGCTCTCTGAATTTTACTCTAAATTACCAGCAGTTCATTTTCATATTGCTTCATCCAGTGACATATACAGTACCTCTGAGATGAGTATGTGCGTGCGTGCATAGGTGCATGCATGCTGTTCTGAATAGTAACGTTTTTGACATAAATTAACAACATCCTCCAAATAGCCATATCCTCTGACAAAAACTTGTTGTTAGCCCTGGTCGAGTGCGTTAGCGAACTTTTTTGAAAGTTTTAACGGTAATATTGTATATTGTATCGATATTAGAATATTTGGCATAAATACAGAGATATGACATGTTGTCCATATGGTGTAGCCCTAATGTGAACGGTCAGATTGACTATAATAAACGTTTCTGACAATAATGGCTTGCACAATGTCAGGTATATGGATTAAACTGGCAAAAATAATCTACAAATTGACTTTGAATTTAAACTCCCTGGTTGCCCCCTGGTGGACTGTGTTTATGAGGGCCACAGCATTTTCTTCCAAGCCACAGTCAGTCAGCCTCACATCGTCCTCTGACAACCTGTCAATCCCGCCGCAGCTGGTATTGTGTGTCTTGTTGATGGGAAGAATGCACTTGAACAAACGGTGGACATGGCATGGTTAAAGGGGCCCGGCGTTTGTTCGTAATAAAATGTCAGTTGGAGATTCCGTACATCTGTTCCATCTGACATCGAGGCCACAGCGGAGACGGCGAAAACACAATTAAACTCTGGCCAAGATAGAAAAAATAAAAAAGAAGAAATCTACAAAAACAAGCCTGCCAGCGGCATCTTGATTGACAGCCCTGTCGGCAAGCGGGGCACGCCTCACGTTTCTGCAGTTGTAAGACGGCTGACTGATAGCGGCAGATATGAATGCTAAGATTACAGGTCCATCCAAAGACTTGGAACACGGCAGATTGCCTGATAAGAGAAGACGAGCGCAAAGTGTGTGTGTGTGTGTGTGAGAGAGAGAGAGAGAGACTTCTTCTGTGGATGTTGGCTGTCACATTTCATCGTATTGCCTGTATCACACCAGAGATTCTTCACCTCTCCGTAATCTTGCAGAAATAAGTAGCAGGTTTCCCCCCTCCTGCATGATGAAACTAATTTACCTCTTTAGGAAAGTAGAAGAGTGGTAGCATAAGAAGTGAACAGTTTCTTGATATTCGCAAACAAACTCCTCTTGAAGATGAATTGTATCACATAAGGTAGCAGAGATAACAAATAAAGGAAATATAAAGCAGGCTACAGCAAAAGTAAATCGCTTGGATTTTCTCAAAGGATTCCACACGTTTGCACTGTTGTTATCAAACCCTAATAGACAAGCACAGCGGAATGAACAGAAGTGGATTCTTTCAGTTTGTGAGATAGTACCACATATACAGTACTGTAGTGCAGAATCAGCTCCATGCACATAGTATTGGCAGACAAATTATTGTGGTAATTCAGAGGGGCCAGCAAGAGCCAAGCTAGTAAACCTACAGAGCAGTGGTGAAATGAACTAAGTACATTTACTCAAGTATAGTGTACTTTGAATTCTAATATCTTGAATATAGGGCCTATTACCTCCAGCACTAGTAGTATTGCTACACGGTGGTATAATGCTACTAACTACTTCATTACTTAACCACCGATGCAGAGTTGGTGAAGAGAACAGAATATAACATTTTATAGTCTTTTGAATAACACACCATTTAGTTTTAGTCCTATTTAGTCTTCTGAAGAACCTTTGTCTTTTAGTCTTAGTGTTAGTCAACAAAATGAACACAGTGGTGGTGATCACCTCTCGTGCCTGCAGAGGGAACTGTGGCACAAGGAAGTGTGTGTCTGCTGCATCGCCCGCCTCCTACAGGTGCCTGTCGACTGGCTCCGGTAATGGGAGCCTATTAGGTATGCAGATCAGACACAGGCGCAGAGGGGGAGGTGCCGGGCCACATGGCTCACAGCTCCCCTTCCGAAGGTGTCTGGGCGATGCAGTGCCCGCACTGTCACCCTCCAACAGGTGAGTCTGACACCCCCACAGCGGGGAACATTGACACATCTGACAACGACGGCCGAGTGGGGGGAGGGTGGAGGAAGGACAGGAGGGGCGGTTTGAAGGAGAGGAAGAAACTAAGAAAGCCTAAGGATGCATCTCGTGTCCTCTTATCTCTATCCTCGCTTGTCTATATACTGTATTAAGTGGAAAAAGTCGGTCTGCCATTTTGCCTGCCGTGCCTCTAATTCCTGCTCCAAGCCAATGAGCTACAGTACAGGAGTGAGGATTAGGAGGCACCACTGAGGAGCTGTGAGTGAGGGAACATAAAGTGCATCGTTCCAGGAAGACTTCCTCAACTGAACAGCATGACGCCCCTAGCTAGCAATGATATTTTACATTTGTGTGTGTGTGTGTGTGTGTGTGTGTGTGTGTGTGTGTGTGTGTGTGTGGCCGCTGGGGACATCGATGTGAAACTGTAGTGGGGCAAATTAACTGTGGCAAAGACTGTTCTGCCATCAATGATTTTTTTTGTGTGAGTGTCTAAGCAGAGTTATTAAGTTGGGGGAGAGGGGGGGGGGGGGCTCAGCTCAGTGGGCATCGCAAATAAATAAATGTTTCCTCTCTCCTTGTCTTGTTTATTCCATGCACCTCTGGTGGGAGGGACTAGTCACTATAAGACACAAGGAAAGGACTCGGAAGGAAATTACAGAATTACGATTGAGACACAGGATGCATCCTCATAAACTCAAAAACTCAAACAGCCGGGTTAGAAATGCACAAAATGCATGTGACGCCGGGCCAACGTGCTGTGAATGTGTACATACAGAGCAGAGCCTCTGCCTGAAGACCAAAAGCCTAATATCTCCCCTGGCCAAGCAAGGGGGATGCCCTGTAGGGCAGTGGATAACATGTTTGGCTTCGGTGTCCCTTGGCTGCACGACCACATTAGCCGGTGCGGCCGTGACAATTCTTATCTGACACCATGCAGTCCCCTCTCCACAGGCAACATTAGTCATCATCTGCTGTCAACGCTTGTCATTTCAATTCCCTTCTGTTTGCATTGCAGGGCAGGTCAGCCCATATACTGTAGCCTGTTAACCGTTTAAGCCCCATACACTTCACCCATATATCATACTGTCAATAGATTTATCGTTATATTAATTTGTATCTGTATTTACAAGAACTTGGCGTTTGTTTTTTGCTTTTTAATGGCAAAAATGTATAGGGTATTAGATTAAAAAAAAGTTTTCTTTTTATTGGAAAAGTTTAAAAAAATATTGCCAATAATGACATGAAAAATTACCAGATTAAAGAAAACTTCCCATCAAAATTAATTCAGATACTATTGTTATTGGATTGCTACCACATGCCAAAGTAAATAATTTGTGTCCTTTAGTTACATTGGAATTGCAACACCAGTGTGCCCGTTACCTCCCGCCCTCTGCTAAATAATCTCATGTCATGCATCCCAGGAAACATTTATTTGCGAGTAGCCGACAACTTGCCTCGTAAAAAGTGAGGGAAGCTAGGTGACTCTGGTATTAACTTTGAAAAGTAAGGACATCAGAACACATGACTCGTCGTTAAATTGCAACTCAGGACAATGCTAGACATTTATGGCTCTTTTTTACTATGAAGGGTAACGCCAAACCTTCTGTAACATGAAACTTTCCAGAACCAGCGAAGTTCTGTCATAGTTTTAATGGGTGGCTCTGCAAGAGGCTGACCGTTTATGACGCAACACAGTTTTCTGTCCTCCCTTTGTGGGCAGACCCTCCCTTTGTGGTGCAGAAAACGGCGTTGTGTATGTGTGTTTGTTTGTTTGTTTGTTTGTTTGTTTATTTGTTTGTTTGCGTTCGTGCGTGCGTGTGTGCGTGCGTGTCTATATTTTAACGCTAAATTATAATACAATTTCCCCCAGTTTAGCTGATATGCAAATTCCCCTTGAACAATGAACTCAATTGGGTTACCTGCCAGCCTTTAGATGATAAGCTTTATTGTTAACTTCAAGTTATCCATCAAGAGAAAAAGAGCATGTTGAAATTGTATATATAAATAATAAATGGAAATAAGCTCTCAAGCTACTTGGTGAATTATCTAATACCCTATGCATTTTGCCAATAAAAACATTGATCAACTGGTAAGCCCCACTTGTTCTGGGGAGGGTGTAGACAAGCACCTCTGCTACGCATGGAGTCACCAGCTGCTTCTCTTTACGCGATGGTGAGGACGCGACACATACGGAGGAACACATTATCCAAGTTCACTCAGAGTGCAGTGACTCCTAAACAAACCTTTGGGAGTCACCAGTGTTGGGACAGAGAACACATCCATTCAAGCTGAAGCCATGGAGGAATTGAATCCCATGCTCCACTGTGGGAGGCAGGTAGTCCCTGCAGCCCGTATTTTAACTGTACAATAATACAAATTAACTCACAGCACTTTGAGTTTATTTGCCATGAGATCAGGCTCACCGCTGATTGAAATATCAGTCATGATTCCACCAATCTCTGTACAGCTTTGATTTAGCAGCAGCATTGTAGGGGGCTAATTTTGACCATTGCTTCTTCATTCTAATATAATCAAATTCACCTGTGTGTAGATTAACACATGTATAACATATACCGGATTGTTCCAAACAACAGAACAGACTGACAAACCAAAATACATGTTGCTGTTCTCACTCAAGCTCTCTCAATATCAACTTGCCCCTCTCTCTCTCTCGCTCTCCCCAAAATAAATGTGTTTAATGCTGATATGAGATTCTCTCCCACCCGGGCCCATAGGCATCGGGCAACAGGACACAGTGTCACCGCCGCGGCAGAACAACTCTTAAGCAGATTTATACGCATGCTTACTGGTGAGAAAAGGGGAGGGGACAATGACATTTTTGCCCACACCACCGCCGGCAAAGGACTTGAACATGAGATGTCTCTTTTTTGCCCTTGCTGAATAAACGGTTTATAATGTAAAATCAAATGTTTCCTCTCAGGCAGCAGCCCAAGGACCTATAAAGTCCTTACCAAGAGCGCAGCCTGAAGGGCAGTGCGGGAGATATAGCTTCTGACAGCAAGAGGAACAGTGGGTTGATGTTGCAGGAGTTCAACTCTCTCCCGTACTCAACATTTTGTAATGGAGCCTTCCCTCCCTTATTTTACACAAACCTCACTCCACTTGACATAATTTATTCTCATTTGTACTGATGGCAAAAAAATCTAATGTATTATTTTATAATAGGAGCCTGAGATGTCTCTTATCAACTCTTGAATGTATTCAAGTGTGCTCATGAATTCAGATGACTGCATTCTTACAGAGTGCCGGTGTGCTCATCACTTTGACAAACGCGGCGAACAATAATCGATCAGAACATCAAGACTTTTGTTCCAGTGTGTGCAGTAGAAACAAACAAAGCAAAACCAATATGGCATTTGATCGGCAACATGGTGTGATAATAAATGGTCAATTATTATGAGGTGATTTCTATATAGAGTCCTGCGTTTTCCTCCTCGTATGCCGTCTACACTGAAGGGTAACACTGAAAGAGAAAGCGGTGTGGTTCCATGCATCATCTATGGTGAGGAGCGTATGATGTTTCACACGGTTTGTGCACACGCTTTTAGTGCATGGGGAAACTAACTAAGTTTGAATTTGGCATAAGTCATCTAAGTAAACAGTCTCATGTTTCCGTAGCTTGAGGCAGCTTCATGTACAAGTGGACCCCGGGGACAAGACGCTATATGTCACAGGGATTTACCCCAGAGCCCTTGATGTAGAGTGCCAAGCAGGGATTGAGTGCCATTTTCGTATGACTCTGCCAGGGATTGAACCTCGACCTCCCAATCTCAGGGAGGTCGAGGTTCTAACCACAAGACCACTGAGCCTACAGTATCTTATTCAAATCCACCGTGTTTTAGTGTGTAGAGAGTGTACAAATGTAAACAAACGGAACTGTGCTGGTCCATTTTGTTACATTTGTATACTGTACTCTCTGTAGTTACAAAGGGATAAGTTAACACTTATTATGCTAATGAAATGTATACTGTACACGTCCTCTGAATTAAAACCACAGGGTGCGTTGGACATGTATACACGTCTTTAGGTCCTTTTTAATGATATAAAACGGGATCACTGAATCAATCTTTTGACAGCGGCCGTTGCTAACTTACTAGGCAACACTGCTCAGAGCTCCTGGACATGTTTTGCAGATGAGCGCAGCCATTCACTTCCTTGTTTACGGGCCGACAAAACTATTGTCCTAATTTCTGATTTAAGCAAGCATCTCGTTTTGGAATATTAACACTTATAAAGAGAGATCAGACTTATTAGCGCGAGGTAGTAATGAACCCTCCCGGTTTTTGGAGGAAATGGAAGGCGGGGCCTTCCAGAGTAAACTCTGCCCATCTGCTTGGCACTCTAGTGCCTTTATTCTGAAAAATGTATAGTTAGTTAACACTAGAAAGGATTATACAGTGTCGAATAGATACTGTCCCAAGGATGCATTTGATAGGACAGACACTGTGCACTGCCAGATGTTGTATTCACATTCCCCTTGAATGCTGTCCCCTGCCATTGTTTTCTTTAGTGTTTATTTTTTTTGTATCACTCTTTTATGAATTAATTTAGGATGCAATGATGATGATAGGACCAAAGCCAGGAGGGGATGGTGTGAAAGGGTCGGTTATAGGGGACAAGTGGAGGGGGTTGATTGGGGGCACAGAATCCGTCACAGGAGCGCCGATACCAAATGTTCTGCCTCCATGCATTCCCCTTGTCAGAAGGTTCCAGAATGAACACGGTGACACTCAAGGACGATACGCTTGAATTCAATTACCCGTCCCGGGAAAGAGAGAGGGGTGGGAGGGGTGATGGCAGTGAGGTGAGGTGAGGTGGTGGGCTGTCGGTTCCGCCCCAGACTGGTTCTCCTGGGGGGGGGGGGGGGGGGGTTGGGGGGGGACTACAACCACTGTAGAAAACCAAAAAAATAAACAGCATCCCTGGTGTGCAGGAGCATGGAGAGGAGGTCCCGACCTCTGCGTCCCCCCATAGACGTCACGTCCCATCAGGGCACCACACAGCGTGGCTCTAGTCATCTGCAGAAACCACGAGACACACTCCCTCCTCTCCCTCCCTCTGAAGAAGAGTAAACTACAGCAACCCCAGCCCCAGGTCAACTGTTATCCAGAGAGAGAGAGAGAGAGAGAGAGAGAGAGAGAGAGAGAGAGAGACAGAGAGACAGAGAGACAGAGAGACAGAGAGACAGAGACAGACAGAGAGAGAGAGAGAGAGAGAGAGAGAGAGAGAGAGAGAAAAGCTGGTAGACATGACAGACACAGGTCTCTCGGTCTTGGGGCCTGGGGAGACGGAGAGAGAGAGAGATAGAGAGGGAGCCAGACAGAGAGAGGAGGGGCATGACCCGCTGCAAACAATGTTGATTTAGTGGAATGGAACAACCAGAGAGGGATGTTTACAGTTTACAGTGTGTGTGTGTGTGTGTGTGTGTGTGTGTGTGTGTGTGTGTGTGTGTGTGTGTGTGTGTGTGTGTTTGTGTGTGTGTGTTGGGGGGAGGGGACGTGGGGTCCAGAGAGACAGAGAGAGATGCAGAAAGCACACTGTCAGATGCTATCAGCCTCCTGGAAGGAAGGAAGCACATCAAGCTCTTCAGCACCTTGCAGAACGCTGCCTATGACATCCATCCATGGCCGTATGACTAACGCACGGCCTGAGAGGCCATCAAGTTATCCACCTCGCCAGCTCCGCTGAGATGAGGCTGTCACTTGGCATTGGGGCCTTTTCAGCGGCTTTCACAGCCACTTCTGTAAGGGGAGATTGATGCTCGTCCATTTTTCCTTTCTTTATCCCCCCCCCCCGACACCCAGCCGGCTCCCTCTCAACCGCGGCCACCGCGGTGGGATTAGCTGATTTGAACATTGATGATGTTCCGACAGCTCTGACTAGGCAGAGAGATGTGTCTTCATTAACCGGCAGAGTGCTCTAAAAACATTATCATTAGTCTTCAGAACCACTGGATGGTGAGCTTCCAGCCATGGGCCCGCCACTGCCTCTCACAAGCTTGTCATCGCGGAGAAAAATAATAATAAAGCATCCTGGGCTGCCACGCCATGTGTCAGGTTCTTATCACTTTGATTTAGCCATATGGCTGTGAGACGGCCAATGAAGTTTATCAGTCGTCAAAAGTTTCATCACCGGGATCCCGCAGAAAGCCGACTGGCAACTTCAATAAATCCGACATCAGGGAGTGTCGTTCAAGATGACAAACAGCCCAAGACAGGCACCCCTTTTTGTCGGCATTGTGTGGGCCTGGCCGTCAAAACATAATCTGACTCACATCAGAGCAGAGACGTGCGTGCGCGTGTGTGTGTGTGTGTGTGTGTGTGTGTGTGTGTGTGTGTGTGTGTGTGTTTTATATAGTAGTCGCACTCCCCTACACCTGAAAGTGAGCATGGAAAACATCATGATTCCATTACCCATTATGATTCCATACACATGTTTCCCAGGTAACACAACAAGTCCATAAAAGCACCTTAGTAATTGGGTAGGATTCAATATCCTGCAGCAGCATGAAGGCACCGTGACAAAATACTAATAAGCTTTTGGAGGAGGGAGGAACCAGACAGGGACTGTCTGATTTCTTATTTACTGACGTGGTCTGCGCACGCCCGGCAGATGTCTGCCTATTTATTTGGGTATATTGTATATTAAACCGACGTCCTGCTGGTATCTCAGATGTCGGGCTGATTTAACCCATTTAGACCTGAGGCTGATTCTAAAAAAATGGCTTCTAAATCCTAACAGTTTTCTGAAAAACGTAAGTTTCTATGTCAGTGGTGCTCAACCTTTTTCAGTATTTGGCCGCGGACCCCCATCTGAAAATATGTAGTTCCAGGGACCCCACCGAAGCAAAGATTTGAGTTAAAAACTTTCGCACTGAAAGAACATAATATTCAAAGATTTGGGGCACATTTTCAGAATGTTACAAAAATAGCAGATCTACAAGCTTGTAGATCTGCAATTCTTTTAAATAGCTAAAGTATAACATAATGCTTAAAACACCAAAAGGGTTTCCCGTCCTAAATGGATTAAAGGCAAGTTTAGTGGCTTGTGCAAGAGAGCAAGACTATAAGGAAAGCCTCATACACAGAAAAGCCATTATGGAAAACTGCTGCGTTCTCTTTGATCTAGACTAGACTAGATGGAAGCTAGTAGGCTCTGTGCTCTGTACCGTACTGTATCTGTGTCCCAGTCTTCCAAAAGGTCTGTGCTCTGTACCGTACTGTATCTGTGTCCCAGTCTTCCAAAAGGTCTGTGCTCTGTACCGTACTGTATCTGTGTCCCAGTCTTCCAAAAGGTGGCATATTCGCATTTCCTGTTCCAGTTTTGTGTTTTCAGTTCCAGTGGTAGAAAGTAAATCATGCATTTAAGTTTCTGTACTTAAGTACAATTTTGAGGTACTTTTACTGTACGTGAGCATTTTTCAATACTTCATTAAAGTGTACTATATATCACTACATCTGAGAGACCAATATTGTATTTTTTTTACTCCACCATATTTGACAGCTTTAGTTACTGGTTACTTTGCAGGTTTTGATTATTAATACAAAACACACGTTAACCAACAGCTTTGGCTAATCGGAAATAAAGCTCATAATGCAACTCATCACGACATGTTGTTTACTTGTAGATCTGTAGATTTCCACTATATCCTGTATATACAGATTATATCTTAATAATTGTTCATTAATCGCGATCGCGGCTAAAGCATAATCGTGCTGCCGGTGCTGTTTCTATAACATGAAGTGTGTTTTTCTCACCTCGATGTGAAGCAGCGCCTCCTCTCTCTCTCGGAGCACCTCCACATCCTCCTCGCTGATCTCAGACAAGAAGGCCTGAGAGTCTTCCGCCGGCTCCGCGGCGTCTGCTTCTCCAAAAAGAGGACCCTCCTCACACAGCTCTGTGAAGGGTGTCTGGGGACTCTGTGGCACACACACCCACGCATGCACGCAGACACACAGGCGCACACATGCAAACACAGAAGGAAAGAGAAGGAATTAAGAGTAATAAGCAAGATATATTTTTGTTGGTTTATTTTTGCATTCCTAATGTATCCCACCTCTCCCTGGCTGACTGCACATACAGTGCAGTAGAAGGCATGCTAGTGGGCCAGTGTATAGGTCCAAAGCACAACTAACTGAGTCACAGTTGGCTGTGTGTATACTGGCCCTCAACTGACTCACCTTTACTGAGTCACAGCAGCCTATATGCTCCCTCTTCCACATGCACCTCCACAACAACACAAACAAGCAAACCTGACACCGTCAGGACACTGTTCACCAGTCAGATGGGGCAAAGCCACATTCAACCTTGCACACCTGTTTTGGTATTGGTATTAGTGATTTTTTTTTTTATATATGTAGGCCTATAATTTTAAAAGAACGGCGAAACAAAGTACCCACATTTCCATTTCTTTATTGGCACACACCAAAAAGGAACGCTTGCGCGTTTCGGCTATGCAGCCTTCATCAGAGCAAACTAAAACAACCTTCACTGCATTTATACTGTGGCCTTCTGTTTCAGAGTGTACTGCAGACACAAAGGTAACGACGACAGGCTCCATTATGTTACGGGTTACAGTACTTTTCCCTGAATCGCCCACACATATGACAAATTCTCATGAATGTGCTCTGTTTTCTCTAAATGAACTCACTGTTCACTGAACCCACCGTGCACCGCTGCGATAATCACGGTTCCATAATCTGTCCTCCCCTCTCCTCTAAAGCTTGGCAGCGTATAAGACTTTCAGCAGGTTGAAAGATCTTCACTATGCATAAGGCCCTTCACACTTTATTAAATAAAAAATAAAAAAGACGGCCTCGTTCAAGGTTCTTTGTGAGCGAAACCGCACTTAATATGAATCATTCATTAACCGAACTCTTTCAATGGCTGTCCACAGAGCGATAAGTGGCAGGCACCTTGAGGACTGATATGGTATATAAGGCTTCTATATAGAACAATATAACCTTTCATGAGTCTAAACTGAAATGTAAGCTTTGTGTACTGTAGAGTCTTCCATACCACTTTCAACCAGATCTGGAGGAAATGTGTCTCTAACACCAGTGGTGAAATGGTCCATGCATGGCCACTGATGACCCGCGTTTGAACCCAATTCGCTAAAATGAGCTGAATATTAGCAGCAAGCTTTTCAGGGAGGGATAACGAACCGTGCAGTCCAGAGATGGTGATATAGAGCGTCGCAGTCCCGCCCCCTACCAGGGCCCAGGAAATGATTCCCCGTTCAAAGTATTTATTTAAAGACCTTGTACAAAGCCAACTCGAGTTGTGACAAATCATGACAACAAACACAACAGAACGGCAGGTTACAACACTTGTTTTGTTGTTTTTCTTCTTTGTAATTATTTGTTCGGCCGACAATGTTGTTGTGTGTTGTGTTTATTGTCATGATTTGTCACAACTCCAGTTGGCTTTGTCCGCGGCATAAACGTCTTTAAATAAATACTTTTTGAAAAGCCTATGGATAAAATGAACGGGGAATTCACTTGTGAATTCACTTGTGAATGTCACGAGGCGTGACCATAATATGGAAGCGTAATGTCATGAGGCGTGACCATACTGTATAATGTATATGGAGGTGTGATGTCACAAGGCGTCATGTCACAAGGCTTGGCCATATATGGAGGCATGGTTGACGCAACAAACGAACAAATGGGAAATGCAGGTTTTCATAGTAAATGCGACATACAGTACACAATGCTTGTGTAAAGGATTATTAATGCAACAGCACAACACTGCATCGCTTAATAGCCTACAATACAATGTAACAATAACAGCACACCAGGTCTGTCTGGATCAGCAGGAGATACATGTGCATTTTCATATCTTTCTTTATTAGGTTCTTTGAGTATCAACCAACATCCTCTAAGGCGCCAGTCACACCTATCAGACAAGCGTCTTATCAATGTTTTATGGTTTTATCTGTCTTGTCGTTTGTCGCATCAATTGACCACAATGCTTTGCGGAATCTGGGCGGTGCGTGGGCGGTGCGAGGACATGCGGAAACAGATCCACGTGTTGCCTGTTGTTGTCCTTACGCTGTTAGCTGCGGGACACAGTAGCTAGTAGCTTGTTGGTTGTGTCAACGTGTTGCGTCTCCACTTTATCAGTACCACTACCACAGTAGGTGCCAAGTCTGGCACTGATTCCGTGTGTATGTATATAGCCTCCAGGTACGCAGACTAAGCATGGCATCATTGTGGAAAATTAATATTTTCTGTTAGCAACGACTCCATTATTTTTAATAAAGCGCATCCATTTTACCACAACACACGACTTGCTGCATTTCAGGCTGTTAGCCATGACGCAGACGTCGATGCAGGCTATAGGCGAAATATAGGATAAGAGATGACATGCGTCTCCAAGTTGGAGCCTATAGTTGCGCCTGGGCGCACAGCTCTCTCCTATCTGCAGTCCGACCGTTCAGCGTTACTTCAGGAGAGGAGACGACAGATTGAAGAGTGCATGCCACTGCTTTGGCATTGCCAGTGGACACCTCGATGTTAATGTTATTAAAAGAAATGAGAGGAGAAAAAAAAGGGGGGGAATCATATAAGCATTAGGCTATATAGACCAGAGCTAGGTTAGGAGTGAATGATAAAATGCATGCACCTTGAATTATAACGTTTGTTTTAATTTTCTGTTCGGCCACGACGGGCAGGGATTATATTTTCCTGTTGAATTGCTTACTGGAACAGACCAAACTACTTTACTTAACAATAAAATCATTTTCGTTACGAAAGTGCATAGGCTCTTTCCTCTTCCGTGTCTGCACTGAGTGCACTCTGCAGAAAAAAA
Source organism: Protomyctophum bolini (assembly GCF_963924005.1). Classification (NCBI taxonomy): domain Eukaryota; kingdom Metazoa; phylum Chordata; class Actinopteri; order Myctophiformes; family Myctophidae; genus Protomyctophum; species Protomyctophum bolini. Next base: position 20,435,352 of record NC_137868.1, on the reverse strand, counting down.
ACAACAGAGTGTGAAAAGACCGCCCAGTGCAGCGTAACAAACGGACCTTCTCTCCTATTGGTTGGCGGGTAAACCCAACCCTTTTTGTCTTGTCTGAAGTCCCGCCTTGTTCTTCAGCTTGTCGCCTACAAAATGTTTTCTGTCTTGTGTCTTGCCCCCCCCCCCCCCCCCCCCCCCCCACATGAAACACGTTTGTCTGATGAAACCACGTGACTCCCATTAGAAATGCATTGGGAGCTGTCTTGTCTGATGCTTTTCATCAGACAACCATAAGACGCTTGTCTGATAGATGTGACTGCGGCCTAAAGTTGTAGAAAATGTGAAACTGTCTCCAAAGTGCAGTGACAGACTCACTTTTAAAATAATTTGCTATTCATTCAGCTGTGGCTCGTGTGGCAAATGAGTTGAGAGTATATTGCAGTATTTAATTTGATCGTCAGCGGCCTTATCGGTGAGAGACAAACTCCTCCCCTTCTTGAGTGCAAAGAACATTTTCTAATCAGAAAATCAAGATTGTGATACTGTATATATATTTTTAATAATAATAACAACCAACAGAGTCTATTTGTGACAATCTTGCTCATTTGTCTTCATTGATTGCTGATTTATTGCTTACCATATTATCCATTTGGCAATGTGTATTATACAGTAGCCTACATCATGCTACAAATGCACACATCTGACGCACTACATTTTTCTCACTGCAAAATATACATCTGCTAAATTCCTATATTGTAAATTGTAAGACATTGACATCAACAAAAAACACAGAATAGTGACGAATGGCCAGGTGATCTATATAGCAGATCTATGGTCCTGGATATTACAGAATTATTAAAGTATATTGAGGTTCATGTTGTTTGTTCTCATCTCTCTGTCTATAGACATGTGTGCTGTTTGGAGTGCTCTATGATGTGCATGAATATGAAATGTGGACGTTGAGTTTTCTGAAGAGTTTGCCCTTATTTGAAAAGTTGAGTGAGTGTCAAAGCAGGCTTGAAATCCAAAGGGACTGTCAATGAAAGTCTGATAAAACCCTTAAAATATGGTAATACTTGCAATCTATTTCAATCTTTTTTTATAACTGATTTTTCCACCTAGATTATTTTCTTTTTTATCAGTATTAACCACACAGAGGGGGTGAAACTTAATTTAATTAACTTAGCTCTATCTCCCATATCTGTGGCTCAAAGTGAACCTCAGCCTCTCTCGCCTCCTCGGCTCTAATATTTCCAGTACTGAAATAGAGAAGGATGATCACATTGTATAATGTTTCTATTCTCCTTCTCCTCGAGGGATGAGGGGAATGAGAATTGCCAGTGAATTAGGTGTATCTATCAATCCCTATAAGTACCATCGTCTCACTTTATGAAACATATGAAAGAGGACCTAGCTGCATCAAGGCGTATAATCAAAACTAACAAACAAATCATGTGTTCATGTGTGAAACTCCAGCCAGTACTGTCACTTAACGTGGACCTGCAAGGAAAACAGAAATGACGGTGCATGTTTTAGCTAGAGACTAAAGTCAAGCTGTGACTCAAGCAGGATAAGAAAGAGCAATTTCCTCTAAAAGGAAGTGACACTGAAGCTTCCCAGTGAATAGATTTGCTTCGGCGCAGCAGAGTGGAAAACACTACACAGTTGGTCCTTGCAAGGATGCAATCTCACACGGAGAGACCTATCTTATCATGCTGCTCTTTTATGGCTAAAAGGCTGAACAAAGGACAGACTCTCACCTGTTTCTTGTCTTTCTGTGCTGCGGGTAGCAAGGCCCTCGAGCGGTCAGCAATTTTCTGAACAAGGAAGCAATGGAGAGGAGGGAGTGTCAAACTGTGTGGGCAACTGATCACAGAACAGAGAACCTCTGCGTATTACACGCGCCCGAAATTGGGAAACTTCAACGCATCGTCTTTGGTCTGAACTAGGTAATGCTACCATATATATATCAGAGGGAATAAAGAATGAGTAATCCATATTTGTGAGCATATTAAATGCACAACATTTCAAAGGTTATTGTGAAATATCTGCCTTGAAGATCTTTCTGGAAATTTTAATTACATTTTAACCAATCTGTATGGCAGCGTACTGTATGTAAATACACAAACTAACACGACTGCAGTTGTCAAGAAATGCCTAGTCTGTAGGACAACAACTGTTGACAAGCGGCATTGCATCAATTATCTCTTCTGCTCAAACAGGCTTTCCATTTTAGCTCAGCAGAAGACACGTTGCTCTGAGACCAGGTTTCAAACTAAGTATACTTTTGGAAACCTGTGCTGTACATGTCTGTCTTTTTGGAAACTTGGGGGACTAAGGGTATGCATATATATAAAGTGAGCGGAAAATCGAATGGCAAAGTGAGTTTAACGTAATTTGACGTTGTTTAATGTAAACAGATAGGACTTTTCTGTTTGGATGTATGGACTGTCAAAGCCAGAAAGTAGGTTTTTGGCCACTTAGTAGGCCTTCCCGCATACTTCTGGGTATGATGATGATGATATCACATCCATACCCTCTATTTGTATTGTTTGTCTTGTTGAAGGACAATCTGAAGCAGTCAAACCAAATGAATCACAATAATATTTTCAAATGCACGTTTGCAACAATTTACACGGTCCATGGATTACAAGGCAGTGAAAACAAACCAAAAGACTAAACTAATCTTATAATGATAGAGTTTCGGTTATGGTTGGGAGTTATTCATGCTCAAAATATTAATTTGTCTTATAATTAATTCTTCACTTATGCATTAATGCCATTATTGTCAGGGGAATGGCTAACCTGAGTGTATATGTATAGGTATTACCTTTTGTAGATCCCCATAACGCTGGACAGACTCTGAGAGCTCAGTCTTTAGTCTCGTCAGGCGTAAACGGTCTTGCTGTGAGAATAACAAACACAAGATTGGGTTTAATCATGTGAATTTTTTGCTTATTCCTCCATTTCTTCTTCGAAATGAGAGCGAATGATTGAGGGGGTGAGTGTGAAATACCCGTGAAGAGCCGCTGATTATATCAGAGAGCTGTTTGACGAGTTGGCTTGTGGTAGTGATGACTTTATTGGTTTGCTGCTGTATGGAGTGTCTGCAATGACAAAAAGTGTGAAAAAGCACAAGTTAGAGATGTGCACAGGCATACATACCATTAAAAGACAGGTAGTTCCAAGGAAGCAATCTGATTGGTTGAAATAGCTCTCTATCCGTGCTTCAAACAAGCATGATGGCACACCTAATCAAAACATAAAAATCAGCTGTGCAGGGCAGTCCCCGGTTGAGTGGCTACTACAGGACATTTTCAGTCGTAGTGTGGCTATACATCATTACATCATTAAATTAAATTGAGTTGACTTCTGTGCTGCCTACGTAACTCGCCTATCGGCTTGTTCCTGCAGCAACGCAGGCGTGCCATTAATAACGGTAATGCACACCCTCGAGTGTAATATTGCTTAAATAAAAGACAGACAGACACAAAGGAACAGCACGTCATCGTGCTTATGGTTATATAAGGCTTAAGCTATTCCCAACCTGTGGGTCTGGGACCACTGGTGGAGCATGAGATTATTGTAAGTGGGCCCCAAATAACTGGCAAAAAATGGCATTTTAATGAAATTTTAATTAAAATATTGTAAAAAATAACAATGTAAAAGACATATATTTTTTTGTTTAACCTTGAATAGCTTGTTTTCATTGTGATACCCTTAAAAAGGATCATACTATACTAAGTTCCATTGGTCCAAGCTGAAAGCTTTTAGAATATTAGTTTCAGAAAAGGTTGGGAACCACTGGCTTATATCCTGTGTACTACCACGAGTTAGCTCAGGGGTTTCAACTGATTTTGACACAGGGACCACCATCCTGATTCCTGACTAAGAGCAACCTATTGTGTCGGGTGGGTCCGACTCCATCATAGACCCACAACAGTGGTGGGGGTTCATGCACCATTTCATGGGTTAAGTTTATTCATTCATCCATCCATCCATCCATCCATCCATTCATTCATTCTTCCTTGTTCCTCACTAATCACACTATCACAGACTACATTAGTTTGACAAAACAAATCTAGTTTTCAAAGCATTGTATTACCAGTAAAAAGCAGGTATAGATATCATTTGGCTATATTTTTTGTTGTATACAACAACATTTGAATGCATCAACTATTTGCAAAAGTATATTTTCCTGGACCAAACAGGACAGTAGAGGACACCCCAAATCCTCTCTCAAAATTATATTATTCACATGCAAACAAGAAACAACAAACTTTTTTTAAAGTGTGCTCCAGAGACCAACCAACATGTGTGAATCAATATTAACGACTGTCAGACAAAGGCGTAGAGTGAGAGCTCTTCATGTTCTCTGGAACACTGCGTGGACAGGACACCGTGAGAGATCTCTGAGTAGGAGGTTGATAAAAGAAGTACTCCGATTTTGTTAACTTAAGTAAAAGTAGCAATACATTTGACACTGGGTGAAAAAAATCAGTTATATATAGCCTACATCGTGGGATAAAACAAATACATATATGACATTTTAGAATTACAGCAGAGCAAAAAAGCCAAAGTATAACGGCTTAATCGTTGAATGTTTTCCGCTAAGTAACTATAGTAATTAAAGCTCAAAGTAAAAGCACCTCAAAATTGTACTACATATACTTAATATACTAATAGTTACTTTTCACCATTGATGTGGAGGAAGTTCCTTTTATGTTCTCAGAAACACTGTGTGGAAGATAGGAGGTTGATAAAAGTACACGCCCGCCCAGTGACCTGGGCAAGCATCCAGATATTCCTACTATGTATTCACCAAATCCTTTAGATGCACAGTTTAAGACACTGATTAAATGTATATGCACTCTCCGGTCGTCTGGGGGTTTACTCCTCACATAGGCCCAGTCCACGCCCGCCAGCCCTGACACAACCACGCACGGGCTGCTCCGTAGAGATAGGCGAGAAACACAAACAGACTCTAGTCCCTCATACTCAAATATTGATCCGGAGCTGTTGGGAGGGACAGGGGCAGAGGAGCAGACGTCCGACGGTGCACTGGGGACGGCGGGGGCATGTCACTGTAATTCTCTGTGCGCTGCGAGAGGAACCAAAGCAATGTGGTGGAAAAATTGTTGATGGAAACTGCATCTATTCAGGCGGAGAGAGCGTGGTGGGGAGGTCAAGGGGCTGCAGGCGACACTGTAACTTGATGCAATGGCTAGAAGGTACGGAAGATGAAGGAGAAAGTAGAGCTGGCACAGAGGTATAATGGATTTATTAGTAATAGTCAAATTACATTCTATACAAATGATGCATTTGGTCTAACTTGGCAGCCAGTACTTTATGCCCCTGCCTCTTTCTTTACTACGTCCATGTACAGTAGGTATAGATGTGGGTTCATGATCGATGCCCTTGTGTTATTTCCCACAGCACCACTTTGCTGGCTGGGAGCTCCTGGTGTCTACAGGCAGCCTCACTATAGCTGCTATCTTCTCACTCACTCTAGTAGTTCTCTCACCTCTCCCATCAAAGGAACCAGAGAGGCATCAGTCCCTACATAGCCTCGGAAACCGCAGGCGCTTTGTTAAAAAGAAATAAAGAAAAGGTTGCTTTAGTGGTATCTTTCCTACTGATCATTACCACCAAGTTAATGAAAATCTGTCTCTCTAATCCATTCTCTAACAATCATATCCAGACACATGTGCATGTGTGAGCGAACACACACACACACACACACACACACACACACACAGGAGTGATTACAATAACCCACCCACAGCGATCCATGGCAGGGTAATTAAAGACTAATATTCCGCCAGAACATCCAATTCATCACAACCACATACACTCCAAATGCAATCACTTATTTCATTCAACTCAAAATGAATCACATAACGAACTGATTTAAACAAAATAAAGAATGCAAATGATGCAAATTCACAGTGGGCACATGCTGCTTAGGCATGTACTTTCACACGATACCACGCTGCTAGAATTTATAATGTTACTGAAGAGAAAAATCACCCACTATAGTTAATGTATTTGTTATAAGTTATATAGTACCCTTGACTTGTCATGTAAAGTACATGTTCAACTATAGCTACTAGGCTAGGTATTTATGTAGGACTATGCATTATTAAGAAGTTATATAGGAACCTTGACTATACAGTAGCTAATTAGGCTATTTATGTATTTATTATTTTACAGTAAGTTGTATGGTAACCTTCACTTGTCAAGTGTCAAGTTGTCAAGTGTCAAGTTGTATGGTAAGTTGGTAACCAATATTGTGATTTGTGATTATTTGCAGACTGTGTAGCTAGCTAAGGTGGCATATTCACAGATGCACTGTATAATGACGCTCACTCACTCACTCACACACACACACACACACACACACACACACACACACACACACACACACACACACACACACACACACACACACACACACACACACACACACACACACACACACACACACACACACACACACACACACACACACACAGATTAAAAAGTGGTAAATCCTATACGTGATGTGTCATCATTTAGCTCTGCTGTAGTAGCAGATTTTTCACACATCTAAAGGATTCATTTTAAATCATGACTAGCTCCAGCATGTATGTACAGTATGTCTGGCAGTCTGCATTGCGCATCAGAAGGCTTGTATAACCCGCTATCAAGCTAGGGATGTCAAGTTCCGGATTTGTCATCACTGTACAAATGAATCTTGGAAACACTCCGAATGCATGATGATGCATTGCGAGAAAAAATAAAGTGTCCATGCTATAAGCAAAGGAAGGTCAATGGAACTGTGAAAGTGAAGGAGCTATTCTACTTTGTCTCGGTATCACAGCAGTCAGATTTGCAAACACCAAGACGATAAAACATTGCACAATAAGAAATAACCCATCATCACTGCAGCCATCTGGTAAGAAACAAAAGCAACAACAACCACGACAACACAGCTCCGGCAGCAGCAGCACCTGTTCTGGTGCGCTGCGACGGATCATCCTTCACTCAGCGCAGCCACGCCCACTAATAATATAATGGTGCCAAACTCTGTCCGCTCACCCACCTTGCCGGGCCCCCTCACAGACCTCTGCTGCATGCAGCGCAGCGATACATCTGTTAGTCACTCTCATCCCCCGCACACACACACATGCAGTCTGAAGAGCCGGGGCGGACGGAACAGCATGCGAAAGAATGGAATTGCTCACACTGTGAATTTCAATCAGTTACCTCCGTTGTCTGTTTCTCCCGAGTGTTTTGGTATTCGTCAGAGATGGGCTGATTGGGGCCCGGGCGCGGGGGAGCGGGGAGACCTGGGATACGTGTGGGAGCAGCTGTGGCTGCCGGGCGACCGGGGTGTGTGTGTGTGTGTGTGTGTGCGTGCGTGTGTGTGCGTGGGGGAAGGGGCTGTTGTGTCGTCCCCCGTGGGCTGCATGGAGGGGCTGGCAGGATGCGGCCCGCAGGACGACGGGTGCTTACTTGACGGCGATAAGGATTATCTCCCGCTCAGCTGAGTCGCCTCATTCACACTCGTTGACAACGACTCGCCGGGGCTGAGCAGCTGACAGTGTGGAACCTTTGCGAAACTCAGCAACGGCCTAAAAATGTCAAAGCCGGCACCTGCGCTCGCACACATGGGTGGGAGGGGTGCGCGCCGGCAGCACCTGTTCGTTAAAACTAGCACATGTGCACGCCCACGCGCTCACCTCCTCGTTCAAAAACAATGCCCGGAAGTCCATGTGACATCTAAGCTAAGGTTGTGCTACGTAAGTTATGCTGTACACTGTATGCACAGAACAATGTGTGGCAGCAATACTTATTCATTACCGTACTGCAGATGTCTTTGAGAGTGTGTGGGTGGAATAGCTGAATAATTGCTGCCAGACAGTCATGCTTATCAGTATGAAACACAGTCTCAGTTACACGGTCTCAGTTACATTATTGTACTTTCCAGTACACAGTAAAATCCTCCATGCTCATGTATTAATTTTAAACTCTGTGAGTGTTACGTTATCTACTCAGGATTTTACTGTGTATTCTTTACAACAAGCCAAGACAAGGTTTCATGTGGTTTTACCATTTGTTTTGTAGGTGGGTTTTTCAAAGGTGTTTTCTTTGTGCTTCTTGTGCAGGAAAAAATACTGTATATCGCAAAAGAATAAGATTAAAATAAATAAACAGGTATAAAAACGTGTGATATAAGAGCACCAGGCATATAACGTCCCTTAACAATCACCAGTGTCACAAATAAGATCAGGGTTGCAGATTAGAGGAGCCTGCCCTTGACCACAAGGTTGCCAGATTGAATCAAGAAAAGCGCAGAAATGTGGAGGCACTCTGACATGCCCTTGAAGTGCCCTCTTCTGGACAGATGACCGCATAAATGTGCTAATAATATAAGCAAACACGGATAAATGAAGTGGTGCCAGGCACCACACAGCCTAGCCCACTATAACAGAATAAATACCAGGTGGGCTCCAGCTTTGTGCGCAGGTGGTGAGGTGGGTCAGGCCAGTTATGTTCTGAGTTTGAAGAAAATTGGACTCTTCTTTGTTTTTGCTTTTTGTTTTTTTGACAAAGTTATAGTTGGAAAATGACTTTGATCTTTCTTGTAACCTTTTAGCTTGACCCAAATTCCCAATAGAGTTCTACAGTTAGTTTCTGAAGCCTTTTAATGAGTTCACTACCCCTTGCGATGCTTTTTTTCCTGCACTACGCAGTGTGCAGAAAATAATGGTTGGTGGTTACTATGAGCTCCATGTTTTGTTGTACAACAAAAAATATACTAATATCTCAAGTTCACAACTAATCCATTTTAGAGCTAATGTGTTATTAGGATTTCTACCTAATTGCAAAATATTGTAAATCTACAAAAAGACATCATAGCATGGTGGAGTCTAGGGGCTGTATTTTGCGTGTCTTAAGTACCAGGTCTTATTCCCTATAACTTGAGTAAACTAAAGACCTGGAGGCATGGTCAATGCTCTTTGGCCACTCAGAATAGCCAAATGGCATTGATCACGCACGCCTCCAGGTCTTTAGTTTACTCAAGTTAGGGAATAAGACCTGGTACTTAAGACACGCAAAATACAGCTCTATGCTATGGGTTTGAATCCTCTGTGGGTTATCTGGCCTGGCCGGGTGTTCCAACTAACACAATTGGCTGTGTCTTCCCTGTAAAACTCTTCACCGTCAAGTAATTTCACACTTCATATTGTGTAAACTTGTGATTTGACAATACAGTTATTCTTGAGTCAATAGCAAATTACACCCACTTAATCAACACTTTACAATAATACCGTCTGGATCGAGATATAGAACGTTGAGATGGGGACAGGTTTTCTTTAGTAGGAGTTTAGTCCACTCAGCCATTGCAGCATTAAACAAACTGCCTCGCTGATATGTTTGTGTTAGGAATGTATGGATTTATTTACAGATTACAGATTCTATGTACTGCCTTTACTGTATGTTGTTCTTATTACACTGTATGTGTGACACAACTGGCTGTGAAACCAAATATCCCTCTTGGACAATAGAATGTAATATAATCTAATAGGGAACTGACTAAATTGGAATACATTGTCAGGTTTCACATCTTTCTGTTCAAGATATTTTCCCATAAAGACAGACAATCGATCATAGATGGGGGACAAAAAGCACACATGCTCTGACAAATGAAGTTTATCAAAGTATTTTATGGATATGAGTATGTCTCTCAGTTTCTAACAAGTCTACCACAGTGTGACTCTGAGACTGCAAGAATCACCAGACTGTATGATCACACACCACCATCAAATCTCATTATGAAAATATCATCTACGTCTAATTAGGCAGGAAGAAATCCCAAGCCTTTAATTCATTATCTCAGTGTTACTCTTAGTTAATGGATGTCTCGCCATGGTACATTTTTCAGCAACAAATGTTGGCATATTTGGCATGTTGGCTTTATGAATAATATATTTCATAGCCCATTAGCTTTGTGATAAAAAAAAAATGGCATGTGAAATTAACTGAGTTTTCTGGCAGTCCATGTCACAGTGCATCTGTATGTTAGGGTTATTGAACCACTGCTAATCTGACTAGATGGCTCACAATTTTGCTCCTCATCAAAACAGTGTATTTAATTATTTCAAACCCATGGGCGAAACAAATGAGACTAATAGAGTGCGAATGGTTATAGAATAGAATCTATCGAAAGAGTTATGGAAGTCACCAGATGGAGATAATGGTCATTTGGACGCGGAGAAAGAAAGAAAACGATAAATGGAGGTTTTTAACCAGTTCACAGTCAAATTCTCAGTGTTAATTCATCCATTTGTAACCCTGAGAATGCACAAAAGTAACAAAATGGACACATTAACATTCGTACAATCTTGGAGTTAAACTAACTGAGCATATTCCTCGAGTTTGGCAGATTGTTCCCGTGGATGTTCACTTCCTGCCGCAGCTCCCTCCTGCTCGCCAGCGCCATGCCGTTAGCGGGGAGGGGGGGCTGCCAGCAGAAGGCGCGCCGTATGGCATGGGGAGCCCTCTGGAGGTGACACGCAGGCGTCTCAGTCTGCTATAGGGGTGCTCTTCTCTCCAAACATGGCCACGTTGTGTCCTCTGGTGGGTTACGGACGCGAGCTTCACAGAATGCCTAATGCGCTAACAAAGACAATGACACTCAGAGGGTGCCCGGCGAACTAATCCACTTTAGACTTTTGCCGCGTGCATTTCCACGATTACTGTGGGGGAGGACGAGGGGGTGCGTAAGGGGTGGGTCAAATTCTATTAACCGTGAGATTTGAAGTTTTTCAGAAAAATAGGACGGCATGCATTTGGCGGGTTAACTTCACAGACGGTATTTACTTTCATTTTAGAAAGTGCATCTTGCATTTCTTTGCCACTGAGTGCTCTTCATGGATGTTTTTATTTTTACATTTTTTTACCTGTGTGTTTTACCTGAGATAAACACACGGTTGTTTTGGGTGTATACTGCAATAATTCGAAAAAGTAGCATTCCTCCACCCCTGGATATGCCTCTGTAATCTATAAGATTAATGGGATGTGGAGGCTAGGGTAAAGGGAGCATAAGTTAAGACTCCGGTGTTTGCTGTGGCGAACAAGGTGCCTGCTGGGAGGTTTGACCTCCATGAGTTTGGAGGCTACTGAGAAAACACAGAGTAATAGAATCACAGCTGGAGGCCCGTAGAAGGGCAGGAAGGTGAGGAACAGAGAGGATGAGCGACAGACACACAGATGAAGAGAGAGATGGAGGAGCGGGGGGGACAGAAAGAAGAGAGACAGAGGGTAAGAGAAAGACAGTGAAGAGTGACTTTAAGACAATGACGTGAAGAGCAGGGGTGGACAAAGTACTCAACCCAAAGTATGCATCCAGTGCTCGATGTGTACAACGTGAGCTTGTAGATCTATACTATTTTCACCGTCACATTGTAATTAGGGCTTAGGTGATTCATGCATATACCATACTGTACTTTATCCAAATAAGTATCCAAATAAGACTTAAAGGACTTAAAGACTTAACCTGGCATCTAAAAAATACGTTCTCAAATGTTGTCATGTCAAGGACCTGATAAATATGTATTTGGCCACGGACCCCATCTGACATTTGTTTTGCGGCAGGGACCCCCATATTATGCAAACGTGCAGTAATGCTGTAACGCCAACGCTCAAGCCAGTCACATCACACTCTTCATCTAATGCTGCCCCCCCCCCCCCCCCCCACACACACACACACACAAACATGCTGGGGGGCATACCTCTGAACAACCCCTGAGGTTTTCATTCTGTGTTCCTGGTTCGTCCAACTTGCCGTTATTCGGGGGAGGTCATGAAGGATTTATCTCTGTGTCTCTGAAAAGTGCTTATTTTCCCTTTGTTTCATCGCCTTCTTTTCATATCGATTATTCTTTTCTTTTTTAGTTGAGCTAGCCAGCAATTACCAAATTCCGCACAGATGACAAAGCGGCCAATCTGCGATGATTGCATCTGTTTAAAATGCATTACATCCCACTGTGTGAGGCTGGCATGTCATCAATTCTATCGAACCTTTTTATGATCGCCTTGGAAACTTACTGACACTTCAGACACTGGGCTGGCTGTTTTATTTTTCAACTTTCTGTTCATCAATATTGATGCTGGACGGCGGCCTGTAATATATGGCGCATCTGGCCCGCTCAGGCCGAAAGCAAATGAGTTCCCACGTGATGCTTTTGTGTTATTTAATGGCTGCTAGTGTCTTGACAGATTGCTCCCTTCAAGGCAGTGACTAGAGCCTGTGTGTGTGTGTGTGTGTGTGTGTGTGTGTTACTTACAGACTCTCTCGTAGCTCAGCAGTATCTCTGGATGTTCCCAGTGATTGTAAATTCTTCTCCAACGTGACAACTAGAGAACCACATGACATATAATGAGCGCTACTAAAGTGAAAAATAACACATGCATGAAACATAAAACACGTACGTACGTACATACACACACACACACACACACACACACACACACGGCTCAAAGCCTCTTCCTGAAGACCAATAGCCTAATACTGTATCTGCATGCCCCAACCAAGCGGGACCTGCCTTTAGGCTAGTAGTTAAGATGGTTTTAGTGTTCCTTTTAGTGTCCCTTTCCGTGCGAGAAACCAGGTTCAAATCCAGGGCATTACAAATGCATACATGCAATGCACACAGAGACAAAATCTCTCTCTCTCTCTCTCTCTCTCTCATATCTTACCATTGGCATTGATCTGGAAGATATTGGAGGAGGTCTCCTGAAACACATCTTGCAGTTCTGAGGGGCTCACCTGAGTGGCTGGGAGACAAACGACATGGACAGCACAACATTACCTGCCGTGTCACCTCCCAGTGGAACATGATGGAACAGTATTACTATTCACACAACTGTATCCACACAGCTGTTAACATGATAGAAGAGTATTCTCACAGCTGTTAACATGATAGAAGAGTATCCTCACAGCTGTTAACATGATAGAAGAGTATTCACACAGCTGTTAACATGATAGAACAGTATTCACACAGGTGTTAACCATTTGCAACACTAGCATTCCAATTCTGGTGGAAATATTGGGTGAAACGAACCGATCTACAAGCAAGTTTTGTGTAGGGAGAGGGAAAGAGCAGAAAGTATTGAGGGTTTATTAGCATGATGGAACAGTACAGAACAAAGCTGTTAACCTAAACATAATTAGTAGCAGAACTGTAAGCTACTACTACTACTCTACTCATCATCATCATCATCGTAACAACCATCTTATTATAATCTTTCATTACATTGTCATTATAAAATAATACTTGTCATTGTCAACAATAATCCCAAACTTTATTGGCATGCAGTAGCACTGTTCATATGAATTTGCTTCACCGTATAAAGCAGCACAGAGACATAATCGTAACAATAAAAGAAAACCTGCATACATAACATAAAATCACAATGATCAATTGCCGGGAAATTACAGCCTCTGTCACAACCTGTGAGAGTGCCGGGCGTAAGCTGGCGTCTAACTGCCAGCGGTCACGGTACAGCGAACAAGGGAAATAGAATGGCGCCAAGCCATGGTGCTGGGAGCGAACAGCGGTAAGTCGTAAGTCCCTCTGTCTGATGAGTTATGTGGGCTGGGCCATTTTCCCCCATCAAAAGAAGAAAGGGAAAAAAACATGTCATCACCATTGACAAGAACAAGGAGGGGGGTTAATGGCACAGAGCCATTAGAGCAGGATGAGATCAACGCCATGCATTGCATGAGCCCTGACACACCAGGACCCACTTTACTCTCCTGACTCACCAGGACCCACTTTACTCTCCTGACTCACCAGGACCCACTTTACTCTCCTGACTCACCAGGACCCACTTTACTCTCCTGACACACCAGGACCCACTTTACTCTCCTGACACACCAGGACCCACTTTACTCTCCTGACTCACCAGGACCCACTTTACTCTCCTGACACACCAGGACCCACTTTACTCTCCTGATTCACCAGGACCCACTTTACTCTCCTGACTCACCAGGACCCACTTTACTCTCCTGATTCACCAGGACCCACTTTACTCTCCTGATTCACCAGGACCCACTTTACTCTTCTGATTCACCAGGACCCACTTTACTCTCCTGATTCACCAGGACCCACTTTACTCTCCTGACTCACCAGGACCCACTTTACTCTCCTGACACACCAGGACCCACTTTACTCTCCTGACTCACCAGGACCCACTTTACTCTCCTGACTCACCAGGACCCACTTTACTCTCCTGATTCACCAGGACCCACTTTACTCTCCTGATTCACCAGGACCCACTTTACTCTCCTGACTCACCAGGACCCACTTTACTCTCCTGATTCACCAGGACCCACTTTACTCTCCTGATTCACCAGGACCCACTTTACTCTCCTGATTCACCAGGACCCACTTTACTCTCCTGATTCACCAGGACCCACTTTACTCTCCTGACACACCAGGACCCACTTTACTCTCCTGATTCACCAGGACCCACTTTACTCTCCTGACTCACCAGGACCCACTTTACTCTCCTGATTCACCAGGACCCACTTTACTCTCCTGATTCACCAGGACCCACTTTACTCTCCTGATTCACCAGGACCCACTTTACTCTCCTGATTCACCAGGACCCACTTTACTCTCCTGACACACCAGGACCCACTTTACTCTCCTGATTCACCAGGACCCACTTTACTCTCCTGACTCACCAGGACCCACTTTACTCTCCTGATTCACCAGGACCCACTTTACTCTCCTGACTCACCAGGACCCACTTTACTCTCCTGATTCACCAGGACCCACTTTACTCTCCTGACTCACCAGGACCCACTTTAACACCAGTGGTGGGGGAAAGTATATTTTCAATAGCTGAAATTTATATAGGTTTGAAGTGGTTAATGTATGGCAGGGAGCCATACAAATCTCCCCCGTAATAATGTGATTGCAAGCAGTCAAAGGTGTGCTGTAACAGCTATAGTGGTACATTCAGAGATGGGTCATTTTTCAACTGAACAACCTTTAGTGCCTTGTTTTGATATCACCATTCTCTCACCTTTTTACACCTACTCTGCTCACCTCGTTCTTTCACTGTGATTGATGAATCGCCGGAATTCACACAAGTCTACAATGACTTGGCGTTTGCGTAAATGTGGGACTGGTTGGGTGCCTGCGCTCGTGTGTGTGTGTGTGTGTGTGTGTGTGTGTGTGTGTGTGTGTGTGTGTGTGTGTGTGTGTGTCTGTGTGTGTGTGTGCGTGCGGGCGGTGGACGACCAGTGCTAACTTAAAGAAGCACTTCATCCATTTTCAACAGTATCTTCATTATCTACTGTGGAAAGTTAACACACTGAAATACCGTGGAAGACATTGTTTTTGCATAAATAGTGGCCTGTTCAGTGCTGTATATGTGATCCTTCAGATCAGGACCCGCAAGGTGAGCAAGCTTTCCAATACGACAGCTATCACATGTGGGCTTTACACCATTATTTTCATAAATGTTGGCTGTGTAAGATAATCAATCTTTGGAAATTGTGCACATAAAACAAGACAAGCATCTTTTATTAAGTGAGTTGTCAACATTGCACTGCGTGTAGAGTGCTGTTGAAACAGAGACGAATCCCATCACTCTCTCTCAGTATGACACATCACTGTCCTAATGTGCAGCACACATGAATATCCAAACAATTAAAGTACATCAATGTAATGAGTAAAGGGTCATTAGTCCATGTGAAATGAGCTTGAGCTGTATGAATTCAACGCCATGCATCACTGGAAAATTATAATGTTTCAAGCTGTTATGCCACTTAATAATAATAATTTAGTTGAGTTGCAGCTGATGATGCTTAGCAAGTAACGAAGGTACTAAATATGATATAAAATATAAAAGTGCTCTCCCGCCTCTTCCATGCAAATAATATTCAATTTTATAGGATATTTGTTTTCCTTTTTCTCCCAACGTAGGTGTTACAGTAGGTGCAAATTAACAATTCTTGCCGGTACTGTAGTCCCTGTCACTGCTGACCCTTAATTACTGCCAATGCTTGGTCTTGTCTTTGGGAGGATGTAGACAACCACGCGTGTCCTCCGATACACATGGAGTCGCCAGCCGCTTCCTTTCACCCGACAGTAAACAGTCAGAGTCACTGGGAGGGCGTAATGCATGCGGAGGAACACACTAAACCTCCCAGTTCAGCTCCCTGCTAAGCCGAATAGACCAACCTGCAGAGTATTCAGAAATCACCCTCCCATTGTACACATTGGAACTTTACCCCCTTTGATTACATAAATATTGCATGTTTGTTTTTTTTATAGTAGGAGGATAATGAGAATAGTCAAGCTTAATTGGCCATGATCGTAGAAAGAGCTTCTGCCATGCACATATGAACTAATCCAAATTAAAATAAATTAGCCGCTTAATCGGGATAATATTATCCCAGTTTTAAAAGCAAAAGTGTTGCACATCTTATCTGGGTCCGTGAAAACAGACCTGCAAGAAGTAAGTTGTTATACGTTGGGGTGGCAGTGGCCCAGGGGTAGAGTGGCCGGATGGAAATGTGAGGTTCCCAGTTCGATCCTGGGTTCCTCCAGAGTTAGTGTCAAAGTGTCCTCCTTGAGCAAGACACTGAATCCTAATTGCTGCCGATGTGCAGGTTGGTGCCTTTGGTGTTTTTCTTCTTCTTTTTTGAGAGGCTATAGACTCATTATGTATTTTTATTATCATTTAAAATTGTACTGTATGTGTGCATGGAACATGCATGTACTGTATGTGCGCATGGAACATGCATGTGCCAGACTGCCAGTGCAGTGAAAGTAGACATGTGGCAGATGAAGGACAATAGTCTAAATTGAAAGAAACGTTGAGCAATCCGACACATAACAAGGACACATTGCACACAAGGTCCTATATGCTTGCATGGTTGCGCTGCAATATCATTAGTGTAATATCTTTTTTCAGACCTTGAGAAGGTCTCAAGATAGTCGGCGAAAGTGATGTTCAAGTCAATATCAGCGCCCGCAATCCTATTTATTTTCTAATATTTACCCCTCATGTATGGACAGAAACACAACGATGTTTTCCTTCCCTTAGTCGTATGTCCAACCATTTTGACCACAATTGCCTGCCTCCAGCACAAAGGTGTTTTTTTCTCATCTTAAACCCATTTACTGCTATCATTTATTGAAAAATTAGGACCTAATTCACGCCAGCATTTATTTCAGTCGAGCTCTTATTTTGAAAAGCCACATTTTCCCTCGACCGGAAGTGTATTATCTCTGCCAGCTAGACGTTGCCAAGACAACCTTTGTTGACAATGTGAATGCAGACCGGAGCTCTATGGAGCTCCACATCGTCGGCTCTGTGCCGTCAAAGAAACGCTGTTTTGACCAAAATGCCATCTGGGACAAGGAATAGGAGATACGTACAGGCGATTGAAAGAAACGGATAGAATGGATTATTATGGCGACGACGATCTAAGATGAACGATCCAGTGCTGTGCTAAAAACACAGCTAGCTAACCGGCTAACGTGAGTAGCATTATGGCTTAGGCATTAGGCTTCAATTGCCGAAGGGCTTCGGCAATGGCACGGAAACGGTTAAGCTCCAGGTATTCAAATGCAATGAATTCTGGGATATATATAGGTCTAGCTAGAGATTACTGGGCAGTGGGCACAGAATACTTTTTGTTACATTCCACCTAAAACCAATAAGGATTGGAAGTTGGAACTGATCAAGTTCCAGGCTGAGAACATGACGTATTGAACTAACATACATTATCAATAAAAACATCAAACCATCAATCAATCAATGAACCTTGCATAATGTATTGTTTTCATATATTTTCATACAGTAGGTTTATGATTCAACCGACTTACACCAAACAAAGATTTCTATCTTAATCGTAACCATGACCAAATAATGCTTAAAAAAAAAAAAAAAATCTAAATTGTTTATGAATTCAAGTGAACGTCTTATGACAGAAAGAAAGCAGTCTTGACGGAACTAATAAGCTATGGTACACACGTGCAAATCATAAGTCATTCCAACTTTTGACCAAGCTGACTAATGTATGTAAACACCACCGAACACCGGTTACATAACCTTCAAAACCAGCCACAACATAACCATGGACGTACACACATGCATGCCTGTCATACTGTATGTTGTATTTTTATAAATGGATGTTGGCGTTAGTCAGATGTGTGTTTGAACTGATCTCTGTGTATGTGTGTGTGTGTGTGTGTGTGTGTGTGTGTGTGTGTGCATCAGCAGGCACCACAGCATGTGTGCAAGAGAGGCAACGTGATGGATAATCAACCTGAATTTTCTCAAGGAAAATGCCGGCAGCATCCTGTGTGCTGCAAAAACAAACTGAGTCATAACTTCAGTAACGCCACTTCCTTCTGGTGCTGACGCGACCAAGTGCTTCACTTCTGAACCTCTTCAATCATTGCACCACTTGCATTCGGCACAGCTCTCGCCTCAATTATCACATTAAACACCCACACCTGCTCTCTAAGCACTCTTGTGTCACATCAACACACTTCACATAGCACTCTGGCATAAACATGTAGACTTTCCTTCCATGCACGGCCGCCTCAGAACCCACTCTGCCTTTCCACTTCAGAACAGGACTAATATACTATGCACAACTGCTTCAGAGAAAAACACTTTTTGCCTCAAAATTCGATCTCCACATCCCCCATTCGCCTCCCACATTCTTATCCTCCTTTGCTCTCTTCTATATTCTGTCTCGCTGCTATGAAGTCAGAGGAGTGTATTTGACATAGCCATTATTCAGGTGTCACCTGTGTCGCAACAACTTGGTCTTGGACTCCTGGCCCTGAGCCCTGGCTCTCCGCCCTACAAACTGCCATACAGTCAGGTAGCAAGGCTACAACAAGGGTGACATACCGGGAGCGACTGAAGACTGATGACATATGAGATAAGGGACACGAATGAAAGCGGAGGGAGGGGTTATAAGAAAGCTGAGACGAGAAAATCACTTAGCATATATTTTACTATTCCTAAGGTTAAATCCCAGCAAACTGCTTATAGATGCAATCAGCAGCTACCACAGGTTTTTCAGAACTGCTGAATAACCGATACAAAATGCCCCAATTTCTCCATCAGTAATGAGTGAGAATCCCTCTGCAGCACACCGGGGACGAATTAACATCTTGCCCCCACCGAGACACTTGTCGATAGCACAAATGCGCGTTCTGCAACATGTTCAATTATACTCTCAAATCAGAGAGGAACTTAATCAAGAGCTCCCATCTCATTATCCCTGAGGTCACCGTATGTCTTTCTGAGCTGAATCGAAAGGGATAGGGTGGGGGGGTACAGAAGGTTCACAAAATATACAATTTAGGGACTCAGCAGTTCATTAAAAAAAAAGAAAAGATATGTGGAGTTTTAGTGTCTGGGTTTGTCTTGGAGGAATGAACAGGCAGCTGAGGCAGTGTATAAACAGTTTGGTGACAGTTTTCACGCCTTTGAATACTGATGGGTGGCTCGATCGATGGATACAGGGCACACAGCTCCTGAAAGAATCACACCCAATATACACTATATAGAAACCGGCTCTTTTCCGTTTAACAAATTTGCTAAACCCGCACAAACCGTGCTATTTCTAGCAAGTCTCAAAGACAATGGACAGCAGAGTGAGAAAATCAACACATTCATAAAAGATTCACCTTGAGTTGACTGAAGAGGGCTTTGCACTACCCCTCCCTGCGCACATGCACGCACACGCACACGCACACACACACACACACACACACACACACACACACACACACACACACACACACACCCCTGTCTGGAGGCGTTCCGCTCTGTTTAGTGTGCTATCACGCCCCTCACAGCCAGAAAGCACAGCAAAAATGCAGAACCGCATTAAATCACTATCATGAAAAGCTCGCCCCAGTTTCTATGCACTTTGAATGCACCATGCTGTTCAGATACTACAATTTGTCAGGCATTTTTCTTTTCAGATGATTATTTCCCCACAATTTTCACTTATTCTGCTCAGTGTGAGGGGGAACATTTGCAAACAGTAAGTCAGCATTCCATACTTTCTGTATATGTTCCTATGTTGTACTGTACATTCTACAAGGATAATCACCTCCAATTACTGTTTGGATAAGGGAGATATTTTTTGAAGCAAACATTGGTTTCTGCTTTACACATGCAGTGTTGCCATGCCATCATGATTCATGAGACTCAAGTTACTTTCAAATGTGTAGGATAAAACACTAAAAATATCAAGCTGCCCACATTACTTGGCACGATGCAGAATTGACGTAAATCATGACCTTTTCACATAAGTCAGATACCGACCGTAGGTATGACAAATGGAGTCATTACACTGAAGGTGTGCTCAGTAGAGCACATATCTCCACCAGGAGGCATGCCTTAATGATAATACTGATTTATGCAGTCAAATGTCTAGCCATATGAAAGAGTAGCGTGCTATGTGATTAGCACTTGTACATCATCTTCTCTCTTCATCCATATCTTTCTCAAACACTTTCATTGTCTGTTTCTCTCTCTCTCGCTCCATCTTTCTTTCTGTATCAACCATGCAATGGCAATTTTTGGGGCCGCACATTTAAAAAGGGACAATGGGTTCTATAATAAAGGATTGTGATAAAATTATGTCTTAGGCATTTATGATTATGAGAGAGGAAAGGCCATAGAGGGGGTGGCATGCATGCTGTCATCACTCACTACTACGACAAACAAGTTAGTCAGTAACATAATATAATTCTGTAACATATAATTCTGAGCAGATTTAAGACAGTCATTACAATTTCTGTTGCCTTGTGTCCAAGTAACAGTCAATCAAAGGTTGCAATTTGAAATGTAAGTGTGGGGTGTGAATCCTTCTGTGTGTGGCACAACACTTATCTTATGATTATAAATTCCTAAAAATGACATAATTACATTTGTTGACTGATTTGACAAATATTCTAGAATTGCCTGCTGTCAGCGTTCACAAGACATGATACTGGACCCCTATGGGTCTGTAACTCCAAGAGGGTTATAGGAAGAACCAAATATACCCCAATCTACACTATATGCTCATTTAACTGTACCACAAATTGGAACAAAAGTACACCTGAAAGTATAAAAATAGAACCAAATGAGTTACAGACGCATAATGGTCCATTTGGACATCAGTTCAAATCAACACATTTGTGCATGCATATCTTTTAAGCAACCAGAGCAGGAGAGGGGACAACTGTATGGTATAATGTATTATGAGCTGCCTGGCATTCCACAGTGTTCTCTCCACTGGACCAGCACATGGCTGCTGTGCTGGGCTCTCTCCACTGACAGCTGTCGGTGTCCAGGGGCTGACAGCGGACGGCCGGACGCCCAGAACTTTATTTGGAAACATATTGTGCATCCATTCATGAAACGATTTGCACCAGCAGGGAAAGTGCATCAAACCAAAGAGAAATGTACATTTAATCTCAAATTAAAATTCTATAAATTAGCATATTCTCATCTGATCTTGAACAGAATATGTCAATTTAAAAGGCACATACATTAATGTTGCTGAGCTAGCTCAGAACACACTGCATGTCACTGCGAGTATAAGACAAAATATAGTATTGTACATGTATAATTGTTTGTGTATGATCTCTCGTTGTGACTCTTTGTATTCTATGTGGAAAGATATGCACTTTCTCACGTTAAGTTTATTTTAATGCATGTCGATCTTTGCCAAGGTTATTGCTCCTGAAAATGTATGCGTTCAAATTCATAAGTAAGAGTAACCTGACTCTGTCAGATGGAAGATGCTTGCATCATTTTTATTGTGACCTCAATACCGACCCCATCTGGCGGAGTCAGGTTAACATAAGAGGGCATTGCTCCCTCAAATATACTCAAGTTTGCTCAAATAGCAATAGCAGCAAATGTTTATCTTGCCGTTGAACATAGACCACCAATGTCATGTTCTCATTCCATGTCTTATGAATAACCTCCAGTTGCTGTATTATTTAACATTGTTAGAGACAATGAACAGGATTTGTAGAATATTTTCAAACATGTAGGCTACATGAAACCAATTAACAGATTATGTAGGCCACTGTTAACATTGTCTGCTAAAAACGTACAGTACTGTATGTATGCGTTTATTAATAGCTATCTATGTTGTCTGCGATTGACATATAATATACAGATTTTATATCGCATTATATGGATCTTCTATATGGCTCTTTAATCGAAAACTAAACCGCTGTCCGTTGTGCTGATTTCTGAAGTTTCAAATATTTCCGTTTCTCGAGAAAGATAGCTAGTGTGAGCTAAAGCTAATGTAGCATTGCACAAAGCGGGGATTGAACCCGAGACTCCCACTTGCCAGACCAACACGCAACCTACTGTACCGTGCCAATAGGGCTGAGCCAATAGGGCTGAGCCCGATTGGCAGGGCTGTTGTGGGCTGGGTCTTGGCTGGGAGCTAATATCACCCCCCCAGTCGCTGTACATAGAGGGATCTCTTTTCGGCGATTTCCTCTCTCAAGTCCATCATGCTGTAGTGGTGTGGAAACACATTTTGAAAACAGGGATCCATAGCAATGATCCGAGACCCTGCTGCAAGCGTGGGATCATTAAC
The DNA here is from genome assembly GCF_963924005.1 of Protomyctophum bolini. NCBI lineage: Eukaryota > Metazoa > Chordata > Actinopteri > Myctophiformes > Myctophidae > Protomyctophum > Protomyctophum bolini. The sequence goes on along the minus strand of NC_137868.1, from coordinate 20,412,716 downwards.
TAACCGTTAGATCGCCTGTGATTATTCAATTAACATTAGGGTAAATGTGTTTGTAACTAATTGGTGCGTGTTAGGGGAGAGACAGGCAGAAAGGCATGGCAGTTGTTTCTCTGTGAATATCGTGTGTCCGAGTTCGACACACACACAAAGCATACATTTTGAACGAAGGCAGACAGTGACGTGTCTTTGGCCACTGGCCGTGTTTTTTCCGTACTCACTGCAATCGCTCCATATTTGCATCACAGAAAGGGAAACTGCAAAAGCTGGCTCTGCTGTGGGAAAGTAAAGCTGTGCGTGGTTGTAAACGCAGAGGTAAAGTCAGTGATGTATCACGGCCACAACGCACAGGCGAAAACGGCAGTTCAGCAGTCTATGACTTGGCCACCCGAACTGTGCACAAACTTGTCAATATAGAGCACTATAGGGCACAAAAACTTTCTAGAACTAAAGGATGAATCAAAACAATAGCCATAACTGTTGTTGGAATTTGGCAGAAACATGTTAAGCTGTAACAATTTACTTCAATTTAGAGCTCTGCCCAGCAGATACACTAACATTTAGCATCCTGCTCAGTTGTAATTAGACCGAAATTAGTCAATACTTTCTGTGTAAGACAAAATAGGCATGATTGTGTGGATTCTTAGATATTTTCTGAATTTGTGCATCAATTGCAGAGGTTTCCTCAAATGTTTTGTATAGGAAAAAAAAACTAAATCTTAGCTACTTATTGGGAAATGCTGGGATAGTAACATTATTATTATGAATTATGAATTATTATTATCACATAATGTTTGTTCTGCAGTGTCCAACCCTGATAACCTTACAAAAATAACAATCAGAAAGAAAGAAAGAAAAAAAAAAAAGAAAAAAGATTTGAGTAGCCACATTTGCCAGGTGCATCCACTGCGTTCACACAATGGTGCGTGGTGGAGCTCCGTGGCTGGGGTGGGGAGCAAAGAACAAGAGTTCTAACTACGGTTGTATACATTCTGGATGACTGCCAGAGGCACTGTTAAGCACTGCCCCTGGCAGTCAGGAAGAATGAAATAGAACTGACGTTTCCATTAACTTTTGCTTTCTCACAGTAAGGCTGTATTAAAGTATTAATAACTTATTAGATGTTGTTCAATATGTTATCTTGTTGGGGGGGAAAGGTTTAAAATAGATATTTTTTTCTTCTTTTTTTTACAATTTGCCTGTGAGGCAATGCTTGGCAGTGACTCAGTGAGGCAGAAAGCCTGTTAGCATAATGCTGTTTATATAAAATCCCTGCTTATCCTGAATGTTTGCTTCAATTTAACTTGATGCATAGTTTATAGTGAAGGTTTCATGTTAAGGTCTAATGTGCAATAACTTGTAATGCAATTTGTTAAAATCAATTTTTATCAAATTGACATCAAACAAAGTATTGTTCAGAAACCAGTATCAAAGTCGAGTCGATCAATATAAAAAAACTCATACCCAGCACCTACACCTACCGTCAATTCCATACTGTCCAAACCACGAGCATTTATGTCTACCATTACTATTCATGTCTACCATTACTATTCATGTCTATTGCATTACTGATGAACAAACTGAAAGAAAACTCCACCAGGCCAGGTCAGTTTGTGGCCTCCTGGTGGTGCCAATGTGCCAATGTGCCTTTGATGGCAATTGGACGATTTGAGGCATTTTGTTCCAAAAATGTGTTTTGCAAAACAGGCCAATAGCCAAAGGGTGGGATATATTCCTCAGTCTAGTAGGAAAGTGCGTGAAAGATTTCACGTAAATTGCACGTTCATGATTTGAGGCTTTTTGTTCAAAACGGGCCAATCCTGCAAACTTGCCGATGTTAGCCAATTAGGATGGAATATGAAATATCGGACAGATCCGTCTTGAGCACATGAGAGATACTGTGAAACAATTTGTGAGATTTTTGGACAAAATCTGGAGTAATAGCAAAAAAATTGGTTTACAAAAGTCGGCCTCCTGGTGGCGCTATAACAGGCCGTTCTGGAAAATTTGGCGCAGAGGTTCATCGTTGGCATCTAGGGATTGTGTGTGCAAAGTTTGGCATCGACCAGGTTAACGGTGCCTGAAATTAGCTGGTAACTAACGGACGGACGGACACACGGACTGACGGAGTGCAAAACATACTCTCTCCCCAAGCCTGTCGGCCTGGTGGAGACAACAACTGCAAATATAAAGGCAAAAAGCTATAGAACGAAAATACATCGCTTGGATGCACCTGCACCAAGGACCTATCCTCAGTGATGTATCCCAAGGTCATCAGGGTTTTGGGTCTCGCGAACAACAAACATCATACCCCTCTTGGGTGACCCAGCCGGGGTGATCAAGTCCCGACTTACGTCCCAGTAGCTACCCTCGATCAGACCCACTAGGGAAAGACCAGGGCCACACAATCCGTTGGATCCACTCCGGAACTACTCTGCCGGGACTGGGAGGTACAATTCTGGCATGTGGAGGGACTAGGCTCTGTGGGTTGACTCCTGTCCGGGCCCCTCCTGTGTCTCACCAGGTCCACTCCTGCTCTCACCAGGAGTACCGCGTTGCACCAGACTCCCAGCACCAGACGTGATTTCTTGAGCTGCAATGGTTCTGCAGGCTCCACCTGGGCAACAGTGGTATACAGTATACTACTATACAAAATGGTGTTCCATGCAGTTAATTTGGCTATTACAAAACATTGGTAGATTCAGCCATCACTCCCTAGCAAAGTTCCTCGATACTTAAGAAAGTTCAGAGTGCATGCACAGAGATCTTATATTCTACAAAGACTTGTTTTATTTTACAGAAAAGGAAATTGACCCTTTAAGTTACTACAGGGGGTCTGCCAAATCCTTTGTGTGATAGGATAGGAACTTCTTTAATTATCACCTAAAGTTCTGTCATGTTCTTTCATTTGTCTGAAACTTTTAAGACATGAATATATGTTTCCCTAGCACAATAATCGTAATTAAATGTAACAAAAGGGGCTTTGTACCGACTAATCTCTGGCCAGACCCTTATCCAGAAATGATTCCCCTTTGTTTGTGCTGGAGGCAAGCAATTATTTCTTAGTGTGGGTGGATACAATTAAGAATAAGGGAAGGAAATACTTTATTGTCAGAGATGTCAATAACATAAAGATATATGTTGAATTTCACTGCCACCAGGATGCCTGATGGCAATGCCAGTTCACTAATACCACATAAAACTTGTGAGTTGTAAAAAAACAAAAAAACAAACAAATCTAAAGCCAAGTTCAGAGCTTCAGACCAAAGATTTTCAATGAGACAAAACCGTTTTAGAATGTCACAGAGGTCTGGATTACCCTGTTGCAGGTAAGCTGATACCCACCGACTGAGTCACATGAGATTTGACTTGAGACGTCGTAAATAACAAGTTTTCAGAACATCCTTTGTCAACTGTTATCTATCACTTTTAGGTGATAAGCACTTCAGAATAACAAATATGCGTTCAATTACTTTTTGGCTGTTCAATATTCTATCAGTTATTACACTGGCTTACTCCAAGGATTTGTAGACCAAAAAGCTAGAATCAAAAGTGAGTGCGCCCATATCAAATAGGTGCTGATTCTGGAGAAACTCACATGGTTTACTTAAATGGCAACTTGGTTTTTTTTAACCAAGGTTCATATTTTATGTTGTTATTGGAGAAAGTAAAAGATGAGTGTCTTTCTTTCTTTTACAAAATTGTACAGCGATGTCTTTATTTTCATTTACTATAGTCCTACTAGACCCAAATAAATTACATTATGGCCAAACTATAGTTGTCACAAATGTTACTCTTGAGAGGGAAGTCTGGAGCACTCTGGTGGAGCTGTTGCCCCCGTGACCCGACTACGGATAAGCGCGGTTGAAGATGGATGGATGGATGATCTGACCCACCATATTCAACGGGGGGGGAAAGCATAAAGTTTGTTTCCATTGCGGTCCTTAGTATGAGGTGTGTATGATGTCATGTTCTTGTGGTGAGTGCATGAAATGTATAGAGTTCATGATGTGCCAATCTGGGAACTAATCGGCAAAAAAAGGATAAAACCATCTGCTGTTTGTGGCCTTTGCATTTACCTCTGGGGAATGTGGATAACAGGATGTTGGCCCGTTTGTTCCACCCTCAGCCCCACTGTTCCGGCGGGGCGCCTGTTTTCATTCCCACTAACAACAATGTATACAAGTGCTGAATGCCCCTTCAGCATTCAGTAGCGCAGCTCGGTATCTGTTCTTGAGAGATTAATAATATGCTAATGCAATCCTGGGAACATGTGAAGAAGTCTCTTGAGTGGATGCGTGGGTGTACCTGCCACAAAGTACCTGCCCCCCAAAGCGTGGAAGTGAATGGAATGCAAATGTTTCAGTCAACATGCGCGAGACTGCACCCTTACACGCGACACCTCCCGTTTTCTTTTTTTAACTAAAGTATTATCACACGATTTTGCAACCCATTTTTTTCACCCAGTGTCAATTATCTAATGTAATCCTGGGCACTACACTTCCGGTGGGGGCAGCGGACTGACCTCATGCTTCTATGCATGAGGAGTCCAAGCTGCTTCTTTTCACCTGACAGGGGAGAGTTTCCCCGGCCAGACATAGCGGGTGGAAGGAACACGTTATTCCGACCAGATCCTTTCCCCTCCATCGGGCGCCCCGGCTGGCCAGGGGGAGGTAGTTTAGAGACCAGGATTACTGCATGTTTTTTGTGAGGGTACTACCTACCCTAGGGGACACAGGGAGAACATGCAAACTCCACACAGTTAAGGCCCTTTCGCCAACCCCGCCTCGGGTATGGGCACTGATGACGCGGAAGAGGGAACACGCCCCCAGCCCCCATAGCATCCTCAGCGGGAATCGAACCCAGTACCTTAGCTGTGAGGCGACAGCACTACTGACTGTGCCACCATGCCCCTCGACACCTACTGTTTTCAAGAGGTAACAGTGGGTCTTTTCAGTGGGAACCATTTTTAGAGCCAGTGATATATTTGGGGTGAATAGTGACAAAGATGACTGTGGCAGTAGAGCATGGTCTAGACACTGTCTGCCAGCGGGGGACACGCCACGGAGGGTTGCTCTGCAAACTCACCGGCGCACCTGCAGCTGATCACTGCAATTAGGTCACACAGGCAGGTTATGGTGTCGAGCAGAAACCTTGTATGACCAAAGCCATTACTTTGGGGGGGGGGGCTCCAAAACTGCGGTAGAACATTGAAGCTGCCGTCGCCTGGTGGTCAAATCTGAGATTGCAGGACTTCCGCATTTAGGGGGGGGGGGGGGATCTTCTTGTCATAATATCATAAAAGGTTGAACAGGGGAGAAGATGCAAGGTTTGTGCCCGACCAAGAAACGTGTCCTCTAACCCACAGTCTGTCTGTTGCCGAGAGGCAAGACACACACAGTCTGATTTAATCAGTCAAACTAACTGCACTCTGGGCTGGGTGTGTCTATATGCACCTGTTGTGTATCGATGCACACAGGATGAGTCAGCCATCCACTGAGTACTGACACGCGCACACCCTGGAGAGCCTCTTCGACTCAGGCCAGTTGTGACTGCTTAAATCAGTTAATACCTATGCTGCAATGACAAGACCAAAAACCCAGTTTTGAGCAAGAGAGAGGCTTATAATTTACCGTTGAAAGGAGCCTTGGTTTACCCTATAGAATGTTGCCGAGGGTAATAATATCTTATGGAATCGGGTAAAGTGCATAAAATAGCATTTCTCAGTCAAATGCACAAAATCAATAACACACTGGCCTCCATAATTTCATAACGTGGAGGAAATAACACCTACCCTGCATGTGATGGCCGTTTGGTATGTGGAATTTATTATGATTATGCAGTAGTGGAAAAGCTTATACCAAAAATAAAATATATGCTCAGACAAAGGAGGTGTGCAGCCATGCTGAGTTGGGGGGTTGAAAGGTTCGCCAGAGAGTAGAGAGGGAGAGCTTAACCTAACCGACAGCTCCAATAGAGTCTTAACCTGGGCTTTGATCATTTCCTGAGCTGCTCTTTAGATCGCGCAATGGAACAGACGCCACACACCACAAATCTGACAGGCTCCTACTCTGCGCGCGCGCACACATGCACGGACACACACACTCTGCACACACACACACACACACACACACACACACACACACACGCGCACGCACACACAGACACACACACACACACACACACACACCCCCAACACTGCCGCTTGTGCCCAGGCTTCAACTGTGATCAAAGCCCCCCTCTCTCACACAAGTGAGGCTCCCATCTGTCTACCCACAATACAAACACATAGAGGGGTATAGCGAGTGGAGCGAGAGTGGCGGGGTGGGATGGGGGAGCGTGGCTTGTCAGTTTGAGTGAAAGAGCATATTTTACTCCTCACAGGAGTACAGTATGTGGGAGTTTGTGGAGACAAAAAGCTTATGTGATGTTTGTTTTTTTCCCCTGTCAAATCCCCTCTTCCTTCACTGTGTGTTTGTGAAATGCAATATAATGGCTTACGCCAACTACCCCCCTCGCGTGTCAAGCGGTATCGGCGCGAGACATACATTCTGTATGTCGCAGCGCGGCACAAACACACATGAAAGTGAATACTCTTTCTTTGCATGCTGGCCAACGGAGGAAGTTCTTCTAAGAGCCATTAATGTTTGTTCTTCTCCTCTCCTTTCCTCCTCTCCTCATTCAGGGTGCTTTGGCGTGACATATTGGCATATGGCAAGAGCGTTAACATCGCTAATGCATTAACCCTCTCTCTAAATGTCTCCCTCTCCCATTCACACACACGCACAGGCAGAGGTTGAAAACATGCCCTGCCTCAGGGGTCGAGCCTTACCTCTTACCCAATTACAAGACTAATGTAGTCAGTGGAAAGATCAAGCCAATGAACCTGCTATTCACACAGCTTAACCCTGGCGCAAACCTGATGCTGCACATAAGGTCAGACATGGGACGGCACTGCTGGGTTTGCATTTATGCGTAGGTAGCCAGCATCGACATGTAGCATAATACACAGGAAATAGGAAAATAAATGCATTAAAAAAAGAAAATAAATATATAGACATTTTAATTTCAATTCAAATTCAATTGGGAAGCGTTGTGCCACTGCCTGGTGTCCGCATGGCATTATTGTCAAAATTATATAAAAAAAAAAAAAAAAATGCTATTTATTTACTTTATTATTTTTTTTTCATTGATTTTACATTGCCTTGGAAATGTTTGGGGAGCGCCATACTGAGGTCTTGACACAGCTGAAGTCATGGCTTTGCATTCATTTATGTGCCGCCAGTATCATCATGGAATACATGATGACACACACACACACACACACACACACACACACACACTAGATTATGCAGCCGAACACAAACACACACAAACACACATCGTTACAGAGTCATGAGCCGTCTGATTGCTCTCGCCAGGGGGTTGGAGACAGTCAGTTCATTCACAGCCTGCCGCCACGGGGGGCAGATTTTCACTGATCTAAAGCGACTGCTCACCTCGCTCCCCCTCTCTGTTCACTGTAAGAACGTATACATGTACAGTACGTGACATTAATGAGGTCTCCGCAGTAGTAGGCTATATGGCTGCAACGGTTACTCGATATAATGGATTAGAACAAACAATCGATAGGCCTAATTGATAATTTCATAAAATAATGAATACATATTCTATCCCTAGTTTAGGCAAATCATCATGTAGGTAAAATGTTTTGTTTGCGATCTACAAGTCCACAATGGGGCGCAATGCGACGTGCTCTGATCGCTCCGAGTATAATAACGCTTTGAATGAATTGATTCACTGACATTACATTTTTAAATATATACAACAATTACACTTATCGGTTATTTGATTGATCAAAAAGTAATTGATAGAATGACCAAAAACAAAATAATCAATAATTGCAGGCCTAAATTATAGACGAATCCGCAGAGCGCTGTTGAGAAATCATAATTGCGGTGTCAAGATGCACCGCAACAAACCACAGTCATTGGGCAGTTACAGGACAGGATCCAACAGGCAACAAGGCTACGTAGTATGAACGTTTCTGTATTTACCTACTGGCTGGTAGCCCCGACTCGTCGGGCCTCCGAATGGATTCCGGCCACCAAAGGTGCCCCCGTCGATGGACCCGTATGACATCCTGCTCCACAATTAGCTGTGTCTGAGCTTCAGGCGCCTGGAGGAAGAAAACAAAGCCGGGAATCAATGACATGACAGAATGCATTCATGCTCGGGTCAATAGCACACACGTGTGCTATTGACCCAATCTTTTTCTAACTCTAACTTCCTCAAAAAACACTTGTTCTTTCTTTAAATTAATGTCCCACTCGGTCATACATCAGAGTCACACAAAAGCATGAAAAGCAGACGCTTGAAGCGACACGTTTTCAGCTTTTGCAATGTTTGAATTTGAATCCTGAAAAGTAACACTTCTTTGTTTGTTTCCACCCGACAGAGACAATAATATACCATTGGTTCCCAAACATTTTCAGTTGAGACCCAAAAGTAACATTTGTCTCCCCATGACTTGGGGAGACAACTTACCAAAAAGGAATGTACCATTTGAATTGTGTAAAGAGCCAATCTACAAGCTCAGTGTGTTGCAAACTCACAATGTGATGTGAGCTTGTAGATCTTTATTTTCACTACTAACGCTTTTTCTTGGGACCCACACAAGACGAATGTAGTCAGTGGAAAGATCAAACCAATGAACACTCCCAAGTGGAAAACACTCCAATATACTACTATACTATCTCTACACAAAATTTCCTCGACAAAATGGGTCACATTGCAACACATACAGTAGCGTGTGACTTTGTAGGTGTGCTGTTTTTGCCGAATGTTCACCCCCGTATAGGGTAGCTACATGTTAACAAACAACGCCGGTCTCAATCACTGCATAGATCCATCCCAGTCAGAGATGTCACATTATGCAGAGGTCATAAATAACTGCACAGAAAGAGAGGGTGTCAAGTAACGAAGATGTGATCTGTGACATACAGCAAGTCAACACCACTTGATCAGCATCCCACGACACAGCGTATTTGTGTCATGTGTGTGTGTGTGTGTGTGTGTGTGTGTGTGTGTGTGCATATGCGTGTGGGTGCGGAGCATGGGTGTGTCTGGGCGTGCATGGCCTTATTACTGTACATATTGCTATGCTTGTGGGGACACGATAGAATCACAAACATCGACTTAATGGGATCATAAAATAAATGTTCCGTCATTTATTTTGGAGATTTTTTGAAGATTAGTTTTTTGCTTTTGTGCCTTTTTATTTGATAGTTACAGTCAAGACGGACAGGAAAGAGGAAGAGAGAGAAGGGGAGAGATATGCAGAAAAGGTGAAAAATCATGAACGGGACTCGAACACGCAACACGCTGTCAGGCCAGAGCATATATATGTGGCAAGCGCCTGGACCACTATAGGCCAGCGGGCGCTCCAGGAGAAACATTATTTTGTGGAAGTTAGAGTTAGAAAAAGATTGGGGCTTTGGCATGTATCGGTTAGGGTTAGGGGGGCTTCCGGGTGGCTCATACATGTTGGTCGGGTTCCTGTTCTGTTCAGCAGGGAGCGGAAGGCTCCATACATGTTGGTCAGGTTCCTGTTCTGTTCAGCGGGGAGCGGAAGGCTCCATACATGTTGGTCAGGTTCCTGTTCTGTTCAGCGGGGAGCCGAAGGCTCCATACATGTTGGTCAGGTTCCTGTTCTGTTCAGCAGGGAGCGGAAGGAGGGCAGGAGGGATAGTGTGTTGCTCGGCGTGTGTTAACACCCTCCCGGTGAAACCCCTCGCTGTCATGTGAAAGCAAGCGGCTGGTGACTCCATGCGTGTCGGAGCTGACATGTGGTCGTACACACCAAATACAAGACCAAAACAGTTTGGGTTGGCAAGTTACAAGAGTATGTATACTGTACGTATGTATAGTGTACATGGGGTGGGATTGGATGAACAATCAACCACAATGGGGAGAACTTGAAAATAAGAACACAACACACAAAAAAACAAGGTGTTTCAGTAGACAAGGTTGGCTTTAGTTTTAGAGTTAGGGATGTTTAGGTTGAAGGTAGGATTAGATTGGGCCAGTATACAATGCGGTGTTGAGGTCGCCAACAGTATAGTAATACAAACCCGTGTGTGACATGACGTCAATGTGGCGATTATTTTCTTTATTGCTTTATTTCTGATTGTCTTTAATGCTTTGTTCAAAGCAATCAGTGAATCACTATATAGAAAGTGAAGTAGAAAGTAGACAAATGTGCAGAGATGGCCATGGAAATAATAATGCACGCCTTCCCACTCAGCTTTCCACGTAATAAAATAAAATAAAATATAATAGGGATGAGGTCTAACCACTCTCTCATTAGTATTTATGGTAATATTATTGACCACTCATTTTGTATGTCTGTGGCAAAAAACTAATGTTTGAGGAAAATGTACATCACAAGCCGGCATGTTGATTAGCCCTGGTGTGTGTGTGTGTGTGTGTGTGTGTGTGTGTGTGTGTGTGCGGTGCATGCATGCATGTGTGTGTGTGTGTGTTGTTAGTTATTATACACAAATAAGAGTGTGAGTGTTCGTGTAAATACAAATGAAATCCATCAATGGATCATGGTGTGGTCGGGGCTTGGCATCAGAGATGTGCGCCAGCTCCTGCTGAAAAAGGTTAAATAATGTGAATGAGCCGACATGTGTTTGGCCCGTGGCGAACGCATCCAGATGTCACAGATCAACACAACATCCCTCTGAGAAGAAACTCTCTCTATCAAAAGGTCATATGGTACTACACAGTAAAACCCTCTGTGTTCACTGATACATAATGGTCGCTGTGAAACCTTGCATGATATATCTCCATTTTTCAGCTTCATGTTTTTTACTTTCTTTTTCATAGGCCTAAATAAATGCCGTTTTTACTTGCGTATCAGAAATAGCCAATTTACAAGCTCACAGTTTATAGATTGTGATGCTGTGAGCTTGTTGCTTCTTGAGAGCTTGCACGAATGATGACACGCCAGTTTGAAAAGGATTGAGTCTGTCCATAAATGGTAAATGGTGCATAGCACCTTTATCCAAGGCGCTTTACAGAGATTGTGCATTACATTCACCCATTAACACACACATTCATACACCGATTGCGGCGGAAGCCATGCAAGGTACCAACCAGCAGGGAGACATTTGGGGTTCAGTGTCTTGCTCAAGGACACTTCAACATGTAGACAGCCGGGAGGAGCCGGGATTCGAACCACCGACGGATCATTGGACGACCTGCTCTACCTCCTGAGCCGCATGCAGTCGTCACAGTATCCATACATTTTACAAATATTTATCTAATAAAAATCATCACTTAGACAGTGTGACTGACTAAATTATAATAACTACATTGGATCGTTTTGGAACATTACTTTTTCCCCATTTCCTGAACAGTAGCCTAATGGTTCAGTACATACTGCATAAAATCCCCAGTACATTCATTCATCCATTCGTAACTCTGAGTGAGTAGAATTCTTTAAATTTTTTTGATCGATTGAACACATTAGTCAGAAATATAAACAGCACGTCAGACATCCCTGTAAAGTGGCTTGGATAAAGACGCTATACATTATAAATGCACCATTTACTATGAACAAAGGAGAAAGAGGAAAAATGCCAGCAGTGAATTACCACTGCGTGAAAAGAGGAGTTAACGGGAAATTATGGGCACTGTATTTTGCCCGTAAACCTCAAGTTTAGCGAGCATATACAGTAATATACGGTAATATACAGGTGTGATGGTACAATTCGGGAGTTTACCGGAGTTTGTTGGAAAGTTTAACGGGAGTTTCCTGTAATACACACATCCGTATTCCATGTTTTTTGCGAATGACACCTCCTTTCGATGGGAATCTACATTTACCTCCTCTTGTGGTTTCCTGATAGTGATACATGTTTTGATGTTTGGTTTTTTATTATTATTATCTTTTTAGGTACATTTTGAAAAGAAAACCAGTGATTCATGTCCGTTAATGGATGGTGACAGGGCATTCTACATTTTGGTGTCAGAGTAGTATAATGAGAACTTTCCCATTTGGTTCCATTTGCACACACTCAGAGTTGCATGTAGAGGACCCCCGTCACCACTGTGTCTTTGTCTGCGGCAGTGAATGAATGACAGCTATTCAAATGAGAAGGCCATCGTTATTACAATACTTATTTGTCCTATTGTGTATCGGGTGCGATTGTGAATTTGTGACGGGTCTGTGGCATGTGCATGCATGCAGACTGGCATCTGTGACTTTCTGGGATGGGGGTGCACGACAGAGGACAGCGGGGAAGAGATGTGTTCTCGCAGCCGACATCAGAGGGAGACAGATTCACTGGGCCACAAGCACAAGGATGTTTAATCCGATTAATTTCCATAGAGGAGGGAGATTAATTACTTTTGGCAGTCCATAAACAATCTTCTCTCCGGTTGATTTGGAGCCCAGTGACTGTGGTGTAAATCCACACACTACAAACAAACACACACACACACACACACACACACACACACACACACACACACACACACACACACACACACACACACACACACACACACACACACACACACACACACACACACACACACACACACACACACACACACACACACACACACACACACACACACACACACACACACACACACACACGATTTGCTTTGTGTGCACTTTTATTTATCAAACACTGGGTGGGGTGCTGGGGCACACATCGGATGATGTCAAAGGAATAGGACATAAGCAGTGGTCATGCAGGGGGGGGGGATCCTGCTTAAACGCGTGTTCACATGAATTCCATGAGGGCTTGAGGGCTGTCCCATTTTGAAATAGTCAAGTCAGTGAGGGCTAGCTGGCCCTTTATGCACCTTTCTGTATAAAAGGTCCTTACAGACGGGCATCAATTAACGCAGACGTTGTCGCCTGGATCATACGACAGGTCTGCTCCAGGTCTAGAGAGCTGTCAGTTGCGGGCGGATGGTTGAAACGAGCATGCGCGGCCGCGCGTCAATTTCACCGGACCGCGCCCACGTAAGTCTGCTTGCGTTGTCGCCCCTCGACTTCTCTGCGCGTACAGAAACAAAAATGCAGGTCTCATTGAAAATGAATTACTAGGCGCTTTAATCGCTGCCCGTTTGATAGGACCTGAAGTCTGCATCGATGCAGACTTTGCCTAAGGGAATTACCCACAATTCATAACGTTGTTGCAACATCAAATACGGGGATACCAGGGGAATCATCCGATCCTCCCGATCAGAATGGCAACAAACAGTAGTGTTTTCTCACCATTCTCAAAGACTGGCACAATGGAGGAGAGATACATCTGCTTTTGATATCCCCCATCCATGGGCATTCATTTTGGCTGGTGGAGATATGTTTTATCCCCATGGTTCTGGTCAGATTTAATTAAATAATATGGATTTCGTTTAAAAAAAGTAACCCGTCTGCCCGGTATGTTTGATAGTCATGCACGCAGGCGCACGCAGGCGCACACACACACACACACACACACACACACACACACACACACACACACACACACACACACACACACACACACACACACACACACACACACACACACACACACACACACACACACACACACACACACACACGACCTTACTGTTCAGTACAGTGTTGGACTATAAATCGCCCCATGTTTGTGTTTTAGTTACTCACACTAGTGGAAATTGAGGTCATCAGAGCAGCACAGAAACACAATAAATAGTTGGTATACCACTGTGTCGTTACTCACAGCCACGACGCAGGGCTGGAAGAAGTACTCCCAGTACTTTTTACGTAAGTAAAAGTAGCAATACCACAATGCAGAAATACTCTGTGATGAATAAAAAAAAATTGGCATCAAAACATTACCAAACAAAGGACCAAATAAAAAGCACCTGACCACTTCAAAAGTTGTCAAACGCTTATTAAAATGGCGGTGCAAAAAGATCACAACACGTTGCGACGTGAGCATATACTGTACATATGTTACTTTCAAATACTGTAGGCCTAGATGAAGTATAATCTAAATAAATATTATGAGCATACTTTTCCAATACGGTAATTGGCAGTGAAATAACAAAAAGTGCCATAGACGTATGAAGTATCAAAAAATGGAAATAAAAGTACCTCAAAACTGAACTTAAGTAAAGATACTTGAGTACTTCCCACACTGCCTGAAACACAATAAGTAGTGGGCATAGCATTGTGTTGTTAGTCACAGCCATGATGACACTGTGGCTCTCTGCACCTGCTCTCTGCACCTGCTCTCTGCACCTGCTCTATGCACCTGCTCTCTGACCGGAACTCTGCACCTGCTCTGACTGGCTCTCTGATCGGCTCTCTGATCGGCTCTCTGACCGGAACTCTGCACCTGCTCTGACTGGCTCTCTGACCGGCTCTCTGACCGGCTCTCTGCACCTGCTCTGCACCGGCTCTCTGCACACTCACCCGTCCACCAAGGCCAGAGGCCCACATGATGATGTCATCAACACTCACCCTGGCCTCTCTGACTCAGAGCTTACGCAGCATGGACTTCCTCCATTAGCACAGTGACAGAGGGTAAAACCACACACACTCAAAACCATTATCACATAAGAATCATCTGTTACATTGCGGTAAAGATGTGTCAGTGAATGCAGAATCGTCCGTCCGTCTGTCTGTCCGTCCGTCCTTCCGTATGCCCGCCCGCCCGTCTCTGTCTGTATCGCTAAATGTAGTCAAAGCTTACCCACATGTTTTTTCTTCCAAGCCCAAAGCCAGGCATTATGCATTGTAATAACATTTTAATACTCTTTAAATGTATGTAGCCCATATCCTGAATGTCCTTTCTTTCGGCTCTTAACACACTTCCTGGCAAATGACAATAATGGAAAATAACAATGGCAATGAGATAGCCAGCAAACAATATTCTACCTCAAAAGCAAAGAGAAGTTTACAATGTAGCTCCTCTCGCCTATTTAAATATGGATGCACTGATAGACGCTGTGAGAGACCAATAAGTGAAGTGTCCGTCATGTGAACAACACAGATCTTTCATTCCAGTACAATTAATGTGTTGGCCAGAGAGTCTAATTAGTATTCAGTCTCTTCGAATCAAAAAATAATGTGTGAGAGAGAGAGAGAGAGAGAGAGAGAGAGAGAGAGAGAGAGAGAGAGAGAGATGGGGGGGGGGGGTTCAAATAACACATGAAATCTACTATTTACTGTATATGAGACAGTAATATATTGTATGTGCAGTGTAAAAGTGGTGAGTACAAACACATTTGCAGCCATACAACAGCCAGCTACACAGACTGCCAAGTGAGTCGAAGGCAGCTTGCAGCCCTGTGTGGCACTGCATCACTACAATGAACCTAGAGGGCGAGCAGGGTGGAGGGACTGTGTACCCCCATTCTGCTCACAGCTTTCATTATCAGCAGAGCAAGGCTTAGCTTAGCCAGAGAGCCAAGCAAATGAGCAGAAATAAGCTAGTGCGTGCCCTGGACGCAAGCGATGGGCGAAGGTTTCATATGTCTGTGTGTGTGTGTGTGTGTGTGTGTGTGTGTGTGTGTGTGTGTGTGTGTGTGTGTGTGTGTGTGTGTGCGTGCAAGATATACATATGCACGTATTCATGTCTGCCCACACAGTGGGCGCCCGTACGCGGCAGGTTATTCATTTCGACAGCTATACATTAAAGGTGACATCTTACGAGGGAATAGTGAACCTTACAGTAAGACCCATTTTAGATTTCACCGTCTCTTCCCTTCATGAACACGACATGTGTTGCCTGCGCACTCGTTGGTGCACACGTGTGTCTGTGTTTGTGCATAATCTGTGTCTTTGCCAGAGCCTATATTCGACCGATCACATGATGACGGGACATTCTGAAATTGAACAATGACCCGAGGACCCATTTTCAACCGTCCCGAGCTACTGTCTGCTCCTGCGCCAGAATCAGATCCTCGAGACACGATTATTAACAGTGACGATACTCGTCTCACACAGGCCAAACAGCGACCCTTAATCAGCCAGTGACCGGGTCACTCCGACCAATCTGCTCCTTCTGTCGTCAGACATCAAGACGTCCCGATTCCAGCGCGAGTA
The DNA here is from genome assembly GCF_963924005.1 of Protomyctophum bolini. Classification (NCBI taxonomy): domain Eukaryota; kingdom Metazoa; phylum Chordata; class Actinopteri; order Myctophiformes; family Myctophidae; genus Protomyctophum; species Protomyctophum bolini. The sequence continues at coordinate 20,396,611 of NC_137868.1, read as the reverse complement.
GAACGACCCTGTCGAGTTGCGGCATCTCAGAACCACACGATCCAATTAAGCGCATCTATCAGGTCTATGGATACACTGTACGAACGTGTTACGATACGATTCCTTCACCCACCCAGAAATGTCTGTTGGAATTATTCCCATGTCCCATAATAATGTGAAATAATAACGGCCCCCCCGTTTCTGATCCTAACGCGTATCTGTAGCCCTGCGGTCCTGTCCTATGTCAGAAGCAGATCTGTGGCCCTGCGGGCCTGTCCTGTCAGAAGCAGATCTGTGGCCACGGTGTCAACATGGTCAATAGTCGCCATGCATGCCAGATAAAACAAAAACCCAGTGGAGGAAAATCATTACAGCCAGGCCACCCCAAGGCAGTCTTTAGATATCTCCATAGGACGCTAAATGGATCAATAGTGAGGTATTACAGAGCACTTAGCACTTTGCAATTTGATATTGAAGGAGAGATAATGTTTCTTTCATTTATTTTTTATGGCACTACAGAAGCTGATCAAAGCCGTCGTCTGGTTTGATGTGCGTTTAGAGACCAGACGCATGCCCGCTGCGAGACGGGATGATGGGATCAAAAGGATTGCATTTTTTTTATATATATGTCTGCTGTATTTTGATGTTGTGATGTTTGAACGTTTTACAGAAAACTACTTGATAAAGGGAACGACAACTCTTCAAATACTTTACTTATGTTTAGCTGCATGCTGGTGTTGCACACAAACAATAGCAGATGTACAAAACGCTGCTCGTGAGCTTGTTGTAGATCTGCTATTTTTGGGTGTGAGACACGATGCGTAACCTATACTGCTCAGGCTGAAAGCCTCTGTGTGTATGCGTGTGTGATGCCCTCTCTCCCCAGATGAGGGACTGAGCACACAGTGACAGTGACTGAGAAGTGGCTGTGCTTTCATCTCTTCTCATATTCTCACCTTCAGTTGACACAGACAAAACCCAGGGATTGTTCATGTGAGTTTACAGAGAAGCTCTCTCTCTCTCTCTCTCTCTCTCTGATTCCATCAGCACTATTTAAAAAGGCAAACAAAAAAACAACATCCTACGCATCACAATGTATCAGAACAGTCAGGGAAGGGCAATGTGTGTGTGTGTGTGTGTGTGTGTGTGTGTGTGTGTGTGTGTGTGTGTGTGTGTGTGTGTGTGTGTATGTGTGTGTGCGTGCCGTGCATGCGTGCGTATGTGTGCATGCGTGCGTGCGGGCGTGTGTGAGAGAGACAAGGGGAGAAATCTAACAACAACAAAAAAACTACGGAAAAAGAAAATAAGCCCACACCTTTGGGGATAGGGGGGTGAAATTGCCTTGTCACACAAAAAAAACAAAAGACTCATTATTGAGATAAATCACTCCATTCTGTTCCAAATATAAACTCTGCCTCAACTCACCTGGTAGCTGTCATCCAGAGAGAGCCTCCACAGGCCCTACACTTTGCTCTCAGGAGTGCACCGTGTCAGGGTGAGGGTATACAGGGGTTGGCTCTAAAATTATAGCTCTAAAATTATAATTTTAGAGCTGAACAGATTATGTTCAGCCCGTGGCACTTGACCTATAGCCTTGACCACCATGCTGATTTGCCTTCTTGTGCTAAAGGACCCACAAATTGATATGTATTTGACTGCGGCACTCCATCTGAAAATGTGTTGTGCCAGGGACCCCCAGAATAATTCAATTCATAATTCATAATCTTCCAACACTTCCCCGCACGCGCACTCACACACGCACAGGCACGCACACACACACACACACACACACACACACACACACACGCATAACTAAACAAACACCCAGCTGGCTGGAGGAGGACGACACATGCACTGTGCCACATACTGTATGTATCCGCGGTGCAAAGATCAGGCTCAAGGCCACAAAATATATTCATGTCGAGGACCTCCAATATTTACAAGCAACTTCGGCGCTAGCCATGAGGGAGTATGAATTTAATTTTATAGATCTAAATTCGACCCTAGGACCTTTCCAGAACCGACTTCGTTTCTGCTCTAAAGTAGCAGTATATGAATCGGCCCTTAGGGTTAACCTGGTCCAGTGTTCTCTAACGCCCTGCCAGGCGCTCCTCTGCTGCACATGGACAGAAAATTCCACTGCACAAACAACATAACACCAAGACAATAGATGAAGTCCCCAGTATACACAGAACCATATCAGCAAGGCAGTGTGTTTAGTGCAGCAATGGCTGAAGAGATAAAACTATTGGCATGGCAAGTCTGATATGACGATTTAAGAGATGATCAGTGTCAAATGTGCTAGTGCTAATTAAACGTGTGACTTGTTGTCAGTGTGTATTTAGTTTAAACTCTCTCTGAGTAACGTGTAATGTGGATAAATTAAAGTGTACAGTATTTGTTAAAATGTCGCTTTATTGTAGACACGCCCACCAGTTAATTAACACCTTGATTGCCCGGGGTTATTTAATCCATTAAATCAGTGTGCCCAGCGATTTATAGCAGAGCACTTTTACCGACGAACCGGATGTTATCCCGGATGGAGCAGCTAAAGGCGATCAACAACAACGGGAGGTATGATTACATCTACCGCCGCTAGCGACTGGACCGCGGTGGGCCGTCTAACACATAAGCTTAGAATTAGACGTTATGATGTAGATCAAGAGTTATTAACGTTTTAAGATTTTCAGTCTCGTCGGCTAAACGGGGGGAACATTTTCGATGGCGTCCCACTGTTGCGCAACATTGAATGTTGCGCAACAGGCGTTCCCAGCCTGCAGCGGTTTTCATATCAATAATCTCCGTCCTATTAATCAATCTCTGTCTAGGGCATCAGACTGTACTAATTAATAGGACGGAGACCTCCCTCTGGGGCCCTTAAACTGTAAGTATGCCTGGTTTGCCTGGTGGGTGGAGATGGGTGGTGAACTGAAGCCGCAAGGGGGAGGGGTTAGGGGAGGGGTGATATTGCGATGTCAGTATATCACTGTTTTTTTTCTTTGGCACGTTTGACTGTCAAGCTTTCAGCCTCCAGGAAAAAACCCTAAATACAAAGGGAAGACATCATTGCACATAACCACACCAAGGGGTCTAATAAAGTCAACTCATAAACACATACATAATCACGGCACTCCATCTTTAACTATGATTACTTACTATATTTTACTAAGATGTTTTCATGGGTGGAAGGTTAATTGTGTGATTATGGTGAACTTCTACATCGTCCTGGAGAAATTGTAGCGAAACTGTTTTGTTTGTCAAAAGCTTCTCCAAGACTTCACTTTACAGTCGACCAAGTTAAATGTTACGCTGAAGCGAGGTACTAATTAGCTTCATGAGCTCCAGCACTCAGCAGCAACCCTCACCAAACCAGAATTTGTGCAACAAACAAAACACAAACAAAATAAGCCAAAGAAAAGGGTGAATGAACCAAACTTTACATACCGTAACAACTAACCAAGCAGTAAATTAGCCTCACCCTACTGTATAATTTTTGGTTCAGGAGGACACAATATGCTGTAATCCTAGCGCTCTGGAAGAATTCATTTACAGTGTGTGCCGTATTATTTGAGAGGCAGGCCCCCACATTGCCATTATTGTTCTCTGGCTATAGGGATTCATAATGAGATTGTAACATTTTATAATCAAACAAAGCAGTGTTTACTGCATGATGATGTGATAAAGAAAAACATGATCCCATTACACCCTCCCTTATGAAAACAGCTGCCTATTTGCGCCGCCAAAACATTCCTTTTCTCTGTTCTAGCTAATGGCTAATCTTCGATCAATGGCTAATGTGCGTCTGAGATGTATCTCTAGCCTCTACACAAACATGTTTTCCAGTGATTACAAGCATGATGCTGCAAAAAAAAGAACGCCAGCTAATGATGACACGGTAGTGTGAGTGAACCAGCAGTATCATTGTCTCTTTCTCTCTGCTTATCGGCCCATGATGGTACGCTCCATATCACTGACTGATTCTGATCTCGCCCATCTACGGATAGGTCTCCTCTGTTTCCAGCAAGGAGTGTACTAGGTTGGAGGGAATAATGTGTGTGTATACGTGCGTGTGTGCAGAAGGCTCTCTTTGAACGGAGCACAAAAGAGAGCGTTATCTCTGTTTGTTCTCTGTCGCAGCTTTGTCCCTGGGGAGGTAAATAGTAACAGCAATCTGACCTATAAGTCACAAGGACAGGGTTGGAATACATAGCGCGCGCCACTGCTTTCATGTAGGTTGATGTCTGGTATGCTCTGAGAGACTTCGGGTTACAGTTACACGTGTATGCATTGTGGTATCACATGCAGACACATGTTGCTGACGGCTCACCTGCCTTCAACAGAGAAATAAGTGGTCATTCGATATTGAACTAGCATCGTTTAAACCAGACCAGACACCGGATTATTTTGTCACAGGCTTTTGAGCCATCCACTGCCTACTACTACACACTGGAAAAGGTACCAAAATCACACTTGTGTAAAATGAGGGGCGCTCTTATCATCATAAATCGCACATTCTGTGCTCAGCCACTCAAATCAACGCTATGGGGTACACACATTGCTCAGCCAATCAAATCATCGCTATGGGGTACACATAAACACAACGCTGGGCATAGGAGGGGCTAGCGCTCCTCAAAAAACAATTATATATAAAATATATAGCTCAAGCTTAATTGAAATGTGTGTGGCGGGGTTCCCTACACCTAGAAATGCACTTGGCCACTGTCCACCACTGCTTGTGGCAGCCGACAGAACGTGTCAACTCATGGATGTATAGAGCGTCGCAGTCCCGCCCCCTTTCATGACGACGCCAGGTCCAGGAAATAATTCCCAATGCATTTTTCCCATAGACATTTCAAAAAGTATTTATTTAAAATACCTTTTAAGCGTCGTACAAAGCCAACTCGAGTTGTGACAAATATGACAATAAACACAATATTTTGGACCAAACATAATTACAAAGAAGAAAAACAAGAAAAAAAAGTGTTGTAACCTGCCGTTTTTTTCTTCTTTCTAATTATTTGTTCGGCCCGAAGATTTTTGTTTGTTGTCATGATTTCTCACAACTCGAGTTGGCTTTGTACGAGGCTTAAAAGGTCTTTAAATAAATACTTTTTGAAATGTCTATCAATTCCTGGGCCCTAGGGCGGGACTGCGACACTCTATAGGGCAGGTCTATAAAGGAATTAGAAAACCAAAATACGGTGAGCAGTCAGACAGCTAAGGGCCAGGAGTGAAGTGAGCTGATCACTTAACGGGGGAAAAGGCAGGGGTCATCACGAGTAACTTCCCTGTCACACGCCAGCTCTCCATGTTGCCTAATTGGAACAACCGCTTTAATTGGGTATGGGAGCCATGGAGACGGCCGTACTGTCTGCAAGTTAATTGGCTGAAGGGGAACCCTTCAGCAGGAGAGGTGGGCCAGAATGAGACGGCTGTGCTAGTGCCTCGACCGAGGCGTCAATCTGCGCTCTACGACTGACACTGAGGCCTTTGAGTGGCCCCCGGCAAACCTTGCAGACATCGCTATAGACCGACAGAGGATGCAGGTTTAGGAGAAAATAAACATTGCAGCTTCCTTTAATCATTTGTAACTCTCACCGCAACGTTACGGGGAGGTGAAGTGCATTCATGGCCTTTTCATATGTGCAGACAAGCGTCTAAAATAATTAATTATCAGTCAACGACGCGCGAGGACCTCAAATGAGATCTTGTCAGTCATGATCGATCAGTGTGGTGTTCGTTTTGTCTGTCTCTCTGTCTGTCTGTCTATCTGTCTGTAAGACACTCAGTCAGTCTTTTGGTCCTTCTCAGCCTGTCTGTCCGAATTTCAACAGAAGTGCTGAATGGCATTACATTCTCATTCTGCTCTGCTGATTGCTGTCTGAATGGTACATCAAAAACTGTCTAGCCTAAAGTAAGTTATTATACCTTTCAGGTCAGGAGAACCTCTGTGTATGGATGTTGCTAAGAAGTTGAAGTTTTTCAGAAAACTTAGGGGAGGATTTAGCACTTTTTTTAAGGACGTGTATAGACGTCCTGGGATTCAAAACCACGGGATGCCTTGGACGTGTACTGTATGTCCTTATGTATGTTTTATACAGCATATTTTTTATGCAGCATACTTGTGTTTGGCGCATGCGCACTGCCGTTCACTTCCTTGATTACGGCTCCATTAGAGAATGGCTCATAACTCTAAATCTAGGGCGCCCTCCATGGTTTTGACCAAAAGGTCAATATTCTGTCTTCATTGATGAGTTCAGGAATATAAATGCTTCTAGAGAGACTTTAGATGAATCAGCATGAGGTAAGAACTGAAGATTATGCCTCCCGGTTTTGGGGGGGAACAGTTTTAAAGTGTGTGTGTGTGTGTGTGTGTGTGTGTGTGTGTGTGTGTGTGTGTGTGTGTGTGTGTGTGTGTGTGTGTGTGTGTGTGTGTGCGCGCGCGCGTGCGTGCAGGCCAGCATCATCACCTTACAATAGCAACAACTATAGTAATAATCATTATAATGATAGTAGGGCCTATCATATTGTTAAGCTAAATGTCACGTAGTAAAAGATGCCATGAATATAAGGTGCTAGAGTGAAAAGTAACAATGCAATTTAGGGGTGCTGTGGATGACAAAAGAAAATGTATAGGGGCTCGCTGAGCCCAGAACCACTGCTCTAAAGGAACAAAAAATACATTTTAGGTGACAGGAAGTCTCACCTTTCTTGGGAGTGAGTGAAAAATAAACTGTAGATATTAGTTTTTTCCCCCTTCGCTTCTCCAATCTGATGGGCTCTCAAATTGACAACGGGTCGACAGAAAAGGCAAAGATTTAGGACACGGTGTGACAGGCCAGATGAGATACAGCCGGTGCTTTGAAAGATGACATGGCCATTAATGTCCAATGTCCATTGATAAAAAGTTAGACACCGCGCACCTCTATTAAAGGCATGACTTTGCGGGGCCGATTCCCCCGAAATGATTTATGTGCTTTTGTTGTGTCTGAAAGGAAACAGCTGTGTCTTTATTAGCAAGGCAGGTGTCTGGGCTGAGGAGACAGATTGGCTCGGCGATTGTCAATAGCACTTTGGAGACGCGTTGAGTCCACATGATCCGCAGCGAGACGTGGATGCTTACTGAGTGACCTTCACTCGCCGGGGCAGGACTCTCATGTGCTCTCATTTGTTTGAAAGGACCTGAAAAGGTGGCGTTTTAATGCACTCATTTGATTGGATTGCCAATGACAGATTGGGGAGATAAGACAAACAGGGTTTTCTGTAGTGCATACACGGCTGTCTAGCATGCATACGAATGACACGGCGCGGAGCAGGAGATAGTCCTGGGACCTAGGGGGAAGCTGCTCGTTATTCCACAAACTCTTCTCACTAATCTGTGCTTAGCCGTATACTCTCTCGCTCCTCCTTCTCTTTTTCTCTCTATCACTCTTTCACTGATTCCCTATATCTATCTCCACCCCTTTCCTCCATCTGCATGTCTCTTATTTACTCTCGCTCTCTCTCCATATGGCAGTCGTGTCTCAAATGGAAAGCGGAACACGAGGTAGACTTTATGTGACCTCCTTTTCACATGACCTTTCAAGGAAAGAAAAACAAGGCAGCTTTGTTCGTTATACGTTCACGCCAGGGTTTGTGGAACGAGCATCCACACACCTACTGTCTCTCTTTTTTTTTAAGTTATTGTCAGCCAAATGAGCCAATTATATTTTTAGGGTGGCGGCTCTTCAGAAAAAAATAAAGGGAAACTCCGCACACTCAGATCTGCGCACAATCAATGTATTTATTTAGCAAGGTTTCGGCCTGAAGAAGGTCAGTAGACCGAAAGCTTGCTAAATAAATACATTGATTGTGCGCAGATCTGAGTGTGCGGAGCTTCCCTTTATTTTATTCTCATGTTCCCTTTGTGGCTCCAGCACCTTTCTTAAGTTTTTTCAGCGGATGAGCGGTGGTTCTTTTTCCAGGGTGGCGGCTCTTGAAAGACCGTGAAAGTAAAAAGTGTGCAGGATACTTCAAGACCCGTGATTGAAGTTGCAATAATGTCCGCGAGGATGACTTCATGGTCAAAGTGAAACGCACCCTGGTCTCATCTGCCGCTGGAGTAATTTACGGTCCAGGGGCTATGGAGAAATCCATAGGTTCACACAGTTCTGGGGCTGTGGACCCCAAGGGGAAACATTAGACAGGGGAAAAACATTATATATATATATATATATATATATATATATATATATATATATATATATATATATATATATATATATATATATATATACACTTGGTCGTTAATTTCCAAATTTGAAATACACATAAATAAATAATAATAATAAAAATAGCAAAAATAGTGTTGTTAATCCATTTTGCAATAGTTAGCAACAGGAGAGCTATGGCTTTTAGGGGTCCTTGACACAAATGTTTTGGGAAATCCAGAGCTAAAGTCAACATGGTGTATACACTGCAGTGAGACTCTGATACCTAAATAGGATTTCTCTGCTTTTGTGGCCGATAAATAAGACAAATAAGACAAATAAGACAAAAATAAACTGTGTAATTCTCACAGCACCCCGCAAAGGGTGAAATGCACCCCTAACTGTGCTGCAAATGAAATAGCATCTCTGTGCTATTTGCAAGTATTTAAATGAGGTAATATGCATACATTTGGCGACAAATAGCCTCTTTCTATGCAAATGAGCGTCACTGCAAAAGAAAGAAAGGCAAATTCTCAAACACCAGCACTAAAATCCACACGGTTAGAAGAGTGAAAGTTATTAGCATCTTCAGAGAGCTTGTGGTAACAGAAGCTCATTTATAAAGAAGTGTCACGCGTAGACATTGTGGTGATTATGGCAGTGGTCATTATAGCCAGGCAAAGGCATTGCCATGCCCACTCACGTCAGGCACGTCTGTGAGCAGATATTTCAAGCCTCCATTACTGCGGTGTCACTTTGCTAGTCTGGAAAGGGTCCTAGTCAAAAAGGACCCTTTCCAGACTGAATATAATAGCGAAGTGACAACACAAATCACAAATGTCGCAAATCAGGCTGTATGGACATGGTTGTGCTATAGGGCAATACATTTTGTGAATCAGTGTGTGTGTGTGTGTGCGACGTGCGTGCGTGCGATTGTGTGTACTATATACTACTGTGAACATGAGCAGTGACATAGAGTCTGTGGGGGCCGGGGGGCCAGGGCCCCCATGAGGAATTGGACCAGGGATCTCGGCCCCATGAGGAATTGGACCTGAATATATATTCGCCTCGGTTCGTCCCGTTTGTACGCACCAGGTCGCGCCCGTTCGCGCAATTCTCGTCTTGCATTGACTTTGTATGTAATCGCTCCGCTCTAACCATCCAAGTCTGGCACCTTAACACGTCTGGCCGGCCCCCATGACGATTATAAAAACATTTCGTCTCTGAACATTCCAGAGAATCAACTACATTTGAACCATGTTTTTTCCATCATAATGGGCCTTCTTTGTTATAGTTGGAATATGGACTCTGACATCCACAAATGTATATCTTTACGGATTGCCTAGGGTGATTGGCTGACTTGACCGTGTCGTGAATCGAAAATAGCCGATCTACAAGTCCACAAAGTGCCATGGCATGACGCGCCGCAAGCTTGTAGATCAGCCATTTCCAGAGTGCGATGCGGCACACAACCAAATATAAATCAGGCATAAAGCCTTCTGGAGGAGCCTCCAGTAACATGCTCTGGTAATGGTGTCCCAGACTGCAGCATATATAGTGTGGATGCAGCCTGTGGACTTGGCGGCGAGTGGGGCCGAGTAATGGTCTTTGGCCGGTGACTGAGGGCCTGCTGGTGCCTCTTCCACTCCAACACCCACATTCTGTACGAGGAACAAACGAACCGCATGAGGGCATGACTCCGAAAGGGAGGACGTTCTCCCGGTAGTCCTGGTTACAGCCACTGAAATCTGTCTGGGATGTGTGACGGTAGGACGCAGTGGTGGAAAGTATATTTACTCAACTGCTGGGTACTAAAACAAAATACGTTATTTGAGAATGTTAATTTTTCAATACTTTATGCATGCTCTACCACATCTCAGAGGCAAATATTATACTTTTTTACTCGAAAACGTAATCCATTTAGACTGGGGCCTTCTTTTCAGAAAATGTTAAGAAAAGTTACGTATAGGGGTTCCCGGTCTAAATGGGATAAATTAAGTACACTCTCCAATTACGGTAAACCACATTTTATATTAATCTACAGGGACAAACGATGTGACACAGTGTGGGCTAGTAGATCTGCTATTTTCATATTCACACACCTTTTTACTTCTGGTAGCCTACTTTAAGCATATTTTGATGCCAATGCCAATACCTTTACTCACGTAACATTAAAAAAATCAAGTCAACAGTATTGCTACTTTTACTTAAGTAAAATACAGTAGAGTACATCCCATGTGTAATCCGGAGTAGCCTACTTCTTCCAACCACTGGGTAGGGTAGGGGGGGCGATGATTGGGCACCACAGTGGTGTCCTGGGCTTTGGCATTTGGAAAACGCTGTCCTCCTTTCCTGCGGCTGCCCGCGTTGGTTGGGGTTGTTGTGTATGGAGCTTCCTGGCCCTGGCTGTATGGGGAACAGATGGCCAACTGGACATCCTCGATGCCACAGCCTTCTGGTGTGCTCCTCCTGCCACATATGCTTCACCCTGCGGCTATTGCTTCCTGGAGATCGCTTTCCCACAATCCCTCACAGCCGTCACCATGGCTACACGATCCCCCGCTGCGTGCGGTGGATGGTGAATGTGCAAACTCATTCGTGGGCTCACGCACACATGACACACGCACATGTACGCACACATGCGATATACCATATAGCACATACCATATGGCCATATACGTCTGCTTATAATAACACACATAAAAACACGTCCTTCAGTGCTAATTCAACTCTGATAGCATATAAGGCAGTGGTTTTCAACCAGTGGTCTGGGGACCACCAGTGGTCCTTGAGGGGGTTCCAGCTAAATGATGGAGAGTTGATAACGAAAGGACCCTTATTGGATCTTTAACTCTTGAGAGCGTATAATGAAAGCAAATGGACCCTCACGGGTCTATTTGGTTTCATTATACGCTCTCAAGAGTTACATTATTGTTAAACATCGGCCTTACTTAATTTATAAAATATTCAACGTTGTGGGTCTAAGAGGCTACATTTCATCAAATGGTGGTCCGTGGCTCAAATGCCAAATAAATAATGGACCTTGACATGAAAATGGTTGAAAAACACTGGTATAAGGCTCTGTTTCTATACGTCGGGTCCGGGGACCACCGGGGGTTGTGTAACTCTTTTTTGTTTGTTTTACAGTGTAGATTGGGATGCCAAGGATATCAAATGTGGGTCTGTGGACTAATGTATATCCAAACTGGGGGTTCTTAAATGTTGAGAAACAATGGTAAAAGGATACAAACCTTAACTATTTTAGTTAAATTAACTCTAAGGATTTTATGATAAACGTTCAGACACTCTGGGGACTCGAGATTATCACAGACAATACAACATTTTCCAAAGAATCCACAACTGTAATTTTTTTCTCTCTCAGCAACAACTTCCTTTTCCCCGCATTATATTCAGATTGTCATCACAAAGTAAACATCAGGAACGGATGATAGAATCTCCTCTCAGAAAAGTGTTGACAAAAGCCTATTCTAGTATAAATGGATTGCACTTATTGGATATGACAGGATAATCACAGACTTGCAGCAAAGCACAATACACACACACGCATTCAACGCGTTGCGATCTTGTACATCTGCCATGTTATTGTTCGCCATGCTATGCCGTCGTGCGACAAATTAGAAATCAGGCTTTAGGCCAACCTCGTGGAGCACTTTACAGACAAATGAAAGTGACTGATTAGGAATCGCCACGATGGCACTGCAGGACAGGAAGGACGAGAGAGAGACATGAATGAGAGACACAGTCAGGGTGTCGGACGGAAGGAAGCAAGAGGAAGTGTTGAGAGTGCCATTCTTCCAGCTGGCTGGCGATGGCTCACACATCAGGCTCTGAGTATCTGACATTTCGATGTCACTTCAGGGCCCTAACAGATGGTGGCAAACACGTAGCCGTCGGTCCACCGATATCAGTAGCGACCGCCACTGCAATGGGGACACTTTTTTCCCACGTTTATTTCATGTCAGTACGCCATATACTATTTCGCCCAGACAAAAATGACTAATCCCGAACAGACGATACAAGCACACCGCCTGATTATCTACATTCTGTCGTCTCATCCTCTGCGCTCTCCAGAGAAAGCAAACTGGGCATCTCTGTGCCCTTGCCAATACTTTGAGGAACAAACAAAGTTGCGAGGCAGAACCAGGAACTAATTTCATTAGCGACTGCCACTCGTGACTGATTACAGGCTGTCCTCGCTTGCCGGCACGTGGGTCCAAAGTTCTGGGAGGTTAATAACCAGTAACAATCAATTACTTAACCAATCTGATATGATCAATGGGAACCCTCCAATCCGGTGGACGGCGAGATGAGGGGTGGAATACGATAAAGCTCTCCGATACACGCTCGGTGCTCACCAAACGGCGATGAGATGTGGCTAAACTGTTTACACTGCAATGGATGTTAGATAATGCTAATTATATGTTAGATAATTTACTTTTCCACATAAGGATAAGGCAGAAAATACTTTCTCATCTTCCTGTTAAACCTGGGTCGGGACAACAGAATTGGTCTATTTGTATATTTTTTTATATATATTATTTCTATCTCTGCAGTGGTCCAGGTGAAACAGCCACAGTAGACAAGAAGAACATATAATACAATAAAATGTATTTCAATAGTACTGCACAACACCAGAAGAATGAAAGTTTGAGCGCAAATCAGAATTTAATGTTACTGTCTTAACTGCCTTCTTGGATGAGTAGAATAAGTTATGTCAAAGACTTCAGACTTAATTCTGTTCCATTATCCAGTACACCCCAGACACATCGAGAGGTTGCATCGACTTTGACACAGAACAATTCTGTGTCCTGGGGGAAAGAAAGAAAAGAAATTACACCAGCGGTGGGTTAATTGTCCCATCAACCATTAGTAGGCCTCCCATGTATCCAGTGCATCTCCATCTGCATCAGGGCTGATTATTCTAATGATGTCTAAACCTCTGTCCAGCCATTATTCACACATCACAGAGCCTGGCCTTGTTATCTCTGATGGCAAGGGGGTCTAGTCTTCCTCAATCCACAAATTAAATCCAATCCATCCCCCCCCCCCCCCCCCTCTTTCTCCCTCTCTCTCACACACACACACACACACACACACACACACACACACACACACACACACACACACACACATTCACAAGCTTCTCTCTCTATTCTATCTCACCTCTCCCTCTCTCTCTCTCTCTCTCTCCCCCTCAATTACAGCCCGGGTATCAAGCCATTTACTTATGCTATCAGGCAATTACAAACCAATCTGACCCCTGCTCATCCTCAACATGACTTTCTGATCAGCCGTAGCAAATAGTTTTTAATTGAGTGCTAATGTTATTGTTTTTTCTTGAAAAGCATGGCGTTTAATTACAATTAGAATTACTATTGTGAAAAAAAAATACGTTTCTTGCGTGTTTTTCTTTTTTCACCCCTCATTGGTAATCTAATCAAGTAAGAGAGTAATGGACCACACAACAACCTGGGCTAGCAACGAGAAGGGAAGGTCTTCTTTATGGTGGAGGGGTTGTTGAATGATAATGAGAAAGCACTCGCATCACAGCTATTAGTTATGAGGGCGAAACAAGTGAATACAAAACATGAGCATGCCATCCAATGTACTGCAAAACATTTGAGTGTCTGCCAAGGGAAGATACTATATTTTACTTTTCACTCATACTACAGCAGATGGCTGTTCTGACTCTGTGCCAGAGGGACGTGTTATTCGACAATGTGAAGGAGACTGTAATTCACAGGTTGCTCGATGATCTTGAGAGTTCTGGCTGCCTGCAATGTGTCCCACATATCCCCCCCCCCCCCCCCCCTGCACGGAGCTGTCGGCAATACATTCAGCATCACACAGTAAACCTACAAGCAGATCAGCACCATGGACAGAGACACTTCTCTACTACTGTACCTGCTTGCTGCTGCCATTGCCAGATCCATTTGGTTTTGTTATCTGCAGTTCACTGACACTGACACACTCACTGTAACTGATGATACCCGCAGGATCTTCATCTAAGCTCAAGTGAGACTGTGCTTAAATTGGTGATCAAGTAGGCGTAGTCAGGCGTAGTCACCATTATGTTTGCAATCACAAAGTTCAATCTCTACGAGTACGATAGTCTCGTGGAATGCGTTTGTGCATTCTCAAAGTGTGAGAACCCCATGGGTCCTTGAGGGGTTCCAGGAGGTCCTGTTTTAATATTTAAATCTTGAAATAATGTGAAAAATGTGGAATATATGTGAAACACACATCCTTTGCATCCTCATTACCTATTTTAATCTTCCATTCCATTCTCTATGATCATCAGCAGAATACAGACAAGGATCTGCCCTCGTTGGCTGACATGGCAACGGGTGACAGCCAGTCCATGGTGATGGAATGAGAGATGAGTCATCAAGTGGGACCAGCACCCACTACTTCAAACCATCTTACATGAATTGCGGAAGACATGATGCCATGTTTCTTAAACTCTACCAAAGGTACAGTTTAAGAAAGTAAATGCAACACTAATAATACCACGACTACTAATACTACTACTACTACTACTACTACTACTAATAATAATAATAATAATAATAATAAAAATAATAAAAATAATAATAATAAAACAATCAGTATTATCAACCATTATAAACTTGTTATCCTCCTCATCATCATCCTCTGCATCATCATAATCACCACCACAGTATTATCACAATAACAAAAACAATAATCTAATCATCATAGAAAAGAATGGTGACACATCCAGTAATTCATTATAGCCCTAAATGGCTGATATTCCATATATTGCATGTATTATACCACAGAACAGCCAATGCATTTTCATGGAGGGAACCATTGTGACTGATCTGTGTGAAGTTCTGTGAACTCACGGTTCTGGAAGAGAATTTAGTCAAATATCTCAACTTTTCCACGAGATTCACAACATTGTACGTGAAGGGATGACATTCACAGCAGCACCAAACACATATGTACGGGACAAACAAATTGACAGGTGCGTTGTGGTTAGTGCAGGGTAATTAATCACACCTGTCAATTTGTGTGCCCTGTTTGTACGTATAGGGCCCAGCAAAATATCCCAAAAGGGGGAGTAAACATGTGGGGAAAGTAGGACCCTAGAGACACAGATCAATCACTTTGATAGTGACATGATGAGCTTGTAGCCTAAACAGTGACTTTACCATGCTATTACACTACTTTAATGGTGCAGAATTTCTCGGTTCATACTTGTGCCATAACAGAAGGACTTTAGAAAGAAAGATTTTATTGTCTGGACTTTCTATCAAACAATCAAGTATCAAGCAAATGTGCACTGACGGCGCACAGAACCATGGATGCATAATAGCCAAGCACTGGTCATTTAATTAAGCCACATACGCATTTATATAATCAATGAGGTTTCTATTTTAATTGGGTGTCCAGCTGGTCATGTCATGATTTTATTTATATATTTATATATCACTATTAGTATTGTAATCCATCTATTCTACAGTAGTGAGCTTGCAGATCAGCTATTTTCAATGAACAGATTTAACTTTAAAAACCACCCGATCAACATTGTATTGTATCTTGTTAAAGTGTTCTTGATTAATGTATTCATTCATTTAAATGAACACCCAGAAAATAGCCAAAACGTCACTGCTCTGCAAAAGACGTAAAAGTAGGTCATTAAAAGAGCCAATCTATACCCTGGGCCTGGTGAGCTGCAGATAAGCTAATTGCAATGAACAGAGTTAACGTGGAGATTAATAAGTGTAAGTGTTCTTGGATCATAGCCTACCATGTGTTATCATAGGCAAATGGGCAATCGAATACAATACTGTAGCCTACATTGTCAACATTTGAGCACCCACCAGCACACCACCAAACATGGGGCAAGAAAGATTTCTGCAAATGTTTCGCTAAGCAATTATACATGTATAATAGTTTCTTTCTTCAATAAGGTATCAGTTGTTGTAGCCTTGAAAGTGGGGCAGTAGCTGTCAAAATCATCTTTCCATTCTGTGTGTGAGTGTGTTCATAATAGCCCCGATTTTGCGGAGATAAAGCTCTCTTCCTAATAGCTGTACGTATGTTGAGTGTAAGCCTTATCTTTCCATTAGTTTTCCGTTCAATCTTTAGTCGGCAAATGAGTAATTTTACAAATGCAAAGCGTGTGAATTGTCATTCACACCGTTCAGCTCTGCATGGTTCAGTTTGTCCCACAACAAGGCTAGGGGGCGGAGATCAGAGATCTATGACGAGTCGTTGCTGGAAAATATTGTATGTGTGTTCATTGAAGGAAGTTCACATGTTCAGTGCTGCTGTAAATGTCATCCTGTCGTACAGAGAATGTCATCAGTGTAAATCTTGTGGAAAGGTAGAGATATTTTTACTACATTTTGCCAGAACTTTCAAATGGATACGAGATGACAAGAGCTGACCCGAAGTCAGTGGCAGCAAATGGGTGAGTACACACCTACAAAGTAGAATGCTGGCAAGATTAATTCCTTCACGGAAATGCATTGAGTTTTCTATGGATGTGTATGAAAAGTTATCCAAAGTGGGGTCCAGGGAGGGTCCCTCAGGGTTCCTTGAAGGGGTGTTAAAATGGACCCGTACAGGTCTGTAACTATGAGAGGAGGAGGGATGGAATGTTGCAAAACAACACATTCAAAACCATGAGCAACGGGACAGAGACAATGAACAGCATATAACAGTATATGCCGACAACGAACGGATAGCAACCAATGCTATAATCCAATAACACCGTACAGTAACTGCATACAGTAACTACATAATCACTTCCTCCTCTTTTCCTTCTTCCTCCTCAGCTTACATTGTGCCATCACACTGTGCACAGTACACACACACACACACACACACACCCACACAATGTGTTCAAATACACAGCACATTGCTTCCTGGCTGGTTATCTAGAGAGAGGAACGGAAGAGCTGCAGAGCATCCCTGCCGGCCTCCCATCCCCCCTCATCCCTCCTCCCTATGTTCTGCCCCTCTTGTTTCTCCCCTCCCCTCCCCTCCTCTGCTCTCCTCTCATCCTCAGTATGTGTAGCTGCTGCTGCAGCGGTCATCATCACAACCAACAATGAAAACACGGTGGACAAAGATGCAGAGTGTTGCTCAGTATTACCTTTCAGTGGAGAGTGCAGTGCTGTGCAGTGATTGTGCTAGGCTGTAGCTGCTCCCAGTCTGCCCACGGCTAACAACATCACGTGACCCTGAGCCACCTGCTCCTAGAGTCTGGTCACGTGACCGAGACAGCCCTGGCAAAGATCTCTGGGAGATGTAGTTCAGGGTAGAGCCAAGGAGTACCTGATTAAATGCAGATAATGTTGGTAGCTTCTTCTTATTTTTCCTGCAAATTATAAATGGTGAAAGATGTGTGGTTTTTTAACACAGTGATATACTGTAATTGCAACAAACAATAATAGTCTACTACTAATAATAATAATAATAATAATAATAGCCTAATAATAATAGTCTAATAATAATAACAACAACAACAACAACAACAACAACAACAACTAGATGCAAATTCACAAGATTTAACACAGCAATTTCTCCAAATGACAAATTGTTTAGGATAGCATTTGCCTGGGACTAATTCAACCTTGGGATCAGGACCCAGTACATTGAAAACCCTCACTGCACAGCCAGCCTGTGCCAAAACAAACACACAAGCCATTGTATAGCACTGTGTCAGACCACTACTGCACTCAAACAGATGGCAGACCCCACTCCTATCTTTTACACAGCAGCAGTTTTAACAAGTAGCCTAGAACAGGTTCTCAAAGTGGGATCCGAGTGTAAATGGAACCAAGTGGACCCTTGTTTTTTTCTATTTGGTACACCCAATACACTGTCAGTTATGCGTGTATTGAAATTAAAACGTTTGAGAACCACTGAGGTAGTAGGCTACACAGTGGGTTAATGATAATGATTTAGATTTGTGTTCCAATCACTCAAAACAGAGTCCGCTGGGTGGGTGATATTGTTAATTGGTAGCCTATCATACTGTACGTAGGTCTTTGATAACACCTGTGTTCTTGTCGTGTATGTCAATGCAATGTGCTACAGCTGTGCTTGTCTAGACTATAATTAAATATGCGCAAAACCAGCATAGAAATGTAAGTTCAATTTCTTACCTTTATTTCTCTTCCTTGTTCTTGTAGGGCTGTAGGCTATAGGCTTATATGGCCAATAGGCTAGGCTACTTCATCAAAGTTCATGTCACGATGGCTGAAGACCATGATTCAGATAGCAATAGGCTAATGTAATTTAAGTAGGCTACATAGCCTATAGTCTACAATAATATGTTGTTGTGTAATGTTGAAATGAAAAGGAATGCTTTTCCAACATGCTTTTTTCCGCCTTTCGTTTTGCATGAACTTGTAGTGGTCTCTGCAGACCACCGTCCGTAGACGGTGTGGCGAGCTAATATACAGCAGATCTACAAGCCCAGAGCGCGTCGCAGATATGTGCAATGTGGGTTTGTAGCTTTGATATTCTCAGGGCGCACCGACATCTCGAACGTCACTTCTGGTCACATTAGCTATAATCTGATTGGCCTGACGCCTCTTTACAAATTTGTATCGACGTTTTATTTTATGTAAAATGTAATATTTAGCATACAAAATTACAAATTGATATTATAGCTACAGATACAGTATCATCTACAATGCACAATATTTACTTTCTGATCAATTAATATTCACATTTAGATATTCTGTTCAATTGATTGATATTTTGTATTGACAAAAAAAAACATATACCTATAATACCTGTAGCCTACATTTTTAGGACATAATTAAGGGTACAGAAAATGAACTATAGGTGTGTTAAATCGCTTCCCGTTTGAAAGGCCCTTTAGACTGTCATTATTGTTAGGGATAATATTGTATGTGAGGGTTTGAAGCTTAGAGCTTGCCTGTGATGCAAGCTTGTCGTTATGAGCTTGTTGGCCAACTTATTTATTATATATATATATATATATATATATATATATATATATATATATATATATATATATATATATATATATATAATTTTTAAATAATATATATATTATTTTAAATTGATCGATCCACTTGGTAACAATTGTCACGGGTCACTCCCGGTTCGGTCTGTCATTTTGAAAAAATCTCGGAACCAATCGGGTCTTGGAACAAATTTCACGGCCCATTAAAGGTTGGGAAGCAGGGACATTTATTTTTTTAAAGTAATGATGCATATGGCATATCTATCAAATACTCCCTAAGGATGTCCAGTTAAAAAAATATATTTAGAAAAATAAAAGACTTAGGGTACAGTTATAAACACAACTCCCTCTAGAGAAAAGCTAGAGGATAGCCTCTAGAGGGCGCGATTTCCCTGATGTGATCAAGGATAGTAGTAGGAGATAAACATTTTCTTCAAGCTCTGCTTTTCGCTGGAGTGATGCAACGTCGCTTGTCGCCACCACCACGCACCATGTCTATGGACAATATTAAGGTCACGATGACTATATTTGTGGGGTTTGATTCCTCCATGGTGGCTGTGTCTTTGGGTGGGCAGCCATAAGGGGAGGGAGTTTTACCACTTGAGCCATATTCCATCAGCTATTTGAAAATAGCAGATCGACAAGCTCACACCCTAATGTGACACATTGTGAGCTTAAATGCTATTTCCAAATCACATTACAAAGAATCGTGAAAGAAATGTAACAACACCAATCTTGTAGGCCAATGGTTCATGGCACAATTTAAATCTTTTTAAATCGGGGTCCGGTGGTCCGCAGACAAATGCATATTAATCTGGGGGTCCTTGACATGAATGGTTTAAACAACCTCTAGGAAGCAAGCCCAACTAAGCTGCACTTCAGAAACAACTCGCAACTACCAATATTAACAAGTGTGACTTTACAAGAAAAACAAAAGCCCAAAGTTGCTTATAATAAGCAGTCTCGGCAAGACTGGTGGGGGCGCATGCCTGCCTGGTAAGCAGGGAGGGGTCTGTCAGATGAACCGAAACAGCTGGCAACTCCATGTGTGTCTGAGTAGACCCAGACCAACAGTCGCGTTTGGCAGTGACAGAGACTATACAATGGTGGGAAATTGGCAGAAAAAAGAAAAACAAAGAACTAGTTGATTTAAAAAGAATGCTTTCCAGTGACCTCATGCAGAGTGTGTGTGTGTGTGTGTGTGTGTGTGTGTGTGTGTGTGTGTGTGTGCCCCTTTTTGTTGTGTGTAAAACGGTGGGCCTTTATCCAAGGCACTTTACATAGATTGTGCACAGTGTTGGGGAGTATTAAGCTACATGTAGCTGAGCTACGTAGCTTAGCTACATTTTGCTGTAGCTTGTGGTATTTTAGCTACATTCATATTTGTGTACCTCGTCAAGTAGCTCAGCTACTTTTTGGGTCATTTTTTGTAGCTTAGCTACTCAAGTTACAAGCTACAATTGTGGGTCTCCCAGAGGGGAGGAGGGGTCTCCCAGAGGGGAGCAGGGGTCTCCCAGAGGGGAGGAGGGGTCTCCCAGAGGGGAGCAGGGTGGGGGGGTCTCCCAGAGGGGAGGAGGGGTCTCCCAGAGGGGAGCAGGGGTCTCCCAGAGGGGAGCAGGGTGGGAGGGGTCTCCCAGAGGGGAGCAGGGTGGGAGGAGGGGTCTCCCAGAGGGGAGCAGGGTGGGAGGGGTCTCCCAGAGGGGAGCAGGGGGAGGAGGGGTCTCCCAGATGGGAGTAGGGTGGGAGGAGGGGTCTCCCAGAGGGGAGCAGGGTGGGAGGGGTCTCCCAGAGGGGAGCAGGGGTCTCCCAGAGGGGAGCAGGGGTCTCCCAGAGGGGAGGAGGGGTCTCCCGCATGTACATTCTCAATTTAACGCTGAAAAATAAAAAGTAGCTTTTAGCTACTTTTCCTATGTAGCTGTAGCTTTACAAGCTACATTTCTCCAGGGGTAGCTATGTAGCTTGATCAAGCTACTGCCATGGTGAGCTACTTGTAGCTTTACAAGCTACGCTTTCAAAGTAACTTCCCCAACACTGATTGTGCATTACATTCACCCATCGACACACACACATCCATACACCGATGGCGGCAGAAACCGCATGCAAGGTACGTATACCTGCTCATTGGGAGCAATTAGGGGCTCAAGGACATTTTGACACTAACTCTGGGGGAGCCCGGGTTCGAACTGGGAACCTTGTGGTTCCCATCCAGCCACTCTAACCCTGAGCCACCACCAGCCTGTGTACAGGAGTGCATTTCAACATATTTTATTATTATATTATTAACCAATAATATCGAAACCGATCCACTCAAGTAGGCTAATATAGGCTTTTTTCAATATCATATTTTTTATAGTATCAAGTAACCAACACAAACTAATTATTTTTAAATATTTCATAATCGACTGCATCGATTAGTCTGATTAACCACTTATTGATATGTATGATACTTGAATTGTAGCATTTAAATAAAAAAAACTGCGGAAATAGAAAAAGCTCACAACTGAGCTTGCAGTTCTGCTATTTTCACAATCCATTTGATTGTTCAATTTCGTAATTGAAGCAAAGGTTTGGCGATGTTGATTTGAAGTCATGTCGCCAAGCCCTAACAGACAGGCTGCTGGAATGTTTTCCTTTAATCTGCGAACAAGTGACCTCCCCAGTCAGGGTTATGCCCAGTCCAACAGAGCTGACGTGAAGTCTACATTAATATTGCATGATTCTGTCTAACATGGGGTCAGGAGCACATCTCCTCCTGAGACAAGATGTGATAGTCCCCAGCAAGGTGTGTGTGTGTGTGTGTGTGTGTGTGTGTGTGTGTGTGTGTGTGTGTGTGTGTGTGTGTGTGTCACACTATACTGACTGCAGTTGGTTGGTTGAGCAGATCACAGACAGCCCCTCTCTTTCCAGAGCATTACATGGTGTCCATACATACATACATACATACAGTACAGTACAGTACAGTACAGACATCTCTCTCTTTGACACCACTGTCACCTTGTCACCCTGCCACTGTCAGAGGACCACAGTTCATGAGGAATCGAAAAGGGACTTTGGCCGGCAGTGTTACCCTTAATCTTTGATACTCCCTTGTATAGTGGTGTTGTGCACAAAGGTTGAATCAAACTTTGGTCTCAGAGAGGTCATGCATATACATAAAATAAAATTGTGCTAAACAGCACTAAAAGTAGTTATTTCTGTTGTATCTTTCTGTTGTATGAACATAAGGCTTCTACTTTTGACCTCATACTAAGCATTAATTTAAACTAAGTATGAGGCATAAAGTACAGCAGCCTTGTGTTCATACAACAGAAATATTGGGTATTGGGTAAGACTAACCTTATGTATCTTTCAGGACCTTTCAGCTCCATAGTACAGTATGGACATCAGGATTTGATGTTTGAGGTCAGATGTAGAGTTGCTGGCCGGCTCCATAATGCAGATCTAGGTGATGATCCAGTCTTTTCCATGCATGGCTATCCATGCAGCATTTGATGAGGTCAGTGTCGTGATCTTCATATGGAGACGGCCATATATGGAGCGTCGACCATGGCTATATGAAGCGTCGCTGGTGGTGTGACTTGACGGATGGGATTTGTAGGTTTTCATAGTAATCTGCGAGACTGCGACCTACAGTCACAATAACCATTACAAATGATTAAATTAAGCTGAAGAAGAGACCCACGTAGCCTGCGAATTATACCCGGGTGAAAGCCAACATCTTAACCACTACAAGGGGCTTAACATGTTCTTTGTACCAGCGGTGCTATAACACCTCAACCTCCACGAGCTGCTGAAAAACCAATATTTTTCTGTGTGCTGTTTATCATCTGGCTATGTCAGGGACTACTATGCTCTACATACATTATATCATCATATGGCATCCGCATTCCCCGCAGATAAGAAATCCAAAGTGATTGAACTGAAAAATAGGCTTGTCGACCGTACAGCCTATGAGTAAAACTCAACACTTCATGGCGAGTCATATACGTGCGTGCGTGCGTGCGTGCGTGCGTGCGTGCGTGCGTGCGTGCGTGCGTGCGTGCGTGCGTGCGTGCGTGCGTGTGTGACTGTGTGTGTCTTCACAGGGAGAGGGAAGGAGGGGGTTTCAACTAATACAACTGATAGGTACTTTGGGGTGGGCCCATATCCGCCCCTCCCCAAGGCAACAATCCTCTGGTTCTGTCCGGTGATGAGACGGGAAGAGAAACAGCAGGAAACTGCCTCCAGACTGAATTATGCATGTCTCCATCTGCTGACAGAGGACACGTCTGTCAGGGCTGCTCAGTGTCACTGCGCTCTGGATGCATGAGGATGTGTTATACACAGAACACACGCACAGATACACACCAAGATCCATAACTCACTGGCCCCGTGCCCTACAGTAATAACCAAGGCAATCCTCCCCTAGACTGACAGTGCCGTTCACCAGTGGAGGAAAGTAATTGTGCATTTACTCAAGTACTGTAGGCCTAGTGTGACGTCAGCCGGCCGGACCTCCCTTACGTACAACATAACCTTTTACTTCAGATTGTTTCATCTGATCTGGAAGCTCACATGCATAGCATCGTGGCGTGTATAGTGAGCATGTATAGATGTGCTATTTCTGAAAACTTTTGAAACACTTTTAACAGGGTATTTCTGCATTGTGGTCTTGCTACTTTTACTTAAGTACAAAATATACGGAGTACTCCATCCACCACTGCCATTCACTGCGCTTCAGTTGGTTGTCATTCAGGCACATGGGCCTGAATGACACTCAACTGATTTAGGGCCAAACGCTGCAGAATGCATCCATCAGTGTCCCCAGCAGGGCATGTGTTTGTGGATGTGAATGCAGATCACGGTCAGCTGAACCTCTCACATCCCCAAAGAGTTCCATGAGTCATTGCTGGGTGTGTAAAGCAGGGTGAAATCACTGTCCCAGGCCAAGAGAATCCATAGTATAGTGCTGTGACCTGACAGCTGCCATTCCTATTGACCTGCACACATTCAGGACCAGTCGTTCCCAAACCTTTCACACAGAGACCACTCTATTTGTTAAAAAAATAAATATATATATATATAATATATAATATAATATAATTTTGGAATAATACTCTTTTAACATTTTTCGTGTTTGGCAAAGGACGGGTTTAATACAGGTATTCTCGAAATTTCTCAAGTTTGGAATAGATTGTGTAAAAGTTCTGTAACACTGAGAGGATACAAATGGAACCATTTTATGGCTTAAGGACCATGCTGGTGGTCCCGGACCATATGTTCTAACTTCTACACCCACACATATGGCAGAAGCTTGAGCAATCATTCACAATGCAATGATCCTTGAGACGTCTGCATAACCAATGGGAGAGAGAGAGAGAGAGAGTGAGAGTAAAATGACTGCTATAATGCTCAGCTTGGTCATACAAAAATATCCGATCATCAAGCTTGCAACGAGTTTGCGATGCTGCGCGTAATGGGCTTGTAGATCGGCTATTTTCAGCGACCATACAATGGAAGTATAAATCACGCTTGGCTTTATAGGGAAGCGCTCGGCTGGATTAACGAGGACTGGAATTATCCTTTGAATGAGTGTCGGTCTCTCTCGCCGACCCACCCCCTCCATAACTCTGTATAGTGTGAGAGGTACCATTGTGCTGATTATGGCGCGGCATAAAATGAAAGCCATGTTATTTGATGGACCTTGCACATTTTCTAGCTACTCCGTTTAATGAGAGCATTTTCAGTGTAGCAAAGTAGTGGGGTTGCATTTTATTGAGGTAGCACAAGCAGTCAACTTATACATTGTACAGACCTGGTGTGCATGCGTGCGTGCGTGCGTGTGTGCATGCGTGACGACAAGAAGACTAATATCTCCCTTGACCAGGGGTGGGACAATGTTCCCCTGGTATTTGTTTTCACGTAATCTCTCAAGAACAGATTTGGTGCTGTGCTACTGAATCTGTCAGCAGGAGCATCAGGTGTACATTGGGGAATAGTGGAAATGAATATGCGGCCCACTGGAAGAGGAGGGCTGAGGGAGGACCAAACGGGCCGACATCCTGTTATCCACGCAGCGGGGTGAAATCAGCCCTCAACTGCTTACTAGGGGCGAGGCTTCCCTCACTTTGAGTGGCACCGAACACGGAAGCCACGGGTGTCTTTCTGACAGAATTACCAGTGTGGTAACTGCCTTTTTGACCATGATTGTCCTCCTGTCGATGCCGGTGGGTCTGGTCATCTGTGGGTCTTCAGATGGCTGTAGAGGCCGATCCTTGCCTTCCTTCCCCGTCCCCTCCCCATATTTATGTCAGAAGCCATTGAGGGCTGATTTGACCCTTTTGCCACTTTTGCATTATTTACATTCTATTGGGTGGTGCCCTAGATTCAAATTCAAGGAAACAAACAGCAGAGGGTGCTGTTTTTTTTGCTGATGGGTTCCCAGATTGGTTTTCACTTAGAAGTCAGGGATAAAATCCAGGTGGTTACATTCAAGTCTCCTCTGGAGCCAATAGTCTAATGTACTGTAGCACAGTAGCCACACCTGCAGACCAGAAGCCTATCTCTCTTGGACAAGGAGGCAATCCCCTTTGTGCCCTTGCATGTGTATTTGTGCATGTGCATGCCTTGCACCTGCTCTATGTACCTCCTGAGCCACAGCCGCCCAGCCGCACATCCGTGTGTGTGTGCGTGTGTGTGTGTGTGTGTGTGTGTGTGTGTGTGTGTGTGCGTGTGTGCGTGCGTGCGTGCGTGCGTGCGTGCGTGCGTGCGTGCGTGCGTGCGTGCGCATGTGTGTATTTCTTACCTGCAGAATACAATGTGATGCAATAAACCATCTAAAGACATCAAGTAATTCTCTGCAGGCTTGTCAGTTATAGTTCCTTCAGTGCATTTGGCACCAGCTGCCTGCAGTGACTTAAATGATCTCTTGGCACAGGATCCCAACCTAAAGCACCATCTTAACATAGTCAATTTGGCTCTATAATCCTGCACGATGGAGCATAAAAAACGATTCCTTCATCTGACCCCCTGCGTAGCACCTTAAACTTTAAACAGTCGACTTGAAAAGTGCTGCTGGCAAAAACACTCCTCCCTCCTCTCGTCCATGTCTTCCTCATACCAAGTTTAACATTTTATTCCAATCAGCCAAAGGGTCAAATGTTCCCACTGGCGACCATTACTTTGTGATTGTCCCAAAGAATGCTGACTCAATTAGGAAATGGGAGGGGAGGGAATTAGATGGCATTAATTAAAAAGAATTAAAGTGAAAGCGGGTTAGTGTACTGTGGTGCCGGGCGCCAGCAGTGATGCTGTGATTTACATGAGTGCAGTACTAAAGGCATCTGTGTGGAAGAGGCCGGCACCGCCCTGGCTGAGACCAGCCGTATAGAAAATAAATATAGGCCTAATGTAAGTACATTTACTCAAGTGCTGTACATAAATTCTCTATTTTACATTTCTCAATGCTGTCTTACTTTATAATACGTATATACTTACACTACATATACTACTTATCAGAGGTAAAATCTTTACTCCATATACAATTATTTGAAGAGTTTAGTTATTATTTGCTTTGTATGTATATGATATCATTGTTACGAAACATATCAATAAGGCCTAACGTTGATGATTCCAATACATTTTTGGCATTGCTAATTTTACTTACCGTTAAGTAAAACAAATCCACTGGCTGTGAACAGTCTCTGGATTGAGCCTCACACATACTGTAACAGGCAGGCTCCTGGATCAGTTTGGGAATGTGCTTGGTAATGAATGAGGCCCAGCTGCAGTCCACTCCTGGGCCATGTAAAAAACATTTCCATTTTTTCCTCCGACTGTCCTGAATTTGTAGTACTATTTCTTTTTTTTAATGTATTTATTACATTTTTACTGTTTCTACTGTAGAGGGTATGTGCATGCATAAAGTGAGTGTCAAATCGAGTGGCAAAGTGAGTGGCAAAGTGAGTTTAACGTCATTTAATGCAATCAGATAGGACTTTTCTGTTTGGATGTATTGACAGTCAAGGCCAGAAAGTAGTTTTTTTCCCACTCAGTAGGCGTTCCAGCATAACTTCCGGTTACATACAGTATGAGAGAGTATAAGTATGAGTCATACTTGTATAATGGGATGAGAGATAATAAAGCATCTTGACAATTTATGTGACTGCCTGCCGGTTTGCACAAATAATGACAATAATAATCTTTATATGCTCTAGCACTTTAGGTGGAAAAAATACTATACTATAGAAGATTATGTTATAGCATTCAGCTCACAGCAGAGAGAGCTAGATCTGTGTCTCCCCCATGATGGTCAACTCACCTTGTGGCCTCAGCCAGTCGATTCCCACACACTTTGAATAAATGGCCTGTTGTTTTGCACCTTACAACTTTGTCTGCCTCTTATTCCTCATGGCTAGGTGCCACAAAATGTTTTAAAAGAGGACACCAAGTTTGCAGGTTGTTCCAAAGTCCTGTCCGAGTGCAAAAGAAACTGATGTGTGCATGTGTGCGCGTGCGTGTGCACGTGCGCGCGTGCGTGCATGTGTGTGCATGCACTTGCATGTGTAAGTGAGACACCATTTGCTTGCAAAGTGTGAAATGCCAAAGGTTTAACTACTTTGTCTTTGTTAAAAATGTATGACTTCCTCCTCTCCGACTAACTGTTTGAGAAGCAAAAGTGAAAACCTCATGAATGATTCACGTATGAGAAGACTTCTAGTAATAAATAAGTTAAACGTGAGACCTGCATTGCCCTCTTTTCTAAGAAATTAGTGTCCAACATAAACACACACCGTTGCGGGTCCATTTTTACCCTCTCGGATAAATTGACACTCTGGATTTTACTGTGCAGATATTCAAACGCATGAGTGATTTAGGTGTATATGTTGTGAGCTTACTGTCTATTTTTGTTGTGTGATGCCCACACACGACTAAGCATGACTCAGGCTTTAGAAGAAAGCTACGCACTGTGACTGTTATGACTTCAAGTCAAGGTCTTTCATGTTCTCTACCACAGGTGAGGTGACCAGCTGTGGCTCAGGAGGAAGACTGATAGTTTGGGAACCGAGCAAAACACTGAACTCCTAATTTAAATTGGTTACCAGTGTTGGTATGTAAATGTGGCACGCACACACACACACACACACACACACACACACACACACACACACACACACACACACACACACACACACACACACACACCTATAGATGGCCGGGGTGCCCCAGCTATACACTCAGTACTTGGTCTACTCTTTTTTTCCCTCTACACCAAATCTCTTCACCAACAACGATCACGATCAACGCATTATGAGCTTGTAGGTCTGCTATTTTTGCAGGATGTACTCCCTCAATATGTGTCTTAAATCCTCCACTATAGGGATGCTATGGGAATAGGGTTCATGATAACATTTTGGATAAAGGCACTATAGAAAGTCTATTTCCCAAAATGTGCAAATGTGAACAGCGTGAGCACCACTCTGCAATCCAGGCAGCTTTTTTTTAGATGCTTAATCAGAGTCAGAGCGACTGAGCTGCGTGTGTCTATTAGTCATGTTACCAGCTTTTGATACACTTCACTCCCACTCACACAGCGTACAACATTCCAATAAAGTGGAAAAACTTGAAATTACTTGAATCACATAAGTGTGAAATAAACTTGTGATTGATGATTGCACACATCATGGGTGTTGTAAAGTTTTTTTTGTTGTGGTCATTGAAAATTGATGTCTGTTGACGTCTTCAGATTGTCTATTGCGTTTTTAAGTTGTCAATCAATCAATGGCATTTTCACTAGGAAAGACCAAGCATCAGACATAGGAACCCTTTAAGATGGTTTATTGAATAAACGTGGAGTATGGTCATTGTGGTCACAAATGCAGAGGCGTGAAGTATAAATGCGGGGTATGGTCGTCTATGGGTGCGTGGCATGCGCAGCATGGGACGCGCGGCATAAACGGCCATGGCATGGAATACATGGTGAGGCCAGCGTGGTCGCCTATGGACACACCGCATGCGAAGCATGGGACGCGAGGCATAAACGGCCAGGGCATAGAATACATGGTGAAGCAGCATAGTCGTCTATGGTGCGCCGCATGCGCAGCATGGATTGCGCAGCATAAACGGCCAAAGCTTAAATACATGGTGAAGCCAGCAGGGTCGCCTATGGACACGAAGCATGGGACGCGAGGCATAAACAGCCAAGGCATATAGAATACATGGTGAAGCCATAGTACCAGTGCCAGTTCTAGGCCTTTTGAGGCCCTATAGGCAACATATTATACAAATCACAAATGTTTATAAACAAATCACAAATGTTTATAAACAAATCACAAATGTTTATAAACAAATACCAAAATGTTTATAAACAAATCCAAAATCCCTTGGTCCTACCCCCCCGACCATGAGACTTACTACAGGTAAACTGGTAGTGGTCCTACCCCCCCCATGAGACTTACAAATCCCAAATGTTTATAAACAAATCCCAAATGTTTGTAAACAAATCCCAAATGTTTATAAACAAATCCCAAATGTTTATAAACAAATCCCAAAATGTTTATAAACAAATCACAAATGTTTATAAACAAATACCAAAATGTTTATAAACAAATCCCAAATCCCTTGGTCCTACCCCCCCCGACCATGAGACTTACTACAGGTCAACTGGTAGTGGTCCTACCCCCCCCATGAGACTTACAAATCCCAAATGTTTATAAACAAATCCCAAATGTTTGTAAACAAATCCCAAATGTTTATAAACAAATCCCAAAATGTTTATAAATAAATCACAAATGTTTATAAACAAATCACAAATGTTTATAAACAAATACCAAAATGTTTATAAACAAATCCCAAATCCCTTGGTCCTACCCCCCCGACCAATAGTACATATGTATAGCATAGTAGTATATATGTATAGTTTATATGTATAGTTTCATTATATACTTTCTTAGCTTACGCATGTTTCATGATAAATGCTTTTATGTGATGTATTCCCATGCTTTTGTTCTTGCTTAATGTAAATCGCTCTGGATTAAGAGCGTCTGCTAAAATGCCTAAATTGTAAATTGCTGCGCTTCTCCTGTTCTCCTGGGCTTGGAGGACGACTCGTGACGTCATGACGGTGCGACGGACCCGCGACGGCTGGCGAGGCTGGTGTTGTTGTTGTTGTTGTGGTGCTGTTGCTTCGTTGTGCGATGCGGTTGGTCGTGAGCAAATTGAACAAGCTGGGTTTCCTGGCGGTCCTGCTGAAGGGGATGCCTTTAGCGGTGAGCGCCCGTTGGAGACCGACGACAGTGCAGTCCGACATGATAGTAGGTGCCGAGCCGCGCGAGGAGGCGACGGGACGGTTCTGCTGTAGGGCTGGAGAGGGACGTGAATCCTCACGAAATTCCCGGGGTGTCCTGTTGAGGTCGGACGCGGCGGAACGAGGAGGTGCTTCTGCTGCTGACCTGGAGCCCTGCTGGTCCGGTGGCGTGTCGGGCACTGCGTTCGGATCGGCGTCCTGGTGAGTACCGAGGAAGAGGTCCTCGTCCTCCTCGGCGTGGATGTAGAGCAACCTGTTCAGGTCGGGCACTCTTTGTGTTGACATGCTGAGAGAGTTGCTGGTTATGCTAGGCTATGATAACTTGAGAAAAAATGCGCGATTTATTCTCGTGTAACGTTAGGGTGTGCGTGTTTACTGGAAACTAGCACACTGGCATTTTTGACACTTGAGTCCCACGGTTATGGGCGAGGTAGGAGTGGCCAGGTTAGTTGGAGGTGGGTGAGTGGTTTGCATGGTTGGCAAGGTTGGAGTTTGGTTGGCAAGGGTGGAGATGGCAGGCAGGTGGGTTGTCTTCTGCTTGGCCAAACCTCCCGAACCTTAGTTGTTCCAACTCCATATCCCAGCTAACATGTCCATATGGGCCCCACTTGGGTTTTGATATGGGCTATGGGCTATGGGTTTTACCTGGGCCGTGCACCCACTTTTTGCACAGCACCCACCTGTGTTAGCCCATATGGGCTTACGTGGGTTTCTAACTGGGTCTTAGGTCATATCCAAATGGGCCATTTGATGTCAGAACCATGTGTGCGCCACCTGTGTTTGCCTATATGGGTTTGAACTGGGATCTGACTGGGCCTTAAGTGGGTACCAGCAGGGTGAATTATATTTTACCCATGTAGGCCACACTTGTGTCTGCCCATTAAGGGCTCCAAGTGGGCCGTGCACCCACTTTTCACAAAGCACCCACCTGTGTTAGCCCATATGGGCTTACGTGGGTTTCTAACTGGGTCTTAGGTGGTATCCAAATGGGCCATTTGATGTCAGAACCATGTGTGCGCCACCTGTGTTTGCCTATATGGGTTTGAACTGGGATCTGACTGGGCCTTAAGTGGGTACCAGCTGGGTGAATTATATTTGACCCATGTAGGCCACACTTGTGTCCGCCCATTAAGGGCTCCAAGTGGGCCGTGCACCCACTTTTCACAAAGCACCCACCTGTGTTAGCCCATATGGGCTTACGTGGGTTTCTAACTGGGTCTTAGGTGGTATCCAAATGGGCCATTTGATGTCAGAACCATGTGTGCGCCACCTGTGTTTGCCTATATGGGTTTGAACCGGGAACTGAATGGGCCTTAAGTGGGTTCCAGCTGGGCGAATTATATGCGACCCATGTAGGCCAGACTTGTGTCCGCCCATTAAGGGCTCCAAGTGGGCCGTGCACCCACTTTTCACAAAGCACCCACCTGTGTTAGCCCATATGGGCTTACGTGGGTTTCTAGCTGGGTCTTAGGTGGTGTCCAAATGGGCCATTTGATGTCAGAACCATGTGTGCGTCACCTGTGTTTGCCTATATGGGTTTGAACCGGGATCTGAATGTGGGTTCCAGCTGGGCGAATTAAATGCGACCCATGTAGGCCAGACTTGTATCTGCCCATTAAGGGCTCCAAGTGGGTTTTCACCCAGTATACACTCAGGGCCCAGCTGTGGGTTTTAGGTGGGGTCCAAATTGGCAATTGTATCTCAAACCCATGTAGGCCTCACCTGTGTTTACCTATATAGGCTTGAAGTGGGATCTGAATGGGCCTTTAGTGGAGTCCAACTGGGCACTTTGAGACCGATGTAGATCCCACTTCCAGCAGCACAAGTGGGTAACACCCGGGAACTTTGCCAAAATGGGTTTCAAGTTGGTCCTGAAGGGATTTAAATGGAAGAATTTAGCAGTATATTGACATGAACCCTGTTTAACAACTGCAAACACATTGACACAAGATGTAAAAAGTGCCTAAGGTTTAGCCAATTTAAATTTTACCAGAGTGAAAAAGCTATATCAGAGAATATATCTTTTGACAAAGTTTATTGAAAACATGGTCACATGGAATCTATTGGTTGCAATATAAAGACAAGCTTTGTTCTTTCAGACCAATTTTCTGTTAATGTTTTAACATAACTGTCATAAATGAAACATATGAAAAACAAATTATTCACAAATTGTGTAAATAACACTTGTGTGAAGTGATGGGCGATCATATCATACATCACATTCCGTGCTCAGCCAATCAAATCATCGTACACATTGTTCAGCCAATCAAATTGTCGCAATGGGGTACACACATTGCTACGCCAATCAAATAATAGTTATGTGGAACACACAAACCTGGGCATAGGACGGGCTAGCACCCCTCAAAATAAATAAATAAAACACTATTGCAAGCTTATTGGGCAATGTTGATCATTTTCAAGAACTTGAACCATCAAGTGAAGATAGGGTTAAATTAAAGGATATTTAACTCTCAAACATGTTTGGGGTCATTCTAGCATTGTGGTGTTTTTTGTCACTGTACCCATCCTTTAACAACTAGGAGTAAGGAGCAGCCATTATCTCTGGGAGCTGGCGCTCAGGCAGCAATTAGGGGTTACGAATTTTGCTCAGGGACACTTTGACACATCGCTGGCCTAGCATCGTGCCAGGGACAACCAGGGGCTCTGGGTCCCCAGGCACGTTCACTAACTTGTGAGCACCCAGTTAAGTTGCTTGATTCAGTATTTAAATATTTGATATTCATATTATCAGACACGCCTCCTTCCTATGTAAACCTATGGTAACGTTAAAATCCATTTTAATCATGTTAGATTAATTGAAAACAACACTTAACCTACTGCAAGACATAGATACATTGACAGACAATATGGAGGAAGCACTTATAGAAACCCCAACTGAAGTACTAGGGCAGGACTGGACGAAAAACAAACCATGGGCCACTGATAACATCCTAGATCTACCGGGAGGCAGTTAAGTGGATCACATAATCCACGTGTGGAAGCATAGATGCAGGGAGAAGACAGGGCAACAATAAAGCAGCCTAGAAAACACAAAATAAACTGAGGAGGACACAACAACATACAGCCACAATAATAGAAGACAAGCATGACTCTACTAACCGAGAAGGATCTTGAAAAAGGAGATATTCAAAGTCAGAATACTGATTGAGAAGCACCTTTAGCACCAGCACAACCTGTACCACAACAGGTAATCCAAGCACTATACCCAAGCAGTGCAGTTCTTATAAACAACATCATGGCGGAAGCACTCATAGAATATAACACCACCATATCCATCAGAGGAAGACCCTACCATCTCCAATGACATCAAACTTATGGCATGGAGATGAAGAGAAAAGTAATAACCTGGTCACCAGCCACAGCCATACAGTACATATATCACCAAGGAACAGGCCACTTGCCTGAAGGAAGTAAAGGGCTTGGGTCCTTTGTGAGTGAAGATGGCAGCTCCACAAAAGATAAAAGCAATAATTGGGATAGCAACATCAGCTATGACTAGACTATACAGTATTTGGAAACATAACAAATAATAAATCAGCTTCTCAGTGAAGCTGAGATTACAAGTCACTTGTAATCTCCACCCTATTCCATTGGCTCTGAAAGCTGGACACTTACAGCGGACACCGAGCACAGGATACAGTCATTTTAAAGCAAGTGTGACAGAAGAATGCTACATATATCGTATAAGAAGACCAGTCAAATGATTATGTTAAGACAGTTTAGCTACCACCCATGCTGGAGAACAGGAGCCTCTACTCTCATGGTCATGTCACAAGACATACCCTCCCTGTCAAAGACAATAGTACAGGGGACAGTGGAGGGAAAGTGGAGAAGAGGCAGACAGACAGATTAAGTCCTGAGTGGACAACATCAAGGAGTGGACTGGCTGCAGCTTTAAAACCCTGATATGCACAACAGAAGATCGAAAAGCACTGGAGAGTGCCCAAGCATCCACCATGACACCTGTACAACCCCCTAGGCCATGGGATGAGTGAGTGAAAGCAATTTAAACTGTATGGGGCGTTCACAGAAGCCTGTGTAGGCGTTACATTGAGCCCAAACATGTTTGAAATGAAACTCCCCATAACTATTGTAAACAATAATTTTAGAATAGTGTATAAATTGGCAAACTACATGAGGAACTTAAATATTCGGAACACAAAAAGTAAGAGGAACCTGACACAATCACGACTTGACGATCATTTAAAATTGAACACAAAAAAGCCAACTGGAGAAAGAGACAGATTAAACTTGAACTCTCAACTTGAACTAAAATAAGAGGGTTCTTATGAGGAGGTAGTTGTTTGCGTGCGTGTGTTGGTGTGTGTGTTACCAAGACTGTGTCAGATGGTGTTTTTTCTATTGGGGCTGTGCCCCATTGTCCTATGTGTTCTCAAGTGCTCCCTCTCCCTCCTTCTGCTGAATGTCCTGTGTGACTGCCACTGTGTTCTTCTTTAGTGTCCCTAAAAATAAATAACAAGAAGCTGACTTAGTAATGCTAGCTTGATTCTTACATTATGAAACATCATGAGACATGTGTATATTTAAAAAAAATATATATAATAGAGTGTGATTAGGGACTAATGGATTGGCCACCACAACCATCTTATTAAAGGCCTATTCATAGTCTGGATTTTCAGTGGTGAGGTGACCACCGGAGCTGTAATAACGCAGAGCGGTGGTGAGTAAAAACAGCAAGAAGGGCTCTTCACTGCGGCTCTGTGACGTCATGTTGTAGTTGCGGGGTCACCTCACCACCAATAAATCAGACTGAATAACGCTTAAGAATTTATCATGAAAGTTGTACTACAATCTAATCACACGGCCAAGTGCTACAATAAATTACATGATTAATTATACATCAATAATAGCTATGATCTGTAAAGATATTTTTGCTGCATATTGAGGATTATTTTCTGAACAGAAAATTAAAAACAAACCAAAAAACTGTAATTTTAAATGTCTTGAGCTATGGTGGCAAATTTGTTTTCTATGTGAAATACATGGTGGCAAATTTGTTTTCGGTGGCCTCTGTTCAGAATTGTGATCCCTTTTCAGCAGCTACAGCTGTAATACTGTGGCATGCTTCTACTTGTGTACATCAAACATCAAATGTTTTGCCAAACACCATTTCAAGTTAGAATGACAAGAGGAAAGTTCAAGATAAATTTACAGTGGAGCAACCATTATGTGCATGCAATCAAAGGGCCAGATTCTATCGACTATGCATGTGATTGTGATTCGAAACTACATTTTGAAGTGAATATATTTCAACTTACAACTGGTTCCAGTAGGGCGGCTCTGTGTCCCACATTCAGTTGCTCACATTCAGGGTTCCAGCAGCTGATCAGAGTTTCAGTTGGGCAGCAATTCCACTGTGACCCAGGGTTCCTACACATAATTTTACATTTCAAGATGTCAAATTCTCAGTATGTTTATGTTTTTTTTAAATGAAATAAATCTAATTCCATAGTTTACATACTTGCATGAGAACCTCCAGGACACACACTGGGGCTGCTGGTCATACTAAAGTGGCGGACACAGTTGTCTCTCTGGGACACAGTAGTCAGTCCAACGCTGTTCATTCCACAGGGAGGTGTAGGTCACATGTCTTTGCGATGGCCTACAGTACATTCAATAAAGAAAACGTACATTTTAGCAAACATAAAAAACTAACTTTAAGCAGTAGCATGGTGTGGGCCACAATGTCAAACAGCTCAGGAGAAATACAGCATCACATCACATGACATGTGGAGGAGTGAGCGAGCAGGAGTGTGCAGAATTGGAATGTGGCAGCCTGTCAGTCCAACCTACTTGATTCATGCAGACTCACATTTAATCCTCACTTCCTTGCTCAGATCGAGGTGGGACTTATGCGTCTAATAATAGAAGGGAAATTCCAGGTTGTGTGCCAATGTACTTGGCAAACACCCCAACACAGTGGTTTTTAAAGTGGGGTCTGGGGATCCCCAGGGGTCCTTGAGGGGATTCCAGGGGTCTCTACATAAATTATGGATAGTTGCGATCCGAATGGACCCTAATGTTGCTGCAACTCCGAGAACCAAATCCATTTTGTTTGACCACCATAACTGTACACTCTCAGATAATTATGGTGGTCCATATTCTAATGCAGGGGTTCTCAAAGTGGGGTGCGATGACCCCCACGGCCCTATATTGCCACAAAATATTATTAGAACCACTGCCCTAAAACAGCCATTGTTACCTCCTCGGTCGTTTCAACATCAGTCTGTACATCAGATGGAGTCTCTGCTTCTGACGCATGTGTCTTAAAAAGAAAGATCACAAAAACAGGGGAAAGAGACATTAAAGTTAAAGCAATATTATGCCGAACCTTTGAATAGCATAGGGCTATCATACGCCTATCATATAGCCTCTCATTGCCTACTTACTTACACACTTGTAAAAGCTTAAAAGCTACTGGTGGGAAACTTGTCAAAAGTAACAAGTTGGGTTTATGATGACAATATTAAAAAACTATGTGAAACGCTAACGGTGGCCTATTTACAGATCTGTCGCACTCCCTATTCCACCAGTTACATAGCAGCTGTATGCTGTGGCATGCTTTTACTAGTGTACATCAAATGTTTTGCAAAATTACATCATTAACTCATTCTAGGCGGGAACCCCTTTTTGTAACGCTACCCTTCTGGTCAGGAACCCCTTTTGTGTTTCTCTACACTATATGTAGGGGAGAGCCGCCACGGATGTAACATTTTGCACGTTTCATTTTTTTACTCTGAGATCCGTTTGTATATATTATACATTGATTAAACAAACGTTTGATTGATTGAGTTGTACAATGTTATACAACCCTAAACTAATTTTAGAATACACTACACAATACAATACAATTTTAGAACATATAATATTGGCCAATATGTCAAATATGTAAATATTACTTATAATGGCATTGAATGGAAGCGGACCATTTGTAACACATGTTACAATTGACTCTCCCTCCGAAGTTTTCTTTGCCGTTGCTTACAGACCAGAATGAACGTGAATTCCGTCTAAACACGATGCAAACTAATGAAGAACATAAGCATGAAGACATCCATGTGGATTTTTATTCACCAACACCAAAGAAAAAACTTGTAGCACACAAATACTCCAGGTGTAAAATTATACGCATTTTGAAAAAAGTCAGTTTTTCGCCAATAGCTCCCCGCAGGATGAAGGTAAACACTTCAAACTTCCTGGGCACGTAGAGTACGTTGCTGTACACATACTGACGCGATGGCGTCATGGTGGCGTTGACCAATCAAGAGATAACGTCCATGTTACAACCGTGACGCGTTACATCCAAGGCGGCTCTCCCCTACAGTATTCAAAAAATCAAAAAAAAAATGATGCCCCTATATAAATATTTGAAGTTTTTCACAAAACTTGGGTCAGGATTTACAAGGATTTTTTTTAATCGGCCTCAGACCAAAATGGGTTAATCCATTAAGATCCGTCACTTTAGTGTTTAACCACATTAACAATTATTTTATACTTTAGCTAATGAGAGGAAAGCTGAGTGACAACGTTTCAGTCTAAAGCTGAAATAAACTGCGGCTCTATAAATGAATACAGTGTGCGGGACATCTTTCCTCTCATTATTTGCATTTTTTTGCCAGCTCTGTCCTTGTAGGTGTCCTTGTAGGTGTGCGCAAGGACTTTTCTCTACATACTTTAGCTAATGAAAAATAGCAGATATGCAAGCTTATAGATTTGCTATTTTTGGAAGAAAATGTAAGTCTTTGAATATATATTCACGATTTTAACTCAAATATTTGCTTCTGGTCGGTCGCTGAAACAAAATATTTTCAGCTTGGGGTCCAGAGGGACATGAAAACATTCAAGCACCACTGATAGGGTTTTCAAAAAACTGGCAGGACTTAAGACATTTTGTAGAATGTGGTCTCATGTAGAAATGTACATTTTAAAAACTAAATTTTACCTTATGCACCATGAAAAAGAAACAGGTTTTGGAACTTCTTGTTATGTCCAGACATGGACACAGAACACAGCTAGTAATTTGTGGACTGGATCACTGGACATCTTCATTTCCAATGTACTTAAACAAATAGACAAAGAGAAGAGAAGAATGAACCAAACACATAAAAACAAAAACATTGATTAATCGACGTTCGTTCGATAAATGCAAAATGATGTAGGCCTACAGCACTTTGGTCAGCTTCTATTGTTTTAAATGTGCTATATAAATAAAGTTTGATTTGATTTAGGCCTATATTGGAGCAGGTGCTGGCAAATAACTAATTACTGTAATGCCAGTCAGATCAATTAGCAGAGCGGCGCTGCTCTCACTCTGCACTGTCTGCAGCAGAATAACTGCAGATCTCTTCTTAAAGTTGACTTATTATGGTTTACTTTCAACCACAAACCATAATATGATTGACAAACCTTGGATTATAATTCTTCATCGACCAACAGCGCATGCAGCATAACTATGAGGTAACTTAACTATATGAAATCGCATTGCTTTTTCCCATGCCTGCGTATACGCACACTCACAGTCACATTGACTTTATGATCAATCAAATCAATTTTTTTGTCGAAGCGTCGATCTCCAAAACCGTGATCGAAGGTCAGCCCTACTCTGTACCACCCCTCTGAGTGTACAGATTTGTACACTCAGAGTTAAAGACCTGTCAGGGTCCATTTGGTTCCATGTGTTACACTCTCAGACAGTTACAGACCTTATAAGGGTCTATTTGGTTCCTGTACTATCAATCATTTAGCTGGGGACCCCCTGGAACTCCCTCAATACAGTAGGACCCCACTTTGAGAACCATATGGTTATCCCACCTGGCTCCCACATAGGAGCCAGGTGAGCCCACCTCTAAACCACATGGGACCCATGTTGGCGTGCTGGCTGGGCACTGGAAACATACCTGTAAATATATAGATATAGATTAACTGATATGTAAATATATCAGTTCATCTTATGTGCTGTGTTTCAGGGTTGAGCTGCTTAACGACCACACTGTTTTAAAAACGTTTTACTACCGGTATTATTATTATAATTTGGTGGTACTATCAATCATTTGTGTTTCGGGACCGACACACATGCATGTGGACACATCACATTACTACTGTTGTTAGCTAAGCTTACCCAAGCACTGTATAGCCACTTCCAAATGCCAGCAGCTAACTCATTTTAGTTATTGAATCAAAATGCACAGCAGATAACAGAAGTTAAATGTAGATGTACTCATCGCAAAAATAATGATAGTCAAATGAATAGGCATGCTAGCTCTTACCTACATGTCCTGTAGCAGTAGCTGCCTGTACATTGCATGGACACGCACCGGCGTCTACTGGTCTTCTGCTGCGAGACCTGACCTGAGCCCTGGTCGACGTCTTCTTTGTCTTTTTGCGGGCACGGCCCCTTTCCTCGTCCATAACGCTGGTATATACAGTATAGTGTATAGTAGCCTATATTATATATAGCCGCGCCGGTTGATCAACAAAGCCGCGCTTCTTCCATGTCAGTGACAGCCGGGCAGTGAAAGAAAGAAAGAGCGGGCTAACTTCGAGATAGTTGCCGGTTGACTCAGGAGCCAATCACTGCAACCAACGTCACACAGTCAGTCATAGTATGACCACACAGCCAATCACATCCAAGCGGGACTTGCAATGCACTCTGGGTGTTTTACTGGGTTGCCAAACCACCTGCCATTTCAAAGTATTTTAGTACATAGGCTTAATGGGGGGGAGATTTTTTTATTTATTCAAACCTGGTAGCCTAACCATATGTGGTTTTAACTTAGAACTGGTCACTCATGTCTGGGTCCTATATAGGTTATGTATGGGCTAAATGGGCATGGGTTAGAACTGGTCACTCATGTCTGGGTCCTATATAGGTTATGTATGGGCTAAGTGGGCATGGGTTAGAACTGGTCACTCATGTCTGGGTCCTATATAGGTTATGTATGGGCTAAGTGGGCCTGGGTTAGAACTGGTCACTCATGTCTGGGTCCTATATAGGTTATGTATGGGCTAAGTGGGCATGGGTTAGAACTGGTCACTCATGTCTGGGTCCTATATAGGTTATGTATGGGCTAAATGGGCATGGGTTAGAACTGGTCACTCATGTCTGGGTCCTATATAGGTTATGTATGGGCTAAGTGGGCATGGGTTAGAACTGGTCACTCATGTCTGGGTCCTATATAGGTTATGTATGGGCTAAATGGGCATGGGTTAGAACTGGTCACTCATGTCTGGGTCCTATATAGGTTATGTATGGGCTAATAATACATGGGTGACCAGTGCTAACCCATGCCCACTTAGCCCATTTAAACCCATAAGGGACCCAGGTTTCGTAAATGTTTCGTTATTTGTCTAACCTCTTTAACGCTTATAAGTCAAAAACCGTTCGATATTACGGGCCCATCTTTTAGTATGATATATAGCTTGTCGGGACGAACAATCTGATATGTGGTTCGCCACACACGGTCGTGTGCTTTAGGAGCTTAGGGTTACACTTTGAAGCGCGATAGCTCCTCCCACAAAGGTCGTAAATAAAAGTTAGTTGCATCCACGCGTAGCTATCGATAAGACGAACGCCCTGATATGTGTCTCCTTGCTGGTACTCAATTTAAAATTTAGCATTTCAACCATAAACACACTCTTTGGTTCACTATGTCTATAAGGCTTCCAGACAGGTAACCCTAGGGTTACCTAGGGTTAGGGTTACGGGCTACGGGGGTCGCACGACAATGGCGGACATATCGGAGCGTAGATCTCGGAAAACTGAACACGCCCATGTCAATTACTTGGCTGACGGACGTATCGTTCTCGAGCTATCGCGCGTTGAAAACTAACCCTAGGGTTAGCCAATTAAGAGAACCGTAAGTCCCTGTGCTGGGAAACAGATATCAGCGTCTTCAGCTCGTCGTGCTGAGTCCGAAAATGGTCTCGGTTTTTTCCACAACATTTCGGGGGGCTGGGGACAGGAAGTTGGCGTTTATAAGACCACCACCGTTGGAATCGGGGCAAAAAAGTAAGTGGGAATACATGCCCCTTCATTAGAAAAAATCACAGGAAATATGTTGTTTTTGGATGCAAAGGTGACATTTTTACAAACTTTGGCGCCCTTTTTCACCACTTTCCCCACAAGGGACCCAGGTGTGGATGCCCAGTTCTTACCCATGCACACTTAGCCCATACATAACCTATATAGGACCCAGACATGGGTGACCAGTTCTAACCCACGCACACTTAGCCCATATATATCCCACAAGACGCCCATATATGGATGACCAGTTCCAACCCACGCCCACTTAGCCCATATATATCCCACAAGGGACCCATACATGGGTGACCAGTTCTAACCCATGCCCACTAAGCCCATAAATAACATATATAGGACCCAGAAATGGGTGACCAGTTCTAACCCTTGCCCACTAAGCCCATAAATAACCTATATAGGACCCAGACATGGGTGACCAGTTCTAACCCACGCACACTTAGCCCATATATATCCCACAAGGGACCCAGGTGTGGATGCCCAGTTCTTACCAATGCACACTTAGCCCATACATAACCTATATAGGACCCAGACATGGGTGACCAGTTCTAACCCACGCACACTTAGCCCATATATATCCCACAAGGGATCCAGGTGTGGATGCCCAGTTCTTACCAATGCACACTTAGCCCATACATAACCTATATAGGACCCAGACATGGGTGACCAGTTCTAACCCATGCCCACTAACCCCATAAATAACATATATAGGACCCAGAAATGGGTGACCAGTTCTAACCCATGCACACTTAGCCCATATATATCCCACAAGAGGCCCATATATGGATGACCAGTTCTAACCCATGCCTACTTAGCCCATATATATCCCACAAGGGACCCATACATGGGTGACCAGTTCTAACCCTTGCCCACTAAGCCCATAAATAACCTATATAGGACCCATACATGGGTGACCAGTGCTAACCCATGCCCACTTAGCCCATATACACCCATAAGGGACCCAGGTGTTGGTGACCTGTTCTAACCCATGCCCACTTAGTCCATGAATAACCCACAAGGGACCCAGGTGTGGATGCCCAGTTCTTACCCATGCACACTTAGCCCATACATAACCTATATAGGACCCAGACATGGGTGACCAGTTCTAACCCATGCCCACTTAGCCCATACATAACATATATAGGACCCAGACATGGGTGACCAGTTCTAACCCATGCCCACTTAGCCCATACATAAC
Organism: Protomyctophum bolini; assembly: GCF_963924005.1. Taxonomy (NCBI): domain Eukaryota; kingdom Metazoa; phylum Chordata; class Actinopteri; order Myctophiformes; family Myctophidae; genus Protomyctophum; species Protomyctophum bolini. The sequence continues at coordinate 20,353,888 of NC_137868.1, read as the reverse complement.
CTATATAGGACCCATACATGGGTGACCAGTGCTAACCCATGCCCACTTAGCCCATATAAACCCATAAGGGGCCCAGGTGTTGGTGACCAGTTCTAACCCATGCCCACTTAGCCCATACATAACCTATATAGGACCCATACATGGGTGACCAGTGCTAACCCATGCCCACTTAGTCCATGAATAACCCACAAGGGACCCAGGTGTGGATGCCCAGTTTTTACCCATGCACACTTAGCCCATGCATAACCTATATAGGACCCAGACATGGGTGACCAGTTCTAACCCATGCCCACTTAGCCCATACGTAACCCATATGGGACACAGACATGCGTGCCCAGTTCTAACCCATGCCCGCTTAGCCCATATATATCCCACAAGGGACCCATACATGTTGACCAGTTCTAACCCATGCCCACTTGGCCCATTTGTAACCCATATCGAACCCACAATATTTGCCCAGTTCAAGCCCATGCCCACTTAGCCCACATAGAACCTACCTGGAACCCAGTATAATTGCCCAGTTCTAGCCCATGCCCACTTGGTACCCATAAACACACATACACCCCATATGGTGCCCACATGGACATGTTAGCTGGGATATATATATACATTTAATAGAGTGGAATTATGTACAGAATGGTGTGCTCAGTAAAGTACAACTATCCACTAAGAGGCATTAACTCTCTATCTGTTTGTGTGTCTCAGGCATGCGATGTTTTGGGGTTATGGGTATGTATGAAAAGGCACAAAATAATATTTGGACTGTGAACACATCAAAAAGTGTTCACAGTCCAAATCACTAGGACAAACATGATGTTACTATACACAATATTATAGCCTAAAACATTGCATTTGTGTGTGCAACCCGCTGTCAGTAAGAGCGTGATCATTCTGAACAGAATTCTGTCATTCAATGTCGTGTAATCTGCAAAGTGTGATTGTGAATTAATTTGTGTCAATTATGTAGGCTGTGATTTGAAATGTCAGTGTTAGCAACTCTGTATCACGTCACTTTGTTAGTCGAGAGAGGAAGTAACTGATGTGTCACTTAAACATCAGTTGTCATTACAGAACAGCTGACAGTCAATTATACATGAATTAATTATAATTAATGTATTACATTACATGTATTACATTATACTATAATGTCACGTATAGGATGAGAGGTACACAGCTACAGTAGATCTGACAGGTGGCAGAGAGAGACATTGAATGAGATGTAAGTCAAGGCCATGCAGGCAAGCCAAGTTTTTTTTTTTTTGGCAGATCTCAACAACAATTCAATTCCAATGTGCTTTTTAAGCATTGAGATGATAAACCCATTAAGACCTGAGGCCGATTCTACAAATGACTTTGGTAACACTTGCTATGCATCCCATGTTTATAACGCATTATGAACACACTTATAAGACATTATAATCTTCTCATAACCATGTATAATTATATGTATAAGCGCTCATCATAATACTTTATAACCTTAATCATGATTCATAACACATTATAACCGTAATCATAAAACACTATAAATGTATTATAATGACTTATAATATGAAGTATTATAATACTTGAGACCAGGAAGTTGTACATGCACAAATTTGGCCATGTACAACGTCCTGGTCTCAACTGCACATGTTTCTTTCCTTCCATGGAAGGAAGCGCGTGGACGTAGCGCGTGGAAGGAACACGTTATTCCAACCAGTTCCTTTCCCCTCCATCAGGCGCCCTGGCTGGCCAGGGGGAGGCAGTTCAGAGACCAGGATGCATGTTTTTTGTGAGGGTACCTACCCTAGGGGACACGGAGAGAACATGCAAACTCCACACAGAAAGGCCCTTTCGCCAACCCCGCCTCGAGGAGGAAACACGCCGCCAGCACCCACAGCGTCCTGAGCGGGAATCGAACCCAGGACCTTCTAGCTGTGAGGCGACAGCACTACCAACTGTGTCACCGTGCCCCCGCCTGTAAGTATTTGTAGCTTCCTTGTGTTTCCCATAGTTTTCCCAGTATAGTTTTCCTTGTATTTCCTTGTGTTGCCTATAGTGTTCTACTGCCTCTAACGTTTTTGACCTTGCACCTGGATTTAGATTTTGCCTCCTCCTCCTGTTTTGGTGGCAATAAATTACTGAACCTGACCTTCCCTGCCTCTGCCTCTCATCCTGCATTTGGGTCCTACATTAGTTACGCATTATAAAAAATGACAATATAATTTTCTCAAACATTTATATGTATAGAAAGTGTTTTTTTTAATGGTGAAATTATGACTCCCCAGTCAAAAAACACTTTGTGTTTGAAATAGACACTCATGCTTTCTAAACGTGTGATTTGGGGCCCTAAGGATGAATACAAAATGAATATCAACATCTTAATACTGTCTTAATACCTCGATAGGAAGGGGGTGAAATTATCTCACACACACACACACACACACACACACACACACACACACACACACACACACACACACACACACGTAGAGTACAGCACACAAAGTGGAACCTGTGATTAGGAAAATGGAGACAGCTTTGAGTTTGAGCAGAAAATGTGCAAATGTGAACAGCGTGACTCTGCAATCCAAGTTATTGTTTTGTGCAGTTTTCACCCTGCCACTGCTATCAAAGTAATGTTCTGTTCATTGTGTATTGCAACGATTTCATAAAGTATTCCCCACGCATTCCACATCATTCATCACAATGTACCCTTCCGTTCTGCAGCAGCATGGAACACAGTGTGGTGTGTACCATTCAGCACCAGTATTGTCCAACTAAAGCAGCTCGCCCTCATCCATCTGACTAATAGTTTTACTGGAGTCACTTGTGGAGCATGATAGTGTAATATTATGCATCACATTTTTTGCTGTTTGCCAAAAATAATTCCCCCTTCAGTCTTGTTGTAGGCAACTCAGCATTTCGTTCTGCTGTGATGCAATTAAGAGATCTTTGGGTTCAATTTGAAGAGAACTTTTGGACTGGAGTGCAGAGAAAACGATGAATTGCCGGAAAATGGAACATCGATATTGATTTCATTCATTACTGTAGTGGGGAGGAGGGCAAGATGCCTCCCATCAGAACAAAGATGAATTGCAGGCTATCCTAAAGAGCCAAATAAAGAGATAATCTCAAACTTCTATAAATATGAAATTCCCATAAAAATCATAAATGAGCTTTCTAAAATGCACAGTAGTGGAGTGCAGTGTAGTGAGTTCACTAAGGGTTCTCTGACCAAATTGCAATGCCTTTTTCCCCCTTTTGAAAAGTTTTGAAAAGCAGGTCAGTTAACATAAAACTATACTGAACTATGTATTTTTGAGTGAGAATGTGTGAATGATGCATACATTGAAGTTCTTGTACGTTGTGCTCGTATCACCACAACCAAATCCACAAAAAGTACGGGTCTCTTTTTTACTCTTTCTCAGGGTGATATTTTGGGGAACCGGTGCGGTGGGTGGGGAGTTGCAACAGACTTTTGGTTATTTCTGGAAGAGCACAGTACTCGTGTGCGTGCGTACATACGTACGTACGTACGTACGTACGTACATACATACATATATTCATATTATTCCCACCCTTGTGGGAATAATATTTGTCTTACATTTGTCTTACTAATGCATCCAAGGGCACGAGTTATTAGTTATCAATGTATTGGTTTTGTGATTTAGATGTGTCTCTCTACTCAGTTGTCCTTGAGTTAATTTTACTGGCCTCTATAAATGCTTCGACGTTGTCCCACGATCCATACTGGAGCAATGCACACGTAACTCATGAGCCTGCGTGTGTTGAGACCTAAATGTTCCATAATGAACGCAATTACAACGGACATCCGCCACACGGAATGGGCCACCACACTCCCTCACTCTATCTTCTGGTTTAAATGCCACTCGCAAATGCCTCCGAGAGGAGACTTAAAAATCCATTTCCCACTTCACTTCCCTGTTCGCAGCCTATTCGTCTTGCCAGGATTCCGATGTTTTGCCTATTGATTTGCTGTTGCCTGCTCTCATGCTTCGGACTGAAGGAGACCTTCAAAAGGAAGGGAGGCCGATAATGGAGTCATCTCAGTCTTCCGTCACCACCTGAAGTCAGGACTGGCACAGTCAGGACTCATGGGACAAAGAGAACAAGGCCAAAGAGGAGGTGGCCGTGTCCCCTGATTTCTTCAAAGATGGTCGCAAAGGGGGTTGAAAATGGTTCATCATAATTACTGTATGACCATGAACCATTATCATATACTTACTGTATGACCATGAACCATTTTCGACCAGTAGCAGAGATCCAAAGACCGACATATAGTCATTGGATCTGTACTTCAATCTTTGGGTCCGAATTTGTATGAAGACTAAACATGGTGCAAATGGTAATTTAGATTTGACGGACTACATTATCTCTTCCATGAAGGAACTATGAGTGCAACACCAATCTCTTATCGCCATTATTTAGATAATTATTTCTTCTGTGTGATTGATATGATCTTCCATGTATATCAACCGCTCATCACAGTGACGTGAGCCTTTGTCTACAAACTCCTAAGCACACTTCTCCTGAGATGCATGCAAGCTATGAAAACAGAGAGCAGGATCGATAGATAATCGGCGAGTGAGGCGCTAACAGGTGCCTATATATAGCTCTCCGGGGAGATGCCTGTCAGCTCCAAGGCAAGAGAGGTCTCACCTGCAGGGAGGTAAGCAGCCCGCCCCCACTCCCCTATCATCACCGCTGTCCACCTCCAAGTAGAGCATGTGAGGAGGGTATGGTGGACGGAAGGAAGCAAGGGAGATTACTGTCAGCTGTCAGCGCGACACAATCCATGCAGACGCATATATTTAAAATGAGAACCTGTGACTGATGAATGAAGATTTGAAGAGATGAGAGGAGGGTGCTGTCAATCAACATCCTATAGCCAGCATAAATCACAGCAAAGGAATGAGACTTTTAGATAATCATTGTCCAGTTACATGTACAGGAAGGACAGAGACAGAGAGAGACAGTGTGAGACGTTACAGAACATTACACGTTTTTATTGCAGGTTAATTGTTTCTGTTTAAACTTGTTTCCCCTCTGATGTTGTGTTCCTGTTTGCAGATGGCTATAAAGCTACCTCCACATTGCTCCGATGGTCGGCTGTCGATCGGCCAGTTTGAAAGAAGGCCGACGAGAAGCTCCCATCGCTTGCAGTCCATATCGTCTTATCGGTGAGTCGGAACCCGTTGATGAAGAGCCCAAAGTCACTTATAATAAGCCGACCTGGCAACAATGCAAACCAGCGCTTTCTGCAATTAGCCCTTCACTAAATCCCACCCCAAAAAGCAATTGTCCAATGTCAATCCAAATAGTTTAGCAACGGTTGCTATGCAGGTCAAGCTTTCTTCACAGCTAACGTGCGTATTGGACAAGGATGGGTTGGGGAGGGACTTAGTGAAGGGCTAATTTGCATGGTGGAAAATAATCTTTCGTCAGCAGACTGTGCAAATACAAAATGCTAGTCTGTTGGCGTTGCAATATGAGAGTTTTAAGTAGTCTTTGACTAGTCTCCTCGGTCTGGAGTCACCTTAAGACCTCATGCATATTGCTCTCACTCCACTCAGGTGTGCAGCCAAGTTTACACAGTCTGGACCTGAGGGGAAGGCATGAACAGTGGACTTTAGTTTTGTTTCAGCAATTTTTGTTTTGCTACCAAGTTAACCCTGTTACCGTAAACACATCTTGGAAACTTACAGCGAGGTCTGAAAACTCTCCTGTTCAATGTACAGACGTTTAAAAAATACACTGTGTGGAATTAGATGTACTCCCTGTACAGCAACCAATGGATTAAACCTAGACACTCTGGCACATGTAAGGACTTTCCTTTGGAGACAGTGTGAAAAGGAAACACTTCACTACTCCCCAGAATGCACAATGATATCCTGATAAGGAGTTACATTCTAACCGTAGAACCGTAGAAGGCAGAGAATAGTGTGTGGGTTCCAACTTCATGTCTAGAATGCACTGGTTCTCAAAGTGGAGTCTGGGGACCCCCTGCATGGGGGTCCTTGAGGAGGTTCCATGGGGGGTTGCGAGCAAAATGAGGAACATTTTAAACACAGTTCAAGCTTTTTGGATATTCGAAAATAGCTGTGCATGAGTACGCCATGTGAGTTTGTAGGTCCACTATTTTTTTAAACATTTTAATAAATCTGGGAAAATAGAGGGGTCCGTGGCCAAATACATATACATACATATTATATCAGTTTGAGGGTGCTTGGCATGAACATGTTTGTAAACTACTGTCCTAATGTGTCACTGGCTGCCATGCATCACATTATTTTACCGGTTTAGTAACCTTATTGTATCCTTTTATCCGTATAGATCTTTGTTTCATAATAGACACTTTTGACAGAATCATCTTGTATGAGGGGGCGATAGATGAGCTGGCCTAATCGAGTTTTAATGATGACTAATTCAATTCTGTGCACTTCCAAAGTCTGAGAAAATAGTACATGTTTCTCACATTCTGATCTGTCTCACTTTATCTGTCTCTCATGTCAGTGTGTGTGTGTGTGTGTGTGTGTGTGTGTGTGTGTGTGTGTGTGTGTGTGTGTGTGTGTGTGTGTGTGTGCATGTGTGCGCTTGCGCACGTGTGTGCAGTACATTCTCGTGGACTGTTGCAAGTCTAGGGACAGTAGTGGGCAGCGAGGTAGGTGAGACCTGCCGATAGGGGCAGTATTGAGGCCTTTCAGATCAGCGACTTGACCAGCAAGGTGAGACCTGCCTCAGCCTTATGAAATATAAAACAGCTAGCCTTCTTTTCATCGAATCAGCATGCTGGTAATTGCGTACGACAGAAATGGATTTTACTGTCACTTTCGAGGTTTAAGAGGGTCTACTGGGATTATTTATTTATTTGTGTTGTGTTTGATTTTTCAGCATCAAAAGCTAATAAATCGCCAGGACTCGCCCAGACTGGCCAGTCGCATACTCGACAAAATCAACCATGCTTGATGCCGGAAAAAAACATTCTGCGTGGACGGTATGTGTTCGCGGGTCGACATGCCTGACCATTTTTCAGATCCTACAAAAAAGAATCTGGATGGCAATATTTGTATTCCCATTAAACTTATCACAATGTAATAAATTGCTGATTTACTGGATGCCAGGTCTTGGCCGGCAAATCTGATGACAGCAGCAATTACAGAAACACATTAAAAAAAGTTTCAAGAGAATTAAATGAAAAAAATCAATACTATCTCCATCATTCAAACCATTTAGGTTATTTTCATTAAAAAAAAAACACACACATGAAAAGAAGAAAACCTTGATTTGCAAGGTTCATGTAAACACTGTTGGAGAAAAATAAGTGAATTATAGGTGAATTGAATGCTTTGAAGGCAGTCTGTGAAGAATGAATGATGCTGAACTATATCATTCAAAGGAATTGCAGAGACTCTTTGTAATTTGTTCATGTAAGATGTACGCCAGCGGCTCAGTGAGTTAATATTATGCTGAGCAGAGAACTGACCCCCTGGGGTGGAATTTGACTCAGTCAGTACCTGGTGGGCTGTCTCTTTTATTATTCCTTCCCCTCGGTGCAGCTGTCTGTCTCTGTTCACTGTCTGTCTCTCTTCTCTGTCCTGTCTCTCTACCCTGCCCTATGTCTCTCTTCTCTGCCGTGTTATCTTTATTATCAGGCTGCTCTCTTACAAAACTATACACATTTTGAAATAGTTATACATCCATATACTGTAGGAAAGGTTAGCTTGGTATAAGCCTTTGAAACCAAGATTTTGCATTCACTCGGTATAAAACCTTCACAGCAAACAGCCGCAATTCATTCGAATGTAAGTCAAGGCAGTTACTCTGTTCATATGTACAGGATTTCTATGTGCTGAGGTCATTTGGTGTAAACAGCCAGGGATACACGCAATGATGTTCATACGTATGTACAGTATTTCGAGGTCATTTAGTGCAAACAGCCAGGGATACACGCAATGATTTGTAGTCCTTAAGGTGGTTATTGGCATTACATTCCCCTTTTTTTATCCCACGATTTTCTCAATCTAATGTAATCCTGGGCTCTACACTCCCTCTGCCAACCTGGGAAGAGCAACAGACTGACCTCATGCTTCCTTCAATGCATGAGGAGTCCAAACCACTTCTTGTCACCTGACAGGGGGGGTTTCCCCCAGTTGGACGTAGCGTGTGGAAGGAACACGTTATTCCAACCAGTTCCTTTCCCCTCCATCAGGCTGGCCAGGGGGAGGTTGTTTAGAGATCAGGATTACTGCATGTTTTTTGTGATGAGAGAACATCGCGTCCACAGTGGGAATCAAACCCAGGACCTTAGCTGTGAGGCAACAGCACTAGTACCGACTGTGCCATCGTGCCCCTCTGGCATTCCACTCTCTGTAGCCTACACATCCTGTCCCTCTTCTCTGGCCTGGCCTCTCTAGCCTCCACTGTCCTGGCTGATTAAAAGCAGAAATACTGTGTAAAATGATTCATGTGTAAATAACAGCTTCATGTGTATGTACACTGTAGGCTCGTGGCCAACCAATTTCATGCGATTCTCTCAGCCTTAGCCTTGCATGGTTGGTCCTTAGGAGGGGATCAGCCGGTGAACCGTGTCTGATTGGTCCGTCCAAAGCAGCTTTAATTGGATTGTGTGTGTGTGTGTGTGTGTGTGTGTGTGTGTGTGTGTGTGTGCGTGTGCATGCGTAATGGTTGGACAGCGTGGGGGCCGCTGTCGAGGCCCTAGTAACCTGCTAATGCGACCCTGTATTGATGCGTGGCTGGTCAGTGATGGGAGGCCATCTGCTGATTGTGACCTCACACCAGGTGAGGTGGAGAAGGGCCAGAGAGGCTGTGAGAACGGAGGCAGGTGTAACCGTTGCTGTTCCCCTGCACACATATACTCTAGTCTACCAGTGGTGTTAAAGTAGGCTAACTAAGTATAGCATTTACTCAAGTACTGTACTTAAGTACAGTTTAGATGTATTTGTTTTACTTTACATGAGTGTTTCCAAATGTCATTACTTTTACAGTTACTCCACTATACATGTCAGAGGCAAACGTTGTACTTTTACCCCACTACAATTATTTTACAACTCTATAGTTACTAGTTACTTTGTAGATCTTCATTATTATGACAAAACAGCAATGGGGGAATGGTCCTTGATTATCATTATAAAACAGCAATGGGGGAATGATTCAATAACCCACTCGACAGCTGTCGTGTGACTTGTGT